>NC_045560.1:111133378-111842378 GCF_009819795.1 Aythya fuligula
CGCTGGGGCGCAGAGTCGCTGGGGCGCAGAGTCGCTGGGGCGCAGAGTCGCTGGGGCGCAGAGTCGCTGGGGCGCAGAGTCGCTGGGGCGCAGAGTCGCTGGGGCGCAGAGTCGCTGGGGCGCAGAGTCGCTGGGGCGCAGAGTCGCTGGGGCGCAGAGTCGCTGGGGCGCAGAGTCGCTGGGGCGCAGAGTCGCTGGGGCGCAGAGTCGCTGGGGCGCCGAGTCGCGGGGGCGCAGAGTCGCTGGGGCGCAGAGTCGCTGGGGCGCAGAGTCGCTGGGGCGCAGAGTCGCTGGGGCGCAGAGTCGCTGGGGCGCAGAGTCGCTGGGGCGCAGAGTCGCTGGGGCGCAGAGTCGCTGGGGCGCAGAGTCGCTGGGGCGCAGAGTCGCTGGGGCGCAGAGTCGCTGGGGCGCAGAGTCGCTGGGGCGCAGAGTCGCTGGGGCGCAGAGTCGCTGGGGCGCAGAGTCGCTGGGGCGCAGAGTCGCTGGGGCGCAGAGTCGCTGGGGCGCAGAGTCGCTGGGGCGCAGAGTCGCTGGGGCGCAGAGTCGCTGGGGCGCAGAGTCGCTGGGGCGCAGAGTCGCTGGGGCGCAGAGTCGCTGGGGCGCAGAGTCGCTGGGGCGCAGAGTCGCTGGGGCGCAGAGTCGCTGGGGCGCAGAGTCGCTGGGGCGCAGAGTCGCTGGGGCGCAGAGTCGCTGGGGCGCAGAGTCGCTGGGGCGCAGAGTCGCTGGGGCGCAGAGTCGCTGGGGCGCAGAGTCGCTGGGGCGCAGAGTCGCTGGGGCGCAGAGTCGCTGGGGCGCAGAGTCGCTGGGGCGCAGAGTCGCTGGGGCGCAGAGTCGCTGGGGCGCAGAGTCGCTGGGGCGCAGAGTCGCTGGGGCGCAGAGTCGCTGGGGCGCAGAGTCGCTGGGGCGCAGAGTCGCTGGGGCGCAGAGTCGCTGGGGCGCAGAGTCGCTGGGGCGCAGAGTCGCTGGGGCGCAGAGTCGCTGGGGCGCAGAGTCGCTGGGGCGCAGAGTCGCTGGGGCGCAGAGTCGCTGGGGCGCAGAGTCGCTGGGGCGCAGAGTCGCTGGGGCGCAGAGTCGCTGGGGCGCAGAGTCGCTGGGGCGCAGAGTCGCTGGGGCGCAGAGTCGCTGGGGCGCAGAGTCGCTGGGGCGCAGAGTCGCTGGGGCGCAGAGTCGCTGGGGCGCAGAGTCGCTGGGGCGCAGAGTCGCTGGGGCGCAGAGTCGCTGGGGCGCAGAGTCGCTGGGGCGCAGAGTCGCTGGGGCGCAGAGTCGCTGGGGCGCAGAGTCGCTGGGGCGCAGAGTCGCTGGGGCGCAGAGTCGCTGGGGCGCAGAGTCGCTGGGGCGCAGAGTCGCTGGGGCGCAGAGTCGCTGGGGCGCAGAGTCGCTGGGGCGCAGAGTCGCTGGGGCGCAGAGTCGCTGGGGCGCAGAGTCGCTGGGGCGCAGAGTCGCTGGGGCGCAGAGTCGCTGGGGCGCAGAGTCGCTGGGGCGCAGAGTCGCTGGGGCGCAGAGTCGCTGGGGCGCAGAGTCGCTGGGGCGCAGAGTCGCTGGGGCGCAGAGTCGCTGGGGCGCAGAGTCGCTGGGGCGCAGAGTCGCTGGGGCGCAGAGTCGCTGGGGCGCAGAGTCGCTGGGGCGCAGAGTCGCTGGGGCGCAGAGTCGCTGGGGCGCAGAGTCGCTGGGGCGCAGAGTCGCTGGGGCGCAGAGTCGCTGGGGCGCAGAGTCGCTGGGGCGCAGAGTCGCTGGGGCGCAGAGTCGCTGGGGCGCAGAGTCGCTGGGGCGCAGAGTCGCTGGGGCGCAGAGTCGCTGGGGCGCAGAGTCGCTGGGGCGCAGAGTCGCTGGGGCGCAGAGTCGCTGGGGCGCAGAGTCGCTGGGGCGCAGAGTCGCTGGGGCGCAGAGTCGCTGGGGCGCAGAGTCGCTGGGGCGCAGAGTCGCTGGGGCGCAGAGTCGCTGGGGGCGCAGAGTCGCTGGGGCGCAGAGTCGCTGGGGCGCAGAGTCGCTGGGGCGCAGAGTCGCTGGGGCGCAGAGTCGCTGGGGCGCAGAGTCGCTGGGGCGCAGAGTCGCTGGGGCGCAGAGTCGCTGGGGCGCAGAGTCGCTGGGGCGCAGAGTCGCTGGGGCGCAGAGTCGCTGGGGCGCAGAGTCGCTGGGGCGCAGAGTCGCTGGGGCGCAGAGTCGCTGGGGCGCAGAGTCGCTGGGGCGCAGAGTCGCTGGGGCGCAGAGTCGCTGGGGCGCAGAGTCGCTGGGGCGCAGAGTCGCTGGGGCGCAGAGTCGCTGGGGCGCAGAGTCGCTGGGGCGCAGAGTCGCTGGGGCGCAGAGTCGCTGGGGCGCAGAGTCGCTGGGGCGCAGAGTCGCTGGGGCGCAGAGTCGCTGGGGCGCAGAGTCGCTGGGGCGCAGAGTCGCTGGGGCGCAGAGTCGCTGGGGCGCAGAGTCGCTGGGGCGCAGAGTCGCTGGGGCGCAGAGTCGCTGGGGCGCAGAGTCGCTGGGGCGCAGAGTCGCTGGGGCGCAGAGTCGCTGGGGCGCAGAGTCGCTGGGGCGCAGAGTCGCTGGGGCGCAGAGTCGCTGGGGCGCAGAGTCGCTGGGGCGCAGAGTCGCTGGGGCGCAGAGTCGCTGGGGCGCAGAGTCGCTGGGGCGCAGAGTCGCTGGGGCGCAGAGTCGCTGGGGCGCAGAGTCGCTGGGGCGCAGAGTCGCTGGGGCGCAGAGTCGCTGGGGCGCAGAGTCGCTGGGGCGCAGAGTCGCTGGGGCGCAGAGTCGCTGGGGCGCAGAGTCGCTGGGGCGCAGAGTCGCTGGGGCGCAGAGTCGCTGGGGCGCAGAGTCGCTGGGGCGCAGAGTCGCTGGGGCGCAGAGTCGCTGGGGCGCAGAGTCGCTGGGGCGCAGAGTCGCTGGGGCGCAGAGTCGCTGGGGCGCAGAGTCGCTGGGGCGCAGAGTCGCTGGGGCGCAGAGTCGCTGGGGCGCAGAGTCGCTGGGGCGCAGAGTCGCTGGGGCGCAGAGTCGCTGGGGCGCAGAGTCGCTGGGGCGCAGAGTCGCTGGGGCGCAGAGTCGCTGGGGCGCAGAGTCGCTGGGGCGCAGAGTCGCTGGGGCGCAGAGTCGCTGGGGCGCAGAGTCGCTGGGGCGCAGAGTCGCTGGGGCGCAGAGTCGCTGGGGCGCAGAGTCGCTGGGGCGCAGAGTCGCTGGGGCGCAGAGTCGCTGGGGCGCAGAGTCGCTGGGGCGCAGAGTCGCTGGGGCGCAGAGTCGCTGGGGCGCAGAGTCGCTGGGGCGCAGAGTCGCTGGGGCGCAGAGTCGCTGGGGCGCAGAGTCGCTGGGGCGCAGAGTCGCTGGGGCGCAGAGTCGCTGGGGCGCAGAGTCGCTGGGGCGCAGAGTCGCTGGGGCGCAGAGTCGCTGGGGCGCAGAGTCGCTGGGGCGCAGAGTCGCTGGGGCGCAGAGTCGCTGGGGCGCAGAGTCGCTGGGGCGCAGAGTCGCTGGGGCGCAGAGTCGCTGGGGCGCAGAGTCGCTGGGGCGCAGAGTCGCTGGGGCGCAGAGTCGCTGGGGCGCAGAGTCGCTGGGGCGCAGAGTCGCTGGGGCGCAGAGTCGCTGGGGCGCAGAGTCGCTGGGGCGCAGAGTCGCTGGGGCGCAGAGTCGCTGGGGCGCAGAGTCGCTGGGGCGCAGAGTCGCTGGGGCGCAGAGTCGCTGGGGCGCAGAGTCGCTGGGGCGCAGAGTCGCTGGGGCGCAGAGTCGCTGGGGCGCAGAGTCGCTGGGGCGCAGAGTCGCTGGGGCGCAGAGTCGCTGGGGCGCAGAGTCGCTGGGGCGCAGAGTCGCTGGGGCGCAGAGTCGCTGGGGCGCAGAGTCGCTGGGGCGCAGAGTCGCTGGGGCGCAGAGTCGCTGGGGCGCAGAGTCGCTGGGGCGCAGAGTCGCTGGGGCGCAGAGTCGCTGGGGCGCAGAGTCGCTGGGGCGCAGAGTCGCTGGGGCGCAGAGTCGCTGGGGCGCAGAGTCGCTGGGGCGCAGAGTCGCTGGGGCGCAGAGTCGCTGGGGCGCAGAGTCGCTGGGGCGCAGAGTCGCTGGGGCGCAGAGTCGCTGGGGCGCAGAGTCGCTGGGGCGCAGAGTCGCTGGGGCGCAGAGTCGCTGGGGCGCAGAGTCGCTGGGGCGCAGAGTCGCTGGGGCGCAGAGTCGCTGGGGCGCAGAGTCGCTGGGGCGCAGAGTCGCTGGGGCGCAGAGTCGCTGGGGCGCAGAGTCGCTGGGGCGCAGAGTCGCTGGGGCGCAGAGTCGCTGGGGCGCAGAGTCGCTGGGGCGCAGAGTCGCTGGGGCGCAGAGTCGCTGGGGCGCAGAGTCGCTGGGGCGCAGAGTCGCTGGGGCGCAGAGTCGCTGGGGCGCAGAGTCGCTGGGGCGCAGAGTCGCTGGGGCGCAGAGTCGCTGGGGCGCAGAGTCGCTGGGGCGCAGAGTCGCTGGGGCGCAGAGTCGCTGGGGCGCAGAGTCGCTGGGGCGCAGAGTCGCTGGGGCGCAGAGTCGCTGGGGCGCAGAGTCGCTGGGGCGCAGAGTCGCTGGGGCGCAGAGTCGCTGGGGCGCAGAGTCGCTGGGGCGCAGAGTCGCTGGGGCGCAGAGTCGCTGGGGCGCAGAGTCGCTGGGGCGCAGAGTCGCTGGGGCGCAGAGTCGCTGGGGCGCAGAGTCGCTGGGGCGCAGAGTCGCTGGGGCGCAGAGTCGCTGGGGCGCAGAGTCGCTGGGGCGCAGAGTCGCTGGGGCGCAGAGTCGCTGGGGCGCAGAGTCGCTGGGGCGCAGAGTCGCTGGGGCGCAGAGTCGCTGGGGCGCAGAGTCGCTGGGGCGCAGAGTCGCTGGGGCGCAGAGTCGCTGGGGCGCAGAGTCGCTGGGGCGCAGAGTCGCTGGGGCGCAGAGTCGCTGGGGCGCAGAGTCGCTGGGGCGCAGAGTCGCTGGGGCGCAGAGTCGCTGGGGCGCAGAGTCGCTGGGGCGCAGAGTCGCTGGGGCGCAGAGTCGCTGGGGCGCAGAGTCGCTGGGGCGCAGAGTCGCTGGGGCGCAGAGTCGCTGGGGCGCAGAGTCGCTGGGGCGCAGAGTCGCTGGGGCGCAGAGTCGCTGGGGCGCAGAGTCGCTGGGGCGCAGAGTCGCTGGGGCGCAGAGTCGCTGGGGCGCAGAGTCGCTGGGGCGCAGAGTCGCTGGGGCGCAGAGTCGCTGGGGCGCAGAGTCGCTGGGGCGCAGAGTCGCTGGGGCGCAGAGTCGCTGGGGCGCAGAGTCGCTGGGGCGCAGAGTCGCTGGGGCGCAGAGTCGCTGGGGCGCAGAGTCGCTGGGGCGCAGAGTCGCTGGGGCGCAGAGTCGCTGGGGCGCAGAGTCGCTGGGGCGCAGAGTCGCTGGGGCGCAGAGTCGCTGGGGCG
Source organism: Aythya fuligula (assembly GCF_009819795.1). Taxonomy (NCBI): domain Eukaryota; kingdom Metazoa; phylum Chordata; class Aves; order Anseriformes; family Anatidae; genus Aythya; species Aythya fuligula. Next base: position 111,138,718 of record NC_045560.1, read on the forward strand.
CAGAGTCGCTGGGGCGCAGAGTCGCTGGGGCGCAGAGTCGCTGGGGCGCAGAGTCGCTGGGGCGCAGAGTCGCTGGGGCGCAGAGTCGCTGGGGCGCAGAGTCGCTGGGGCGCAGAGTCGCTGGGGCGCAGAGTCGCTGGGGCGCAGAGTCGCTGGGGCGCAGAGTCGCTGGGGCGCAGAGTCGCTGGGGCGCAGAGTCGCTGGGGCGCAGAGTCGCTGGGGCGCAGAGTCGCTGGGGCGCAGAGTCGCTGGGGCGCAGAGTCGCTGGGGCGCAGAGTCGCTGGGGCGCAGAGTCGCTGGGGCGCAGAGTCGCTGGGGCGCAGAGTCGCTGGGGCGCAGAGTCGCTGGGGCGCAGAGTCGCTGGGGCGCAGAGTCGCTGGGGCGCAGAGTCGCTGGGGCGCAGAGTCGCTGGGGCGCAGAGTCGCTGGGGCGCAGAGTCGCTGGGGCGCAGAGTCGCTGGGGCGCAGAGTCGCTGGGGCGCAGAGTCGCTGGGGCGCAGAGTCGCTGGGGCGCAGAGTCGCTGGGGCGCAGAGTCGCTGGGGCGCAGAGTCGCTGGGGCGCAGAGTCGCTGGGGCGCAGAGTCGCTGGGGCGCAGAGTCGCTGGGGCGCAGAGTCGCTGGGGCGCAGAGTCGCTGGGGCGCAGAGTCGCTGGGGCGCAGAGTCGCTGGGGCGCAGAGTCGCTGGGGCGCAGAGTCGCTGGGGCGCAGAGTCGCTGGGGCGCAGAGTCGCTGGGGCGCAGAGTCGCTGGGGCGCAGAGTCGCTGGGGCGCAGAGTCGCTGGGGCGCAGAGTCGCTGGGGCGCAGAGTCGCTGGGGCGCAGAGTCGCTGGGGCGCAGAGTCGCTGGGGCGCAGAGTCGCTGGGGCGCAGAGTCGCTGGGGCGCAGAGTCGCTGGGGCGCAGAGTCGCTGGGGCGCAGAGTCGCTGGGGCGCAGAGTCGCTGGGGCGCAGAGTCGCTGGGGCGCAGAGTCGCTGGGGCGCAGAGTCGCTGGGGCGCAGAGTCGCTGGGGCGCAGAGTCGCTGGGGCGCAGAGTCGCTGGGGCGCAGAGTCGCTGGGGCGCAGAGTCGCTGGGGCGCAGAGTCGCTGGGGCGCAGAGTCGCTGGGGCGCAGAGTCGCTGGGGCGCAGAGTCGCTGGGGCGCAGAGTCGCTGGGGCGCAGAGTCGCTGGGGCGCAGAGTCGCTGGGGCGCAGAGTCGCTGGGGCGCAGAGTCGCTGGGGCGCAGAGTCGCTGGGGCGCAGAGTCGCTGGGGCGCAGAGTCGCTGGGGCGCAGAGTCGCTGGGGCGCAGAGTCGCTGGGGCGCAGAGTCGCTGGGGCGCAGAGTCGCTGGGGCGCAGAGTCGCTGGGGCGCAGAGTCGCTGGGGCGCAGAGTCGCTGGGGCGCAGAGTCGCTGGGGCGCAGAGTCGCTGGGGCGCAGAGTCGCTGGGGCGCAGAGTCGCTGGGGCGCAGAGTCGCTGGGGCGCAGAGTCGCTGGGGCGCAGAGTCGCTGGGGCGCAGAGTCGCTGGGGCGCAGAGTCGCTGGGGCGCAGAGTCGCTGGGGCGCAGAGTCGCTGGGGCGCAGAGTCGCTGGGGCGCAGAGTCGCTGGGGCGCAGAGTCGCTGGGGCGCAGAGTCGCTGGGGCGCAGAGTCGCTGGGGCGCAGAGTCGCTGGGGCGCAGAGTCGCTGGGGCGCAGAGTCGCTGGGGCGCAGAGTCGCTGGGGCGCAGAGTCGCTGGGGCGCAGAGTCGCTGGGGCGCAGAGTCGCTGGGGCGCAGAGTCGCTGGGGCGCAGAGTCGCTGGGGCGCAGAGTCGCTGGGGCGCAGAGTCGCTGGGGCGCAGAGTCGCTGGGGCGCAGAGTCGCTGGGGCGCAGAGTCGCTGGGGCGCAGAGTCGCTGGGGCGCAGAGTCGCTGGGGCGCAGAGTCGCTGGGGCGCAGAGTCGCTGGGGCGCAGAGTCGCTGGGGCGCAGAGTCGCTGGGGCGCAGAGTCGCTGGGGCGCAGAGTCGCTGGGGCGCAGAGTCGCTGGGGCGCAGAGTCGCTGGGGCGCAGAGTCGCTGGGGCGCAGAGTCGCTGGGGCGCAGAGTCGCTGGGGCGCAGAGTCGCTGGGGCGCAGAGTCGCTGGGGCGCAGAGTCGCTGGGGCGCAGAGTCGCTGGGGCGCAGAGTCGCTGGGGCGCAGAGTCGCTGGGGCGCAGAGTCGCTGGGGCGCAGAGTCGCTGGGGCGCAGAGTCGCTGGGGCGCAGAGTCGCTGGGGCGCAGAGTCGCTGGGGCGCAGAGTCGCTGGGGCGCAGAGTCGCTGGGGCGCAGAGTCGCTGGGGCGCAGAGTCGCTGGGGCGCAGAGTCGCTGGGGCGCAGAGTCGCTGGGGCGCAGAGTCGCTGGGGCGCAGAGTCGCTGGGGCGCAGAGTCGCTGGGGCGCAGAGTCGCTGGGGCGCAGAGTCGCTGGGGCGCAGAGTCGCTGGGGCGCAGAGTCGCTGGGGCGCAGAGTCGCTGGGGCGCAGAGTCGCTGGGGCGCAGAGTCGCTGGGGCGCAGAGTCGCTGGGGCGCAGAGTCGCTGGGGCGCAGAGTCGCTGGGGCGCAGAGTCGCTGGGGCGCAGAGTCGCTGGGGCGCAGAGTCGCTGGGGCGCAGAGTCGCTGGGGCGCAGAGTCGCTGGGGCGCAGAGTCGCTGGGGCGCAGAGTCGCTGGGGCGCAGAGTCGCTGGGGCGCAGAGTCGCTGGGGCGCAGAGTCGCTGGGGCGCAGAGTCGCTGGGGCGCAGAGTCGCTGGGGCGCAGAGTCGCTGGGGCGCAGAGTCGCTGGGGCGCAGAGTCGCTGGGGCGCAGAGTCGCTGGGGCGCAGAGTCGCTGGGGCGCAGAGTCGCTGGGGCGCAGAGTCGCTGGGGCGCAGAGTCGCTGGGGCGCAGAGTCGCTGGGGCGCAGAGTCGCTGGGGCGCAGAGTCGCTGGGGCGCAGAGTCGCTGGGGCGCAGAGTCGCTGGGGCGCAGAGTCGCTGGGGCGCAGAGTCGCTGGGGCGCAGAGTCGCTGGGGCGCAGAGTCGCTGGGGCGCAGAGTCGCTGGGGCGCAGAGTCGCTGGGGCGCAGAGTCGCTGGGGCGCAGAGTCGCTGGGGCGCAGAGTCGCTGGGGCGCAGAGTCGCTGGGGCGCAGAGTCGCTGGGGCGCAGAGTCGCTGGGGCGCAGAGTCGCTGGGGCGCAGAGTCGCTGGGGCGCAGAGTCGCTGGGGCGCAGAGTCGCTGGGGCGCAGAGTCGCTGGGGCGCAGAGTCGCTGGGGCGCAGAGTCGCTGGGGCGCAGAGTCGCTGGGGCGCAGAGTCGCTGGGGCGCAGAGTCGCTGGGGCGCAGAGTCGCTGGGGCGCAGAGTCGCTGGGGCGCAGAGTCGCTGGGGCGCAGAGTCGCTGGGGCGCAGAGTCGCTGGGGCGCAGAGTCGCTGGGGCGCAGAGTCGCTGGGGCGCAGAGTCGCTGGGGCGCAGAGTCGCTGGGGCGCAGAGTCGCTGGGGCGCAGAGTCGCTGGGGCGCAGAGTCGCTGGGGCGCAGAGTCGCTGGGGCGCAGAGTCGCTGGGGCGCAGAGTCGCTGGGGCGCAGAGTCGCTGGGGCGCAGAGTCGCTGGGGCGCAGAGTCGCTGGGGCGCAGAGTCGCTGGGGCGCAGAGTCGCTGGGGCGCAGAGTCGCTGGGGCGCAGAGTCGCTGGGGCGCAGAGTCGCTGGGGCGCAGAGTCCGCTGGGGCGCAGAGTCGCTGGGGCGCAGAGTCGCTGGGGCGCAGAGTCGCTGGGGCGCAGAGTCGCTGGGGCGCAGAGTCGCTGGGGCGCAGAGTCGCTGGGGCGCAGAGTCGCTGGGGCGCAGAGTCGCTGGGGCGCAGAGTCGCTGGGGCGCAGAGTCGCTGGGGCGCAGAGTCGCTGGGGCGCAGAGTCGCTGGGGCGCAGAGTCGCTGGGGCGCAGAGTCGCTGGGGCGCAGAGTCGCTGGGGCGCAGAGTCGCTGGGGCGCAGAGTCGCTGGGGCGCAGAGTCGCTGGGGCGCAGAGTCGCTGGGGCGCAGAGTCGCTGGGGCGCAGAGTCGCTGGGGCGCAGAGTCGCTGGGGCGCAGAGTCGCTGGGGCGCAGAGTCGCTGGGGCGCAGAGTCGCTGGGGCGCAGAGTCGCTGGGGCGCAGAGTCGCTGGGGCGCAGAGTCGCTGGGGCGCAGAGTCGCTGGGGCGCAGAGTCGCTGGGGCGCAGAGTCGCTGGGGCGCAGAGTCGCTGGGGCGCAGAGTCGCTGGGGCGCAGAGTCGCTGGGGCGCAGAGTCGCTGGGGCGCAGAGTCGCTGGGGCGCAGAGTCGCTGGGGCGCAGAGTCGCTGGGGCGCAGAGTCGCTGGGGCGCAGAGTCGCTGGGGCGCAGAGTCGCTGGGGCGCAGAGTCGCTGGGGCGCAGAGTCGCTGGGGCGCAGAGTCGCTGGGGCGCAGAGTCGCTGGGGCGCAGAGTCGCTGGGGCGCAGAGTCGCTGGGGCGCAGAGTCGCTGGGGCGCAGAGTCGCTGGGGCGCAGAGTCGCTGGGGCGCAGAGTCGCTGGGGCGCAGAGTCGCTGGGGCGCAGAGTCGCTGGGGCGCAGAGTCGCTGGGGCGCAGAGTCGCTGGGGCGCAGAGTCGCTGGGGCGCAGAGTCGCTGGGGCGCAGAGTCGCTGGGGCGCAGAGTCGCTGGGGCGCAGAGTCGCTGGGGCGCAGAGTCGCTGGGGCGCAGAGTCGCTGGGGCGCAGAGTCGCTGGGGCGCAGAGTCGCTGGGGCGCAGAGTCGCTGGGGCGCAGAGTCGCTGGGGCGCAGAGTCGCTGGGGCGCAGAGTCGCTGGGGCGCAGAGTCGCTGGGGCGCAGAGTCGCTGGGGCGCAGAGTCGCTGGGGCGCAGAGTCGCTGGGGCGCAGAGTCGCTGGGGCGCAGAGTCGCTGGGGCGCAGAGTCGCTGGGGCGCAGAGTCGCTGGGGCGCAGAGTCGCTGGGGCGCAGAGTCGCTGGGGCGCAGAGTCGCTGGGGCGCAGAGTCGCTGGGGCGCAGAGTCGCTGGGGCGCAGAGTCGCTGGGGCGCAGAGTCGCTGGGGCGCAGAGTCGCTGGGGCGCAGAGTCGCTGGGGCGCAGAGTCGCTGGGGCGCAGAGTCGCTGGGGCGCAGAGTCGCTGGGGCGCAGAGTCGCTGGGGCGCAGAGTCGCTGGGGCGCAGAGTCGCTGGGGCGCAGAGTCGCTGGGGCGCAGAGTCGCTGGGGCGCAGAGTCGCTGGGGCGCAGAGTCGCTGGGGCGCAGAGTCGCTGGGGCGCAGAGTCGCTGGGGCGCAGAGTCGCTGGGGCGCAGAGTCGCTGGGGCGCAGAGTCGCTGGGGCGCAGAGTCGCTGGGGCGCAGAGTCGCTGGGGCGCAGAGTCGCTGGGGCGCAGAGTCGCTGGGGCGCAGAGTCGCTGGGGCGCAGAGTCGCTGGGGCGCAGAGTCGCTGGGGCGCAGAGTCGCTGGGGCGCAGAGTCGCTGGGGCGCAGAGTCGCTGGGGCGCAGAGTCGCTGGGGCGCAGAGTCGCTGGGGCGCAGAGTCGCTGGGGCGCAGAGTCGCTGGGGCGCAGAGTCGCTGGGGCGCAGAGTCGCTGGGGCGCAGAGTCGCTGGGGCGCAGAGTCGCTGGGGCGCAGAGTCGCTGGGGCGCAGAGTCGCTGGGGCGCAGAGTCGCTGGGGCGCAGAGTCGCTGGGGCGCAGAGTCGCTGGGGCGCAGAGTCGCTGGGGCGCAGAGTCGCTGGGGCGCAGAGTCGCTGGGGCGCAGAGTCGCTGGGGCGCAGAGTCGCTGGGGCGCAGAGTCGCTGGGGCGCAGAGTCGCTGGGGCGCAGAGTCGCTGGGGCGCAGAGTCGCTGGGGCGCAGAGTCGCTGGGGCGCAGAGTCGCTGGGGCGCAGAGTCGCTGGGGCGCAGAGTCGCTGGGGCGCAGAGTCGCTGGGGCGCAGAGTCGCTGGGGCGCAGAGTCGCTGGGGCGCAGAGTCGCTGGGGCGCAGAGTCGCTGGGGCGCAGAGTCGCTGGGGCGCAGAGTCGCTGGGGCGCAGAGTCGCTGGGGCGCAGAGTCGCTGGGGCGCAGAGTCGCTGGGGCGCAGAGTCGCTGGGGCGCAGAGTCGCTGGGGCGCAGAGTCGCTGGGGCGCAGAGTCGCTGGGGCGCAGAGTCGCTGGGGCGCAGAGTCGCTGGGGCGCAGAGTCGCTGGGGCGCAGAGTCGCTGGGGCGCAGAGTCGCTGGGGCGCAGAGTCGCTGGGGCGCAGAGTCGCTGGGGCGCAGAGTCGCTGGGGCGCAGAGTCGCTGGGGCGCAGAGTCGCTGGGGCGCAGAGTCGCTGGGGCGCAGAGTCGCTGGGGCGCAGAGTCGCTGGGGCGCAGAGTCGCTGGGGCGCAGAGTCGCTGGGGCGCAGAGTCGCTGGGGCGCAGAGTCGCTGGGGCGCAGAGTCGCTGGGGCGCAGAGTCGCTGGGGCGCAGAGTCGCTGGGGCGCAGAGTCGCTGGGGCGCAGAGTCGCTGGGGCGCAGAGTCGCTGGGGCGCAGAGTCGCTGGGGCGCAGAGTCGCTGGGGCGCAGAGTCGCTGGGGCGCAGAGTCGCTGGGGCGCAGAGTCGCTGGGGCGCAGAGTCGCTGGGGCGCAGAGTCGCTGGGGCGCAGAGTCGCTGGGGCGCAGAGTCGCTGGGGCGCAGAGTCGCTGGGGCGCAGAGTCGCTGGGGCGCAGAGTCGCTGGGGCGCAGAGTCGCTGGGGCGCAGAGTCGCTGGGGCGCAGAGTCGCTGGGGCGCAGAGTCGCTGGGGCGCAGAGTCGCTGGGGCGCAGAGTCGCTGGGGCGCAGAGTCGCTGGGGCGCAGAGTCGCTGGGGCGCAGAGTCGCTGGGGCGCAGAGTCGCTGGGGCGCAGAGTCGCTGGGGCGCAGAGTCGCTGGGGCGCAGAGTCGCTGGGGCGCAGAGTCGCTGGGGCGCAGAGTCGCTGGGGCGCAGAGTCGCTGGGGCGCAGAGTCGCTGGGGCGCAGAGTCGCTGGGGCGCAGAGTCGCTGGGGCGCAGAGTCGCTGGGGCGCAGAGTCGCTGGGGCGCAGAGTCGCTGGGGCGCAGAGTCGCTGGGGCGCAGAGTCGCTGGGGCGCAGAGTCGCTGGGGCGCAGAGTCGCTGGGGCGCAGAGTCGCTGGGGCGCAGAGTCGCTGGGGCGCAGAGTCGCTGGGGCGCAGAGTCGCTGGGGCGCAGAGTCGCTGGGGCGCAGAGTCGCTGGGGCGCAGAGTCGCTGGGGCGCAGAGTCGCTGGGGCGCAGAGTCGCTGGGGCGCAGAGTCGCTGGGGCGCAGAGTCGCTGGGGCGCAGAGTCGCTGGGGCGCAGAGTCGCTGGGGCGCAGAGTCGCTGGGGCGCAGAGTCGCTGGGGCGCAGAGTCGCTGGGGCGCAGAGTCGCTGGGGCGCAGAGTCGCTGGGGCGCAGAGTCGCTGGGGCGCAGAGTCGCTGGGGCGCAGAGTCGCTGGGGCGCAGAGTCGCTGGGGCGCAGAGTCGCTGGGGCGCAGAGTCGCTGGGGCGCAGAGTCGCTGGGGCGCAGAGTCGCTGGGGCGCAGAGTCGCTGGGGCGCAGAGTCGCTGGGGCGCAGAGTCGCTGGGGCGCAGAGTCGCTGGGGCGCAGAGTCGCTGGGGCGCAGAGTCGCTGGGGCGCAGAGTCGCTGGGGCGCAGAGTCGCTGGGGCGCAGAGTCGCTGGGGCGCAGAGTCGCTGGGGCGCAGAGTCGCTGGGGCGCAGAGTCGCTGGGGCGCAGAGTCGCTGGGGCGCAGAGTCGCTGGGGCGCAGAGTCGCTGGGGCGCAGAGTCGCTGGGGCGCAGAGTCGCTGGGGCGCAGAGTCGCTGGGGCGCAGAGTCGCTGGGGCGCAGAGTCGCTGGGGCGCAGAGTCGCTGGGGCGCAGAGTCGCTGGGGCGCAGAGTCGCTGGGGCGCAGAGTCGCTGGGGCGCAGAGTCGCTGGGGCGCAGAGTCGCTGGGGCGCAGAGTCGCTGGGGCGCAGAGTCGCTGGGGCGCAGAGTCGCTGGGGCGCAGAGTCGCTGGGGCGCAGAGTCGCTGGGGCGCAGAGTCGCTGGGGCGCAGAGTCGCTGGGGCGCAGAGTCGCTGGGGCGCAGAGTCGCTGGGGCGCAGAGTCGCTGGGGCGCAGAGTCGCTGGGGCGCAGAGTCGCTGGGGCGCAGAGTCGCTGGGGCGCAGAGTCGCTGGGGCGCAGAGTCGCTGGGGCGCAGAGTCGCTGGGGCGCAGAGTCGCTGGGGCGCAGAGTCGCTGGGGCGCAGAGTCGCTGGGGCGCAGAGTCGCTGGGGCGCAGAGTCGCTGGGGCGCAGAGTCGCTGGGGCGCAGAGTCGCTGGGGCGCAGAGTCGCTGGGGCGCAGAGTCGCTGGGGCGCAGAGTCGCTGGGGCGCAGAGTCGCTGGGGCGCAGAGTCGCTGGGGCGCAGAGTCGCTGGGGCGCAGAGTCGCTGGGGCGCAGAGTCGCTGGGGCGCAGAGTCGCTGGGGCGCAGAGTCGCTGGGGCGCAGAGTCGCTGGGGCGCAGAGTCGCTGGGGCGCAGAGTCGCTGGGGCGCAGAGTCGCTGGGGCGCAGAGTCGCTGGGGCGCAGAGTCGCTGGGGCGCAGAGTCGCTGGGGCGCAGAGTCGCTGGGGCGCAGAGTGCTGGGGCGCAGAGTCGCTGGGGCGCAGAGTCGCTGGGGCGCAGAGTCGCTGGGGCGCAGAGTCGCTGGGGCGCAGAGTCGCTGGGGCGCAGAGTCGCTGGGGCGCAGAGTCGCTGGGGCGCAGAGTCGCTGGGGCGCAGTGTCGCAGGGGCGCAGAGTCGCTGGGGCGCAGAGTCGCTGGGGCGCAGAGTCGCTGGGGCGCAGAGTCGCTGGGGCGCAGAGTCGCTGGGGCGCAGAGTCGCTGGGGCGCAGAGTCGCTGGGGCGCAGAGTCGCTGGGGCGCAGAGTCGCTGGGGCGCAGAGTCGCTGGGGCGCAGAGTCGCTGGGGCGCAGAGTCGCTGGGGCGCAGAGTCGCTGGGGCGCAGAGTCGCTGGGGCGCAGAGTCGCTGGGGCGCAGAGTCGCTGGGGCGCAGAGTCGCTGGGGCGCAGAGTCGCTGGGGCGCAGAGTCGCTGGGGCGCAGAGTCGCTGGGGCGCAGAGTCGCTGGGGCGCAGAGTCGCTGGGGCGCAGAGTCGCTGGGGCGCAGAGTCGCTGGGGCGCAGAGTCGCTGGGGCGCAGAGTCGCTGGGGCGCAGAGTCGCTGGGGCGCAGAGTCGCTGGGGCGCAGAGTCGCTGGGGCGCAGAGTCGCTGGGGCGCAGAGTCGCTGGGGCGCAGAGTCGCTGGGGCGCAGAGTCGCTGGGGCGCAGAGTCGCTGGGGCGCAGAGTCGCTGGGGCGCAGAGTCGCTGGGGCGCAGAGTCGCTGGGGCGCAGAGTCGCTGGGGCGCAGAGTCGCTGGGGCGCAGAGTCGCTGGGGCGCAGAGTCGCTGGGGCGCAGAGTCGCTGGGGCGCAGAGTCGCTGGGGCGCAGAGTCGCTGGGGCGCAGAGTCGCTGGGGCGCAGAGTCGCTGGGGCGCAGAGTCGCTGGGGCGCAGAGTCGCTGGGGCGCAGAGTCGCTGGGGCGCAGAGTCGCTGGGGCGCAGAGTCGCTGGGGCGCAGAGTCGCTGGGGCGCAGAGTCGCTGGGGCGCAGAGTCGCTGGGGCGCAGAGTCGCTGGGGCGCAGAGTCGCTGGGGCGCAGAGTCGCTGGGGCGCAGAGTCGCTGGGGCGCAGAGTCGCTGGGGCGCAGAGTCGCTGGGGCGCAGAGTCGCTGGGGCGCAGAGTCGCTGGGGCGCAGAGTCGCTGGGGCGCAGAGTCGCTGGGGCGCAGAGTCGCTGGGGCGCAGAGTCGCTGGGGCGCAGAGTCGCTGGGGCGCAGAGTCGCTGGGGCGCAGAGTCGCTGGGGCGCAGAGTCGCTGGGGCGCAGAGTCGCTGGGGCGCAGAGTCGCTGGGGCGCAGAGTCGCTGGGGCGCAGAGTCGCTGGGGCGCAGAGTCGCTGGGGCGCAGAGTCGCTGGGGCGCAGAGTCGCTGGGGCGCAGAGTCGCTGGGGCGCAGAGTCGCTGGGGCGCAGAGTCGCTGGGGCGCAGAGTCGCTGGGGCGCAGAGTCGCTGGGGCGCAGAGTCGCTGGGGCGCAGAGTCGCTGGGGCGCAGAGTCGCTGGGGCGCAGAGTCGCTGGGGCGCAGAGTCGCTGGGGCGCAGAGTCGCTGGGGCGCAGAGTCGCTGGGGCGCAGAGTCGCTGGGGCGCAGAGTCGCTGGGGCGCAGAGTCGCTGGGGCGCAGAGTCGCTGGGGCGCAGAGTCGCTGGGGCGCAGAGTCGCTGGGGCGCAGAGTCGCTGGGGCGCAGAGTCGCTGGGGCGCAGAGTCGCTGGGGCGCAGAGTCGCTGGGGCGCAGAGTCGCTGGGGCGCAGAGTCGCTGGGGCGCAGAGTCGCTGGGGCGCAGAGTCGCTGGGGCGCAGAGTCGCTGGGGCGCAGAGTCGCTGGGGCGCAGAGTCGCTGGGGCGCAGAGTCGCTGGGGCGCAGAGTCGCTGGGGCGCAGAGTCGCTGGGGCGCAGAGTCGCTGGGGCGCAGAGTCGCTGGGGCGCAGAGTCGCTGGGGCGCAGAGTCGCTGGGGCGCAGAGTCGCTGGGGCGCAGAGTCGCTGGGGCGCAGAGTCGCTGGGGCGCAGAGTCGCTGGGGCGCAGAGTCGCTGGGGCGCAGAGTCGCTGGGGCGCAGAGTCGCTGGGGCGCAGAGTCGCTGGGGCGCAGAGTCGCTGGGGCGCAGAGTCGCTGGGGCGCAGAGTCGCTGGGGCGCAGAGTCGCTGGGGCGCAGAGTCGCTGGGGCGCAGAGTCGCTGGGGCGCAGAGTCGCTGGGGCGCAGAGTCGCTGGGGCGCAGAGTCGCTGGGGCGCAGAGTCGCTGGGGCGCAGAGTCGCTGGGGCGCAGAGTCGCTGGGGCGCAGAGTCGCTGGGGCGCAGAGTCGCTGGGGCGCAGAGTCGCTGGGGCGCAGAGTCGCTGGGGCGCAGAGTCGCTGGGGCGCAGAGTCGCTGGGGCGCAGAGTCGCTGGGGCGCAGAGTCGCTGGGGCGCAGAGTCGCTGGGGCGCAGAGTCGCTGGGGCGCAGAGTCGCTGGGGCGCAGAGTCGCTGGGGCGCAGAGTCGCTGGGGCGCAGAGTCGCTGGGGCGCAGAGTCGCTGGGGCGCAGAGTCGCTGGGGCGCAGAGTCGCTGGGGCGCAGAGTCGCTGGGGCGCAGAGTCGCTGGGGCGCAGAGTCGCTGGGGCGCAGAGTCGCTGGGGCGCAGAGTCGCTGGGGCGCAGAGTCGCTGGGGCGCAGAGTCGCTGGGGCGCAGAGTCGCTCATTCCATGCCCCCAAGAGCCAGCAGGCTGGGGTTGGGCAAGTGATGGGGAGGGGCCATTGCCGGGGCAGCTGACCTAAACCAAACAATGGGATATTCCATGACACCTGATGTCACACTCAGCAATAGAAGCGTGGGTTCTCGTGGGGGAGGGGGCTGTTCCTTCTGAACAACCACTACGCGTTTGAGGCCCTGCTTCCTAGGACATGGCCAAACACCACTCGTTGATGGGAAGTAGAGAATAATTTTTTTTCTCTCTCTCTGTGCTTCCCCGCAGACTGATTGTTTCTTTTGTTTCTGTTTTTCCTCCCCATTCCCTTTCCCTTTAATTAAACTTTCCTCATCTCAAACCTCGAGTTCTCTGTGTTGTATTTTCTCCCCCTTCCTCTTTTAGGAGAGGGGGAGTGAGAGAGCAGTTGTGGTGGAGCTTGGCTGCCTACCTGAGTAAAACCACCACACCTTGTATATGAAGAGGAGGTGAAGGAACAGCTAATGCAAGGTACACAAAGTAATTTGCGCCAGACTAATAGGTGGTTGGCTCTGAGCTTGGAGACTGCAACAGAATCACAGAATCATCCTGGTTGGAAGAGACCTCCAAGATCACTGAGTCCAACCTCTGACCTAACACTAACAAGTCCTCCACTAAACCATATCCCTAAGCTCTACATCTAAACGTATCAACCAATACTCCCATGTTCTTCTCTGCCAGGCAGCTTTCTAACCACTCAAACATCTTCAGACTACCAGATCTAGAGAAACACTTTGGCTGCAGCCTAAAAACTGTGTGTACAGAAGCTCCCCCAAGCCAGCCACTCTTCTCCCCACGACCTGCCAGAAAGCAGCTGTCCATGTTTCAGCTAGGATAGAGTTAATTTTCCTCCTAGGAGCTTATAGGATGCTATGTCATGGATTAGGATGAAAAGAGTGTTGATACCACGCTGATGTTTTAATTGTTACAGAGCAGTGCTTATACTAAGCCAAGGATGTTTCAGCTTCTCGCTCTGTCCTGCCAACGGGCAGGATGGGGGTGCAGCAGGAGCTGTGAGGGGACAGACCCAGGATAGCTGACCCAAACTGGCCAAAGGGGTATTCCATACCCTCCGACGTAATGCTAGGGGAGCCTAGCAAGGATGGGGGGCCATCTGCTCGGGGATAGGCTGGGCATCGGTCAGCGGGTGGTGAGCAATTGCATTGTGCATCACTTATTCTGTACACATTAGTAGTAGCAGTACTATTCTCATTGTTATTATTATTATTTTTCTTCCTGTCTTAATAAACTGTCTCTGTCTCGACCCACAGGCTTCATTTTCCTATTTCTCTCCCCCATCCCAGAGAGGGAGGGGGGAGGGTGAGCGAACGGCTGCTGAGTGCTTAGCTGCTGGTCGGGGGAAACCACAACAACAGTAATGTAGTCATGTAACCAAATTAAAGCCAAAACTTTCATCCCAGTCCTTGACCTGAACAGGGAGTGAGGATCTGGATCCTGGCACTTCTACATGATAGTTAATATGCAGCCCAAGTAAATACTGCAGTCAGAGGTCATGGTGCTAGATTTTTAAAAGTCCTGCATAAAGAAGAGATCTCAGAAAAGCAAATTTAAACAACATTAATGTCAAGAAAAGTCTTCCTGACTGCTATGTTCTTTATCTGTCGTGACTAGACAGATGAAAATCTATGATGGCAATTTTGTCTTCTAGGTCTTTTTTTTTTTTTTTTTTTTAATGTATTTCTTTTATTTATGTTTATTGATCTTATTTTAACAGGCTCTGTACTAATTTTCCTCACAGAATGACTAGCAGAAATATGACCCTTGTGCACCTTTTGTAGTTAATTCCTTAGGTCACCTCTAAGCACTAAGCCCCTTGTCAGGTTATTTCTATTAGCAATAAGGAGCAATTGACCTTAAAACATTGAATCCAGGTAGACGAGCCTATTCCACAAGGTCTTTTGGCTCCACCCTTGTTAGGTGAAATCTGCCAGGTGGGGATCATCTGACCTTTGCTATATAGGAAGCCTGAGGACTTATGGGAAGAATTGCTTCCCTAGGGGAGTTTGAAGTTTAGGTTACCTAGGGTGCTTTTCTGCTGTCCTGGTGAAATGGACTCAAGGACTTAATATTCCCTAGCAGGCTGCTTTTTCTTCATGTTTTCTACCATCTCTGTGAAATAGGTTTAGAGACTCTATGAGCTAGCAGTGCTGAAGGTGCCTTCTCAGTACAGGATAACCCTGGTGGTCCGACTTCACTGGGAAGTAACTTGGAAGTTACTCAAGTTCAGAAGCTGGCAGGTAAGTGTTGCTGGGTTCTATAGTTGTTTAATGTTGAGGAGATGGAGTATTTCCTTCACCTTGTCTGTTTTCAGTGAAACTGAAAAGAGAGGGAGGGGGAAGGGTGAGCGAACAGCTGTGTGGTGCTTATTTGCCAGCTGGATTAAACCACAACTTTCAAGGTATGTTTGAATGAGCAGGTAGATAAGTATGGAACCCTTAGAAGAAAGATTATTTTACTCTTCTGAATGTTTTGTTTTTAATCCTGCAATAACCCTTAGAGGATAGGTTTTATATTCTGTTTTTCTCAAACTGATCAAGGTATTCCCTAAAGATGACAGCTAGGTGCCTTCTCATTTTATATGAGACTTTCAGCTTCATTTGTCCAGAGTTCCCACAGCACGTTGCATCACCAGAAATGAAAAAATGATCTATTGCTTTAGCTCTTAATAGTACCTGGGTAGCTGTATCTCATCGCAGAACAAATGCCAAACTAGGGTTCATCAAATATGAAGACAATATCTTCTATAGGCACCTAATATAAACCATTTGAAAGTTTTATATAGCCTATTGCTGCTGTGTCACTATGCCAACGAGAAATTAGACTTATCATTTCTTTAGTTGAAGATCCCTTTTACAACAAAGACTTGGTGGACTGGGGCATAAAAGCCCACATGTAATTTTTCAGATTCAGTTTAAAGGTGAATTGAATGCAGAAGTGAAATACAGACTTTGGAAAAGGCATACTTCTTTGAGGGAAGCAGAACCCTCGATATTCATTACATTATCTTTGAGAACTGTAGGAAAATCTTAGGCAGCAATAAGTTAGGAAAAACAGATTGCCTTGATGGTTATTCATGTATTAAAAGTATAAAAACTGCATCCATTGTGTTACTTACAGCTCTCCAAAATTTTGCTAGGTGCTAGGTAAACATTCTTTGCTCCTTAACAGAAAATATTTTTTTCCTCAATATGCACATTTAAAAAAAAAAAAAAAAAAAAAAAAAAAGATTTGAGGCATGTTTTCTTTAAAGAAAATCACCTTTATTTTTTTTTCTTTAAGAATTTGTGAGTTCTGTTTGAAATGCTGTTACCTTACTGATCTGCCAGGAGTCTGCATTGAGAAATTGAATTTGGAAGCAGTAAGGAGTTATAATCTAGCTTTAACCTTAACTAATTCTATTTCAGCAGACTTTGTTTAGCCATTCAAACACTCGCTATTGTAAAGTACTAACATCCAGAATTTTTCAAATGTGTTTGGATATCCATCCATCATGTGGATGGGGACATCACATCACAACATTGTACTTGAGTGTAGTAAGATCTTCTTTGCAGATGGTCCACCCTGGTTCAATAAGCAGCTTTTACAGCACTTATTCCCTGATTTGTCTGAACTAAGATGTGTTCAAGGGTAAAACTGCATTTACCAGCCAGATCTGTCCATATCGTTTAAAATAACCCCAGGCTTATTGGAAGTTTGATCACTCTCCTGCAGCCGCGTAGAACAGCCCAGGCAATTCCCCGAATACAGCAAGCTGAATCTGAAGCACATGTACCGATGAAGGGAGTAATGCTGTTCTCCTTCAGCCTGCTGTGTATTCATGTTGCCTTATATATAATTTATAAAAAATAAAAATATAAATCCCAGGATTTTGCTGTTTCCCTGAAGACTGGCTAATTTGTATTAGTGTGGGCATATCCCATAGGTCTTGGAGACATTTTTGTTTGCTTTTAAATCTGGTTTAGAAAAATAGCAATGTCTTCTCAGTGAAGAATCAGTGCCATCTAGAGGCTGAGAGCTGGAAGGAGAATCAGTGCAAAAACCACTAAACAGCCTGGGGATAGATGGTAGGAAACAGGGACAGGAAAAATGGAAATAACGGGAAAATCTAGCAGATGAAAATAGTGGGAAGCACAGCATGGTGATAAACAAATCCTTGCCCAGATACAAGCTCAGGCCCTGGTTTGAGTAGTGAGAGGGAGGAAAGGTGGCCTCTGTCAGCCAACACTGCCTTTGTTTTGTGAAATCAGCTTTGTGTAAGCCAGACTCCTGAAAAACAGTCTACCCGCGGGGCAGATTTATTGGAAGTGGGAATGTACAGGAGGAAATGGCCCCTCAGCGACGTACAAACACGCCTCTTGGCATTTAAAAGTGCTATACGTTTAATGAGCATGCTTATAAAGAAACGCAAAACCACTGAGCAGTTTTGGGCTCTCACCTTTAGAAAATTATGACCTAAAAACTATGTTCTTTACCTATATTTTTAAGCCTCTTCTTAAAGCCGTTCTAATATCCTGCTTCTACTATGCATGCGAGTAAAATGTAAGGAAAAGAGCTTCCATAGAAAGTGCTTGATCTGTGTCAGGAGCGACAGAAACTCGAGTTCCCAAGCAGCGGGTTTCTGAATAACTTGTCTTTGAGCCCCCTCTGGTGGTGTAGGGTTTTGTACGCAGGTTCTGTAAGTAGTGGAGCCTCAGATTTAACATATTCGTAACGTAATGGATATAGAGGGAGATAGGGAAAAAAGGCAAATCCATAACACTTGCACAGGGTCTTTTTTTTCTTTTTTCGTTTTTTTTTTCTTTTTTTTTTTCATTACATATCGAAAGAGAAAATAGATTTTCTGTCACTCAAGAGACTAATGCTAAATTTTCTTTAGTTCTAATCATGCTTTATGATTAGAAATAGCAAAACTGTACAGCTTTCCTCTATTAAGTACTATGAAACTATTTGAAAGAGGGCAGAAAAGTTGAGAGGATGAGGACTGTTCTGACTGGAATGGGCTGGTCTGCCATGAGCTGTTCTTTCTGCGCTTCCTGGTAATAGAGACAGAGTCCAGGGTCTTCCTTCCCTGGATCCAAACACAAGAGTATTGTAGTTTGACATCATGTGATTCTCCTTTGATGCTCTATGCTCCCTTTTTCTACCGAGTGCTAATGCTTCTCCTGGCTTCAGGGCAGCTTTATGCTCTGGGACAAATAATTAGAGAGAATCAGTCACTAAAATGCAAATGATACATAGGCACAGAATTTATTGGATGGGAAATGTAGAGATGGCAGAACAGGTGTGTGTTTTGAGAGCTGTTTTGGCCATCCAGTGATGCAGTGCACCTGTAACACGAAAAATAGCATGGTGTGGTGTATCCCTTCCCTTATGCCAGCTTTCAGGGGAAAAGATGCTGCAAATGTCCACAGGGAGAAAAAAAACAAACTTGCCTGACCTGAGTGAGAAACTTGCCGAAATCCTCTGGTGTCAGGGCAGTGTGCTGGGGGAGCCCAAAAGAGCACAGGAAATGCTGGCTACCACCAACTGCTACATGTTTGGGGTAGTCAGCTCAGAAATTTGTTAAAGCCTTTTTGCACCTTTGTGATTACTTGTGGACAACAGTCAGTACCTCAAAAATACTATTGGTTTAATCATTAAACAAAAGGTGCTTACAAGACAAGTACAGTCAGAAGGAGCTGGCTGAGTCTGCAAATCAGGTCCCTACCCATGAATGGTGCATGTGGGCTTGGTGATGGGGCTGTTGGCAGAGCCCTGTGTGCCAGACCCAGTACTGCAGGCTTGCCATCCTTTGTGCTTCTGCTGCATTAGAAGTTCAGCCCCTTCTGGGTCCCTGATCCAAGCAGAGCAAAGCCACCTTGCATTATACAGGTGTATCTTCCTGGTACTCTAATCACAGTTTTGAAACTAGAGCACCATCTCCTTTCTCCATCTTGTTTTCTTGGAGAAAAAAAGTCACATACACACACACACATGCATACAAATAAATTGCTGCCTACTTGTAGGTAGGGGCCAATAATTCAAAATGCTGGGTTTAACACCAACCCAGTCAAGGATGATTAAAAACAGAGGGTGAAGCACAACTAGCTGAAGAATGCCTTTGTGGGATCAGCTCTATGTATGTATGGTTACCTGCCATTTGTGGTAAGTTACCTGTGGTCAGGACACCTCAATCCACAGAGGGTTCGGTCTTTTTTTCCTGGCCTGTCTGGTCTACAAGTAGTTGCTTGTTAGGTAAATGTAGGATGTAGCAGGTCATCTGTTGTCTGCCTTGGTACCTGTCTCACAGCGTTCCTCTGCAGAAGTAAAATCTGTATTTTCTTTTTGAGAAGCTCATGCCCACGTTGAGGGTGCTACTAGCCATCTGGATCTGCAGTTCATCCTGGATTCATTTCCATCTAAAAATGCAGGTCTACTTGAGAGAAAGCCACTAACCAAGTAGGATTAGGTATCTTGCATTTGCTAATCCAAAGCATTTTATATCAGGATATAGTGATGATAGGATAGCGATGACCTGGCTGCTAGTTCTCTCATTCCCCCTTTAGTACAGTGAAAGAAGTCTGCCTTTTTAAAATTCTTAATTGTATTTTATTATTTTATATTGGCTGTACTCTTTCTTTGCTTTTTTTCCTGAATGTCTGTATCTATTACCTGCAGTATCCACTGCAGGTCACATAGGAAACTTGTGCTGTGATTGTGATAAATTGATTTATTTTTTAGCTTACTCATTTTCATCAATAGGTCTTTACAGCAACTACAGTGTGTCAAGATGTGACACCACTGAATGTCCTTAGAGCTTGTTAAACATAGGCTGAACAGGAGGATAAATCCCTCCTCTGGAAAAGAAGTATAGACGTTTATGGGGTGCAAGTGTTGCTGAGATATTATACTCTACTGCTGCTGAGGGAGTCAAAGTTTAGCTTTTAAAGAGCACCAAGTTGCCCTTGCTGACCAGTAAAGCTGAAGATCTAACCTCTCCCTCTCTTGCTAGATTTGGTCATGTTTGGACCAAGAATGTTCTGTTTCCTATACTAAAAGATGGAACGAGAAGAAAAATATATATTGTTTGTTTTAATGCTGAAGTTTCCCCAATCAGAGGAGGCCTTACTTACCTTTCAGCATTTTCCAGGCTGTTCAGTCTCACCTTTTTCTTATTAGTAGCTGTCAAAGTGCAGTACCTGAAGCAGGATAAGGACAGGGTCCAGTCCCACCTTGTGAACATGTCATGTACACTGAAGACAGCCCAGCCAAGTGTGGGGAGGTCCTGCCCCACAGGAACTTGAGCTGAGCACCCTCATCACAGCTGAGCTGTTGTTGAGTCTCAGCCATCTCTGCAATTAGATGTTGTGGGAAAACTCTGGGCATTTGAGCAAACACTGAAGTCTTCTTCATATAGTCATCCTGCTATGAAGAACAGGTAAGGTGGGACTTCAGAATGAGAAGGAAGATATGGAAGGATTGTGTTTAACATAGGTGTTGTTTGCATTTTTGTGTTTCAGATGCAAAAAGACAAGTAGTACAAGACAATGTGAAATAAGAGAAATTTGTTAATATATGGCACTTGCCATATTTCCCCCAGGGGCAACAGGAATTGAAGACAAAGAGATAATATACTAAGTATGAGGAAAGGCATGCTGTTTAAAACAACAACAACAACATTTATATTTCTTTAAAGAAACATTGGTGTAGTGTAAAAGTTTGTTTTATTTTGTTTTTAAATGTTGAAATGGATTGTATTGTTCAGGAACAGTTAATGTTTTGAGATTCAAAACTAGATAAAAATGAAATACAAATCAGATTGCCCTTATAACCTATGGTTACCATCAATTGAGCATCTCAGAGATACTTTTGGTATATACCTAGAGATCAGGTTCTGCAGAAGTACTCTAAAGAACTACTTAAATGTCAGTAATATTTCTAAGATAAAGACAAGACCTGGTAGGTGATAAGACAAATCTACCTGTGTAGCAGCATGAGAGAAATTTTCATGTGACTGATATCAGGAGCAATGCTCAAATCTGTGCTACTATTCTAGGTGATTGTTTTTTTTTGTTGTTGTTGTTTTTGTGTTTTTTTTTTTGTTGTTGTTTGTTTGGTTGTTTTTTTGTTTTGTTTTTTTAAAGAAAAGTGTTTTACCTTCATTCTTGATATCCAGGGAAGGATCAGCCACCAATGAAAACACAGTAAACTTGAAAAATCTCTTGTCCTTTAATGCTGTTTAGTTTCAGAACTGTATGCAGAGTTTATAGAAGTAATGTTGCACATATGATGACTTAAAGATATAGGAGAGGTGATGTGTGTATGGACTAGTAGCCTAAATGAGGACCTATCTTACTACTTGGCCTGTGCAGAGTAAAATGCCAGAAAGCACATCAGACAGGAATGTGAAACCTTTCTGCACAGCAAGTGAGTGACCAAAGAGAAACATCAGTACAACATAAAAGCCTAGCTGCAACAACAGGCAGCTGGTGGGAAAAGCTAATTAATTTTTCTTTCAGGAAGCAAGATGAAGTGAAGGACATGAGTTCCTGCAGCATGCTTTTATATGTGTGTAGAAATGAGTCCTCAATGCTTTTTGGACTTGCTCTTACAAAGGACAGCTTCTGTGACTGATGGAAGTCAGTCACATGCTACCCACTGACTTTGGTGAAGCAGAATTGGACATCACTGTCCCGCAAAGTAGTACTTCCATTTCCACTGCAGCTGGGATGGGTGTTGAAATTAGCACCGGCTGCCTCACAGAACATTAGTGACTCACACAGAGAAATGATTTAACCATTAACACAGCTATATGATGTTATAATGTATTGGGGTTTGTGTAATTGCTGCAATCTGCAAGTAGAATTCTTATTTGGGTTCTCTTTGGAAGGATATGGTGGAAGAAACTCTCCACATGTCTATCGTAGAGCATTGGATTGCAGCTGTGGGAAGGGAACTAGTACAGGGACTCTCAGGAGGAATCTGCAAATCTGAGCATGTGACACATGAATCCTTATGCACTTCCTGAAACCCATCTTCCCTTCCTGTGTAAGTGGAAATCCAATTCTTTAACTGCATTTCCCTACATCTCTGTACTCAGTGGAGGGGCAAATACATAAAATATGTTACCCTGCTACGGCAGAGAACAAGAAATACCACTAAGATTATAAATATTAAGAGACTGCAAGCATTCTTGCAGCATTCCACTTTGTTTTCCTAGGAGGACTAACAGAGGACAAAAGAGGAAAAAGCCTTCCCATGCTACGTGTAGACATGTGAATGTGAGTGAAACTCTCACTGGTTCTCTCTCCTCTCCTCCCTCCCCTTCCTGTTAGAAGTAACTTAAGAGCTGCACATTGTGTTTATCATTTGAATCACAGAATTTCTAGGTTGGAAGAGACCTCAAGATCATTGGGTCCAACCTCTGACCTAATGCTAACAGTCCCCACTAAACCATATCCCTAAGCTCTACATCTAAACATCTTTTAAAGACTTCCAGGGATGGTGACTCCACCACTTCCCTGGGCAGCCCGTTCCAGTGTCTAACAACCCCTTCGGTAAAGAAGTTCTTCCTAAGATCCAACCTAAAACTCCCCTAGTGCAACTTTAGCCCATTCCCCCTCGTCCTGTCACCAGGCACGTGGGAGAACAGACCAACCCCCACCTCTCTACAGCCTCCTTTGAGGTACATGTAGAGAGCAATAAGGTCGCCCCTGAGCCTCCTCTTCTCCATATGAAGGAGGCTGAGGAATCATTAAGCTAGATACCCAACAACACAGCTTTATTTGGCTTTACAAATCTCCATTAACAGAGACAACCATGTGGTATGAGTTCACCAAGCAATACCCTGTTAAATGGAAAAGGGATCTGCTGCAGCTCAGTGAGTTACAGCCCTAGGACATAAAGCACACTAGAGAGAAGGACAAAAAAGCATTAGTGAAAGAGATGGAGAGCAATGCTGAGGCAATGGGCACAGGAGAGTTAAGAATGACCCGTCTGTCCCCAGTTTGTGTTTTGAGTAGTGAGACAACCTGAAGCACTGTGGACCATCACATGGTGGATGGAGCATAAGCAGCCTCTGAGCTCCTGAGTCACCCAGGAGAAGCAGATGACAGTGCAAGGATGTGAGAGGGAATGGTGTTGGCTCTATGAGGTGGTTCTGCAGTCCATCAGTTTGCGAAAGCTCCTCCGGAAACTGTCATCTAGAAAGGCATACAGGAAAGGGTTAAAGCAGCTGTTGGCATAACTCAAGCTAGTGATGAAGTAGGAAATCCCGATGATCAGAGGAGTTTGTGGGATGTCTGTGGTGAGGGCCACCACTGTGCTAAGGTGATAGGGTGTCCAGCAGAACAGGCAGACAGCCAGGATGACAGCCACCATCAGTGTCACTTTCTTTTTGGCTTTGTCCAGGGCTTTGGCATTGCTGTGGAGATGCACTCGTCTCAATCTGCACAACATGATGGTGTAGAGGATGCAGATGGTGGATACTGGGATAGCAAAGCCTAAGATAAGGGTGTAGATCCGACTGCCTTTCCACCACATGCTCTCAGGGTGGGGGAACACAAAGACACACTGGGAGCGCCCCTGCTCCTTGTGTATCTTAGCAAAGACAGTGAAGGGCAGGATGATAACTGTGACGAAGGACCAGACGCAGAGGCTCACAATCTTGGCTGCTCGGTAAGTGCGGTAAGACATCTTCCTGGACTTGGTAGTGGCCACCACAACAAGGTAGCGGTCAATGCTCATGATGGTGAGGAAGTAGATGCTGGAGAAGATGTTGTACTGGTCTATTGAGATGATGAGCTTGCACATGAACTCTCCAAAGGGCCACTGCAGGAGCAAGTAGTCAGCAATGTTGATGGGCAGCACCAAGGTGAAGAGCTCATCAGCAATGGCTAAGTTGAGGATGAAGATGTTGGTGACTGTCTTCATCTTAGGGGCTTTGAGGATTACATAGATGACAGCTGTGTTACCTGTCAGCCCCACAGCACAGATGATGGAGTAGATGACAGGCACTGTGATGTAGAAGCTGGGGCTCAGCAGGGGAGGGGGCATATTCAGCCCCTCATCCCCTCTCCCTGTGCAGTCTGTGGGCCCAGGAGCACAGGAGGCATTGAGCTCTGGAAGTGAGGAGTTTTCCATAGCCACAGCAGAGGTGCCAGGCTCACTGGTGGCAAAGAGGACTTGGAAGATTGGGGAAAGGCACGGATCCTGGTTATTCTCAAGCTTGTCTCCTCCGGAGCATCCAACCACCAGTGTCCTCCCTTCAGCTGCCACGTGCCTCCTGCCAGCGGGGACCTGCTGGGAGCAGCAAGATATCACCACGGGCTCAGCCGAGGCTCCTATGGTCCCCTCACAGCAGGGATGGTCCCCACCAGCTGCTCTTGCCCACCACCAGTACTGGTGGGATCCATTGGGGGGAACAGAAGTGGAGATGGGAGCAGGGGGAGAGGGAATAGCTCAGAGCCCCACACTCCCCTAAGGTGACCACTGAACTAACTCCACATGGGGACTCCCCAGCCCCCTCATGTCCCTTACCAAGCTCACGGCAGCTCAGCAAGCCTTGAGCCTGAGGGAGGGTCCAGTGCCTTTAGGATGCTTGGGGATGAGAGAGGGAAGCAGACCCCCCCCCTCCCCAAAGCTGGGGTAGCAGCGACTGGGGAGGGTCACTTGGTGCGGGGAGGAGGGGGCTGACCCACAGACTTGCCGGGGCTCAAAAATAAGTCAACCCACCCCCTCCCAGTGGGGCTGAACACTTTGCAAGGCGAGGAAGAGCAAGCACACTGACCTTTCCCAGCTGGCTGGGCGGCCCCTGGGTCCGGCTGCAGGAGCAGGTCTGGCTGCGGGCAGGCAGCACCGATGACAGTCTCAGCTTGATCCTAAGCACGGCCAGGAGCTAAATGCATGCCCACGTCGCTTTAGGGAACAATGGAGAAGCCACGGTAACTGCAGAGAGGAGGGTTCAAAATTCAGGAGCTGGAGCTGTACCGCAGGAGAGAAGAGTTTTGTGTAATTACCTCCAGTCAAATCCCCTCCTGACAGCGGTGGAGGGTTGCAGCGCAGCGAAGGTGGGAGAAATCCGAGCTGCAGACAGCATCTGCTTGGCACGCTGGGTCTGGGAGCACGGTATCCACCACCAGGTCCCCAGGGGGGTTTGTGGAGATGTGTGGGGGCAGCACGTAGCTGTCGGGTGGCGTGGCACATAGTGCCCCGAAACATGCCGCCAAGCTGAAGCAGGGTGCACCAACAGGAGTTCTTATACCTCTGCACTTCCCCTCCTTCACGCTGGGATAATGACAGACCTGAATATAACCCCGTGGGAGGCAGTCTTTTTTAGAGGGTAATTTGGAGCTCCTAATTTACCTTTTTTGTTTTTTCTCTATCTCCTTTTTTTTTTTTTTTTTTTTCAAAAAGCATGTGGAGTCTATCTGGCTTCAGTTTTATTGGTTTTGCTTCAAATCCGTGGGCTTGTAGTACATTTGATAACATATTGTGTCTCTTAAATCAGAAGTGAAAACAATGCCTGTTGTAGTGTTACCAGCACCACCGGCTACAGATATTAAGCTGCTAATAATGTAATGCATGCTTCCTTTTGCAAATAATCTGGCATAACTCTTCAATACCTCTGAGTTCACATCACAGTGAGAGATAAACTCAGTTCTTTGCTCTGACTGTCCCACATCCTGCTGCACGATTACCTACATTACCAGGATTTCACAACTATGAAAATTCAAGCAAAGGAATTAACTAGTAAATGTATTAAAAAGCATAACCAGAGAAAATTAGTGGATATGCTTTTTTTTTTTTCATTGTGGATATGCTTTTTTTTTTTTTTTTTTAACTATATATTACTGGTAGCTACAAAACATAGAAAATGATGCTTCATGGTACATCACTAAAGGATCTGTGATTCCTGCCTTCCTTTACATTTGAGAAGAAAAGGTGTTCCCACCCTTATGTGCTCCCATAAGAATGATGTAAAAACTATGTTGCAGATTAACCATGGTGTTTTGATCCCTTTTTTGCATACTTTATACTTTCACAAGCCAAAAAAAAAAAATAAAAAAAAAATCACCTTCACTATGAAGTTTCCTAAAAGCTAGCACCTGAGTCAGATTTTTCCAGCTCAAAGACATAGGCACAGTGAAGTGTATATAGCTTGGAAAACTTTACATAATAATTGCATTATTATGTTGGGTGTGGTCAAAACTCCAGTTGAACATCTTTTTGTTTAGTCTTTAATTTCCAGTGATGTAGTGTGGATCGTACCACAAGCCCCTTCTTTCCCTTTTTATCTACCTAAATAATCCCAGTTGTAAAATGCAAATTTAATCATGGATAAACTGATTCACTTATTTTTCTCTATTTTCACATATTTCTCTGGAGAAGCTTCTTGGCCCTCCTCTGTTATTCCAGAATCATTTTGTTTTGTTTTTCTTCAGGAATACTGCTGAAATAGCAATTCTTACTGAAGCCCACTAAAACTTCTCTTAATATTTCAGCTCTAAGATCAGCCATAGCATAGTTCAAACAAAACAGAACACAAATGCTGAGTAACATCATAATAGCACCAACACAGGGTCTATGATACACTTTTCGGTACTCTAGACAGGCAGAAATTTTTCTTTGTAGAAATGTTTTTGGAGGATGTCAGCCATGGTGTGTGCTTATTGCAGTAATATAAAAGGTAACCTAAGTAAATAAAATCTGTGTCCCTCTACTTGTGATGACTGGAGGAGACCCTTGATGACTACAAGAGACATGTCATACTCTCCTGCAGAAAAAGGAAGGAAGACAGTCCAGGGAACTACAGACTGGTCAGTCTCACCTCAGGCCCTGGAAGGATTACTGAGAAAATCCTCCTGAAAGACATTTCCAGAAATATGAAGAATAAGAGAGTATTTCAGAGCAACCAGCATAGATTCAACATAGGCAAATCATGCCTGACCAGCCTGGTTGCCTTCTGTGTTTCTGTCATGAGATGACTGATTCCATGGATGAGGAGAGAACAGTAGGTGTTGTTTACTCTGACTTTTAGCACAGCCTGTAGCAGTCTCCCATAGACACAGTGGATAGGTGAGTTCAAACAGTAGCAGTCAGGAATTCAACATGTAATTGGTGGTCAGTTATTAGTAACAAAGTCCAGTGGAGTGCCATAGTGATAGTTTGGAGGCTGGAGCATGTTACAGAGGAGAAGATATTGAGGGAACTGGATTTGGGGAGGTAGTGGAGTCACTGTCACTGGGGGTGTTTAAGCTAAGCTTAGGGACATGGTTTAGTGGGTAATACTGGTGGTTGGGGGACGACTGAACCAGATGATCTTGGAGGTCTTTTCCAACATTAATGATTCTGTGATTCTTTGTTTTTCTTAGAGAAGAGAAGGCTTGGGTGGCAGTAAAATCTAATTGCTGTTTTCAGCTATCTCACCTTGGGTTTTGGAGATGCAGCCAGTTTACGTGGCAAGGTTTTGGTAGTGGGGAGAGCTGCAGGGGTGGCTTCTGTGAGCAGAGCCCAGCAGCTGCCCCATGTAAGATAGGGGTCAGTTTCAGCTGGCTCCAAAGGGGGCTGACACTGTCCAGAGCCAAGCCAATGTTGTTTGTGCCTGTGTGAGACCATATTTAAAGAAAAGGGAAAGAAAACCCTGCTGCTGCGCTGCAGCTGGGAGAGCAAGGAGTGAGAACCAGCCCTGCAGGCCCCAAGGAGGGCAGGAGGTGCTCCAGGCACACAGCACCGGTTCCCGTGCAGCCTGTGGAGAGGCCCCTGGTGGAGCAGGCTGTCCCCCTGCAGCCCATGGGTCCCACATGGAGCAGATCTCCGTGTTGCAGCCTGTAGAGGAGCCCCCAGTGGAGCAGGTGGATGTGGCCTGGAGGAGGCTGCAGCCCATGGAGAGCCCCCGCAGGAGCAGCCCCCGGGCCGGAGCTGCAGCCCGTGGAGAGGAGCCCACACAGGAGCAGGGGGTCTGGGGGGAGCTGCCGCCTGTGGGGGACCTGTGCTGGAGCCGTTTGGTCCTGGGGAATGGACCCCATGGCATGGAGCCATGTGGGAGCAGTTCTTGAAGAGCTGCTGCCTGTGGGAAGCCCCATACGCTCAGTTTTTATGAGACCTATTCTATACTAGAATTCTTATGATGACTGATACAGTCTCGGTGTTTTCCTCTCTTTTAACTGCTTCCATTTTGTTGAAATAGCTTCAAAGGTTAAATATGTGGGAAGGAAATTTTTAAGAATTAAGTAGAGGAAAAAAAAAGTTCATTTTACATTTTATGTATTTTTTTTTTTTTTAAGAGAAACCCTACAATTAATTATATTTTAACATCCTTTGACTTGGACTGATGGAGTACAGTGATTAAGTAGCAATGCATAAAAAATATATTTAATTTCCTAGGAAACATACTGCAAATTTTTGTCTATCCCACACCTAAAAGCTTTCAAGTTTAGTTCTGTATTTACTATCAATGTTTGTTATATATTTTGACAACTAAAAAGGAGAACATAACTGTCTCAGTCTTTATCAGTGTGCTGGGTCTTGTCACTTCGCTTTTTAGTCTAAATAAATAAATGAAACATGATTATTTTACTAACTGGAATACAAAAGAAAAGGAAAAAAAGAAAGCACAGCTAACCAGCATTGAAGCTGTTGTAGAGATGCACATTATTACATTTTACAGGGAGTAGCAGTTTTAGGAATCAAAATAGGTACCAGATTATTATTATTATTTTTTTTTTTTCCCTGTAAGAGGACCATTGATAGTGTAGTACAGTGTTAAATTAAGATAGATTAAAAATATATCTTTTATATTTGCAAATAATATGGGAATTTTGCAAATGATTGAGACACAAACTCAGAAAACCAGTATTCATTTAGAAAATGGAACCACCTTCTCTCTTTACTTTAGGAGTTCATCGATTTGTGAGTTGTATTAACATAACTGAATGATACGGGCAGGTATGCCAAACATTTATGCTCCTGCTTATTATAAGGGCTTTCTTCATTTCAAAATTAATTGAAATTGTAAAAATTTACTGTTTATGCATTGGTCCCATACAAGTCTTTCAGTGTTTCTTTTGTTAGTAAATAACCATGTGGACCAACTATGACATAAAGAGAAATGATTCCTCATAGAATAATTAGTGTGTACGTTTATTATGCATTAGAACTGAACAGTCTAAAGGATTACAATATATAAATACATTGTTATAATAAATTATATTCACAAATTAATCTCCATTCTATTTTAGAATGGTTTTCCATAGAATCTCCGTACACGTAACCATGCTATATCAGTCTGTATGCATGTACAAAATTTTGACTGATTTGAGACAGGAAAAGAGGTCATAGAGATTTAGATAAAAGGGTGGTCTTGAGTGGGCGAAAAATCCAAACTGTTGTTAATTCATGGAAACATAGCTAGTTGAGTTTTTTTATGTTATTCTGTGGGAGAGAAGCTGCATTGACAGGGTGTTTTTGAATGTTGCACTGACAAGGAGAGCTGCTGTCAGACATTGTTTATGATGCAGACAGGAGCTATCTGCTAGTCATGTACTTATTCTTATTTCTACTTCATTTATTTGTTAATCCAGACAGTTGGATTGAAGTTTTTTTCTTTATTATCCCCTGTAATTTGATGTCCACTGGCCATCTAAAGAATTTTATGTGTAATAAAGGTGAGAGTTGAAGATAGCTAGTGGAAGATAATTTTATCCTTACTTGTTTCTGCCTTTTATGGGTATAACCTTCTCTAGCACAAGCTCTTTCTAAGAAGCTGTTATTTTGAGGAAGCTGTTTGGGTTGCTCCTGGTTTAGCAATTAGCCTAGGGAAATGGGTTAATTGCACCAATCAGTACTGGAGGGTCAATTGGGAAGTCAGGAAAAGCAGGTTAAAGCAGTTCTCTCTTTATTTGTATTCTCTGCTTTAAAATAAAGAAGCGCTTTACAATCTCCAAACAGGGACTCATGAATTCAGATAAGTGTAAGGTGGCTCACAGATGAGGGAGTGTTGTGTAAACTTAATGGTATGTGCTAGTATTTAAACACTCCTCGTATTAGTCCACTTAATTATATTCTTCTGTACTCTGCTGTGTGGTTAAAGGCAAGTACAAAGAGAAGGTATAGTAGTTTTAGTAATAGTAGCTTTATCTAGCAGTACAAACTTGCTCCTTGCTTGATGCATTGCAAAGCTACACCGTAAAGAAGAAAAACTTGTCTTCAGTTTTGAAAACTGTAGTTTTCAAGGGCTATCTGCCAACCATTTCCAGCCTCCAAGAATGTTTTGCTTTTGTGAACGTTCCTTGCTCTGTAACAGGCATGTTGCTGTCAGAGCTGCATCATCTGAAAGTGCAGTACAACTTACTGTGCATAAATTTTGTCATAATGCTTGTGCTACAGTGCCTATACCCAGCCCCTTCCTTTTTTCAGAATAATTGCCTGGCTCAACTGTGAAGCTGTTTCTCCCCCAGAAGGTCCCCTAACTCTAGCAACAACTCCGTTCTGTGCAATATGTTTTGCTTTCTGACTGTGAAGGTGACAAAAATGTAATTGCTATAGGAATCTGAAAATCAGAAGGAATCTTCCTGTTTCCTCTGTCCTGGCAGTTGAAGAAATAGATTTTTAGCCTAATGTATATTTGATGCTTTGATGTGAACTGCTGTCATTAGTTAGGGCATTGTAGCTGTCTGTACAGCATTCTGATAAACAACTTGCCTCTACTATCAGGTGCTCATTATTGTTATTTTTGTGGCATTTGGAGGTGTCAAAAGTATCAAGTCTCATGAACAGCTGTCAAAGTCTGTTTTTTGTTTGTCTGGTTTTGTTTTTCCCTTTTATACTGTCAATTTTCCAGATAGGTAGTGAAAGCTATAATGGAGTGTGGAGTGAAGGAAGCCCAGAAAAGTATAATGGCTTGTCCCAGGAGAGCAATCTATTTATTGGAATAACATGAGGAATATAGGGTTTTGAAGTATTTCAGTGTTGTCAGGATTCTTGTAAAAATAAATTGATAATTTGATAAATAAATCAATCAGACAAAGAAACCCAACATGTGCCATTTCTTTTTTTTTTTTTTTTTTTTCATGCTTGTGTTACAGAACTCATTTCCATTTCATCTGAGGCTGAAATAGGAACATGAAGAAAACAAACAACAACAAATAATGCCAGTACTTCAATTTCATATATATTTTTATTGCTGACTTTTATAAACTTAGAGATTCTATACTTTTGTTGTTGTGTGGATATGTCCAGGTCACAGCATGCATGTCAATGTTTCAGCAGGCGCATAGAGCATCTTCCTCCCAACTGAAAGTGAAGAGAAATGAGCAGAGTTAGGAATAATTCAATAACCCCTA
This sequence comes from Aythya fuligula, assembly GCF_009819795.1. Lineage (NCBI taxonomy): Eukaryota > Metazoa > Chordata > Aves > Anseriformes > Anatidae > Aythya > Aythya fuligula. The sequence goes on from NC_045560.1 coordinate 111,168,312, forward strand.
GAGGGCAAGACTTTCAGGATTTGGAAGTCTGGTCTAATAACCAGAGCAGCTCCTCAGGGAGACATTAAAACCTGTAGGCCAAATCCAGCTCTTGGTCAATGAAGTATGACCCTATTACAGCTGGTGGAGCTGTGCCTGCTGACAAACTGTTGTGCCAGCTAGTCGTTAGGCATGCTGACTCCATATGCTCATGCTCTGAAAAGACACTAATTTGTAATCATCATCTGCGCATATAGAATGTTTCTGGCTGTACTTTTCCTGAATACTTTGAGTAGCTCAGGCTGTCCAAGTTGAGGGCTTAAGAAAAGAAAAAGGCAGAGGTCTTTTTCTCTGAGCAGTGTAAATCACTATTATGTCTTGGTGAATCTGTGGTATCATTATCTGGTGACCTAGATGAGTAGCAGATGAATAAATGACTTAATGATTTATCACTAAGGGAACTGTAATTTCTTCATAATGAGCCTGCAAGTCTTGTACCTCCTCCATTCACTTAGTCCACATCTGAATTTCAGCATGTATCCTTTTCTATCCCACTGTCCAAAGCCATGAGAGAGATTCCTCCCACTGGTTAACTGAGTCAGTCTTGAAGAACTACAGTGATCTGAAGTGGGAAGAAGAAAGTCATATAAGGCAATCCTGCAAAGAAAAGTTATCTTCTCAGTACTGAAGATAGCTTGGCAGTGGAGGTAGGGTAAAGCTTCTGAAGTAAGAAAATGCATTCATTTTCTACTTTTGGAATCTATTTGCCAATACAATGTGTAAACAGAGTACAAAAAATGTTCAAATAAGATCTTTCTGTGACTCCTGCTTTCTAGGAGGCAAGACATTGCATTAATATATCTGTTTATTACATATAGAGCAATAAACTTGCCTGCATGTCAGATAACATTAAAATCAACCTATCCTATATCAAACTTTACAAATATTCACATAAATTCCTTTTAAAAACATTCTGTGTCAGCAAATCCACAGCCTGCCCAGACAATTTGCTATAGGCAACCTATTTTTTAAAACCTGACTTTTTGCTGTGATTTTAAACCACTGGGTTATTTTCCTGAACCAAAATGGGTGCTGGAAACATCTTCTGACCCCACCTTGAGGAGCTCTTCCTTGTTTCGATATGATAGTACCTTCCAGCCTTAGGCCATGTTGGATGGGCTTTGAGCAACCTGGTCTGCTGGGAGGTGTCCCTGCCCATAGCAGAGGGGCTGGAACAAAGTGATCCTTATGGTGCCTTCCAACCTAAACCATTCAATATTTCTATAATTCCCCTTAGTCTTTTCAAAAACAAAGTTGCATATCAGTAAATGAGGCATATGTCAAACTTTCAGGTTGTTGTCATTTATACCAGGGATGTCAGGATTTTACGTACTCAAGATTTGGAGAAATAAAGATTATGGGTACCTATAAAATGTAGATGGAAGTTAGGGAAGCTGTTATGAGAGGATATGTGGATGTTGTCTTTTGCGTTATGTTACCCAACAAGAAATCAACCAATGTCTATCACGTCTTTCTGGGCTGATGTTGGATTAAAGAGTAATAGAAATAAAAGCTGTAGCTGAATAAAAAGGGAAAGAATAAGACAGCAATAAAGCTTGAGTGTGTAATGGATTGTTGTTGTTGTTGTTTGTTCCTTTTTTTTTTTTTTTCTTTTTTTTTTAATCTAAAACTCAGTGAATTTCAGTGTGTTCCTCACCTTTCTTGGTCTTAATGTTCTGTGTATTTGTGAGTGAGAAGGTTCTGCTTCATCAGAATGGCAAACTCTTAGCAATGGTTTTAAATTCATTGTCTTCAATAGGTTCTCAAGGGTTTAAGAGCTTAAACTAAACTGTGTATTTCTTGCTCTGTTGAAGATTAGTTCCATAAATCTCTCAATGGATTTGTTGTTCTAACATAAGACTTTGAAGTACATTTAAGTAAAATGTTAGACAAAAGTAATCCACTTGCATGACCAAAAATAAGCAACAGAACAGCAGCAAGTAGAATAAGAAATGCAGCTGTGCCAATGTGATTGGAACTTCTGAAGGACTTGAGAGCTCCGCAGCCTACCAAAACTCTAATACAAATGTCTGTGGTTTCTAGTTTTCCTTATTACAGCAGATAAATTGCAAGATTACTTTTCTCCTAGATGGATCTTTAATAATAATAATAATAAAAAAATAAAAAATAAGTCAGTAGTCAGTTAAGATTTCCTGAATAACCTAGAGGATTTGGTCTATAAAAAGTACCACATCAGGGTTAACTGAAGGAAACTATGCAGGATATTGCAAATAACTCAGTAGCCTAGACTGGATTGTGACTGCTCCTAGCTGGGGTTGCTTTGCGTGTAGAATTTGAGAACGACTCTTGTGTTCCTTGAAGCTTAGTTGACCAGAATATCAGAACTTGTTCCTCAGCTTTAGGAAATGTGGTTATGACCTTATGAGTATGGGGTTTCCTTCCATGGCTATAACATTTGCATTGAAAATTTGAAATTTACCCTGCAGAATACAGAAAGGAGAACGTAAACAAACAAACAAACAAACAAAAAGATGGCAACAAACAAACAAAACAGCCAATACTTGGATACTACATTTTATTATTTAATTATTATTAACTTCCCCTTACTGATTGAATGTTCATCCATATCTGCATGTGGAATAAATGAAGAAAGGTGGATGTACTGTGAAACACACATTGTTCTGTGAATAAACCTTCAAAAGGTAAGGATTCAATGACATCAGATGTGACATGAAATGACATCTAATGCTTACAGTCCTGTGAGAAGAAATTTTAGTTTGTTTCTCCAAAGCATGACGATTGGACCCTGCAAGAAGGGACTTTCAGAGCTAATCTCTGAAGAAAAAAAAAAAAAAAAAAAGAGCAATGACAGCCTCCATATTAGATCAGGTTGCTAAGGACCTTGTCCTGAGTTTTGAATATCTCAAGGATAGAGGTTCCACAGCCTCGCTGGGCACCTGTTTTAGTGCTTGGTAAACTTCACTGTGAATAATTGTTCCCTTATGTGTCACTGAAATATTTTGTTAACTCTTAATTTTCTTTTGATTCCTGTCCTTTAATTGTGTACCTCTCAGAAGAGTCTGACTCTGTTTTAGGTAGGTAAAGGCAGCAGTTATATTCTGATATTTGTTTTAGGAGTAAGCACATGGGTTTAGTCACTATGTCAAAACCCTGTGCCATAATTTAAGAAAGAATTACCAGAGATCATTAATCCAGGAGCATGACTCTTACCATAGCATAAAGCTGAAATTGCTGGACTATCAGCACTTTTCTGGTCCTCCTTTCTCCAGTTTCAAGATCACACAATAGAATCACCTGTGTCAGTTCAGCATGTCCAAAAACTTCCAGCTGTGTCACTTGGAGTTCCAGCCCTTCACAGGCCCCTCTGTTGGGGGTCTGACCTTGTGACAACCCATCACGATTTGAACGAATCCAGCATTTTTGCTCTAGGTATTTCCTTCAGCAACTTTGGAGACAGTGGTAGGAGATGCTGCAAGAATTTTGCTTAGAGCAGCTGCTGAGTAGTGGATCTTCTGGAAGGCAGCTGCACCACAGCAGTGGGGAGAACACTTCTCATATTGTCTCTTCTGCTCTGTGCACTCAGCCTGCTAGAGGTGTTGTCTGCCCAAGTGGAGAGACGCACATCTCTAATAGACCAGTAGACAAACTCTTAAAACGAGAATGCAAGAAGTTAATTGTAATCTGTTATAACTCTTTGGTGCTTTGATTACTGTTTTTCTGGAAATCTGGTTGCCTACCTCTCCACCATACAAACACTTATTTGCTTTGAGATCTTGGAGTATCTCAGTAAGTACACGTACTTTTCCTCTGTACTTACCAAAGTACCCAAAGTACTTCAGTGACATTGTTTGATGATCTCTTACTTGGTGATTTGGAAGTTGAGAGTAAAGAGTCTCATAATTTGCTTTTAGAGACTTTTTTTTTTTTTTTTTTTAATGCTAAACAGTAATAAAAAGGATTAAAATTGTAACTATGGTGATGAGATGGTGTTTTAAACTTGCAAATAAGCAGCTACTTGGTCAGTGTCAAATAGAGTGTTCCACTGAGACAGACTGTAAAGACCTGCTTATTGCTGCAGTATTCATAACTATTAAAACCACTAAGCTGAGTTTATGTTTTAGCATACTTTTAAGTGATATTTCTTAATTTGAAAAAACTTATTCACAAATGCAGTTTGCTCACTGTCCTTTCAACACTTGTATACAGCTTTTACTTGCATACTGTTATGCTTCATATCTGCCTGATGACAGAAACAATGGATTAAAAAAAAGGAAAGAAGGAAAAATATGAAACTTTGGTAATTTCCCTTCTCACTTTTAACATAAAGTGTATTCCTTCTTCCCTTCTTCCCTTCCTCCCTTCATCCCTTTTTTCTTCAAATCTTTTTATTTTTTTTTTTTCCACACAGAACTTACACTGTAACTGTAAGACTAGCTCATTGCTGCTTCACAAGCTTAAGCATACAACCTTTATAAGACACCTTCCTGTATCATGTCTGTCTTGGCATGCAAAGGAAGTGAAAATAAAACAGATACTGACAGCAGCATCAGTCTTCACAAGAAAAAGTGTACAAAAATGAATAAATGTACCCTGCCACCTTGTAAACTTGCTAGAAGCAAGATGATGTGATTGACTGCTTCTGGTGTTGTGCACAAGGAGGCTCTGAGGTAGAGCAATTTGTACACATCACTTTATAGAGCATGCAGCTGTGTTTCTGAGAGCTTTATTGTGCAACTATGTGGCTCCTTTTCTAGATATATAGTTGGTAAAGCCCCCACAGCCTCTGAACACTTCTGCTTATCCACTGAGAGAACTGGTAAGTTATTTGTTGGGGCTCTACTTAGGCAATGGATAAATTAATAAGTATAAACACAACACAAACAAAAAACTCCTTTGTTGCCTAATTTTAGATATTGACGATCTCTGCTTATTTGTATGCTTTTACAGCAGTTTCTGTGATGGAGAAAACTAATTGGCTGCTGTTACTGAGTTTGCCCACAAATCTGAAACCTTGGTCTCAATCTGCAATTCTAAATGAAATGTATGTGTAGAAAAACACTCCTCTTGTTTAAATGCAAGCCTCTAGTGAAGAAAAATACTGTGTTAATAATAATTTTGAGATATTTTCAATATAATGCTCTTTTAGATTTTTTTTTTCATTTATCTATATACTGTCAGATGCTCTTCTCTTTGTGCCCCCCTCCACACATAAAATCTGAATTTTCTTCATGTGTTCCAGAAACTGCATTTATATTCGTTTTGCATCTGTCTGCTTCCCTCTCAAGGCAGCAACTATCCTCGTGTTTGTAGTTGGACTTCTCTTCAAGCTAAGGTCTTAGGAAAAAGTAGAAGTAAAGCCATTGACTGGAGGAAGGAAGTGGGAATTAATCGTAGAGGACCTGTTGATACATGGACTTTGTGATAGCAGCTTGTTATAATGTAAATTGTTTTATGTTTGTTTGTTTCCAGCAGAACACTGTGCACTATCAGCAGCTCTTTCAGTTGGCCTCCGTTTTGCCAGAGAAGCCAAACACTCTACACTTCAAGAAACATTTGGTTTTCAGTTGTCCACACACAGATTTTGGAGTGTAGTTTGTGCTTGGATTGGACTTAGATAACACACTTCAGCGTGTATATTTTACAGGGTGTTTGCTTGAAAACAATTGACACTTTATTTCATGAGGAACGCAGTCACACCACCACTGGGTGCTGCAGTGCCGGATATGCTAGAACTCCAGTACAAACTGGAATCGAAGGCAGCCAAGTGGTACGCCACAATTGATATCACTAATGCATTTTTCTCCATCCCTCTAGCAGCAGAGTGCAGGCCACAGTTTGCTTTCACTCGGAGGGGAGTCCAATATACTTGGAATCAGCTGCCCCCGGGGTGGAAACACCAGCAGTGGACTTAGAGAAAGATTAACCTTGGGAAGAACAGACCAGACTTGATTTTCCTGACCTGTAAAATTAAATGCTATGAGAGCTTCAGCAATGGCTGCTGTACAGATCTCAGCTGTACTGCATGGACAGATATTCTTGAAAAGATGTCACGTCATTGTACAAACAGTTTGTTTTGCATTATGCAGCTTCTTCTTAACATTGGCAACAGTGACTTAGAACCTGGATGTTTGGGGAATCAGAGCTGAAAACAAAATGAAATGGATGAAGTGAAAAAAGCCAAAGACTGTCCATAAAGGGGAGAGGGTTCTTGGGAGCTTTAGTTTCTTCTTTTCCAGCCAAAAATATTTTATCTGTTATAGCTTTCATAATAAAGCTCTATGAGTTTTTCTTAATAACAACTCTGAGTGAGGTCCATGCCCTCCCCCAGAAGGTTAAAGCTCAGATGATGTAAAGGAATCCCACCGTGTGCAATCCTCAGACTGGAGACAAGACTCAGGAAATGTAGATTTACCTACTATTAAATGATTTGTGGCTAGCTGTTGTGATATCTGGGGAGTTTCAAATTAAAATAAAGAAATCCCAGTCTGACTGTTTGGGCCTGACAATGAATAGAAGCTTCCTGCAGAAAAACAAATTGAAATCAAACTTGGGGATCTGGGTAGAACAGCATATAAATATGGAAGAACAGGATATAAATATGAAGCCACATGGTATATAGTTTTCTTTTTTCTTTACAGTGATGGACCCAAGTTATCAGTCTGGGAGAAACAAGTTTTCCCTGCTGAGCTCTTCATACCTTTCCCTCCCCTCCACTTTTTTATTGCTTACCCTTCATTTAAGTGTTTAAATGAAATACGTCCAAGATTTTAACATCTGTGAACCTGAACATCTGGCACTTGATGAAGAAAATTGTTTTGTTCCCTCTCCAGAGGCAAAGCCAATCATCCATACTGGGGCCTGGCCAGCTCTAGCCTTGGGGCTGCTGCTTAGCCTTCATTTCCCATAGCCACGATGTGTTTATCACCATGTTCAGGCTACTAAAAGCATGTCTAGCATGAAGAACGCTGTCAGCAAACATATGCTTTTCAAATCATAACAAAGCATGAAGAACATGCTTGTGTACTTCTAAGCTAAGACTGACTATTTTCCAACAAAAGAAAAAAAAATCTTCCCCCTGCCCTCTTCTCCCCCCCTTTTTTTTAATCAAGAAACCCAACCTCAGAGCTGCTGAAAACAATCCAAGGATTTATCTTGTGGAAAATCAATGCATAGGTAGACAGGAATGGAAAAGACTGGGAGCAAATTGGACTAAGAAGATAAATTATCACATGAAGTCTGATTTTTGGTGAGTGGACCTTGAAAGGACATCTACTAAAAGGTCTTTTACAAAGTAAAATAAATGAAGACAGAGAAGATGTAACTTCTGGAAAAGTAAAATGAGAGTATAAACAAGTAGGGCATATACATATATATATATATTTCTTCTGTTGTTTACTGCCTAGATTCTGGCTCCTGGAAGATTTCTTTATGCAAGCTGAATTACAAAGACTTACTACTACTTTACGTAGAAAACAAAAATCCTTAATAACTTCGAGTTCAGTGCAACACAAATAACTAGCACAACACCCAGTGTTTCACACTTTGCTTCTGCATAAGCTGCTTCTGGCCTGTTTCCAAGAGCATTTCTGAAGTTATGGGATGCTATTACCTCTTTTGTGATTGAAATGCCAATGAGTCCTTGCCAATGGAAATTTTTCATTGCTCCCCGACTTCAATTGCTTCTGTTGTCTGCCTGTGGCTATCTGCCTCCAGCCAGGTAGACATAAACTTAATTTCTGTAGCAAGTCACTGATACGTTTGTAGCCTCAGGCCACTCTGTAGCTAGGTTCAGGTTAATTTTCACCATTTTGACTAACTCTAGGCCTATGCTAAAGATAGAAGCTGACTGTTCCTCTTCAGTTTACCATATATGCAAGAACACTTGCATTGGTAGTTGCTGGAGTCTAGGCAAATGCGATTTTTTTACATGATACTTTTTTTTTTTTTTTATGTAGACTGTAGTCTGTGTAGTATACATTATTTTCAACATTCCCTTGTTCTTATCATAGGTGCACGCAGAGCAGTATGGTTGGTGTTGGACTTATAACCCTAAACTGCCAGTTGGACTAACCCAGTCTAGGACTACTTCTGTCCCCTGTGTCCTGTCACGTAACCTGTCCTCAATTTTGTTTCCTCTTTTGTTGTTTGTTTAGAGATAATGAATGTAATAAAGAGCACCTACTCAATTCAACTTTAAAGTATTTATTTAAATGAAACTTCACAATTTTCAAGGCAGAGGGGAGACATTTGTTATTAATTATGAAAGCTGAAATAACATTAAAGAGCTGAAAGAGTAGATTTGGAGCATTAGTCCTTTCTCAGAGGACCTGCCTCAGTGTCCCAGGAGATAAATCAGTCAACCTAGGCAGTACATCAATGAGTCTGGCAACCTATACATTGCTCTTTCTACAGGTAGCACTTTCTACAGGATGAGGAAAGAGACAGTTCAGGAACTTCCTGATCTAACCATGGTGGCACTAACACAGAGAGTGCTTTCCAGAAGAGCCTTTTTTCTTTTATTTTTTTCCCCTAAGAAACTCTTAATATCTTCAACTCAATCTGGATAGCACCAGGCAGCCAGGAATTCTCCTGGAATGAATAGCTCACTACTGATCAAGCACAGAATTAATTTAAATATGTTCTCAGGATCTGTGATACTGCCAGGCAGTATAAAGAGGCAAAAAAGCCAAGATCCTGGCCAAGATTTTGAAAAATAGATTTAGAATTAACTATGCTGGCTTGCGGCAGAATGAAACATCATCTTTTTCTGCCTCATTTTGAATATGTTCAATGTGAATGTTCAATGTTTTGAATATGTTTGAATATGTTATGTTGTAACTTTTCTACATTTTCTCTGTTTTCAGTTTCCTTGATATCTTCAGCGTAATCCACCTTTTACCTAAAACTGCCTGCTGGTTGCTCTTACCTGTTTCTCATCAGTGGACTATTTCACTTCAGTAGCTCTCATTCTACAGAAAGGACCAAGCCTCAGATCCTGACAAGAAAAGGTGCCTGAAACCACACCACTCCTATTTATTTATTTATTTATTTATTTATTGTTTTCAACTGTGTTTTGCCTGTTTCACCAAGTGTATGTGCCTTTTGCTATTGCAGTTGTATAACCAATGTACCATAAAAGGACTCTATATTAGTACAGTTACTACGTTGTCCGTTATAAAGGAGGAACATTTAATGTTAGTTCTTTCACAATGTTAAAATATTGTATGGATTTACCCCAGGCATACAAGAAGCCCAGTTTCTGTGGCTGAAAATAGTGGCACATCAGTGTTTGCAAAGAAAGGTCAGTAGCTTTGATGGCAAAGAGCTGGGATTGACAGTATCAAATTTCTCAGTTGTGTTTGATGCTGACAGACATTGACTCCAGACAATATGGATTCACATGCATGCATATATGTAAGTTAAATAAACATAGTCATCTCTCCAAAATCACTAATTTGTTTTGGTAAGCCAAATAGATCCACCAGCAACATCTCTTCTTTTCTCGCTGTGAATATTCCCCAACGTGATTTCCACATGGTTCAAATATTTTTCCAAACTAATTCCCTGGTATGGCTCACGACTGATCATGGAACATTTGTGGTAGCAGTGCTCCTCAAGCCACCATGATTTAGAGGCATGATTTAACATTAGGGTTGCAGACTAACTGTTCATGCCTGCTGCCCTCAGTGTCTGAAAAACAAAACAAAACAAAAAAATTAAAAAATTTAAAAATCCCGATGATGGATAATTTTCCTCATACAGACACAGATTTTACACACTGCCTATCTCTAAATAGTTTTAATTGCGTATCAGTTGCTTCACTTTGCAAATTAAGGCATTTTATTTTAGTGCTTAGGTTGTAAAAAGTTAGACAGGTAGGAGTAGCATACCTGCTCAGAGGCCCTCACTTTCTTTTGGACCATTTTATAGCTAGAGATAGGGAGAAACACCATAGTGTTAAAAAGCCCCAAGCTGCAGTTTCGATTGGTGGAGAGCATATCCAGTGCAGGAGCCAAAACTCTCCCATCAGCTGCTGTTTCCTCCACAACATCACTGCTGCTGCTGTTCCTTACCAGGAAAACAAAAACCAAAACTTTGCATGGGGCAAAGTTCCACCTTAAAGTCCAGATAAAGTCTGGAAGAAAAATGAGGAATATATTCACTTTGGGTGCAGTTGGGGAATTACTTCTATAATAAGTTAGCTTTTGAAAGAGGAAAAATGAGTTAATGGAGTTTTCTTTATTCTACGATCATGTCTTTTTTCCAGAGTCAAGATTTTAATTTCTCAAGGAATCTTCATAGAGAATTCCTACTTAATATGTCCCCTGGAGCATCAAATGTATCACCTAGAAGCAGATAATTTTTTTTTCCAGTTTTTGCTAGATTCACTATGAAAAGACATATGTTCCATAAGAATTATCAGCTGCTGCACATTTTCTATGATTGAATTTGCCAGCTGCAGGATGAGCACACCAGTGAATAACCATTTTATTGTCTGTATGTCCTCACTACACCTATAAATTGTAGCTCCTTTGGGAATGTGTGAAGGAGGAGAGACAAAAATTGTGGTTTAGCTTATTTGTATGCAAAAAACTGATTAATGTCCATGGCTTCAGCAGGGCACAGATGACCATGTGAAAATATTCTTCTTAAGCATTGACAGCTGGGCAAGTACACAATTTTTTTTTTATCTCTCAACAAAAGCAGATCCCCCTACATAAGCTGGTAGCGATTAAGTCCAACATAGACTCTTCTAAAGGACCCTGATAACAAATTAGCATATATTTGAGAAGCATAAAGTTATCAACAGCTGAAAAGATATTAATAAGCACTGAAAAATAGTATGTCTCCACAAAATAAGGTATATAGGGAACTAGTCAGTAAGGTCCCCTGGGAAACTGCTCTTGAAGGCCTCGATGTCCACCAGTGCTGGTCACTCTTTAAGCGATGCCTCCTAGAAGCACAAGATAAGGCAATTCCAAAATATCGCAAGTCAGGCAGGCGGGGCAGGAGGCCGGCGTGGCTAACCAGGAATGTTCTAATGGAGATTAGGCGGAAACAGAGAGTGTTTCGCTACTGGAAGGAGGGCCAGGCGTCATGGAAAGAATACAGGGATGCTGTTCGTGTTTGTAGGGAGAAAGTTTGAGTGGCCAAAGCACAGCTAGAGTTGAAGCTGGCTGTGTCTGTGAGAGAAAATAAAAAGGGTTTTTTTAGATATGTAAATGGAAAAAGGAGAACTAAAGAATACATAGGGCCGCTCCTTGATAGGGAAGGTCTCCTCACAGACGATGACGTAGGCAAAGCAGAGACGCTTAACGCCTTCTTTGCCTCTGTCTTCAATGCCGATGATGGGCTTCGGGACCCAGGGTGCCCTGAGCCGGAGGACCGGGACGGTGGGGATGACAAACTCCCAGCTGACCCTGAACGTGTGCGGGATTTGCTACTCCACCTAGATCCCTACAAGTCCATGGGTCCGGATGGGATTCATCCCCGGGTGCTGAAAGAGCTGGCGGATGTCATCGCGGAACCTCTATCAATTATTTTTCAACGATCCTGGGAATTTGGAGAGGTCCCGGTAGACTGGAAGCTGGCAAATGTTGTGCCAATTTTCAAGAAGGGTCAGAAAGAAGACCCTAGCAATTACAGGCCTGTCAGTCTCACGTCAGTGCCTGGTAAAATCATGGAGAAGTTGGTTCTCGGACTTATTGAGGCGCACCTGGGGGACAAAGCAGTCATTGGTCCCAGCCAGCATGGGTTTGTGAAGGGTAGGTCCTGCCTAACTTACCTGATTTCCTTTTATGATAAGATCACCCGTACGGTGGACCAAGGGAAACCAGCTGATGTGATTTTTTTGGACTTCAGCAAGGCTTTTGACACGGTTTCCCATAGGATCCTACTGGACAAAATGTCCACCATACAGCTAAATAAAAACATCATACGATGGGTGAGCAATTGGCTAACGGGCAGGGCCCAAAGGGTTATGGTAAATGGAGCTGCGTCAGGCTGGCGGGCGGTCACCAGTGGGGTCCCTCAAGGCTCCATTTTAGGACCGGTACTTTTCAATATTTTTATAAACGATCTGGATGTAGGAATAGAGGGTATTTTGAGCAAGTTTGCTGATGACACCAAACTTGGAGGAGTTGTGGACTCGAATGAGGGCGTAAAGGCCTTACAGAGGGATCTGGACAGGTTGGAGAGCTGGGCGATCACCAACCGCATGAAGTTCAATAAGAGCAAGTGCCGGGTCCTGCACCTGGGACGGGGAAACCCTGGCTGCATGTACAGACTGGGTGATGAGACGCTGGAGAGCAGCCTAGAAGAGAGGGATCTGGGGGTCGTGGTAGACAGCAAGTTGAATATGAGCCAGCAGTGTGCCCTGGCAGCCAGGAGGGCCAATCGTATCCTGGAGTGCATCAAGCACGGCATCGCTAGTAGGTCAAGGGAGGTGATTGTCCCGCTCTACTCTGCGCTGGTGCGGCCTCACCTCGAGTACTGTGTGCAGTTCTGGGCACCACGGTATAAAAAGGACATGAAACTGTTGGAAAGTGTCCAGAGGAGGGCTACGAAGATGGTGAAAGGCCTTGAGGGGAAGACGTACGAGGAACGGCTGAGGTCACTGGGCCTGTTCAGCCTGGAGAAGAGGAGGCTGAGGGGGGACCTCATCACAGTCTACAACTTCCTCGTAAGGGGGTGTCAAGAGGCAGGAGACCTTTTCTCCATTAACACTAGTGACAGGACCCGCGGGAACGGGGTTAAGCTGAGGCAGGGGAAATTTAGGCTGGACGTCAGGAGGGGGTTCTTCACAGAGAGGGTGGTTGCACACTGGAACAGGCTCCCCAGGGAAGTGGTCACTGCACCGAGCCTGTCTGAATTTAAGAAGAGATTGGACTGTGAACTTAGGCACATGGTCTGAACTTTTGGGTAGACCTGTGCGGTGTCAAGAGTTGGACTTGATGATCCTTAAGGGTCCCTTCCAACTCAGGATATTCTATGATTCTATGATTCTATATATAAAAGAGTAATAATTTGCCTTTTGAAGCTTAGTCCTAACAAACTGCATTAATACAAAGTTCTTTAACAAACTAAATCCATTTTTTTTTTCTTCTTTCATGAATATCCTTATGTTTGCCAGGCTTTAAAAATAAGTTCTAGGATGGATTTATACAATCCTTAGGCAAAGAGAATAAGCAAGTGGTCTTTCATACTTATGGGACTGCTGTCTAGTAGTTAAACCTAACTTTTCCCATCTCTTGGTTTTGATGGAATAATGTTATAAAGCAAGGGTCTGAGAAGTAAAACCACCATGATATACTCATTTTTGCTTATATTATAGTACCATTTCATTAAAATGGAACTGTTAATGCTGTGATTTCTCTGGAGATGAATGACTTGGCTGCATTCTTTTCATTTTCTGTAAAAGAAACTCTTTTACTCAAAGAGTTAAGGACCAAGACAATTTGATGAATAAGCTATAAAAATGCTTTTAGTTTTAAATGTCACACATTTTAATTGCACTTAGAATCATAGAATCACAGAATCATAAAGGTTGGAAAAGACCTTCAATATCAATATCTGGTCCTTCAATATCTGGTCCAACCATCACCCTACTACCAATGTCACCCACTAAACAATGTCTCTAAGCACCATGTCCAACCTTTCCTCCAGAGACGGTGACTCCACCACTGCTCTAGGCAACCTGTTCCAATGCCTGACTACTCTTTCTGGGAAGAAATGTCTCCTAATTTCCAACTGAAACTTCGCCTGGCGAAACTTGAGGCCACTCCCTCTAGCCCTATTGCTAGTTGTGAGAAGTGAGAAGAACTGAGAAATAAGAAGTGAGAAGAGGCTGACCCCCAGCTCCCCACACCTTCCTTTCAAGTAAGTAAATGTAAGAAATATTCTGTGAAGTTACCTGAGAATTACTATTATCTTTAAAAACTCTTTGTACGTACTTGTGTTTTATTTGCCATTTTATTCTCAGTACCCTTTTAGAAAGTAAGAAAGATTTTCAGTACTTGATGTGAAAATGAAGTTGTTTTTTCTTATTAGATTTTTCTGTAGTGGTGATGGGGATTTTCTTGCTGCAGCTGCTTGAGAACTTTGTCCTTCAAACAAAAGGTATTTTCTTATATTTGATAGATACAGAAAAAAAAAAAAAAAAAGGTTTAAAATAAACAAGCTTAAAATTTAGTAATGAATTACATTATCTGATATTAGGTGTAGGTACGTTAAGTCAAGGTTTTAATTTCTGTTTATTTCTTTGCTTGTTTGTTTTTACTGTCTGCTGTAGGACATTGGGTATCATTTGATATGGCTGTTTTTTGTTCTTATATAGACTTTGGCTCACCATTCAGTATTGGCTAGATCATTTTCTTGTACGCATTTTTGTGCCTTAGATGAAAAGCAAGACCCTTAACAATCCTCCTCCCCCCCCCCCCCCCTTTTTTATTTTCAAATAAATCCAAGGCAGCTGAAAATCTGAGTCTTTTGGCAATTTTTTGAGATCAAAGCTATCTAGATATATTGCTTTTCTTTATTATTTACTTTTTTTGATGCAGAATAGCTCTTGCAGAGCTTGCATAAGCCTCAGGTTAACTCTTTCTTTTGTCTTGCTTCTGTTTTGTATTGCTTTGCTTTGTTTTAACTGAATGAGTTAGGTAAATACAAAATGCTTTGTTTATATAAACAAAAATATTCTAGATGTAAGGGAGTACTTTATCCTTTATTAAGTCTTTCTGTTATATTTCCTGGGATCTTAAAGCACTGCCTGATAAACAGCTACCATAGAATTTGCACAAATCAACACTCCTTCCTGGGAAAGCTTTTTGACCATATACCTGATGTGATTTGCAAGTGAATCTGACTTAAGTCATCGTTTTGCTATGTTTATCAGTCCAACTTCAGATGTGCATGGGTTCTCAAGATGTTTTAATCTTCCATACTTGGTATATATTTACATATTTGTGAATAAAAGGATATACAAAATTGTATGTTTTCTATCGTGAATTACTATGAAATGTAATTTTAATTTTATAAATATGGTCTTAGAATACGCCAAAGTGCACTGTTAAATAATCTAAGAGAATCTTTCAATGAAAGGGTGGTTTGTTGGAAAATCCAGATGAGTTTCATTTAGTCTGTATTTCCAGTGCATCTTTGTATATTTAATGGAAAAGTTTTTTTTGTTTGTTTATTTGTTTGTTTTTTAAACGATACATATTGCTTACTATGAAACTGTGGATTTTTTTTTATTTTTATAGTACTTTTGATGCTACTTAAAATTGGATCTCACTCAACCTGCTTGTGGGTTCAGGAATCCCAGAGTGAATAATCATTTTAAATTTTGCTCACATCTATAAAAGCAAATATAATAGATAAAAAGAAAAAAAGGACTGGACTATGGAGATAAAATTGTTCACTGTGGATTCAGAATCCCTCTGGAGCCGGGGACAAAGGAGCAAAACTGATCTCTAGTGCTTAGAGATACATGTACATGAAGCAAGTTGTATTACTTGATGACAGTGGGGAAAAGACACAATATTTATCAAATCATTAAAACCTGTTGCATGTGGCTATGAATCATACTTAGTTCATTAAATCTGTTAGAGATACTCTGGAATACACAGCTTGGAATATTTGGGACCAGTTTTTTGCCACTCTTTTTTATGTTTTACATATTAGGAGGCTGGTAGCATAATTCCTTTTTGGCTAGACTAAAATGACTCAGTTTCTTCACCATTGTGCAATCCTATTCTCCAGACCTCCTCTTGTTGTTGTTGGTTTTCGTTGATCTCTTCTGACTCATAGTCTTATTGAAGCTGGATGTCCCAAACTGATCATCAACATGTAGCTCTACAGCTTAATCCCGTCTACATGTAGAATACTGTGAACCAGGTCCTGCTTCAGTCTTGTGGCCTAGACACGTGGATTGTGGGCTATCCATGATCTCAAGGGCTCTCTGAAATGTCAGCTTTCTGATGTCGTATATACACTTCATGAAGTTATGAAAACACAGAAAATTATAGCAAATTATCATCGCTATAAACTGTCATTACATGCTCTTTAATAATTACTATATTTTACTAAAGGAACAGAATGTAATCATGAAAGACACTGCCACTGTAAAGTTATCAAGTTTCTTTGTGTACAGCACTCTTTGCCAATTACATTAGAGCACTGGAAGTCAGTGAAACAGCTGAAATGAAAGTGAGAAACATGAACATCAAAGTGAGATGATGCTGCATACATATTTTTATATTGTAGTCCATAATTAGCCTGAAAAGTCAGGTGCATTGCATAGAGTGAGCTCGTTGTGGAAGTGAGCAGGAAAAAACAACAAAATTTAGCTAGTTTGCAAAACAGTTTTGCTACTCCACACAAGAGGTATACAGAGTAAGACATAAACAGTAATTTAGACAAAGACTTCATTCTGTTTAATGAAGTAAAATAAGAATATTCTTGAGTGGTAGACATCTCTTATATTGTAAAAATCTACTTGTTTATCTCAGACAATGCCAGTTTCTAAAGTCCTATTCTGATTACTGCATTATGATGGACACTGAGTGGTGAGCACTTCTAATTAAGGGATAGAAGACCCATCACATTGTGGATAGCATCACATTTCTGCAGAGCTGTGCAGTTGTGCAGCCTTTCTTATATCAGAAAATTTGTATTCAGACAACTGTCCTGGCTAGTGCCAATAAAGTTGTGGAGTACATCAGACCCTATTAGCCTCAGTAATAAATCTTCACCTGTTCTGCATCTAACTACTGTACTACTTTGAAATCTCAGTAGCCACTAGGGTCTTTATTTTCACTTAAAACAAAACAAAACAAAATATTTTCAAAGGAAAATCTATTAAAAATTACTTTATTTAGGAATTTGCACCATAATTTGAAACAACATAAAAATCACAACTCTTTCAAAACATTATTTTCTGCTCCATTCAATACAAATAAACCCTTAACAAAAAAAGCTCGAGATCTTTATTATGGGAACGGCAATTATATGCACATATAAAGATCTCTAGAGACTCTCAAGCTCCATATGCCTATTGAACCTGTGTTTACCTTATTTGAAATGAGCCCCCACCCAAAAAAAAAAAAAAAAAAAAAAAAGGAATGGAATGGTTTAGTGGGGACTGTTAGCGTTAGGTCAGAGGTTGGACTCGATGACCTTGAGGTCTCTTCCAACCTAGAAAATTCTGTGATTCTGTGTGAATGGAATGGAATCCAGCTTTCTGCCATCAATTGCCCCCAGATTGTGTGAAGTTTGTCACTGTCCATTCTTATCACCTTTGATGTGGACTGATGGAGTGTTTCTACAATTGCCTCACATTACACTACTAATCCAGGAGAAGAACAGTCAGATGTAACATCCCTCACATCTAGCAATTTATAGTGGCATTTATTTACTATATTACTGAGCACTTTTTACTATTCTGTAATTTGATTTTCTCTGTGTATGCATTTTAATGTCCTCCACTCTTATTTTTTAACCAAAACTTGTGTTTACTCTCCTTGATGCATGTCTTGTGTAGAAGAAAATAAACAGTAACCCATGCTTCAAGGGCTTCAGTGAGTTTTAAGCAGGACTAGGCTTAGATATAGAAAATCAAGAGACTTATTCAGGGCTTTGAGATCTATCCCATATATTCCTCATTCACTGTGCAAAGTTGCTGTCCGAGCACAGTCTCTTTTCTATAATATATGTGATGGAAATGAAGTTTGTCTGCCTTTTTATGCACTGTGATGTAAAAGACCATATGCCCATCTGCTGGTAAAGCAGATAAAGTGGTCCGTGGAAATCCTTTTATATGAAGCAGCTGTCCACAATCTGCATGCTGGGAATGGTATTTCCAGGGTAGGAAATGCAGCAAGAGTCCTGGAGTTGGGTAGGTGAGTTTGTGCAGAAGCACACTGTGACCAATGTCCTTGGCAAGATGCAGCGTGAGACTTACCTTTTAAAAATTAACATAGAGTATGTTGATCCTCCTAATCTTCCACATCTGATTTTTGTCCATTCATGAATAAAATAACAAAGGATTCATGATATTATTCATACCCAAACACAATGTTGTTTACTCATTGCTAACAGGTTCTAATTTTTTTTCAGTTGGATAATATATACTAGAAATAAATAATCCTCTTGTACTGAAAATACTACCAGGAAAACTGTTGGCTGTTAAAAAACATTATTCTTTAGCAGGAAGCAGATTTCTATAATAACTACTTGCTGTCAGTTCTATTTACACGTTTCCAGGTAATGCTGTCTTCAAAGTGTTTCTGTTTATAGCACATTCAGACTGATCTTTTCCAAAAGAAACAATGTTCTGTTAGTATAATAATTGGACATAGCCAGCAATGGGGGGGGGGAAGATTCGTAAAGATAGGGTTAGCATTTGACAAGTACAGAATAACCTTTCTGGAGGGATCTGCTTGTGAATGCATGGAGTGATTAATAAGAAATCAAACAAATATTAATATTAAAATATTTGCTTGAGTTCTAATACTTTCTGAAATATATCTACTTCAACTCAACTCATCCTGATACTTTAGATCCCTGGATTGAGACCCTCCTTGCATTGAAGTCAACAACAACAATGACAACAACAACAAAATAATTGCAGGTGATATCAAATGAAATCAAAAAATAGTGTTTCCAACAGTGCAAAGACCTCAAAAGTTGTTTAGATGTCAGAAAAGAATAAATATTAAATGGATTGCAATGTGCTGTTTACATGAATTTTTCTGACTTGGTTTCTCACTGAACATGTAGTTTGTAGCTTGTATTAAAACTACAAATCTATTCTGACCTCAAAGAGCTGAAGATCTGGCTCAGAGAATCGAGTCCATGAATGCTGAATTGATAAGCCTGCCCAAGTAAACCACAGTACCCTGAGAAAGAAGAAAAGTTTGCATTCTCTGTTGATGTGTATTCACAGTAGCAGATCCATTTGGTGAAGGAAAACTATCTGCCTAAACTGTATGAAGATTTGACCCAGATTGAATAGACCAGATTGAATAGGTCAAAGATGAATAATATAGTGTGCTGTATGATTTCCATAAACCGCAGTGTGAGCAGAGGACAGTTCCATTGGGGAAGATAATGCCAGACTCTTCCCAGTGGTGTCCAGCCCATTCCAAAATCAAGCCACTGATCTGGAATCCCTGTGTGAGATATCATCCTACCCCTCTCGCCTATTGGACCTGCTGTTCAGAATAAATGCTGAGGTAAGCCTGACCCTGGATTCAGTGTAGTGGGGTGGATTGGGAGCACTGGTTGATCCAGGTTCTTCAGGACACTAGATGAGAGATCTGGCCACCAAATAGAATATTTACTCTTCTGTAGTGGACCTCTCATTTCACTTTTTTAGTCATTGCCAAATATTTCTGTTTTGCTAACCCATTTACTATAGAAAAAGCTTGGCAGCTGAAAAAACTGAGCCCAGGGAGAACTTCTCTGGCTACTTCAGATGAACACTCATATGCACTGTACTCTTTTTCTATCTTTTTCCCCGTCTAACTTAGTTTAGTTCACTCTATTTTGGGTGATCCATAGGCACATGTGTTCATGAGTTGTGAGAAAGTATTGGATAATGATGAACTGCCTTTGAGATTTGATTTGCAAGAGCAAATACAGTCAGTGTGTGTACTCTAGAGAATCCAAAAACAACAACAAAAACAACTTGATTTTAGTGTCTTATTTGTGAAAAACAGAAATAATTTTTCCTGTACTCCATCTGTCATCTGTAAGCAGCATAGGACACAAACTGTGTCCACTTATGTGTAGGTACAATAGCCTGAAACACAAAGTTTCCTCTGAAGCAGAGCAGGTATTACTGGGATGTTAGATTCCTTGTTAGTGTTATTGATTTGTATTAGGAAACAACCTGATTTATACTGAAAATTTTCAAATCTCTCTGCAACATTTTCAAGTAGCTGTTTGCAAATTAATAGTAATGTTAATTTTCTCAAGCAAGAATTTTAAATCTTAAAGACAATTACCAAATTATTAATAAAAAAAAAAAACAACACATGAGATTCTATCCCTCATGTACCTGAGAGTTTTGTCAATAATTAAATTATAGAAAAATGATTTATTCTTGATATCTTGAGGCTAAAGTAAAGGTCAGATCTGTTTATTTTTTTTGTTTATTTCATTTTTTTTCTTTGATTTTTGTTACCCTCTCCCCCCCCACAAGGAACAAAGAATTTTCATTTTTGCCTCAAAGTAAAGCTCATAAAAAAAATGTATGATGAAAAGAGCAGGTATCCATGGTGACCAGCAATTTACCATCCTTTGTTCTCTGTTCTCACTTCAGAGAAAGAAAAATAATGACAGTATTTTGCCTAATGGCTAATTTTTTAACAAGACAAGATAAACTGCAAAATGTCAAAGCTGAGTTATATTTTAGTCAGTAAAAATATTAGCTAAACCCACCTCTGTCAAGCCACCATCTTCAACTGAATCACCTTATTGATGACATTATTTCATACTAAAGATGTTAAAGGATATTGTTACAAGATGTTATAGGGTATTGTATAGAAAGAGGTAAATTCCCCTTATCCCTATTTGAAATCAGTCAAGAGTGAATCTTAGAGTCAAAAGATCAATAAATATCTACATGAACATCTGCAGTTTCCTCACTTTCACTGCAGAGGTTGCAAAATCTACTGATAGCAGAGCTGAGTTCTACTTAGTATCCTCTCTGACTCCCTGTATCCCAAAACCCATGCTCAGAACAGCAGCATAAAATATCAAGTAAATATTAATATTGCCATCCTATTGAAATTATATTCATGTAAATGTTATTTTATGCCTTTGGTTTGCTTTGTGTGAGAACCACTGGTTCTCATTTTCTCACTGCAGTTTCTGTTTAACTTTCACACAGTTTTAAAGCACATAGAAGATATTCAGCAGCTGAAAGTTGGATGGCTTTCTTCACTGTTGTACTTCTAATGTACAGAGAATTCCTTTTACAGCAGTAGTTAAATAAAAGGAGAAAGAAGGAAAAACCTTATTAGCCGAAGAAAAGTAAACCCTGGAATAAATTGCCAAGGGTGAAAAAACTTGCTACTTAAGGTTTTGCACAAACACCAAAGCCCTCTGAATTACATGTTATGGTATGATTGCAATAAATTTGGGAAATCCTCTATGTCCTGAACTTTGAGGAACAAATGCTTTTGATAAGACATACCGAGTGAATTTGTATGAACCCCCTTCCCGTACTAAAGAGGCTAGCCTTCTGGTTTCCAGCTAATACCTATAGCTTGAGCTGGTCTCAAGCCATTCATTTCCCAGTGGCCAATGGCCATTGATGGAGAGAGGTTACCATGTTGAAAGGACCTCTGGCCTGACCCTAAACCAGCTGTTCTTAGACTCTTCAATACTTAAATCATCAGCTATATAAGCAAACTTAGCTTCAGCAAATCAGTGGATCTGAAATATTCTGCAGAATCATGTAACCATATTCATAATTTATTCATTAATTGACCATTGATTCATAGCTTTATGATCTAAAAGATTAGATGGTCATTCCAAAATCTACGTACTTCCTATGTACTATGAAAGGGAACTTTCACATTTTACATTTTGTCCCCCATTATGTATAAAGATGACCCTCGCACTAATGAGATATAATATATAAAGATATAAAAACATGTAAGATTTGAAGGAAGTTTGCTGTGCTTGGCATGTATTGGACTGGACATAGAAAAATAGTTGGTTTAGTGAGGACAGGAAGGTGTTGCTTTAGCATCTGGAAAAAAACACTTGATTTTAAAATATATAATTTTTTTCTTGATGCTTAAAATATTTTATTTGCTTGCTGTCATCTGCAACACATTGTACTTCCACTCTGTATCCATGGTGTTGGTTTGATTTTTTGTGTTTGCCTTCCCCTTGCTTAAAGGAACAATTTTTAATATAGGCCTTTGTGTAAATTACTGTGTAGTCCTAAATCCTGCATAAAACTGATAATATGACATTACATAGAATTTCAGTAGAAGAAAATATTTTATACCACATCTCTGGAGATTTCTAAAAAATAGAACTTAGGCTATGTTATTATTATTCTTCCCACAGAAAAAGAGACCAGTGTTGACAACAGTTGATGAGAATACATCACTTTCATATTAGTAGATGTAGAGAAAATAAAGTTATGGGATGACCTTTTGATCTTCTAATCTCTCAACACTACAGAAGATGTTATAGTGGAATAGAACAGCTGTTGATAGCATTTAAAATGCCTTTTTATTTAACTTATTCATGCCCTAGAATTTAAAGAAACTTTTCTTTAAACTGAAAATGCAAAATTGAGGAACACATACTGCTGTCCTTGATAGAACCTGGAAATAGGACTATTTGAGTGCTGTTGGTCCTGAATTCTGACCAATTCGATTAATCAGCCTTCTAACCACAAAAGGTAGATCACTAGCAAGCAAGGATTTTTAAGCCTGCACTGTCTGGCTATTTGGCTAGTGACCTGAAGTCAATGTCTGCTTCTAAATCAATGAGACTATTAGAACACATCAGATTTGTCACCACACTGACAGGTTTCTAGCAAGCTACAGTGGCTAAAGCCCTTTCAAATTGCTTTTGAGATAAATACTTTTCAAATCTCCAAAACAAGATAAAAATTGGGAGTATGGATCTGTAGAAATCCATACATAGCTTTTTAGCACAGGATTTCCCTGTCTGCATTTATCATATATTTTTTTTTTATTTTTTTTTTTTAGAAGCTGATTGTTATGGGACACTTCAATCTGGTTTTGATTGCAAGTAATTTTCTCCCCTGCATATTCCAACTGCGCAGAAAATGAATGGTCATCTTAAGCTTTTCATTTGCTCTACAGCAAGGTGTTTGCAGATATTCTCATTTTCTTCCAATAACTCTCAAATAACTTTTCATGGAGAAAATGTGATGTTGGAGATAGTCAGCCTGGTAACAAGTTTTTTTTAGACTTTCAACATTTTCCTGTCAAATACTCTCTAGTGTCATTACACATTATTTTACAGGAAATCATTTGTCACAATTGTGTTCTTTGCACATTACTTACAGTTGTATTTTATTCAAAGTAGGTGAAAAGCAAGGAAAGCAATGGTTTGCTAAGTAATGCTTAGATGTTTTGCAGGCTGCAAATTATCAATATCTTTATGGAGCCACATGGGAAACTAAACCCTTCTTTCTTATTATATGTCTTCAGAGAACAACTGCTCAGCAACGAATAGTAAATACTGAAAATGAAACCCTGGAGAACAGAAAGGAATTTAAAAGTCAATTACACAAACTGCTCTATGAATAAAAACTAAGGTTCTTTCTCCTCTCAGTATTTTGTGCTGTGATGGGGGCTAAAGACAAGACACCTTTGCACAAGGTGCCGATATTTAAGCCTGGTTTGTCCTTTGGGTACATGATATGCCCAAGTGGCAACACCCAGCAGTGGGATCATTGAAGGAAACTTCCTACACCTACCTACCTGCACGCTGATGCACTGGCTTGGTGTTCAAGTCATGCTTGAGCTGGCTCCAGGCTGTTTTTTTGGATATCGTAAAGAGTGTTCTTGCCTTTCCTTTTCCTCCTCATGGCACCAGAGGGAAATCAAAAACCTGCAATATACAAAATAATGAATTTGCTGGAAGAGTTTTCCTCAAAGCATGTTGTCAATAAAAAAATTAAGAAACATTTTATTTAGGAGGTAGGGGAGAGTATTGGGATGCCTGAAGTGAATGAATTGCATATGTTTGCCCTCGGGCCTTGGAACCAGAGTGCTAAGACTGTGACTAATTTTTAGAACAACAGCTTGTCAGAGCTAACAATCCCATTGTTGAAAAAATACTGTTTTGTTATCTGATTAAGTCCAAAAAATGAGAAACACTCGACCGAAAGACATTAGCTTGTCATGCCAAATGTCAGAGTTTTAGGATTGTGGAAATATGTCTGTTTCTTTAATCAAGGAGCTGAACCTGACACTGCAGAATTTCTCTGAGCCATGTTGGAGGGCTGGTAGCAGGTATATGCCAGAAAGACAATGTTGAACTTTTCCTTCAGCTTCAATATATTAATTTCATAAGTGTTTTGTTTAAAGAGCATCACATCTGTAGTTCAGCTGTAGTACCCTGTTATGCAACATGGGAGTAGAAAAGACTAGAGGTCTGGATTTTTTACAGTGTCTTAAGTCATGGTAACTGCAGATGAACCCAATAAGGCTGATTGGTTTGGGAAGTGCAGTGGGAGTTAGGACTTGCAGTCAATCTGGTGTTGGGGAGTCTAACTCATTAGAATGAGTTAATACCCTTTACGGCATTTATTTTTAATGCAACTGATATTTTTAAGCTGAAATATTTCATCTACATCTTCCTGGAGATCCTGAATTCTCAACTACCTCAGTGAGTAGCTGTCACCAGTACAGGCTTTTCTCTGAATGAGAATGGTACTTTCTCTTGTGATCACTCATTTTTTTGCATCTAAGCTTTACACGAATAATTAGCTGCCTTATTTTAGCTGTGGAGTGAATAAAGCATCATTATGTATTATAATGATCCACACAAATCTATTAGTACATTTGTGTTTTTTTTTTGCTCTATTTATCTTTCAGTTGTCAACATTTATAATGACACTTTTCTTTTTTATCAAATTGATGTTTAAAGGGACTTGTCATGATATAAATCACCTCAACGTGACTGTGGCTTTCAAATACTTTCTCAAACATTGGCTTTGGTGTGGAACAATTAGTACAGACAGATTTTTCATTCTGACTTGCAGGAACAGGCTTTAGTACATGGTTTAAGGAAAAAAAAAAATCTAAAGGAGAAGCCAAACTAGTTCACAGGCTGAAATTAAAGCCTCTGGTGAAAAGTATCACAGACTGAAGCACTGAGATCTATCTCACTGTACTCTCCTCCTCTCCTCAGATGATGTGGAAGAGACTGAAGAATTCTCATCTTGGCACTAAGAGTGCAGGCACCAAAACAACATCTTCATTAATTCTACCAGAGTACCCAGCCACCACAGATTTAGCTTTAAAGGTATCTCTGTTTTGAGCTGAGAGTTGGACAAGATGATCTCCAGAAGCCCTTTTCAACTTAATTTATTCTATAATCCTGTAGGTCTCCTTCAGCAAGTTTTGGATCAAGAAGCAGTTTGAGAAACAACTGCACTTGATTAGCCAAAAGACCATTTTAATCTCTCTCTTTTTCTCTCTCTCTCTCTCTCATTTCTTTTTGACATCTCAAAAAAGCATGTTCTCATGTTTTTTTGAACATGTGCTGTGTTTCACACAGTCAGTTGAAAAGCAGTAGCATTGAAGTAAAATTGTTATAAACACATCAAAGAAATTCATCCTTTCCCATTGAACTCTATCTAACTTGAAGCATTAGATGTATATTTCTATACATGTAATGGCTGAAGAATTAGAAATTCTGAAGTTGAAGACTACTTCTGCTATTCATGCTGGAATATTTAAAGATATCACTGACTTCCACATTAGCCACCTGAACAATGTACCTCTGTGGATTTACCAGCCAAGTTGTTGACAATTTAATATCACGTTATCGTGTGTATCAGTTAAAAACATTCAGTATTTTTTCTCCCTTCTTTTCACCTGTTATTAATATCTCCTGTTACTAATATGAAAAATGTGTATACGTCAAAAAGAACAAACACAATCTTATTATGTTTCCATCTGTTCTAGTCTCAAACCAAGTCTATATAAACTTACAACACTGTAATAGCATTTAACAACATAAAAAGAGAGTCTGGAAAATTTTGAACTTTATAGCAAAAGTAATTGATATTTAAATTTCTTTGCATTTCTCACTAAAAATAGGAAAACATTTTTTTTCTGAACAGAAAAAC
This sequence comes from Aythya fuligula, assembly GCF_009819795.1. Classification (NCBI taxonomy): domain Eukaryota; kingdom Metazoa; phylum Chordata; class Aves; order Anseriformes; family Anatidae; genus Aythya; species Aythya fuligula. The sequence goes on from NC_045560.1 coordinate 111,194,191, forward strand.
AAAGTGTGTAAAGGACAAATGCTTTTCACCCTTTAATATTGGCACCTCCCTGTTTAATATAGGTACCTCCCAGTTGTAGCAACTGCAGACAAACTATGAGCATGATCTGCTTAACTATATTACATGAAGATACAAATTTATTATCTTTTGATGTCTTTTCAGGATGTTGTTTATATAACTGAGAAATTTCAGAAGTAGTCTTCAACTTCAGAATTTCTAATTCTTCAGCCATTACATGTATAGAAATATACATATATTTAAGAATTGATTGTTTTCTGCAATAAAAAGTTTTTGATTTTTTTTTTCTTAGACCTGTAATTCACAGTTAATTACTTCTGATTTATTTATAATCCTTCTGCCATATATCTAATAACTGTGCAAAGAAAACTGTTTTGTTCTCCTAACCCTTGGCATATGCTTAATTGTACTCATAAATATATGGTTAATCTTATTGCTGTTGTAATTATCATTCTTACCCTAAATTTCACTTCCCAACAGATTGTTATTTATCTTCACTGATGGTGGAATTGTCAGATTCATCTGGCAACCTTTAAGCACAGTTTAATACACAACGTGGGTAGTAGGATATAGGTAATTAATAAACTATCATCTGAATTAAGGACAAGGATAAGAAACCACATTTTAAAATATCCATTGATACTTTCCAGAAGAGCAGAGTAAGTAATTAGTCTTACTTTTGAAGTTTCTGGGAAAATCTAGGGCTTAAGCAAAACAAAAAATACGTCTTTACTTGACTAAGCAAGAAAAAGAGTAATGTTTCAACTAATTTGTAATTTTCCTGGCTATCAGTCTCCCATGATTCAAGTTTTTTATGAGGATAACAATTTAGTTGCAAAGTCACAGTTTGTAGAGTCAAGGTGATATAAAGCAGCAAAAAGAAGGAAAGTTTTCCCCATGTCTGCCAGTGACTTGGTTCCAGTACAGAACAGCTTCTACAGCTGGAAGTAACAGGAGTCTCTATGGCTGTGCCACTGCAGGAGCTCTATTTGTCTTCTCAGTCTAGCCAGCAGTAGAAACAAGACATCTAAGCCATTTACTTTAATATTGCTTAGCAAAAAGAATAAAATTAAAAGATATAATATAATATAATATAATATAATATAATATAATATAATATAATATAATATAATATAATATAATATAAATGGATATGACCATCAAAAATTAGGGAAAATGTTAAATTCAAAATGTAATCTTTTCCTTATTAGCAATATGACTTTTTTGATTTGTTGCCTACTGTTTTTATTAATCAGTTATTGAATTTCTTGAGGCCTACATATTGACTGAAAAATAAAAATCAAAACAATGTATTCAGCTCTTTGATATTGCTTTAAATGTTCATGTCACACAACTTCTGGTAAGCAAGATTATTGTGGGAACTGATAATATGAGAAAGAAAAGTCTCCTAAAAGATTTCAATAGTTTTCTTACTTAGAAGGGGAGAAAGATGTATATACTATTAAATAATCATATGATAACCACTTACTCCTAATATTCATACCCCTTCCACACACTACAAATGTCAAAATATCTTTATAATTTGCATTGCAAGATATACCCTTCCTGTCCTGTCTCTACCCATTGGAATGGACAGGCAGAGGAACAGTTTCTTTGTGTGAAAATATATACAGTCCCTTAGGAATATGAAAAAAGCAGTGCTATTGTCTTCTAAGAGCCTATTCTTCCTGAAATCTGTTTTAGCTGTATGGTTCTTCTTTATAGCTTGGCTTCATTATGGTTGAACAGAATTTCTCTTTTACAAATTGAGGTGGTTCGACTTTGCTCTGAAAGTCACAGGAATTAACATTACTCTGTAGTAATGCCAAATACATCCTAAATGGTCTGCTCAGCACTTGTACCTTTTGAGAAAATTTTTGTAGAAGTGCAGAAACCAACTTTAATTGTAGAGTTGAGGGAAACTATTTGGTGCTTGCCAGTTCTGACCTTTTCAGGGTCAGGCAATTTTAGCATAAAGCACATGAGGAGCTTGTCTCCAGTCCTTACCTGGATCTCCTGTCCCTCTTGCACCTGGCCTGAAGAGCTGCCTCTGAAGTGGGCCTTTTAAGTTTATTCAGTGTCTGCACCATGTAGCTCCTCAAGCAACTGGCATTTTGCCAGCTTTGCTTTTGGGGTAATTTTTTGGGAACTCCTAAGATCCTCCAACTTTTTGAACAGATCCATCAGCTAGCAGGACCCCTATACTAGCATAAGGCCTAGTATGAAGTACTAGTATGAGAAACTTCCTTCACAGAAAAAATAAATAAATAAAAATATAAAATACTTATGTAGTGATTGATGAGAGAGAACTCTGACACAAGAAAGTGCCAAGTGCTTGCCAGGCGTAAGTAAGTGTTGGCGTAGGTCACGATGTCCTGCCAGGTTTGGAGTGTTTCCTGCATTTGCAAAAGTCTGCTACTCACTCACTGCTTTTCGTCCTTGCTGTTGTCAAAGGTTTTGTTGCCTCCACAGTCCTTTGTCCAAAGGCTGGAGGTATTGAGCCCAGACTTCTCAGTCAAAACATCAAAAGTCTTGACATTTATACTAGTTAGTACCAGTTTGTCTGACAGATAGTAGTTTTGTACTGGGTGGTGAGGAGGTGGTCGTTAATTCTCTGAGAGACTAGCTCTGATTTTATCATTTTGCTCAAGATGTTAGTACTACATGTCATCCTGTTATAAGACAAGTGTGTTCCCACTGAGTAAAATCCAAGTTTAAAAATTGAAAGAATGGAAGGATGGAATAAGAATTTTCCCTATGGCTTGATATTGATTTTTTTTTTTTCTTTCTTCAGATGATGTCATTATATTTAGCTCCCTGTTGTTTTCTTGATGATCAGATTAATAATTGTGACAACATTTTCTAAAGACATCCTGTTGCCTCAGACTGAGAATGTCTTTATGAAGCTATGGGTCTGTTTTATTTCTGTTTGATGAGGAATATGAAGTAAATCAGAGTGGTTTTGTTTGTTTGTTTGTTTGTTTGTTTTTTTCCAGTGATGGCAAAGGTCAGAAACCCTTTCTCCGTCATGATTATTTTGTTGTACTTTACACAGAAAGACTTATCCCAAAGAAGCACAGAACAAGGAGCTTTAGCTATGCCCACTATGAATGAAAAATCTTTGCAGGAATGCACTCAATAATTATCTTTTATTAACTCTTCAGTTTTAAGTTTTACTAAGTTTTACTTCAAGTTTCATGGTTAAACTGAAACTTCAACTGAATGATTATTTCACAGATTTTTTATTTTTTATTTTATCTGAGACAAGCAAAATAAAATCCTTTCTCTTTGTGCCAGAATCCTTCTTCTTTGTTACTATATGTCTTGATTCCTCTGTTTTTGATTACTAAGCTTGGAAAAGCCACGATGAGTGATATCATTCAGCTGTGTTGAGGAAATCTGGGTTCTTCATTTAGTGGCATGATTTATATCTCAACAGAACAAAACAAAAACATTCCATCTATTTCTATGTCGCCCTTTAAAGTACTGGGTAATACATTTCTCAAAGGGAGTGGGTTTTTGTTTTTGTTTTTGTTTTTTCCTTTTTCTAGGGTTAATTAACTGAAGCTTATGCAAAGTGCATTGAAATTCTCTGAGAAAAGCTAGCATTTTCTGACAAGTGAAAGGAAACACTAGAAGCAAAACTAAAAAAAAATATTCTTGAATTGTGTCTTTGTGTAGGAGAAAGATTTGTTCATACAAAGCTGAGCTGCTGGATGATCAAGTTATTTTCATCAGGTAAATTTTGGCAAGAATATTTAATTTCATTCATCTTTGGAGTGCTTAGTACATGTGGCATTCGCTATGAAGTAAACATCCCATTGAGGCATTCACAAGGTACGTATTCCCTCCATGGTGTGAGCCTGCATTCAGGTGTCCTCAGTCTGCTGCTGAGTAGTGATGAACATTGTTGCCTGAGCTCTGCTCTCACATCTTCACTCAGGGTGCCTTAGAGTAACTTGCTCCATAAAACTTCTCCTGGTGTGCAATACCATGTGCAAATGAGTGGTCTCAGAATCCATCCCTGACAAACAGAAGGACACAGAGAGACTTCATTCAGCATTTCAGCCCAGTGTAGGTGCACAGAATTAATCCGGCTGTCCCAACTGACATCCACACTGCAGCTTTGCAGGGTGAGATGTAAGAGAGCTGATACATTTGTGCATGGAGTTTGCTTATTGTTTCAGGCAGGTATCTCAGATTGCAAGTACAATTTCTGACGCTTACATAGGTGGGAAGCAAATGAGCTATCTTTGGACTAATTGCAACATAGATTTTGGCTGGGACAGAGCTAATTTTCTTTGCAGAGGCTCACATAATGTGTTTTTTGTTTGTTTGGTTGGTTTGGTTTGGTTTGGTTTTGGTGAAAACAGGGTTGCTAATACACTGGTGTTTTAGTTGTGGCAGAGCAGTGCCTAGGCTGGCCAAAGAGATGTCCCATGCTGTAGGTCATCATGCTCAGTGATAAAACCTGGGGAAAAGAAGGAGGAAGGGGGGATGTTCAGAGTGATGGTGTTTGCCTTCCCAAGAAGCCGTTACATGTGATGAGCCCTGACCTCCTGGGAGTGGCCTGCCAATGGGAAACAGCAAATGGATTCCTGGTTTGGCTCTGCCTATGCATGTGGCTTTTGCTTTACCTAATAGTCTTCAGTCTTTATTAGTCTATATTTCAACCCATGATTTCTCACACTTTTACCTCTCTGTTTCTCTCCCTTATTACACCTGGGTAGAGTGAGCAAGCAGCTGTGTGGCACTGAGCTGGGGTTAAAACACAAGGTTACTATATATGAAATCTTGAATAAGCTTATAGCTGTTTCCTCCACCAAATAAGAGCATGCTCTTAAGCAGTTCTGCTTTTTCCGTGTTATCCAATGATGCAGGGGAGAGAATAGTGCTAAAGTCACAAAGTACAGGATGAGTGACAAATCTTGAACAACTCTAGAGGTTGAAATACTGAGATTAGCATGAAGTCCTGGATTCTTTATCATTTTTATTTCTATTTGTTTGTTTTTGTTTTGTCTGCAATATTTTCCCTAGGAACCATAAATTTCACATTTCTTATAGACAAGGAGTATTTGTAAGAAAGCATACTGGTTAATAACATTGTGGCTAGATGTTATCAATATTATAAAACTGCTTTCTTGCTACTGCTGCTTTGGAGACTTTCCTAATCTTTTTTTTTGGTGATGAAGTGAAGAAACTTCACTTTCCATCATTCCTAAACTGGTATTTTAAAAGTGAGTGTGATTGTTAAGAAACAGGAAGCTACAGATTTGATTTTGCAGTCCTGATTATTATTATTATTTTTTTTTTTTTTACTTCTGATGGGTTTTACTGTCATTTTAGATGTTCTTATATGAAGTTCTTCAGCTGCACTGACAAGGTTTCTAACAGAGGAAAAAAAAAAAGGTTAATCTTTTCATCAATACAAAAGCTCTTCAGAGTTCTCTGCCTGATTCAGTAATCAGAAATCAACTCAGAAATGCTTCTACTACTATATACAAAGAAAAAACTTTTACCTGTTAGAGAGATTCCAAAATATACACTTGTCAAATTTCCATCTGAGGCATAAGAGATTAAGAAGTCCATTTCCATTAAGGTTTTGTGCTGGTTTTAGACTACAATCCCTGTAACAGTTTTTTTTTTGTTTTTTTTTTTTTGGAATACCAGAGAGACGCTTCAATTATTTACTATTTCCTGAGCTTTCTCATTTCTCTTGGTGGAACCAACCAAACAAAAACAAAAAAAAACCACCCAATACTTGGTGGTAATATTATGTTTCCTGTATTTCCTGAATGCTTCAGAAACTAAATCACTAGCACAGTCACCAAGTAAGATCTTCACTCATGTAAAGGCCCTATCGCACTTTCACTAATATTCAGTGTACTTTTTCACAGACAACAAAAAAGACATGCTATAGCTCAATAGGTCTAAGTCATCTTTAGACTTTTTTTCAGTCAGTTTTTACATTTGTTATCATAATGCTCTGTCACTTAAGTAAAACAACACTCTTGTTCTTCCTAGACTATCTCCAGAAGTGCTGATCAGCCCAGACCCAGAAAAAGAGTTAAACATGTCGTTCATTTTTTGTCCAGAAAAAAAAAAAAAAAAAAAGGTGTCAACATTTGGCTACAAAGAATTAAAATCCAGATTAAAAATCATATAAACAGCTCCTATAGTGAGTTCAGACTGCACTGGAAATATGGCAGCAACATGCTTTTTATGGAGTATCTTGCTAGGAGTGTTTTATGCAAAAGTAAACTTTAAAATAAGTAAGTAATTGAGTTAAGCCAAAAGGGTCTTACACTGCTCAGACCAGGTAGAGAAAGAAAAGGTTGCTAAAACATACTGGGTAATCACAGGTAGCTACAAAATCCAAAGCAGGAATTTTCAGTTATGCAAAGTTTAGTAGCAAAAACTTTAGCTGTGTGGTGTTATCTGTGAAAACCTAGGACATCCAATGACTGCTTCTGTTCCCAAAGGTGCTGCATGTTCACTGGAAAAAAATACAAATCTCCCTTCTGTGGGAGCACTCAGACCTGGGGTATCAGAACACAGCTTCCTTTTCCTAAGCTTTTACTATACTTCAGTTTTACTGGCCATTTTCAGTAAAATTTTACAAGTGCTTCAAATGTATTCTGTTCTTATGGCTTTTAGAAGAATGATAGAAGATATACATGTAAAAGTGAATCACTGAAAGAGAAACTTGTTGCTTAGCTCATATATAGATGAATCTGAAAATTATTTGTAAGTACTTATATTCTCAGTTGTGAGGCTCTGCATTTCTTCTGAAGAGTTTTTTTGCTGAAAAGAATGTTTAAGTAAAATAACTATGCTGCTTTTATTTATTTATTTGTTCCCACTAGGAAAATTGTACTGTGTTAATATGCTGGGACATTGATTTCTCTTAGTGATATAGCCCCCATCTAATAATGCATTCTCTTGGCAGAGGCTTTTAGAGGTTGCTGTTTTTAGGAATTTAAATGGAGTAGATACTTCTACCTCTATCCGTCACTGCTGTGTGAAGAATTTTTATGCATTCACAGAGTGAATTGGGTGCATGCTACAAGCTGAGGCAACAGTACATGTATGCTACAGTGCACCTCAGAGAACCTTTCACTTCTACATTAGCTGCTAAACAAAAACAAACAAATTAGCAGCCCCAGAAATATATGAAGTTAATGAATTGAATTATTAACTTTGTGCCAAATTCAGAGTGGTTGAAACTCATTCCAAGCCTGGTAGCATAAATATGGACCTATTTCCCTGTCCCAAGGTAAGCTGTGATTATATTTTTCTACCTGTCTAGACCTCTGCTGTGACAGACTGTCTGCATCTTCTTCTCAGCTCCTGATTAAAGTTCACTAACTACAGTAAAAGTGTTGTGGTAGCCAGGAATAAAAGTTAGGACTCTGTATGTGGAAAATGGCTCAAAATATTAAGAAATGGGATCGAGAAGCTGAATACAGTTTACCATTTATGTTGTGAAATATTTTTAAAGTGTTACTTGTGGGTTTATGGACAGAAATGTTAAAAAGATCCACACTGAAACATAATAGAAAGACATTTTAGTTTTAGCCATAATAACAAGTTTAAAGTAAACTAAATAATTAAGAAATGGCTGAAAAAATAAATCCGTAGTCTTTACTGGTGCCTCTAAAATATTTCACAAGCCTGTATCTTCACGATTCTGCTAAATCTACAGTTTCTCAGCTGATCTTCTCTTTTTCTCAAGACTAATTTATTCAAAGGAGGTAGCAAGATGACAATAAGACCCCTTCCCATTGTAGTGATCGGTAATCATAGCGTAGGGGACTATGTTTTTTTTTTGTTTTGTTTTTGTTGTTTTGTTTTGTTTTCCAGATGTGGTGCAAATATAAAATAAAAACATAATTGCCTACCCATAAAGCTCACAAGGTGACCATTGAAACAGTATGCAATCACAGATAAAAGATGCCTGGCAGGGAAATATTCAACAAGTGAGATGCCTTCCTGAGGCATAAACAGCTTAGCCAAGTTACCTTTTCTTCATTTCTGAGAGATAAGAAAAGGGAAGTGAGGACAGAAAAAGAACTCAAAGTATGATATGTTTTTCACAAGGTACTACAGCAGAAGCTAATAGTTTAATACTTTATTAATAGATGTTAAGTTCTCTTCTTTTGGTTATTTGTTCATTGCCATAAATGTCTGTGATTGTCTTCATGCATTAACTCAGAGAATGGGAAAAAGGCAAACAATGTTTTGACAGAACTGCCTTCCCCTTACATGAGGCATTCTTGCTGTGCTGTATGCTTCCTGCTGTGTTTTTCTTCTTTTATGGGTACTGTTTAGGGAAGAGTAAAATTGAAAAGAAAGAGAAAAATTCCATGTTAACAGTGTTTGTTATCTGTGCGTCTGTTCTTGAGGGTTTGTTTGAGGATAATTTTGTCACAGTAAAGCTACTATGACAATTCTACAGTACCACACAGTGCAGAATATATTGACTAACATTATGGAGCAATGATGGTGCCACCACATAGTACTCTATTGTGACACCACCAGCACTAAACCTGATAGGTATGTTTGCAATGTTGTTTGCAATTACTTCCTAGTTGTAGGAAGTAATTGTAGAGGAGTTTTTGAGCAAAAATGCCAAGTCCTTTGTAGCTAGCACATTGCATAAAGTATGTTGGGAGTTAATGTAGGGATCATAGTTTCAAATGCAGTGTTAAAATCATGCAGAACTCTTTTATAGGTGTAACATAGATATTCTCTCTTATGGGGTCAGTAAATTGCTTGAAAAATCCTTTGCTCTGATGATGCCCTTGCATTACATCTTAATATGCAACTAAATTTTAAAGAATACCATGAAAACTTGTTTAATATCTGCTTGCATTAGCTACTTAGTCTTTCTTGCTTACAGCTGTTATTAGCATATGATTTAATTGATTTGTGTAGGTTAAATTTACTATCTTTGACACAAAGGGAAAAATAATAAAATGCAGTAATTTCAGGAAGCAGTAAACATTGGCTAGAATGCTATACAATGCATTCAGTATAAGATGAACCACATTACAGCATATGGATGGTACATAAGAATTCCAGACTTGCCAGACACCCTGCACTGGTTTTCTTTGCTGCTTATTTTCCATTCCATATATGTTCTCAGGACGTAATTAAATAATTATGCATTCTTTTACATCAAGCTTCAACCCCCATTATCTGATATCTGAAAGGACAGATCGTTCTCCTGGGCAGAGATTCCTAGCTTCAGAAAGGAAACAACAAGAAAACAATAATTAGTTCTGAGTAGATCTCAGACAAATAAGCTATTTACTACCTTTTTGAATTCATTTGTTACATTTTATTATCATAAAGCAAGGCTATTTTTCCTACTACTGTACAAAACTAATGAGATGTGATTATCTTCATGCATTCTTGATGCATTCTAACTTCTTGATGCTAGCAGTCATAATCACTCCTAACATTATTTTAGTATTATTCATATATTAACCTTCTGGTTGACTTTTCCTGAAAGTCTTTTTCTTTTCAGTGTTTTGTATCTCCTTAACCCTCCCAGCAGAGATCACTGAGATGGAGTAAACATAAAAGCCATCACTTTTGGGAGATGACCCAAAAGTCAGTCCAGCATTTTTTCCTATAATATCTCTTCGCTTTATTTAAGTGAATCTGCTACAAATGTTTAGAACTCCAGATCTCTGCTGCTGTTTTCTTCGGTTTTTCTTCTAATGCCCTTTGTCAAAGCATCTTGTTGATGGTGGGAATGGCGTAATAACAATGAGTCAATTTAAAGTTGAAAACTACAAACCAATGATTTTATTTTATTTTATTTTATTTTATTTTATTTTATTTTATTTTATTTTATTTTATTTTATTTTATTTTATTTTTATTATTTCATTTCATTTCATTTATTTTATTATTTATTTATTTATTTTTGGAAAGCAATAGCACAGATGTAAAAGGGACAGAAGTGACATTAGAAATGTAATGAATTTCCAGTTGTTAAAAGGAATTGATTTCTTTGGAATTTATTATTGCAGGAAGCTGAGGCAAACAAATATGCAAGAGGCTTAATTGTTTTCTTTACACCTAGATGTTCTTCAAACAAATGTTAAAGGAATACTAATTCACCTTAAGTGCAATCAAGTTATACATTATCCCTGTTACAGTATGTTAGACTTTCTGTAGAGTATCTGATGTTGGAACAAGGTTAATGAACTAAATGGCCAATGGGATGGACAGAGTATGAGGATGACGTATTAGGGATCTAAACTAGATTACAGTTGTGAGTGTAATTAACTCTCTAACACTTTGCTGCTGTGGAACATGAATAAGTAAAATTTTCCAGATTCTTTGACAGTTTGCTGTTCTCTCAATAGACTTTGAAATATGACTCCCCTGTCCGCCGCCAGTCTCTCTGCCAGGAAAAATCCCTTTTCTTCCCTAACCTCTACAGTAAGGTCATCTTCCATAACTCCCATAACTGTGACTACAGATCCTCTGTTCTTCTCTCTGAGTGAGCACATGATGACAAAATTACACTTGAATACTACGCAGGTTACAATGAGACATTACAGAGAGCAGTGAAGAATAACAGCCTTGGAATATACATGTAAACTAGGTTGGTGTGTCAGCACTGGAGAAAGGATCGTTTCTTTGATACCCCAGTCACACCCTAACTATTCTGAGATAACTGACTTTAGATGTCCAGGCTCTGTTTACATCAGAAGTGGCCAAACTGCCAAGTTCAAGTCTGTTGCAAAAATTTGTCCAAATGGTATTCTTCTATAACATGCAAGTTACTTTTTAGAATCAAATTAATTTTCCATTAACGAATTTCCTTTGCTTATTTAAAACTGATGACAATACACAAGGTTTGTTTCAGGTAAAGTTGCTGCATTTAGTTTGATGTTTGTCATAATTTCTGTTTGCTCCTCCATGTGACATGTTGTATGGGAATAAGCACTCGCTGTGTATTCTAAATGTGAAGTTCATCTTGGAAATTCTGAAGAATTGTTCTTCTGTAAAACTACAGCTAGTTTTTGTTTCAGCTTCCCTTCACATGGCTAGTCAAGAAGTACATATGCTCTGAGGCCAAATAACAGTCAATAGCTTGTGTTTGTTTAATCAAAATCCAATTCCAAGAAGACTACAGCCATTGCGTATATAAACCTGACATGTTGTCAGCAGGAATAGGTGAAATATGTAGATAATAAATATAGGATTCCTTGAACCTATTGCTGTTTTTACAGGTCGTTAAATCAAAAAGAAATGAAGATTAAGGGGAGAATCTTTTACACAGTGAATGTCAAAATACGTGATATCTGAGAAGCATTTTATTACAGTGGCTCAGTAAAATCTAGTTTCTTGGTTTCACAATGTAGCTCTGAGCAGTAGCTCAGATTTGTTCCTGCCTCAAAGGTTCTCTAACCTCTCCCGATGCCATTGGATATTAGAAGAACTTTTAACACAAAGTTAAGGTTTCCCAAAGGCAACAAAGTTCTATAAAATACCATTGTTCAAAAAACATGCACTATCTTAGTTTTCTTTCCTTGTGTAACTCACAATAAATTAATATATCCCAGGGAATCTAATTTCCCAATACTGCAGGCAACAATAAAATCCCAAGTTGTAATGTTCTGTATAATAACTCATTTTAGGAGATTGCTTCTTAGCTGCCTTCTATAAACTTTGAATCCCCTTCTTCTTCTAAAACAAAACAACGCAAACACAAAATCCAACTTTGACTTGCCTAAGGCTTTTTTTTTTTTTTTGGCTTTATCCTGCTTAGTGATGACCCTACCTGGGACTGGCATTTTCTCCTCAAAAAACATTTTTTTCACACTCTTTGGGGGATTGCAGGTGGGGGTGGGATACAAAAGGATTGGAGCTTTTGGAAAGGATTGACCTTTTCTGTCAATTTGTACACGCACTTGAAATTTGAAAACTTGACTTTCTCGAGTCGTGGAAATAGTATTTTTACATATGTTAGCTCCTCACCCTGAATGGCCACCTTTTCTCTGGTATAATAAAATGAAATGAACTGAACAGTGGTACTTAACCACTAACTTAATTAATACAGACTAACTTAATTTAGTCTGTATGTTACAGAGACATATTGGAAACCCTGATAGTTCTTCGACAGGAATGATGAGCAGTGATAACTATAGCTGAAATCAATGAGAATTGTGCTGCAGACCACCAAATGGCTACGTTAGGGGTGATACTATGGAAAGCTTAGTTCTTAGTTGTCATCAATAGGCCACACAAGTTATGAGAGTTTTTGTAGCTTTTTGATGTGTACCACTATACTTTTTCACCTCATTAAATTTCAGTTAACCCTTTTTGGATTATATGGTCACACTGTATATAGTCACTCAAATGCACATTATACACTGGCCTTAATGTCTCTCTGGCTGCAGGAGCAACTTGGGAAAATGTCTGCCTTTTTTTCACAAGGCAGCTTTTTTATAGTCAGCTTTATTTTTTTATTATTTTTTTTTCCACTAATGAATAAATGTGTTTCTGAAGAAGTTCGACTTGCTGAAGATCCAAATGCAGTAATCTCAGTTCATCTGTAATTTTTAACATAATAATGTAGCTTTAGTACTTTTAAACCATCTTTTTTTTTTTTTTAATCTTTTTTTTTTTTTTCTAATAATCTGAGTCTCAGTTTCATATACATTTTCATTTTTATTTATTTTTTTTTCATCTAAGCCTCTTTCAAAGCCACCAAGATCCTGTTGTATGTATGACATACTGAAGTGGGTATATATCATTCTTAAACTTATAAACATAAATGAAACTTTTGAACATACTTGATCTCAAATACTGGTCATACGGATTTTTGTCTGAACAGGGCGGCGAGGGGGTATCTATTACAGCAGTCTCAATTGCTTAATTTCAGCAATGCATTTTGAAGCAAGCAGATATATATTTTTTACATTTGCAGGGTTTCTGTAAGACATTGCACAGAATTCTCTTAACAAGTCCAAACATCTCTAGGTTTTCTGATTTTTAAAGACGAATAAATATTTCTTTAGCTTCCTTCCTTAAACTCTACACTTTTAGCTTCACTTTTTTATGTCTATGGTAGAAGTTGTCAGGGCCGATACACAGTTATTCGTATGACATCTGTAAACGTGTCTTGAGAGTTTATCAAAATATACCTTCCTTGCAGAGTGTGGTGCAGATAAATACCTCTGCTGAGGAGCTGTGTTTTTACAGACTTTTGAATAAAGTCTAGGTAACTGGGCCTGAGAATTGTGTGGAGGAGGAAGGAGAAGGGGCATTTTCCCTCTTAGAAATTTTCCATCTTATAGATGGCCTTTATAAATAGGTAAAAAATGGATAGGGCCAGGACAGCCCTCAAGCCTATATTCTACTACTTGATACTCTGCAATTGGGCTTCATTCATCAGAGGGATGTCCTTCATTTCAAGTGGAAAGTTGTGACATGAGCATAGTCATGTCCCATCATACATATCTAATTGTTTGATTCCTTGAGTAACAGAAGTAGTGTTATTGGGATCCTGATTGTGAAGGCTAATTACCTCTGTTGTGTTCTGCTGCCTTGGGAGCACCATTGTTCCTTAGATACTGACTAACTAGAAATGATTTGTCTGGAAATTCAATTTGACTTTGGCCTCCAGCTCAGAACAAAAAAAAAAAAAACAATCAGTAATGATGAAGTTTTGATTTTTCTCAATACCTGTCTTATTAGATGGAAGTGTCATTTCTGTGCTGTGGAAAGCACTGCACTTGGTATCATCTTTGTGTAATTTCAGCCTGCAGGCTTACTGCTTTCCTGTTTCAAATACCATCATCCCTAGTAGATGAGATTTATCAGTATGTGAAGCTTTTCTCAGGAAACAGGGACAAAAATAATATATCTTGGTGCCCTTCACTGATACCTTCTCGATGCATCATTAAATTCCAGCTTTCTCTCTGTGCATGGTGAGTTCTAGCGTTGTTTCTCATAATTCTATCTATATAATATAAAGAGTGGCCTTTTTGTTTGATTTCTTTGTCTTTTTTTTTTTTTTTTCAAATGATCAAACATCCCGTGATATAGCTTTCCTTTATCGTTCTTAACATGAATACTTTGACACATAAAATGGTCATTGTCTTCTTTTATAACATTTCACTTAATAGTTTTTAACTACAATTTGGCTTAGCAACACAAATTAAGTTTATGGATTTCACTTGAAATGCATGATATTAATATTGTCCATTGGACCCCTCATTTCAAAAGAGATGTAATTAAACTTGGAAAAAAATACAATGAACACAATGAAGGTCAAACTTCCACGCAAAGAAAGACTGATAAAGCTATGAGTCTTTGTCCTGTCAAAGAGACAACTTAAGGTGCTTATTATTGAGAGAGAAAAATTATGAAGGTCTATTCACTGTTGTTGTTGTTGTTGTTGTTGTTGTTGTTGTTGTTGTTATTATTATTATTATTATTATTATTATTATTATTATTATTATTATTATTATTATTAAGATGGAAATCTGGCCATCAAATGAAACTTAGTGTGAATCAAAAGAAACAAAATGAAATGATTCTTCACACACACACAAGTAGATCTCTGAAATATCTCACTAGCAGAAGAGATGGATGTAAAAAAAATGGATTCAATATAAAACTACAGAAGTATTTAGAAGAAAGATTACTGAAGGTTATACAACAGAGAAACTACTCAGAAATCTCAGGAAAAAAGGTAAGTTTTCCCAGATACTTTTGCCTTAATAACCTCTGTGAAAGTATTTAGGTTTTTAGACAAATATTAAAATATTTTTATTATAAACCAAGATAATTCAGATGTGCAGGTACTGCATGTGACAGATGCACTGTCACAGCTCTTTGAGCACATTGATCACCCAGTGCAGTTCTGCTCCTTTGGGGCTCAAGCTTTTTAATTGAACTCTGTTTCTCATGATCCATTACGAGACTTCTTCACAAAACAACAAGATAATACCCTATGAAAACGTATAGTCTTTCTATAATCTAGTTTTCAGAGGGGATTACAAAATCAAGTCAGTGACATGTGCTTCATTTTCAATAGTATATATATTCAGTTTTAGTTTTCTGAATTATGTATGGATTTTTTTTATTTACATTGTTTAAATCTTTCTCAGAAAATAAGTCACTCTGCAATAAACTAAATCTCAATTACCTTGACAACATGCAAAGCTCAGACTAAGCCAGACCTTAACAAATCTATGCGAATTACAAATATGTTTATTTTTTTGGTTGTGAACATAGCTATATTCTGTTGTAGACTGACTTGATATGTCTTTTAAAGCTTTGATTTCAAATGGAATTTAAAGTATTAATTTCCAGTAAGTTGACAGTCTTCTGTTGCTGCCTGCTGCATTTGCCTATTGTCACTAGATGTACTCATCATGAATACAACAGTGATTGCTTGTACATACCTGGAAGTTTATTATTAGTATTTATTTACATATGTGTTGCTGGTAATTGTTGTGCCTTTTTTTTTTTTTTTTTTTTTTTTTTTTTTTTTTTTTTTAAGTACTGTTACTGTGATTTACATTTTCAAATTTAGTCACCAACGCTTTTGACAGCTGAGGTATGGACCTTATCAGTGAGTCAGTCCTGAAGCTCTTCTTCATCTCTTTGATAGTGGTTGAGGGTCTGAAGATGATTTGCATGGATTTGTGAAACCAAACAGTGAAATGGTTGCTTTGCTTTCTTGGTAGGTTTTATTTTCCTATGTTGTAATTTACAGTAAAATAAAATAAATTAACAATTTGAAACTCACAGGAAAATAAGTCGTTTGCTCATAGAATAGCCAATATCTAGGAAAAACAGAAGCATTTGCAAAACTTAGGCCTGCCTGACTGCAATGTGTTGTAAGAAAATGACTAGCAGACTTGAGTAAGTTGCAGTGACTCGTACCAGATGTTCTATGAACACTGCTTTGATCCAAAACCTTCCTCTCTGTGGAGAGAAATTTAGTTATGTTTGACTTCTATGTGCTTCTTTCCTGCCACATGGCAGCTTTCCAGTGTGCCAATGGAGTCATGGATGATTTGTACTGTGTAGACCTCCAGTTTTTTGAGATATTACGGCAGTAAGGATGCTCTTGTTGGTATTCTCAGCCCACTTCTTGTCAGCATTATGATAGGATTAGGAGAAGACAATTTGCTGGAAGGATCCATTTAAGTCAGCTTGATGATCTCTAGTTAGCTTGGAAAGTTAAAAAATATATATATAATAAATAAATAAATAAATTAAAAAAAAAAAAAAAACACCTTTGTTAGGAAACCTAAGTAAAATGTTGTGGTGTAGTAGCTCTTTCCCCAGCTCAGCTATGGTTCCAGATTAACTAATGTTACTTCATCCCTCCATTGTCAACAGGCAACTGGCATAACAGGTGAGTACAAACTGGCACTCCCTGATCATGTCTTGGACCCTGTGGCCTGGATTGTAGCCTAATCTGGGAAGTAACCAAACTATACATTTTGGAAGGTACCAGAATGGCACAGTTGGTGGAAAATAACCCAAACTGCTTTATCTGAAACATAGCCAGGATGGAAAAGTACTGATTAAAGAATCAGTCATCTCATGGTCACTAGTTAGTGATCCTGATCAAAGAGCCTGTGGAGCTCTCCAGAGTTTCAGTGGGCTGTGATCCTTGATCTCCCACTGAGCTGGGATACCTCTCAGGGCACCCCTGAGGTGGGATGTCTTTCAGGATAGGCTGCTTGAGGATCGAAGATCATCAGCTGACAAACACTGATGTCAGAAGAGGGATAGTAATTCACCAAAAGGAGGGAAAGTCCTTGAGCATGTAACTGAGTTTAGATTTTTACCCCTACAATATCCTGCAGTAAATCTTATGGGAACCTTGACATTCTTGAATCTTTAAGTAAGTCACTGTTTCAATTGTAGTAAATTCTGTTGAATCACTGTGTTAAATTGGCTGATGTTTAAGTGTTGTTAAGAATCACACAATCCAATCTTGTGATTTACTGTAAAGGTATTAATAAATTCTAAATTGCTGCTTAATCAAAGTTGTGTAAAAAATAATTCACAATATTTGTATGGATTGCCCTGGAAGAGGGTAAATGTCATAGAAGAAGGAACCAGAAGATCACCTAGGAAACTTTGGACTCATTAGTCTTATTTTAATTATAGGGAAAGTAATGAAATGAGTTATCCTAGAAACTATCACAAACAAAATTAAGCAGGTGACCAGGAAAAGCCAACATGGATTTACCAAAGGCAAGTCATGCCTGACTAACCTGATCACCTTCTACAACAAAATAACATCAAATAGTTCAAAGGAGGGCCATGAAGAAGATCAAGATGCTAAAGACCCTGCTCTGAAGGAGTTAAGTCTTTTCACCCTGGGGAATAGAAGACTCCTGGGGAATCTCTATACAGTGTTCCAGTGCTTAAAGGGTGGCTACAAAAAGGAGGGAGACTCTCTTTACAGGGAGCCACATGGAAAAGGCCAGGGACAATAGGTACAAGCAGCACCAGGAGAGGCTTCATCTTGACATAAGAAACACATTTTTAACAGTGAGAACTATCAATGGTTGTAACGACCTCTCCAGGGATGTGAATCCTCATCACTGGAGGTTTTCAAGATGTGACTTAACAGGGTGCTAGACGATCTCATCTAGGCTCCCTTTTCACATGAAAGATTGGTTCTTATGATCTTCTGAGGTCCCCTCCAGCCTGGGCTGATCTGTGATTCTGTGAGATCCCCCCAAGCCTTCTCTTCTCCAGGCTAAAGAGTCACAGTTCTTTCCTCAGCCTTTCCTCCTGGAAGAGATGCTCCTGTATCTTAATCATCTTTATAGGCTTTTTCTGGGCTATTTCCGGTATGTCTATATCTTGTACTGGGGAGGTCAGAGCTGAACCCAGTACTCCTGGTGTGTCCTCATCAGTGCTGAGTAGAGAGGAAAGATCACCTCCCTCAAATTTAGTGCTTTGCCTAATGCAGCCCAGGATACCATTAGCCTTCTTTGTGGCAAGGGCACATCGCTGCCTTTTGTTCAACTTGGTGTCCACCAGGACCACCAGGCCCATTTCTGTCAACCTGCTCTCCAGCTAGGTGGCCTCCAGCATGTACTAATGTCTGGGGTTCTTCCCCTCCAGGTGCAGGACATTGCAAATCCCCTTGTTGAACTGCATCAGGTTCTTGACAGTTCACCTCTTCAACATGTCCAGGTCCCTCTGGATGGCAGCATGGTTCTGTGGTGTATCCTGCACTCCTCCCAGTTTTGCATCATCTGCATACTTGCTGAGATTACATTCTGCCCCATCCTCCAGATCATTAATAAAGATGTCAAAAAGGACTGAACCAAGTATTGACCTCTAGGGTACAATGCCAGTTATTGGCAACTAAAATTTGCAGCACTAATCACCATCTTCCTGGCTTAGCCATTCAGCTGCTTTTCAGTCCATTACACTGCCAGTTCATTTCATCATAGGAGATTATCAGGCTGGGCAAGCATCACTTCCCCTTGGTGAACCTGTGCAGACTCCTAGTTATCTTCTTGTCCTTCATGTTTCCAGGATTGGCTTCCCCATTACATCCCCAGGTATAGGGATGAAGCTGAGTAATTGGTACTTCCCTGGGTCCTCCTTCCTGCCCTTCTAGAAGATAGGAGTCACATTTGCTTTCTTCTGGTCCTCAGACACCTTTATCAGTCACCAGCATTATTCAAAGATTATAGAGTGGTCTTGCAATGACATCTGCTAGCTCCCTCAGCTGGCATTCCATCAGGACCATGGAATTATGCATGTCCACTTTGCTTAAATATTCTCTAATCTGATTCTGTTCTACCTGTTCCAACATATTCCTTTTTCACTGAGGGTCCATCTTCTTTGCTACAGACTTTCTCCCCTTCATCTCCTAGGTCTAGGAATTCTGAAGATTGTTTTTGCTAGGACCATAATTCTCCAGGATGATTGGCAGAACCTAGATTAGCCTGAAGACCTGTCAGAACACAGAAAAGGCCAAGAAAGTTTTCAGATGGAGCAAAATATGTTCATAAATGTGATTGTATGTTGGGGTGTTGTGGCAATGGGGAACTGAGCATTGCAACCCTTTGAGGTTCCCTGTCTTGTGTATAGTCTTCCAGTGTTCAGCTGTGAATTGTCTTCACTTTTCTGCCAGCAATTGAGTGGGGAAGCTGCCACCTGGCTTTCAAATCAGCAGGAACATTATCTTGCCATATGCTTAGTAAGAAAGTCCCCAGGCCACTGTATTTTGGTTACAAGTGTGTGTGTGGCTTCCCTGGATTCTTCATGTCCCTATCTATGTTATGCACAGTCAGTCTCAGTCCCAGCCTTTCTTCATGTCTCCCTGTGCTACTGCAATGAGGATTACAAGTGCATGTTTTCTCTTGCCAAAGCAGTGGTCAAAATGGAAAGGCTGTCTCTCATTATGGGACAGGGAGAAAAAGGATGAACCTTGGTGATCAAGTCCTGATAAGAGGTTTCTGCAGAACTCGTTATCTTTTTCCTCCACAGGGACACAATTTAAACAGAATTGTTTATAGCACAGAAGAGACAGCTATTATTGGCAAAGAATATGGTAGTGCTTTGGTGCCTTATAAACATCTGTAACAACCTTAGAGAACTGCGAGTGTAAAGAAATCTACAAGCCCCTTTGCAGTCCCTGGGTAGTTATGATGTAGGCATTTCCAAATCTTGAGCAGCATAAACCCTCTCTGTTGCTTGCTAGCAACCCAGGTGTACAGGCTAAAACATTCCCTCAGGCAGAGCCACAGAGCAAAAGGATTGCACTGCTGCCACAACTTAAGCCATAATTTCTATAAAACACCAAGTGGAGGTTGTTGCTTGGGGTTAGCCTGCAAGAAACATGCTGCATTTAGAGAGCAGCCCCTGGGGTGTGTGGGCCACCAGTGAGCCTTATTGGCCAGTTCGATATCTGGGAGATGGGATGACACAGAGGCTTTGCTGTAGCCTGCAGTCTGGGATGTGCCCAGTGGACCATGACAAGAGCACTTCTGGAGGCTCCTGCTGTGATTCCAAGAAGCTCCCAAGAGGTACAAGCAGGCTGAACACGGCAGAGCTCAGACTGCCTGCCCTCCTGGGCTCTCAGCCCCACACAGCAGATTTTAAAATGCATTATGTTAAGATCTATCAAACTCCGTAATAGTTCCCTGAGTAATGGAAGCAACTTTTGTTTGTTACACTGTACTGGACAAAGCATTGAAATATGCTTTAAGAGCTTATTCTGAAATAGCAAGCTGTATAGGAGATAAAGCTTTTCACAATGTGTGAATAAATTGGTTTTCTTTTATAATCTTATTAACCAGGCTGTGGCTTTGGCCAGTAATTTCCTTCTTGCCTGAAGAATTCATATTCTGAGTTGAGATGAAGGGAAACATGTAATTTGGAAAATATTATGCTGGGTATGTGAAAGGTACCAACTTTCCAGTTCTCTTTAAAAAGGAAAAAGAGCCATTGGAGTTCAGAAGTTTCAAAATTAATCTCAATTGAAACATCATGTCAAGTTGAGAAAGATGTAGGCTCATACGCTGCAAGGAAAATGTTGATGTGGGAAGTGGGAACAGGCTAGACTGAATTGTATTTGATTCCCTAATGGTTCCTATAAGACCTCTGTTTCTCTGAAAACAAGACCAAAAGAAGACAAAGGAAATAGGATGCACTTTCTGCACTCTGCTGCTCTTTGGCTGGGGCCCAGGAAACACATATTACTTTGCTCTGTACTATCCTGTGAATGCATTTAATATTAATGAATCCTCTCAATAAATTTTCTTAGGCACATGTCTATCAAATCCTGTACATCTAGTGAGTAGCAGCTCTGTGGCAGGTTACATTACTGACCACATCAAATTTTTCAGTGCATGGCAGCCACGGCTGCCACGAGAGCCTCCTGAGGTGGAATGGCCCCAGCTGCAGCACTGTGCAACTACTCAGGTCAGAAGCAACCTGACCAGAGATGGACAAGGTCAGCCCTGGCAGAGGAACCACAACACCACAATGCAGGTCAGTGAAGAATGGTTCATGGCTGAATGTAGAGTGGGAACCAGTTGTTTTGCAAAAGTTGTGCAAATCTTGATAGATTTGGAGATGTTTGAAATGTGGATCTGAATGTGATTTTGATTGTGTTATCACAGTACAACAAGGTGTTTATTAAGGGTTATCCGCTGAAGAGCTCAAAATCTGTATAATAATGACTTTCAAGAGTGACAATATCAGCAAAAAGGTTGATATACTGGAGAAAAGAAATGTAAAACAGATGCCTGTGTAAAGTCATAAATTGCTACTACTACTATTACATGTATTGGGGAAAATAGATGGCCAATAGTATATTCTGTGAAACATGTCTTGACTTAATCCCAGTGGCTTAAATAATGTTGATTCATGATCCATTCTACACGGTAAGTAAAAGGGATGTTTTGGATACAAGATTAATATTTCCTTGTTAGAAAAATAAGAGCCTTTGAGCTTATTAAAAACATACACTATGTGACTGAAGCCCACTCTGGTGCAGCTGAGGTGCTGCTACAAAAGGACTAAATCTCTTCTTTGAATCTATTCTTTGGTAAATGCAAAGTTCATTGTGGGATAGGAAAAACATGGAAAAGACAGGTGTGTGTTTCCATCCGCAGGGAGCTGAATGGGGTGGACTTGTTTCACTTTCACAAGGCTTTTTAATTTAGAATAGGTTATTTTGCTTTGATATCAATCGTTAAATAATGCTTGAATGATGGAGAAGAATCACAAGGAGGCACCTGTTGAGAAGGATGCAGTGGTGTGCTGTTGCCATGCAACCCGCAGCAGGAACACTTTGATAATCTGCCTGTCTCTTTGGACATGCTGATCTGGACTTGGAATGGGAAGGTTGGAAATAGGCTTTGAAAAAAAACAATTATAATAATATTATGCAGTAATTAGTAAGTAACTTTATTCAAGCTGGCTGGAATGTTACAGAAAATGTTTTGTATGTCCTGCCTGTGCTTTGGAAAGTCATTAAAATCCTTTGATAGTCAGGGCACCAGCCTCATTTTCTTTAGTCAGGGAAAAACATAGTTTGGGATGGCTGGAGGGCTGGAAACTGAAATATTTTCACTATTTTACATGAAAAAAAGTTTATATCTTGCTGTCCATGTGTGAGGTGGTCAGTCAAATTAAGTATATTTGTTTCCCTTCACTGAAAATAATATAAAACTCATTGAAAAACTTCAGAGTATCTTGTTGCCATGTAAACTTTTGGCTTTTGGATACTGTTTAATAAAATGGCCAAACCCTGCAGTTTTTTGTTTGTTTGTTTTAAAGTTTATTTAATCTCAATTTCAATTGTCAGGAGGGAACTCCCAAGGAAGGGGACATTGACTTTGTAGCTGTCCTTTCAAAATATGATCACTTGATTTGTGAGAACATGAGAAAATTTAGATGGCCCACAGATTTCATATCTCATCTTTGTGAGGTGATGAAATTAATCTTGAGAAGGATAATTGAAAAAACTGATCTTCTAGGACTGAAGTCTGAGCCATTTGATCATTTATAACTCTCTTCAAGTTGTAAAATACAATGTATCCCACCTAAAACAAACAAGCAAATAAATAAAAGGGAAACTGTACTTTCTGATTTCATAGGTATTTAAATTGAGAGCATTTTCCATTGCATTCTTATTTTGTGATAAAAAGGGGCTGACCTGAAGAATCTGCTACTTGGGATCCAACTTAAAATGATTTTACCAAGATTCTTAACAAAATAGCAGGCTCCTAGAAGAAACTTTCACATGACCATTATTAATACAAACCTGACAAGAGCTTGCATTGAATTTTTATGAGTGTTTTTGCAGAAAATTCAGAAGTAGCAATTTATTCCAGTCTTTCCATAGTCATACTTGTGTTCATGTATGGTGAGAGGCCTTATATATCTGTTGTCTTTACCATAATAACAGAAAAATGAAGTGCCAGAGAAGTATCTTGAGGAGTGGAATAAGCAATAATGTAATAGTAATAGTTTTATATATAATGCCTAGATCTGTACTTATTTATAAATATTTATGAACAAGTATGTTGGTAATTTATCATTCATAACAAATAATAACACGTGCAAATAAGTCAAATGTAGATTTAACAAAGTAATTTTTTTCCGTATCAGTGGCAGATAATTTTTAGCTTATGCTGATATAAAATATTGCAGCCTGACTTTGATCTCTTGTAGCTAACATATAGTTGCAAAGATTTAATGTTGCTGAAGAGCTTGCTTGGATGCCTTTCCAATGATCTGCAAAGCCTTAAGGATTTCACAGTGATTAACTCTACCATATGTTTTTTTTGAAATGCCAATTTTGCCAGGCCATCAGTTTATACTCAGATTAAACTGGCAAGTATGAGCAAACTTTCAGAATGAAGTAAAGTGTTAACCGCTTGTTAATGCCTTTGGTTATCATGTTATATAGACTATTATTGTAGTAGAAAAGTTACAAAATAAGGAGGATAGGCGGGTAATGAATGAAGTTCCCATTTGGCATGACAGCTGGAGTATCAGAAAATTTTCCTGTTGCCATGGGTTGTTGCTACCAGTTATTTTACATATAAATTGCTTCACTCATCTCTGGTTGGCAAGTTTTCTTGGCATGGCCAATATTTAGTGTTTAAATCTCTAAGCAAATGCTAAGAAATATTTTCCTCTCTAGCTGCTTATGAATGATTCGCACTTGGCACCAGAAAAAAAGGCAGGTTTCTGAATACACATTAGAGGTTTTGGGGCCCTGAAAATGGACAGAAGCAGGCAGGAATGAATAAACATGCCTATACTAAGCTAGTAAGGAAGACAGAGAAAACCTCCTTCTGCGGCAACGGATTATCTGACAAGAAGATAATGGAAGTCCTGGTGCTCTGACAACAGGCATGAAGCAGAACAGATAACTGTTCACAGGAACATGTAAGGTGTCTGGCATAGTGGACTTCAAACCAAGGACAGGAAGTAATATATCCAAAAATGTGTTTTGATATTGTAGTTTCAACTAAAAACAGCACACAATTTCATATCTATATTTGTACATAGCATAGATTTATAATTTATAGATTGACTTGTGCATAATCTCAGGTTTGTGCCCTGAGATCTCCATCTCTGTCTGCCAGGAGAAAAGGAACACTTCTCAGAAGTTGATAAGCAGTTTACTTTGAGCAAAGATTGCTTTGCTTAGCCAGTAATGTTTGCTAAATTTGTGGGTATGTGAGGAAATTTCCCTCAGGAAAAAGCTATGTTCAAAGTCCTGAATGATTCCTGTTCTCAGAAATCTTGTAGTAAGGGAAAAGGGATAACTCTGAGAGAAACCGAGGGAGAGCTTTAGGTTTATGATTTGCCCACATCCTGAGATTGCAGTCCTTTTCTTGTGTATCAGATGTAAGGTTTATTTAAGACCAGACAGACAGCTGAATTTGCAGTTAGACAACACAGAGAGATTTTACATTGATACTGATGAAAACTTGCAGGTTTGTTTATTTCTGGCAACCTACCCATAAAAAACTTTTAACTGTATTGCCTACATGCAAAGTATGCAAATGAATTCCTAATATTTACTTATCTTGAGTTCTTGGCAAACAATAAAGCCCATAGATAACTCTGCTCAGTATAATCTTTAAGGTACCTGTGGGAAAAAAACACAGGTGCCCTTGCCTAGAGGAGCTGAAACAGATCTGGTAATGCTCTCTATAGTGAGTATATCTTGTGATGAGACTACAGTGACTCCCTGGGGACGGGAAAAGCTGCTTGAAATTCAAGGGTTTACAAGTTTGTCATAGGTCTGCTGTGCTTTCAGAGCTGGAAAGATCTAGGAGAGCTACTGAAACTGAAAATCAGTCCTTGTTTACCTTAGTAGATCCTGACATTAATTGTTATGTTTCAGGAAAAGTTTTGCATTCTGAACAGGAATTAGGGGAATAATAATTGCTCAGGAATTAGGGGAATAATTATTTCATTCCCCTTAAGTGAAGTTTGCTTAACACTAGCTTAATAGCCACCACAATGAAAAAAGTTATCAGGATCATAAAAAAAAAAAAAAGCAAAAAAAAAAAAAAAAAGCACAAGTATCTAATAGGATAAAACTTGTCTGGAAGGGAAAGGTGGAAAGTCTGATGAATAAAACAGATATCATAACTTAGAGGTTATCAACATTTTGAATTTGGGGAGAAAATAAACACAGAACAAGAAAGAGGAAAAAAGATAATGAAACAGTAAGGAAATTGAAGGATTAGCCATAATTAAAGACTTATCAGGGAAAAACAAAAAAAAATAAGAAATGCTGAAGTGAAGAAAGAAATGATTTGTTAATATTAATCAAAGAAGAAATCAATAAATGTATCAGGGTGATATATCCTAAAAGGAAGAAAC
This sequence comes from Aythya fuligula, assembly GCF_009819795.1. NCBI lineage: Eukaryota > Metazoa > Chordata > Aves > Anseriformes > Anatidae > Aythya > Aythya fuligula. The sequence continues at coordinate 111,219,593 of NC_045560.1, forward strand.
TGCACCAGCATGAGTATAAATAAATCAATAACAAAGAAGACGATGAAGAGTCTGAATAACAGGAGGTATTATAAATGTGGAGAACTTTAATGACTGGTTATAGAAACAAAGATTTAGCAGACTGAATTCTTTCCCTGTTGGACCACAGGAGCTTTCCTAGACAGGGGAGACAGTTCACCAAAAAGCAGTGGAGACAGGTCACTAGCTCTGAAGAGACTTTTTTTTTTGTATGAAATAACTGAGCAGTGTATTTTAATGATTGCATATGTTAGCTGCTGTGACATAAGAGTATCTTTTAAGATTGTAACAGACTTAAAGCCTTTTTTCCTTCTCATCTTCAGAATAAGGGTTAGCAAACTGTCTCTGTTGTTTCTCTGTCTCTCTCTCTCCCGCCTTCCCCCACAAATTGACTTGGTGCAGTTCTGTTTGACTTCTTCTAACAAATGGGTTAAGGTGATCAATAACTGTGAATAACATGCTTGTGCACAAATTTGTAGAGAAGTCCTACCAGACATAAAATACAGGAGGGGAAAAATCTAAAACAGCTGGATTACTCTTGAACGAAGACTGATGCTTATATGATCACAAACCTTTGTGAAATAGTAACCCTAGAGAGTTTCTAATGAATGAAAGCTTCCTCACCTTAATCATATTACTAAATGGAAAAGGAATTCCAGCTTCACTACGTTTATATAGTCAAGATCATGGGATGATGTGTGAGAGCCACTGCTCATATTTTGTATGATACATTTGCTGACTTTCTGCTTAAAAAAAAAAAAAAAAAGAGAGAGAGAGAGAGAAAATGCAGTCTGAAAATACCGTTTTTCTCATACTTTTCTTTTACTTTTTTATTGAGAAATAAAAGCAGAGATACAAACACCTTGCTTTGTCTTGTTAGTATAATGCATGACAGGAGACTGAGACTGGGGGAATTGGAGTGCTCAGCAGACCTGCTGTGAATTTTAGAGAAGAAACCAAATTGTTTTTGTTCTAAAATATGTTTCCTGCTCCTAGGCACCATTCATCATACACACTATAAAAGCACAATACAACACAACGTTTGGAATACACACAATACTACATGAGTACTGTCAACACTAAATCCCAGTCAACAATGATACAAACTATTGTTTTTGGCAGGGAGATTCATTTGACAGTCATTGCAGGGATTTCTGAAGTTTCTGGTGATGTTTTACATATCAGGATATGGAAGAAATATTTCAGACCTCCCTTTTTAATCTGGAGAAAGCAACACAACCATTGTAGATGAAGAATTAGTTACACCCATGCCCCTTACACAGCTTTACCTCTCTTGCAAATCAGGAGCTGAAATCAGCTGTCAACATCACCCTTTGATGAAGCTGAATGTAGTATAATTAACGTTGAATTGCCCTTACCTGAGAACTTTGAGGTGAACAAATAGTCAATCTGGCACATCTAATATTGTTATCCTTTGCTTATTCTTAAACAGATCCATTAAGTTCAACAGTGAAGCAGTTTAACAAATGTATGTGCTCCTGCCTAACAGAGTCATCCTTAACCCAGGTTAAAAATGTACTAGAAGCTAGTTTGAATATCTAGTCCCAACAGTTTATAAAAGAGGAGTGACCAGCAGATGGAGGGAGGTGATTCTTCCCCTCTGCCCTTGTGAGGCCCTACTGCATCCAGGTCTGGGGCTCTCAGGACAAGAAAGACGTGCACTTGTTTGAGTGAGTCCAGGGAAGGTCCACAAAGATGATCAAAGGGCTGTATCACCTTTCTTATGAAGACAAGATGAGGGAGTTGGGGATGTTCAGCCTGGAGAAGAGAAGGCTCCTGGCTGCCTATTGCAGCCCTCCAGTATCTAAAGGGGGCCTACAAGAAAGCTGGGGAGGAACTCTGTGTCAGGGATTGTGATAGGATAAGAGGTAACGGCTTTAAACTAGAGGTTAGGTTTAGACTAGATATGAGGAAGAAATTCTTTACTCTGAGGGTGGTGAGGCACTGGCACAGGTTGCCTGGAGAAACTGTGGATGCCCCATCCCTGGAAGTGTTCAAGGTCAGGTTGGATGGGGCTTTGGGCAACCTGGTGTGGTGTGAGGTGTTTCGTCCCATGGCAGGGAGGTTGGCACTAGATGACCTTTAAAGGTACCTACCAGCCCAAATTTCTATGATAACATGATTTTATGATCATATAATCACAGTGTTTAGGTGTGTGCTGGGACTATGGGAGCTGTAACCATGAATCAAGCAGAAGAGGTAAAGAAACACATTCTGGATTAGTGTTCCAACAAATATGCTGTTGCTTAAGGCAGGCAGGCTTAACCGTAGCTCTTCCTCCTGCTGTATTTTATAAAAAAGCAGATGTTATGAATGCTTTTTGTTTGAACTGTCAGGCTCAGACTCCAATTCAGGCACTGTGCTTACCCATAGCCCAAGAGAGCCTACCAGGCTGATCCCTTCCAGGAGGGCAAAGCTCACTCTGTGGCTCTCTGACTTGTTTAAATATGAGAGATATTTGTTCAGCAATGTTAAAGCTGGATAGTTCTCTGGTGCATGCACCAGAGAAGTATCTGTTGAACTTTGAGTCAGAAAACCCTCCAGGCATATCTCTATGGAATCAGAGATAGCAGCTGGCTGGAGGTTTCTGAGGTTATTTGGTGTTTAGGGAGAAAGTTAGGTCATTCAATATTACTTTAAGTGCATTCTTTAAGCTGGTTGTTCAAATAAGGTTATATAGCAGGCAACATAATCAGCTGTAAAATTGTTCTTTTCTGCCCTTTAAAATTAAACTGAAAATAGCAAACCAATTTAGTTCATAAATAATTACAATGGCTTCTTAATTGCCTCAGTGCGGGTTGCCACTCCAGCTGATGTGCTGATGGGGTATTCAGCGATTATCTTCTGACATTTTCTAAGGGCCCCTGGAGATGTCTGACATAACCAGTGGCAGTAGCTGAGCATTGAGCTGGCCTCCCTGCTGCAGTGTACAAACTGCAGGCTGCCTGAGTGCCTTGTGAGCCCGCATCTCACCACAGCATTTAAATGCCTGCTCAGTTGATTCACTACTTCCACTGCTGGTGGAAGTGGGTGAAATGAAACTGCTGAACTGTCGGATGGGGGAGCATGGTGGAAATGTGTGCTTCTCTTCCTTGTCTGGAAATGTATGCTTCTCTTCCTTGTCTGTCTACAATGACATTCCTTTAGTGAAGGGACAGAGGAGAGTGTAGGCTCGTAGTCCTTCCTGTTACTGTATCATGTTTAAAACACTACTATAAAAGGTTCAGAAGTTTGTTTGTTTGTTTGTTTAGCTCCTCCTATCGGCTGTCAGAAAAAATACAGTTACAGAAGAGGATTTGATGACCTGTGGATAGTTAAGTGTGACCATGTCAGGGAAGTCACAGAAGGGGGAGGAATTGAAGGGTCAGGGTCAGATTAGGGCAAAAATGACACAGTTTTTCAGCATTTGTGAATCCTGAAAGATCTAAGTGGCCACGCTAATTGCCATCTTTAGTTGGCAATTTCTGTGGAAAATCTGAAAGTCTCAGGATATTGTATTTATTGTATCATATTCCACATGTCTGATGTAGCATCCCTTCAATTTCTCCACAAGCCTCATATCTGAGTGTCCCCCAATTTCTCTGGAAAACATTTTATTTCCTGGTAGTGTGTTCTTCCTCTTCACTACAAACTTTTATTAGCCAACTGAGGAGTAGGGGTATCCTGCTCTGTTTAGGGCAACAGTTATGTTCTACCTCCCAAAGTATTCCTTGGGACTAGCTAGGTCTACTTTGCTTTTTACACTAAAATTTTTATCCTGGCAAAACATTCCATCTCAGGACATTGTGATTAAACTATAAAACACTTGGCATGATAGTTCAGTGAGAATGAGTGGTGCCTTACTTCATGCTTTATTCAATTAGACAATGGACTGTGAGTGAGGTAAGATAAAGAGCTGACTGATGTGTTTGTCAGGTTTTTTTTTTTTTTTTTTTTTTTGTAAGGCAATGCATAAGAAATTTCTCTTATCACATATTCCTCTTTACTCAAAGTAGAAGAGTATCTAATTGAAACTGAATATATAGAATCATAGAATGTCTCGGGTTGTAAGGGACCTCATAGATCATCTAGTTACAATCCCACTGCCATATGCAGGAATGCTACCCACTAGATCAGGTTGCTCAGGGCCTCATTTCCACTTTGCCACTGTTATAGGATGAAAGGAATGGAAATTAATGAAAAGCAATCAAATGGAAGGTAAAGAAATATTTTGGTTGGGGCTGAACAGAAGATGATTTTAAATGAGATTGGAACAGAAAGGAGGAAAAAGAAAAGCATTAATTTTGTATATTTTATTTTACAAAAAATAAATAAATAAAAGGCTTTTTTTTGCTGTTTTGTTTTGGCTAAGGTATATTTGACTAAACTTACCCTCTTTCAAACCTGTTAATGTGAAATAAATTTAGAAAAGATTTTCCAATTTGGAAAAGAATTTGCCCAAACAAGTAGGCGCTTCAAAAGCAGACAGTTTTTTTTTTTTTTTCAAGTAGGCACTTCAGAAAACAATAATAGCTGAAAAACAAACAAAACAAAACAAAAAAAAGTGATGTTCCATCTCTTGGTTTTCTTCCACAATTGAATTAAAATGAAAATGAATTTTCATAATGAAAGAAGTAAAAGCAAGAATAAGCATTATTCAAATATAGGCAAAAGACTGTTATTTGGATGCTCCAAGAGCCCCTCTTGCTCTCAGATACTTGCATTCAAAACCCAAGAAAACTTCTGCTTTCACTGTGGTTATTCTTTTAATGACAGACTTCCACAATAAGTCTTTTTAGAAACAGCATCTTTATCTATCTATCTATCTATCTATCTATCTATCTATCTATCTATCTATCTATCATTTGCTATTTTAAAATAGCATATTTTATTTGAAATTATTATGATGCCAGACACTTATGTAAAGTCCATTGTCTGTTTTATTGGGCTTTTTCTTTCACACGTACATACCATATTTCAGAGAACAGCAGGACTGCACAAAATAAAAGGGCTGGGTACTGGCTAATATTGAAGGCTATCATTAGTGAAAATGAAATTAATTGGATTATGCATAGTGTGCTATCGGTTCTTACAGAAATACCAGAATAAAACAGCAGGCTTTCTTGAGAAGGGACAAAATCATGTAAACAAAGCATCAAAAACCCCACTAAGGAGCATTAAACTTCCGAAAACTAGAAAGAAATTAACCGTAATTGCTTGCTTGCTTACTAGGGAGGTTATAACCAGAGCCTCTTAAATATTGTCTGCACTTTTGCAAGAAAACACACTTTTTTTCCCCTGTGAAGATGACATCTACTGAAGTGCCTGTGTGTGCCCATCTACATGTATTGCTGGAGAATTCCTGTGGTCAGGTATTACGCAGAGGGAGAATTTATGTTATTTGACCCTAGCTGTTCTCCTCCTTGGATTTCACAGAAATTTTTGAAGCTGGAAGACTTCAAGTGCATTTTGTCTTAAATATTTGGTTACTGGAAGTTGTTCTGTTGGTTCATCTGCCTCCATTTGACATTCAGCAGAGTGACCACAGCACAGAACAAGCATGGATGCCCAACCCTATGCTGCTGGGCACCTGTGAGCTGTGTCCAATAAACCTGTGATAGTCTCTTTGATGGTTGTGTCTTTTCCACAGTTAAATCTTCATATCTGTTAGTGTGTGGAGCATAATCCACTCTTTGGTGCTCATATTACTCATCTTACATCAATTAATTTCATTACCCTTTTAAATTTATTGTTACATTCAGAGTAAATTATTCCTGCACACAGAAATATTCCTCACACTCTGTTCAACTGGATAAGAATACAAATCATATTTAAACACAATACTCAAGATTATTTGTTATTTACTTCATTCTGCTTGGGAAATGACTGTTGTTTTTGTTTCTTTGTTTTTGTTTTTCCATTAAGTGATAGAAAAATTTATCAAGACTAGGTTGCAAAATTCTAGCAGAAAGAATTGTACCCCTCCATCCAAAAGTAATCTTGAAAGTTTCATTTTTTGTAATTTTGAATCAATTGCACATGTATCAATCTGATCCATGTATTTTTAGTATCCTAATTGCTTTGATATCTAGAATGTGCATAATATAATAAGAGGTTAGCCAAACTTGCTAATTCAGCAAAACTAGCTTCTGAAAAGCATTTCATGTTTCCAGTTTAAAGGCATATAGATTTTATGAGTCACATTTAAGCAGTGCCAAATGCAGCTGATAAATGGCTTTTTAATGTATCACAAGGTATTGCTGCCTGTTTTAATCTGGAGTCTGCAAGCTACATAGGCCATAAACATCTTCTGAATATTTACAAATGTCTCCTATTAGTCAGAAAGAAGCATGTCCCATCTGATGACTTTTGAGAATAGAAGCCTTCCTGAAGCTGTTGTGGTTTTACCCTGCTGGGCAGCTGAGCTCCACCACAACCGCTCTCTCGCTTCTCCTCAAAAGGAAAGGAGAAAATACAATGGAAAGGGCTCAAGGGTTGAGATAAGGACAGGGAGATCACTCAACAATTATCAGAGACAAAACAGACTCAGCATTGGGAAAATAGAGAAATTTATTACCTATTACTAACAATCTAGAGAAGTGAAAAACAAACTAAAAACTCCATTCCCTGCCATCCACCCTCTTCTACCTTCTCCCCCTGAACAGTGCAAGGGAATGGGGAATAGGGGCTGTGGTTCATCTCTCCCACTCCCTCACGGTCCCTCTCTGCCTCTGCTCCCCAACGGGGTCCCTCCTACGGAATGCCATCCTTCCCCAACTGAGCCTGCGAGGACTGATCACAGGCAGCAGCTCTCCAAGCACTGCTCCCACACGGCTCCGTCCCACAGGGTCCATCCCCCAGGAGCAAACTGCTCCAGCACGGGTCCCCCACGGGTGGGCGGCAGCTCCCCCCAGACCTCCTGCTCCTGCGGGGGCTTTCCATGGGCCGCAGCCTCCTCCAGGCCACATCCACCTGCTCCACCGGGGGCTCCTCCACACATGGGGGGGCTGCAGCGTGGAGATCTGCTCCATGTAGGACCCATGGGCTGCAGGGGGACAGCCTGCTCCACCAGGGGCCTCTCCACAGGCCGCAGGGGAACTGCTGCTGCATGCCTGGAGCACTTCCTGCCCTCCTTCTGGTTCTCGCTCCTTGCTCTCCCAGCTGCCATGTGCAGCAGTTTTTTTCCCTTTCTTAAATCTGCTCTCCCAGAGGCTCAACCAGCGCCGCTCACTGGCTTGGCTCTGGCCAGCAGTGGGTCCCTTTTGGAGCTGGCTGGAGCTGGCTCTGATCTGACATGGGGCAGCTGCTGGGCTCTGCTCACAGAGGCCACCCCTTCAGCCCTCCCTGCTACCAAAACCTCGACGCATTAACCAAGACAGAAGCTTCTTTTAACATTTCTCAATTTTGTGAAACCTTAAACATAATATGTAATATTATATCCATTGTTTATATTTCATTAGTATTATATGTAATATTAACAAAAAAAATAAAGTTTAAATACTTAGTGCATATATGAGTAGCTTATCCCAGATGCTGGAGTTTGAGGTAATACAAATCTTTAGTACAGTAATTGAAGCTGCATGAAAAAGGGGCTTTATGTAAGACTAATGTTACTAGTGTTATATGACACAGGACAAAGTATCTGTCACAGTTAGAATGAAAAAAAAAAAAGTCCAGCACCTCTTCCTAATTGTTCTTTGAACTTGGAAATTAGTATTCCAGTCTAAGGCTGCTTTGTATTTTCTAGTATAAATCCTCACACTGAAGTATGTTTGCACTCACACATGCTTAATGACTGTGTAGCACAGGTATTAAAGAAAATTGAGACACTATATTAGAAATTGTGAAATATAACTTCTGAGATTTATACATCAAATTTTGTGTATTGATGCTTAATATCCAAATACAATTCTTTTCCCTTTACTACAAGGCCACATATAATATATCTATTATCAAGAGATTGTATTTGGAAGTGAAGTTTAATCATATGCATGTGTTGATTGTTTCAAAACATTTAATTTTATGGAGTGTTTTCAACAAATAAGTTAAAGGATGTAAATATTGTGATCTTAGCCCCTCTGGTTAAGTCAATGTCATTATCTATAGGAGGTGTTGGTGATCTCCAAAAACAAACAAACAAAAAAAGAGACCTCCAAAAGTGATTTGCTGATATGTATGCTGAATCAGCTTACAGCTTATTCAAAGAGCTAAATGAGACACTTGAGATAGCACAGAAAATTTAAAAAGTGAGAATATGTGTTGTGGAAATTGAGCTATGAAGTGAAATTAGAAGGCAGGTTTTAGTAGAGTGAAAATCAAAGATAATCAGAAGATGGGGTTAAGATCATCAGAGGCCTTGAAACAGCAGTTTGGATCAGCTTGGGAAGCAAGGACTTTGCTGTGATATTTAAAGAGCAGCAAAATGACACATTTTAATGAGATGTGAAGAGTTAGAGCAGAAAAAGACAAAAACTCTAAAAAGTGTTATTGATGCAGATGGAGAACAAGAATCTGCAAAACAGAACCCTTTAGTTGCAGTTATGGAGTAAGAGGTACTACCAGGATGTCCTGTGTAACTTAATTAAAGCTAGGACAGTTACATATACCTAGGACATGGGTTTGGGCTTTATATGGAGACTGAGGGAGGAAAAAAAAAAAAATAAAAAATAAAAAAATACATATAACAGCCAATCACTTAAAAAAAGAGCCATTTACTGATAAAATGGTGTTAGAAAGCTTTAGATCTCAGCTACTGCCATAGTCAAGAAGAAACAATGAAAGATGATGTCAACTTGCTTAGAGGAAACTTCTAGGAGGGAGCAGGAGAAAGAATTGGAAGAGGCAAGCTGCTGTACAGCAGGGCCACCGTGAGAACAGGAGGGGAGAAAGATATAAGCGAGTCAGAAACCACTCAATCTCTGTCCCTGAGTGAGCCAGTAGGTATGTGAGAGGATTTCAGCTGTCATCCAGGTGAGCACATGGTCAGCTGACTGCTCTGATGTTGGGATACTGGCGCCAGTAGTTAGGAACTGGAGGGCAAGGAAGACAAGCACCTTTGGGACCCCTTTGTAGGGAAAGGGGAACTGGCAAAGTGATTGGAAAATGGGCACAAATCCTCAGCCTCTGGAGGTGACTCCTGTCTTGTCCGAAGGAAAGGAATCCCTTCAAGGAAGATACTGTAAATTTCCAAAGCAAGTAGACCGATGTGGAAGGAGGTATCCAGTACCTGAGAGGGTCTTGTTATGAAAGTGTGGTCTTCCCAAGCAACCACTGTGAGCCTTGAAACTTTGCCTTCCAAGATATGGCTGAACATTGCTAGCTGATGGAAAGTATAGAATAATTGTTTTCTCCTTTTACTTCCATTCAGCTTTTGCTTTTAGAGGTCTATCAGTGTGAAACCACCACAGCTGGTTCAATTGAACTGCTTGATTCCTTTTTTTCTCAGGTGGCTAAGATGGCATGAGCAAAACAAAACTTTCAGAAGTAAGATGAAAATCTTTCTTTTCTGGACGTGGTGATCACTAAAAGAGATGTTACATAAACTACTGTTTAAAGTTTTTGAAGGTAATTAGATCTTTGATGTTTGTGGGAGTGCTTTGTGCATTCAACTGTTTTGAGGCTGAGATATCACTAACTAATACAGAAATGTGAAGGTGGAATGCTGAGTCACATGGCTAGTGATACCATGGCTAACAAACTGTGAACAAAGGTGTAAGAACATTTTTTTTTTTTTTAACAAACAAACACTTTTGCTCAAGTTAAGTAATGCCTTTATGCAGTATTTTTTTCCCTCTCTTTTCTTTATTTTGAAATCCTTAGGGTCAAGGGATTTATTTGTGTGTGTGTGTGTGTGTGTGTGTTTAGGTCACTGTTAAGTGCAATATAAGAGATGATTTCAGATATGCAGGCTTATATCAGGCTCAAAAAGGTGCATATATGCATTTGCTATTGTTTCTAATACTATATGCTTATGCATCATAAGCTATTAAACCTCTAAATATGTGTTAGGCAGTGATGTTTATATCTTAAAATGATTGGTTTAAACAACCATCCAAAATGTCAGACTTACCTGAAGATAAGTCAGAATTTCTGACTTTTTTCTTTGGTGTTACTAGACTCTATAGAAGGCTTAGTTCAGAAACATTTATTGCATCATTGGGCAGTACTAGTGGGCAAAGATCGTTAAACAAGCCAATAGTTTAACTATAGTCATACAAAGATAATTATCACAATGATTTTTTGTTGCATTTCTGTAACTACATAAAGGTAATTCTATAAAAATTTCAGTTACACAGAAATGTAATTTCATTTCTCACTTTGAAATTATATTTTCTTTTCATTTCAGTTCATGTAAATCCAAATGATGTTTCATTCAGTTTCCTTTCTTCTCTCTTTTGTAGATCTGAAAAGACATCTTGCCATTCCCTATTTCATACTGTTATCTCTCTCCTCGTACTCATGGTGCTGCCATTAAACTTTTTCACATGTTTTATAGTACTTTATCTATCCAAAAGATTAAAGCAGATGGGCTAGCTTTCTCTCTTCTTCCTTTGTTGTTTTTTGTTTTTGTTTTTTTTCCTTCTTAGTCTCTAAGTAAGGGTAAATTTTTTTGCATCTAGTGAACTGCCTGTAGTTCTGTATGCAGGGAAAAAAAAAATATTTCATAAAGTAACTCTGTATCCATAATTAGTAATTTGTGCCAGAAAATTTCTGTCTTTGAAACATAATTTGAACTAGAAAATCCAAAATCAACACAGGATGAATTTTATTTCACTGAACAGTAGAGAACAATTGAAATGCAAAAACAATATATATATATATATATTTGGAAACACTTTATTTAAACTTACAGTTTATAGTATTACCAATATATTTCAGAAATTGAAATTAATATTTATTCAACTTCACAATACTTTTTAAACAGTTGGTTTTACAAACTGCGTAAAAGCTTATACTTTTGTTGCCATTTATTCAGGCTTGTGCCTCTGAAAAGCTTCCAAAGTGTTCATTCTTCTTCATAGAGAGGAAGACAAAATCAATAACTTCTTCGTCAAAGATGTTTCATGCACTAGTGAAAAGCTATTCACATGAGGTAGAGTTTCAAATGTCTCTGATGCTTGTTTTTCTGAAAGCAGCATCTTCCAAAGACAAACAGATTTGGCTGATTTTCTGCCCCAGACAGTTAAGGAGGTTTGTATAGAGAAGCCTGGGATAAAGGTACAGGAAGGTGGGCATTACCATGTTGACATAAACAGCCTCTTGTATAGGTTCTGGAAGGAAAAACAAAACAAGACAAAACAAAACAACAAAAAAAAACAGCTTCTTTTGGAATAAGATAACTGAGCCACTGTCAGGTCTGCTTAAGAAAAAAACTATGTGAGCTAAAGACTGTTTTACTAGAGGCTGAAGACAAATGCAAATGTAGGTTTTTCTGGAGTAGCATGTTTGCAACAAGCAGTGAAGTACTGCAAAAGAAAATGTAGGAAGTATAGCCAGAAAGAAAAAAAAAAAAAAAGTATAGCCAGAAAAACTTAAGAATGCATTGAGAAGGACTGGGGCTTTTGGCTGATGAGAAGCTCAACATGAGCTGGCAATGTCTGCTTACAGCCCAGAAAGCCAATTGTGTCCTGGGCTGCATCAGAAGCAGTGTGGCCAGCAGGGTGAGGGAGGTGATTGTTCCCCTCTGCACTGCTCTTGTGAGGCGCCACCTGCAGTGCTGGGTCTAGGTCTGGGGCCCCCAGCACAAGAAAGATGTGGGGCTGGTAGAACAAGTCCAGAGGGCCAAGAGGATTATAAGAGGGCTGGAGCACCTCTTCTATGAAGACAGGCTGAGAGAGCTGGGGATGTTCAGTCTGGAAAAGAGAAGGCTCTGGGGAGACCTTACAGTGGCCTTCCAGTACCTAAAGGGGGCCTACGGGAAAGCTGGGGAGGGACTCGGTCTCAGGGAGTGTAGTGACATGACAAAGAGTAATGACTTTAGTCTAAAGAGTGGTAGATTTAGGTAAGGAGGAAATTCTTTACTCAGAGGGTGGTGAGGCACTGGCACAGGTTGCCCAGAAAAGCTGTGGTTGCCCCATCCCTGGAAGTGTTCAAAGACAGGCTGGATGAGGCTTTGGGCAACCTGGTCCGGTAGGAGGTGTCCCTGCCCATGGCACGGGGGTTGGCACTAAAGGATCTTTAAGGTCCTTTTCAACCCATACCATTCTATGATTTTATGATTTGAAAGGGTGACACTGTGAATGAGTCTCTGTTATAAATGAAGGCTCTTTTGAAATGTGATGACCAGATCTCAATGGTCCATTTTAAAAGTGTGATTTTTATTTTTTTATTTTTTTTGGCACAGGCAACAAGCAGTCTGTGGCTGTATCTTCTGAGCTTTGCAAGCGTGAGGTGGGTGGTGAACGACAGATCAACATTATCATCAATTCAGCTTTCACTGAGCCCTGTAAAACATGTCCCTTGTAAAAGCTGTCCAAGGATCACAACACATATCTTTAAAAACTGTTGCACCATCCACATGTGTAGCAATAAGATTTTATAGGTAATAGAAATTGAAAGCAAAAATATTATGTTTTTTTCCAAGTTTTAAATGTCAGAAAGCAGCGTGAACTGTAGGAAGGACTCTTTCATAAAAGTGTGTACTATAACCTAAAACTATACATAAAGATACGGAAACTTGCAGATGGAGTAAATACAGAGATTCCATTTTAAGGCATAGAAGAAACTGAAGTGTCAAAGCAGTCTTTAACAACAAGAAACAGGATGACAGCACTGGATTTAGCTGCAGAAGGTGAAGAGCCTTCTTTACAAATGAATGGGATGATAGAGATGCCAAGCAAAGTTGAGTGGAATTTTATTAGTCTTTTTTTTTTTTTTCAATTTTATTGCACTGTTGGAATCACGTGTTTTCAAAAGTGCTCAGCTTTATCTTTTAAAAAGATCTACAGGAATAAAATGGAACCTGAGTTCTTTAATGCATCAGGTCATTCTGCTTCTGCTAATAAGATTCCTAAAGCCATGCTACAAGGAAAGCTCTTGCAGTAAGGACACTACGTGAATTCTCAAGAGTACCTATCATGTATGGTTTTGCCTTCAACAGTTTTCTCAAGTACATTTGAGGGCTCCTTAAACAGCCCTATGTCAACAGCAGGAATCTACTTCTCAGTGGCCAATGTTACACAAGAAACCCCTGTGGCATGTAGAGCCCATGGGAGATGATAACATTTGAAATACATTGACAGCATCGTGAAGGCAGTCTACGCTTGCCTACATCTCAAACCACTTCTGCATACCAAAGTGCCTTAGATATTTCTTATGAACAGCTTTCCAAGGCTGTTTATCCTATCCAAATCTGTGAGCCCATTGGAAATCAGTTCCTTTTATAATAATCACATAAACAGATTCCTTGGTCAAAGTCACGGGCAGACACCAACTGATTGTCTCGTGTATGTAATGAAGTATCTTAAGGAGCACAAAGCTGAAGAGACTTACTGTATACACCCTGCATCAAGATTGTTTCATTTTACTGAAAACTAGAATGCATCTTAGCTATGTTGACAGGGTTCAGCTCTGCGGCCTCACTGAGATACTTTTTTTTTTTTTTGTGTGTATTTACGTAGAAACATTGTAGATTCAATGACTTACCATTGGATTTTATTTTATTTATTTAATTCAGATTATGTATTTCTATATCAAAAGCTGGTCTCTGATATGGGTGCTGTTAGGCTATTGTGAAATCATCTTTTTAACCTACTTCAGGAATAAATTCAGCCTTTTAGGAAACAACTTTAAGAGATATTTTTCTGACTTTGCAACTTCTCTCTGAATCCTCTCCACTCGGTAAAGCTCCTTCCTTAAATGCAGTTACAGTGCTTGGCACTGTTGTGCTACAGTTGGACTGTAGTTCTTCTAATACTTATATAAAAATGCCTTATTCTTAACCTTTATGGGCTTAATTTTCATATATTCTTCTTTATAACTGTCATCTTCACTTGCTTTTAATTGCTGTCAATTTGTTGTGTATATTTTCCATTTATTATATGTTGGTAGGATGGGGTGTTTGGTTTCCTTAGAGTATGCACTTGCACTCAACAAGTACAGAGCTTAAATTAACAGGGCATTCTTTCTCTTGCATGTTAAAACATTTTCAAATAATTACCCTTTATCATTCACATTTATGTATTTATACTTTTTGGACCAGATGATCTCTAAAAATCCCTTCCAACCTAAGCCATTCTATGATTTTCCTCCTTTTCAGTATTTTGATCTTCTTTTTCATGGTAAAGGCTTTTCTATTTCATTTTATTTACTTTGAGTTGTGTCTCATCTTTCTAAACATAAAATAAGCCATATTCTTTACATTCTACTGAACATATTAGAAGCCAGTTTTCAGTCTCTAGATGCAGCAGCTGGATGTCAACATATGGGCAATTGGAGTAATTATTTAACAACAAGTGATTATTATCTTTGTCATGAACATATGCAGGAAAATGCAACAGAAATAATTTGCTGGAAATGCAAAATATATTTAAGAGGGAGAATTAAAGGTTCAACCCACCTGTCTATAAATGTTAATAAAATTGCCAATATGCTGCCTGTTCAGAAAACAAAAATCAGAGTTGATTGCAGTCATTTTCATCCATACAGTTTGCAGTGACAGAAAAAAATTACAGTGAAGCAAAGCCTACAACAGTCCAAATGCAGTTTAGTACATATAATTTATCTCTCTACCCACACTCAATTAAATAGCATGCTTTGAGGTTCATCTAATTTCCTTGCTCCAACACACAAACACCCACCATTGAAGTTAATGGTTTTTATTTTATTTTACAAAGGTTTTCCAGCTATGCTAAATTAGCAGGAACATTTTAATTAAAGCTTGCAGTGGATAGTCCCTTGCCAGTTTCTGGGGAACTACAGTTTGGTGCATGCAGGGAGTGTGTTTGCTTAAAGACAGCTATGCACAGATATCTGGTCGGCTCATCACATGAACAGAGACAGACTGGTTGAACCATATTACTTGATCATAGCTCTGACAAGCTTCAACTAATATCCTGAGAGGACAGCTGCTACTAACCATGGCAGGGTTAAGTTACAATTGGATTATTTTAAGAAATATTCTGAAAGGAAATAAATTACAGCTAGTTACTACCACAGATCTCACCACTCACTTTGCAATAACAAGGTGGATTTCTTTGATTTTGTTCTCTCTATTATAATGAATACTACGACTTTTTTTTTTTTCCTATAATACATAAGAGAACTTAATGTTTTGTCTTACAAAACAAGAAATCAAGGAATACTCTATACCTGATATAGGCAATGCCAGAAGATAGGATGATCTGACAAACAATAAGTGATATATGCCAGCCACAGTGTGATTTTGAAGTATCTGCCTTAAGTATTGTGAGATGCTCCTTGTGAGACTTACACTTTTCTCTGCCTTTGTCATTTTGGGTACTGTTATAGGACATGCACTTAGGACAGTAAGAATACTAGATATTGGATATTCTACTGGCTAATGGGGGAGGGGGGAAGGAAGGCAGGGCATGGAAACGTGCTTCATATCTTTAGTACTTTATCACTGCTCTTCTGTGAGAGAAACTGAGCCTTAACTTTGTGCTTACAGAAATGTTACTTAAGAGGGCCTATGCAAAACAAAATATTTAGTGCAGGTGTTTGCAGTATAATACCACACAGTTTCTACTAAGAGAGCTATGAAGAAAATTAATGAATATTGACTAATTTTCTGTTTCCTAACATCATTCTACAAACACCAATTTTGGCACCTCAAGCAAGTAATAACAGCCTTTAGCCTGTGTGGGAGCACATTTGGCTTTGATGGCACTGTTGGATGCCAGAGAGTATGTTTTGTCCCAGTATTATCTGGGTCCTTGCTTTGCTCTTTGCCAGATTCTAAGAGGGAAAATGCTGAAAATGTTGAACAACTTTTGGATCTAATGCAACATGTTGTTTCTTTCATCTAGAATTTGTATTAGCTTTAAAAAAAACAAAAAAACAACAAAAAAAAAAACAAAAACAAAAAAAAAAAAACGTTTAAAAAAAAAAACGCTTTAGTGATGCTTTAGATAACTAAAGCAGATGGAGGAGACTATGTGTGAAGATTTTGTTTATACATTTTGAAAGGCATTTAAAACAAATCAAATGTATTTCTCCATACTGACCTTCTAACAAGAAGAAAGACCATTTCTTTTCTCTGCCATAAGATCTCTGCTGGTTCCTTCTCTTAATATATAGGAATGGAGTTTCATTGCAAAAAAAAAAAAAAAAAGTCATGAGAAAAGAAGTATTTCAATGGAATTTCTCATATTGACGCAATATTGACTCAAAATATGCTTCAAACTTGGGTTTTACCAATATTTCCCTCTGGTTGAGCTCTGGGAGGATGTGATGTGGATTGAAAATAAATTTTGGAATTTTCTGGGGAATGGGATTTTCATTTGTCAGTCACCTACAAGCCCATTGCCTCCTCCACACTTCTCCCTGGTCACATTCTGAGAGGGCTTATTTACCCTCCCACATTCTGAGAGGGTTTATTTATCAAGTTGCATAGCTGGATCTCAAGTGGTGAAAATTAGCAAATTGCAAGCATTGTAACTAGATTCCCAAGTATAGGAATTGTGTCTGTTCTTGAACCCAGGAATTCCCATGCCTTGCACATTTCATATACCAAATTGTGCTCTGACCTCCAAGTACAGCTATTTGCTTGTTTCCTTCAATTACGTGGCCAGAGAAAGCTGCTTCCAGACCTGATCCTTGCTCCTGTCCTACCTGCTTATTTATACTGTAAGGCGAAATTGATTTTTGAATCTATTTTAACCTATCTCTGTTTCTTTTTTATCACACAACTCCACAATCAAGCAATGATACTGGAGCAGTAGTTGACATGGTTTTTAAAGAAATGTAAATCTAAACGCATGATTTTTTTTTCCCTTTGTCATGATGAGCTGGGTAAAAGTGCTTGAAGGTCTGCTTAACCTCTCTGAAATAATCTTTGTGGGAGCTGTGAGCTGTTAATTTGTTTAAATGAGACACCAAGTTTGAAATCTAAAGATGTTAGAGTGAAAATTCAAAGTGCAAATTGCTTCATCACTTCTTATCCTAGCAGAAAGCAGCCGTCTAACATGATTCCTTCACAATCCTGCACTTCCACTTCAAGCATTTGGAAATCAAATTCACATAAAAAGTTCAACATACATGTAATTACCAAAACATTCACAGGTCTATGGATATCAATATCTATTGTCATTGGTTTCTCTCTTAAGCATATTAATATTTGTTCATGGCAGCTTCTCTCCTAAGCATACTTTTATGCAAAGATTATGGTTAGATATTGTCCCATCCTGACATTACAGAAATACATACTAACCTTATGAGTAGTTCTTAATACCTTAGTTTTCTGTTGCTTAATATGATATTTTTCTTTTGTTTAGTTTCCTCAGCTTTTCTGTAAATTTCATTAGGAGAAATTTCTTCTCAGAGAGAGCAGTTAGGCATTGGAACAGGTTGAGATAAGGACAGCTTAATAAGACAGGTAAAAAATAAGAACTAATAATAATAATTATAATGATAATAATAATAATTTAAATAAAAAAAAAAAGTGATGCACAATGCAATTGCTCATCACCTGCTGACCAACACACAGCCGGTCCCTGAGCAACAGCAGCAGCCCCGACCAACTCACCCCTTTTTATCATTCCTCGTGACACTCTATGGTATGGGACATCCCTTTGGCCAGCTTGGGCCAGCTGCCCTGGCTGTGTCCCCAACAACTCCTGGCACACCCCCAGCATCCTCGCTGGCAGGGCAACACGAGGAGCTGGAAAGGCCTTGGCTCTGTGTGAGCACTGCTCTGAAACAACTAAAGCATTGGTGTGTTATCTGCATTATTCTCTTCCTAAATCCAAAACACAGCACCTTACCAGCTACTAGGAGGAACATTAACTCTATGCCAGCTGCAACCAGGATAAAGAAGTACAATTATAGTTTTCAGTTTTGCTTAATATTTATGGCTTTCAATAGATCCATTTATGAGCTTGGAACAAGAAACTATCAAAATTATTTTATCTCTGAGTTAAAAAGAGCAGAGAAAGAAACACGTTTTGAAAATAATTTTCCACTTTTAATATTTTTTTTCTTTGTCTGTATCCAATCAAAACATTTTTAGGCAACTATGAATGGTTTTCAACACAAAGAATTTAAGCTGAGACTCATTCTGAGCTGAGACTCATTCACCTTTAGCAGTGGCAGAGTCAATATCTGGAGAGAAGATAAAACATACTTCTAAATGGATTTTAGGGTGTGTGTGTGAAAAATGAAGACAGCCACTTGCTACAATTACAGTTCAACTTTTTAATTTCTCATGATGTGTCTGCTTTTGAATTTACAGGCTAGATTGAGGCACTTCCATGCAGGCAGCAATCTGGAGAAGAGTAAGTTATGGGCTTTGGTGGGCCCACTTGCCCAATACCACTTTTACAGGAGGGATTTCATTAAGTAGTTGCTCTAGCACCAAAACTAATGCTGTTCCTTCACCATCATTTTAGGTATTTCAGTAACTCAAACAATTTTTTCAACTTTTAAATGTATCTCCTATTAGCTTGCTAAGTCAAGACGTTGGGTCTAATGAAGTGAACGTGCCTTTTACATCACCTGGAAGAGAGAAGCAGCCATATGGTTTGTTGTTGTGAAGTAGTGATTTAACAAAGCTTATGTGTTTTAAAGATTTGACGATGTCAATTTGTCTATTTACTGCATAGAGGATAAGAACAGACAATATCATCAGGGAGGCCCTGCCATTGAGTCCCACAGTTCATAGTGCACCCCCTTGCTCTCTAAACTCCTTGAACCAAGGAGGTAAGGAGCATAGGTACAGCTAAATACAATCCAAGTACCACACTTGGTCAGAGACTTATGTCTGAAGGATTATATATGCACAATCTATCCTTTCTATTACTTAGAAGTGTGGCTCTCCCATTTGGCACATTTCTGTTGTGTGATTTGGCTTTTCAAACATTCCCTTTCAAAGCAGCAGTTTGGAACTGGAATTAAAATGATGGCAAAAAGCCCTAATCAGAGCCCAGAGCCTCATCCAACCTGGCTCTGAACATCTCCAGGGATGGGGCAACCACAGCTTCTCTGGGCCACCTGTGCCAGTGCCTCACCACCCTCTGAGTGAAGAATTTCCTCCTAATTTCTAATCTAAATCTCCCCTCTTTTAGTTTAAAACCATCCCCCCTTGTCCTGTCACTGTCTGCCTGTGCAAAAAGTTCTTCCCATTTTTTTTATAAGCAAACCCCTGTTAAGAATTGAGAAGCTACAATAAGGTCACCAAGGAGCCTTCTCTTGTTTAGGCTGAACAAATAGGCAAGAGTGTTTTAGTAAATTAAAGATTCCTTTTAATTGACTCATAGTTGTATTCTTTTGCACATGCTCCACTCACCCAAGATGTCTGCAAGATGTCTGTCTGTCTGTCTGTCAGCTCCTCCAGCGCCCAGCTTGAGCCAATACCATGGTTGCTCTCTGCCTGAGCAAGGCCTCTGGTGCGGCCAGGACACTTTTAGAGCAAGGGAACAGCCAGACCAAAGTGGGGGTGGGAGCACACTGTCACATTTCCTTCATACATACACACAACATGTTTTATTTTTCCATGACCGTGATCTCATCTCCTGCAGGATTGCAGATTTTTGTAGCCTGCACTGTTTCAATGGAAGATTATTTGGGTTAACAACCACTTGATGTTGCTATACCAACCCAGCTGATGGTGATGCTGAGCAGCTGGCTTGGTACAAATAGAGGTTTTACAGGCTACAACTCAAGCAGCTGGCTCCATGGAACTGTTAGTTAGGCTAAGGCAATTCCCTAGTGAAAAGCAGATAGATCCACGCATTAGAAAGACAATACATGCTGCTTATGCCCTACTGCTAGCACTGATAACACTTTGTGATTTCTGAGGTCAGGCACAAATTGTGAACTGAAAGCAGGGTCCAACTGTTGAGCAGTATTTTATCTTTTCCCTGGATGGTATAATTTGGACTCTCAATTTAAGGAGACAACATTAAAAACAAAAAACAAGTACCAGCGACCAGTAGGATTCAAGCTTATGGTCAGAAATTCAGTGCAAAATATATCATAAGAAAAACACAGATTTAAGAGATTTTAGATTTTTCTTCTGTTCAAGAATATTCAGTTCAGTACTGATGATAGTTTAGTATTCTTAGTATTTTTAATCTTCTACTGTTTTCTTTACACAGATATGCTAAACATACCATTTAACTGCCATGACATCCTCTGTGAGAAAAGGTAAAGACTGTGAATATTTAGGATCTCATCAATGCTTTTCTTCTAGCAGTCCTGAGAACTGGAGCAGGTAATGTGACCCCATATGACTCCAGTGTGCTTATAAATGTATAGGTCCTCTTCAGACCAAGGCAAAACCACTGGTGAAGGATTATATTGGGGATGTACTCTTTATTTTGAGAAGTAAATCTGTTTTGTTTTCAGCATTTTTTATATCTTCACTTGTTAAGTATTTCTTCAAATTTAAGTTTGCTTTTGATAGGCAGAGCAGGCTACCAAAATAGGCCCAGGGTGCACAACTCAGCCAGCCTCTGTGCTGCAGTGGGTGCTGAGGTGCTAGCTGTGGACCAGTAATGATAAGAGCTATGGTCTGAAAAAAACAGTGATGAATTCTTTATACCACAAATAATAAATATTTTTGTGGTTATTAAGTCTCACATAGAAAATAACCATACTGATTGTATTTAGCTCAAGATCAAGATGGTTGTTTTATTTATTTTTTGTTTGTTTGTTTTCTTTTTTTTTTTTTTTGTCATGTAATGTGTTTGTTTTGACTGAATGTGAAGTTGATTAGAACTAATAATTCCCTCATTCTTAACTGTGATTCATGAAAAAGTCTGGAGCGTTTCCAGAGATTAGCTCACTGTTAAACTTCATACCAAATGATTTAATTTAAAGATATTTACCACACAACTCATTGTTTGAACTACTTGAGGTAATGCAGAGAAAACTGATTCTGCAACCACCACTGTATTCCTGTGTAATTACAGCAAAATATTCAACATTCTTTATCTAATTCAACTTTTTCATCAATGTGTTAACCTCAGTCTTTTTCTTTCCTTTCATCACAATCAGAATCAACTTCAACAAAACACTCTAACATCAACGTGATTGTAATGCAAAATCCTTCCTCTTTGAAAACAAAATTCTAATTTTAAGGTAAGCTTTTACTCTTGTGCTCTTTTTGTATGTTAACAGTTCAAACAAGTTGTTGGCAGATTTGTCACCTCAGAATTGAAATCTAATGTGGCTGTTTGAGGCTTGAAATTTATGTGAAATTAATTCTGTTTTGTAAGCTTTCAGCAGTACTGCTTGGTCCAGGTCCCTTATTAATTCTGACATTCAAGCACACCTGCCTGACAGCAGCAATGGCAGAGACTGGTGAAATAAGAGGAACAAAAGAGAAAGCTGATTCCGCTTAATCTAAATATTTACAGTGCTATCATTGCTGGGCAAGCAAAGTTCAAGTTTTAAATTAGCAAGTTTAAATTAACAAAATAATTTATATTTTTATTTTAGTTTTTATATTCCATATGGGATAGGAGCTTTCAATTCACTTTTCATGGAAATGCTGGAGGGAGAAGAGTCTGGAGAGAAACATCAGCAGTGATTTCCAACATCCAAAATGAATGAAGAAATGATGCTTTCCCCAGTCATTTGTTTGATTGTAATGGCTGATGCAGTTTTATTATTCAGACCATGGAAATATCTCTCAAAATGCATGAGAAATTTTTTTTTGAGAAAACAATGCCGCTAGAGACAGGGTTACTATAACACATTAGAAGTCAAATAGCTCTTGCTATTTAACCACAGAACTGGAAAGGAAAGGATGCATTCTGTGCAGTAGCAAGTTTGCTGCTTTGTCATCAGAAGATTATTAATGGTTTAAAAACTAGGCATAAAAAACAGTTTTGAGCTTAGCTTTAAGTTATACATTATTTAAAGCATTTCTTATTCCATATCTAAATTGCTCCTACACCTACAACAACATTATGTCAGGAATGTCTTCAGTAGAGTCCTTACCAAATGCTGACACAAACTTGTCAGGCTGTATTTTTATTTCCCACAGAAAGTGATTTTTTTTTTCCTGTCTCTGTTGGACAGGTTTTCCTCCATAAGTCTGTGGTACTTGTTGATCTTCAAAAGCCACAGGGACGTGATTCTGGGTCCCCACTCAAGCAGCAGGGTTAGACCAGATGACTTCCAGGAGTCCCTTTCAACCTCAACCATTCTGTATTTCTGTGGTACAGAGCTGATGCTGATAAGCAGTGTTGAGTAAAAGGTAATTAATCCCAAGCAAAAAATCACTCACAAAAATCATTTGCTGTCTAGCTTGTGAATGTTGGAGACTTTACACAGCCATATTTTCACCTCAGCTGCCCTTGCTGTCAAGAGGGCAGGCTTAGGTGCTCACTGTTACAAGCACTGGTGACATGTTCCTTCCCCAGGATGAGCTCTTTACCCTAAAATTGAGTGAACAGAGACTGAAATCGACTGAACAGAGATGTTTTCTTCTAGGTTACTAGGACTAGGAACAGAGGACTGAGGACTGACAAGGAGCTTAAAGACATTATTTTTTTCCTAAGGATTTGCAATAGGAAGCAGTTTTATTTCTATAGTGGCAGGGTGCACTTCTTATTACTGCCCGCATTTTGGGTCTGCTTTTTGCTCAGACTAACTACATGCTGTTTGCAGGTGCAAAAGTCCAGCTGAGAGGTCACAGGGAGAAAACATCTTTTATTTAAACAGGTGCAAGCCCTCTGTGTAAACTGCATTGCCTTCTGCGGCTTAGTGCACAGCTTGCCTCTGAATAAAGCTAGACCTGGGAGGGCTTCTCTACGGACTCACAAACTTGTGAAATAGCAGGTGGTTTGGAAAGACATCTGTGTGTTCTTGGAGTTTCAGTTGCTTTTCAGAGAGAAACATGTGGGAGCACTGGCTCGGTTTGACAGATTTCATTCTGTCTTAAAGTTTATTTGACTGAAAAGAACCAGCCCTGTCTTCAGTTTTTCCTCTACCTACATTTATCAATTGTCATTTTTTGACAGTATACTATTAACCATAATATGACGCTAATGAAGCAATTCACTTATAAATTTGGAAGTATTTGTTGTACCACAGTAGGAATATGTCAGACATGAAGTACTATCAAGACAATTCATGCTGCTCTTTTGTATTCAATATACTTCTATACTACCCTGAAACCAATGAAATCATGTAATGTTAAAAAAGGCATGTGTTTATTCATATGTTCTTGATTTAAACTCATTGAAGAAATCTAAGGTAAATCTGCTAATTTTCATTGGCTGTAGACCATGCCTCGTATAGAATAAGCACTGTCCTTAAGCATGATACAGAATAAACTTTTTGCTTGGTATTAAGACAATCTCTGAGCAGTGAGTAGACAGCTGACCACAGTTGCATTCTCAATAAATATTGGGTCTTAAATTTGCTATATTTACATCAGAATATCATAAAGAACTCCTGCTAATTGAGGAGTAACTAATATTCTGGGATGATGACAGAAATCATGTTTCTGCTGATACTCTTTTTATTGACCTTCCAAAGACTTGTTCATAACGTACCATAGAGAAAGCTATAAGACCAGTCATGGTTGATGGGCTCAAATTAAAGCAACTGTAAGCATGTGAAACTAACTTGAATTAATCTTGTGCAGTATTCAGAGTTGTTGGTATTTTGTTTACAGTAAAATGTGAGCATTCCAGAAATTCTGGCAAAATACTTCTGCTTCTGTGCTCATATGAAGACCACAAAGCATTACAGTTTGATGATGAAAAAAGTAGTTTACCACTGCTGTGAAAAACAAGCATATTAAGGATGCTTTTGACACCTTCTGTCTCTTGCCGCTACATGAATTCATATTGAATATCATGACTTGCAAGCTGAGCATATGTCCTCTAAATTGCCAGCCTTACAAAGGCAATGGTAAAAATAAAATTGTCTTCGTTCTGCTGCTATCAGCAGAAGAGATGTTCATCGAGTCAAATATACAATTAAAAAAATCTCCTTTTTCCTCTTCCAGTTGCAGAATTATAAAAACAAGATAATGGGAATGACAGTTAGAACTTAAGCCCACAAAGAAACATCAGTGTAGTGACAGGAATTGTTTCAGTTGTGGAGGCTGGCTCTTACAGAAGAATTCGCTTAATTGAAAAGGAGGTCTAAATTCTCCACGTAGTTTACTAATAGTAAACTTACTAGTAGTCTCTTATTAAAACTTTATTATTAAACTTTACTATTTATTAGTAATAAGAGACTAAAAACCAAGAAGAAAGTCCTAGAATGCAAGATACTGAGCTGAAGGGACTGCTAAACCAGCCAAGAAGAAATGCCAGGCAGAAATCCTATCTTATTCTTGATCTAAACATTTACCTGCACCACTGAGATCAAATTCACAGTATCAAACTGCTTCTGAATTTAGATGTGTGAATTGTTCCTTTGAAAATCCTCCACTCATTTCTTACAAACAGCAATAATGCTTGGGGGGGGGGGGTGGGGTGGGGTGAGAGAGTAGGAATTTATAACGTATCTATTTGCTGGAAGTTTAACATGAAATCTAAGGAGCATGAAATTTGGCCATCAGCTGGAAGAGGCAGTGAGCACTACAAAGATGCTGACAGCACTCACTTTGCTGGATAGTGTCTGGGCTGCCTATCAGAAAAAAAAATCAAAAAAAAAAAAAAAAACAGAAATTAAAGAGATTTAAGAACAAGTAACAGAAAATGACAATCATAAGACCTCTCTCTCTCTCTCTCTCTCTCTCTCTTTTCCCTTGCCTTTTGCAGTGAAGGATTATTAGAAATCCCTGGAATTTGTGGGAAGTCATCTTTGAAGCCTTTGGTGTAAATTGAAAATTTTCATCATTTCAGGAGAGACATTTATCTGATGATAAAGTGCTTCTTTACAGTCTTGGGAATTACCCTTGACATTATTAAGGCATAATATATAGAAAGTGAAGAAGCAACACTTCAGAAAGGCTATCCTGGCAGGCAGAGCAGATGTCGTTTTTTGTCGTGCAGATTTCTATTGCACATCTCCATTAGACCAGGAGTCTTGTACCTGACGGTGCCGAGCACTTAAAAGTAATCAAAGTGAGGTCTGTGAGAATGGGTTTTACACAAAGCTGAGCCCTGTTCTGACCGACTGCAGGGCTGGTGCTCCTTGAAACCTCATTTCTGGATAAATTTGATCAATCTTAGTGGTAACTTTCATAGCTCTGTAGGTTTCTTTTCCAAAATGATGCAGGAGCCAGAATGCTCCTGCCTTCAGTGATTTGCATTGCCAGGTACTGATGATTATGGGATTTGGGAAAGAATATTTAGTTTGAATATTAACACCCGTTTAAAACTTTTTTTTTTTTTTGTGATAATAAGTTTAAGTTTGCCTTCAGTGTAATTCTTAAATTTTGTGAATAATATATCCTTGATAGAAAAGATTTACAGGAAACTATATTTATTTGAAAAGATTAACTGGTAATGAAAAATGCATGTGTTGTTTCACTAAGGTAGTACTTTGGCTAAGAGAATGGCCTGCTTGAAAATAAAGAATTTGCATGTTACCAGCAAGTTCTCAAGAACTATTCAAATATTTTTGTACCACTTAAAAGATTTAGTCATCTCTACTTTAAACCATGCAACTCCATGTTCCTTCTTCGTTGTTTCTTCTTTTTTTTTTTTTTTTTTCTTTTTTTAAATGTAGTATGTTCATTTGGAATGGTCAATCTTATTTCCTGAATATCTAATATCATATTTGATTGTGAATGTATTAATTGTATCTACTAAAACAGGCTTTACGAATCTGTTTTTTTAGGTTAGGCTAAAAAAATATGGTGTTCAGTATAAGCAAAAAATTGTCTAGTCTCAGAATAAAAATGGTAAAAAAAAAAAAAAAAAGGTAAATCAAGTGGTAAATCAAATTTTTACATGGTAAAATCAAGGTAACATTACATTTTTATGTTACAGCTGAAGTTCTATAATGCAAAATTCTATACTGCAAAATATCTAACTCTAGAAATAACATTAGTGGTTAATCAACTGTCATAACACATAACCTTAGGAAATGTTTCTAATGATGTTCTCCTTCAAATTCTTGTTTGCAATTACTATCTTCCACTGTCATCTAGTGTCCAAATAAACTTTCTGCAAGTGCTTAGTGATTAAACAGAAAAATGAAATGCTGCTTTTTCCCAACTTAAATTGAAATGAAAAAAACAAAACAAAACAATCCACAAACAAGCAAACCAGACCACAACAAACAAAAACAACTAACAAACTAATCAAACAAATTTATTCCTAAACCTTGGGTATTTTCTTCTGTCTCTGTAGTTACTCAGTCTTGAAAAACTCTCTGTAGCTGAATATGCATGTCCAGCAAAGAAATGTGAAATGGAGAAGCAATACAGAGCTTTGAAAAACAACAGCATTACAAATGATAGTTGAAGGAACAGGGACTGCAGGTCCTCCTTGTGTCTGAGCTTGAAGGGAACTAGAAGAATGTGGGCTAGGAGAAGGCACTGTCAAAATGTCTCAGCACAATTAAACATAAGAAGTAAATAAACATATCTAGTGAATAAAGATATTAAGATATTATTGAAAACCAAAACAAAACCACAACAAAATAACAACTAAAACCCTGGCAAAACAAGAACATGCATTAAATATATTCCATGCTTTTCCATGGAATCTGCCTCTTTCCCACATAAAGTAACAAGAAAGCAGACGTGGCAGATTTGAGACATTCCCCAATGCATTTTTATGGTATTTCAGTGAGCACACTGCCAGTACGGTGCAAAATTGAGCCATATCCAATAGTTTCCTCTTCATAAACACCCCTGTCTATCATTCTGATTAGTATTTCAATAGAACTTGTTAAAGTATTGCACTGAGAAAATTTGACAACCATTTCACAGAAATACCAATTAATTTTCAAAGTGAAAGATGATATGAAACTTGTTTCTCCTTACGTGTATTTGCCACAGCCACCTGACCAAATTCAGTTTTCATTTCACAACATTCATGTAGCACACAAGA
Organism: Aythya fuligula; assembly: GCF_009819795.1. Lineage (NCBI taxonomy): Eukaryota > Metazoa > Chordata > Aves > Anseriformes > Anatidae > Aythya > Aythya fuligula. The sequence continues at coordinate 111,246,760 of NC_045560.1, forward strand.
CATTCTCGGAAAAGGGGGGGGGACTGTGCTCACATATTGATAAGAAAATAGGATTTAAAATAAACTTTGATAACATGAGATGTCATATATGTATTTAGCCTTGCTAGAATTAGCTTCCAGGAACCACAGCACCAGACTCTAACAACAAACTTAGCCCAGGGCATTAATATCTGTTTTTGAATGCAAGGTTGCTGCCAAATGTGCATTACCTGTTTACTTCATAAATATAATTCCAAGGGCAAAAATAGAAGTATATTGAAGTTAAATAACCCAAGGTGACATAAGGCCCATTTATTATTACATAACATATTAATAAAAGGCTGTTAAAAAAAATGTAAAAAACTTGCTATTCTCGATTAAAGTACATACTGAATTTTAGTAGGTAAGTGCAATAAAAGTTTTCATCTGCTTAATGGGATTTTTCTTAACCTTTAAGTTCTTTTCCTGTATTTAGTAAATATGTAAATAACCTACCATGTTTACCTGTTTTTAGTCAGAAAGAAAGAACTTACTGTCACTCTCTTTTAGTAGGTGATTTTTGTCTAATGTTAAAATAAGGTTATTAGGTTATTATATAGCCTGTTAAAAAGGCTACATATTAAGTCCCAGTATGTCCTTTAGAGAGGTCCATATGGAAAATGCAAAAGACACTTGGAACCCAATGAAATAAGTATGTGCATTATTTATTATCCTGTCTATTGCCTTACCAAGTAACTAAGGAAATTTCGGTAGCTTGGAGTTCTGAAAGAGCTTTAATGCATTTTCTATAGAGAAAAAAAATATTATTCTATAAATCTGAATGTTAATTTCCTTGCATTATGGTGTGCAGAAAGAAAATCTAACAGTAGCTTTAGAAGTCAATAGAAAATACTATACCAGGGTGGCTGTCCCATCTGCAATGTTGCTTTAAGAAAACAGAAGAAAAAATGTTCCAAAAAGTTTTTTTTTCTTTTTTTTTTTTTTAATATGAAATTATTCTTTATTTATTTTTGAACACGGTAAGCTTCAATTGAAACATAACCTTGAAACCCACTAAGCAGCACAATACAACTTCAGTCCTTTGTGAAATGAAGTCTCTGTGTGTCTAGTAAAGTATCGAAGTATTGGTACTTGAACTTTTGATATTGTGCTATATTGGACCTGCTCTTTGCTAGAATATTAGAAACATTCAAGGACATGCCTTTTTGCATAGAGTAAATGACATTCAGACAACTTTGTACTCATCAGACTATAAAAGAAACAGAACAAATATTAAATTCCTTTCTGAATCACTGCCTAACCTTAGCAAGCATTCTACGTGCCAGAGGCAGCTCAACAGTAATTCCTAATATAAGTCTTTAATGAAAAATATTAAAATTCACATTCAGGCTTGCTAAATTAGATATTTGGAAAATAATTAAGAAGCAAATAGAGAGAAAGAAATAAATCGTGTAGGACTGACATGCAGACATGCAGGTTATTAGACCACTGTGTTGGTTTTAATGCATATATTCACTTGTCTGTTCTGGGACTGATGCTCTACTCATTTGATTAAAAAAAAAAAAAAAAAAAAAAAAAGATTAAGAAAATATGAAGCGTGAAAACTTATGAAACCATGCATCACGAGCGGGTTTGGTTCCTAAACATACCCCTCATTATATACGTTTAAAGAGAAAAACAGTAACTCAGCTCTGAGAGCTCTGCTTGCTTTCAGGCAGAATCAACGTGTAAAGACTAACAATGTCCTCTAGCGTTGCTTTCTCAGAACTGCAATATAGTGTTGCCAGCAATAAACCACAGCATCCATGAAATAGGTAATTCTAGACTGTATTCAACTATGTGGTGTAATGCATAAGATCTTTGAGAGAAGAAAAAATGCTTATTCTATTAAATAAATACACCAGCAGAAGTACTCTGTCGTCTTCTCTTAAAAGCTAGTAAAAACTTATGGAGCCCTGTTTGGATTGATAGCTCCTGTTTCTGACTATAGTAGGGAAAAAATTTCTGTGCTCTTCTTTGCCCCTGGATGGGGAAGAAAGACAATGGCTCAGCTGAGAGGCTACTCCCTCTGGCTCTCAGGACAGGCAAGACAGGAGGAGTAGGAGAAAATGAATTAAACCCCAACAACAAAAGCAAGTGAAAGGCTATTACATTTCATACTGTTGCTGGCTATGCATAACATCCTACAGAGCTTTTGTGGGGAAATGATAGAGAAGCAGTGCTTTCTAAGACAACCTTCATGCAGGGATAAGGCTGTTACTGTCCCCTACGCAGACAAATACCCCTGTTGCATATTGGCTTCAATAGCCATGAGCCTGAACAGAAAGAGCCTAGATACACAGACGTGGTTAGAAAAAGACAGTACTAGTATGTAAATTAATTGCTCGTTTGGGCTTGAGAGGAAACACAATACTTCTCTTTGGTAACATCACAGATATGCCAAGAATCTTTGGCCTTAGTCCCACAGCCCAGACCTTGATTTCAGATCTCTGGTGCATCTGTTGGAGAAGTGAGATCCATTCGGTTCTATTGAAAATACCAACTGCTTCAGAGTAATTAAAAAAAAAAAAAAAAAAAAAATTGTCTTTAGGGACAAATTGCCAAAGCAGGATGGTTAAAAAGATTAATCAAAATCTGTGGAAGCCATCTTACAGAAGGACTCCAGAGACCTTCATAAACACAGCTGAACTGAAATCACAAAATAATCTTCCAGGGTTCTTTCAGAGTTTGCTCTGGTCAGCAGGCACTGAAGAGTGCAATGTTTCTATGTCTAATTCCACTTTTGGGTCTGGCTTGCTCTCACTTGCTCCTCATTTTTCTCCTTCTTAACCTTTCTTCCTTTTCAATGACAATATTAAGCACACCGCTGAGCTACTGCTTGTATCTGCAAGACATATATATTTATATAATATATATACATATTTATATACATATAATATATAAAATATTCTATATAATATATACTATATATTAATATATATTAAATTTATATGATATATAGATATATAGAATATAAAATATAGAATATTTTATATATATATAAATATTCTATATTTTCTTTAATTGCCTCTATTTCATTGCTACTTGCTGTGTAAACAGATGTGTGGTTTTTTTTGTTTGTTTGTTTTTTGTTGTTTTTGTGTGTGTGTGTGTGTTTGGGTTTTTTTTTTTTTTTTTTTTTTTTTGGTTTGGCTTGTGGATTTGTTTTTTGTTTGTTAGTTTGTTAGTTTGTTGGTTTTTTTTTTCAGAGTACACCTATGCAATTCTCTAGTCGATCTATATCTGCAACTTGAGATGATTTCTATTGCACAGTTTAAGAAATGTAATCCTGCCATTAGAGAAAAGAGTGACCGTAAAGCCTACAGGGAAAGGTTTGACTCTGCTAGCCCTCAATGGGTCACAGCACTACTGGTGGCATAGCTGCAGCGACACAGAACTCAGGCTGGGGTAGCCAGTTGTGAATTTCCCGAGTTCACAAAGCAGTTTTGCAGCCACGGCTGGGCAGGTGATGCTTCGGCTGTGCTATCACTAATGAAAGACGCACATTTCATGCAAGTTCTGCTCCACATCTGCGGCCTGAAATCCAATACAGAGCATTGGCACTGTGTGCGAGTTGTGGGACGAGCTGTCTGCAGCAAAATCACAAGACATCCTGGCACGCGCTAGAATGTACCTCACAAAATATTAAAAGGGACAATGAACTTAGGAGGGTGTGAGAAGCAATGGCTTTTTGAGATGGTTGTCTGGAGTATTTCTGAATTGAAGATAACCACAGGAAATGCTTGAATTTCTATATGCCTCTGGAGAGCCTGATGCAAAATCAATCGTAAGCACACTCAGACTATAAGAAGCATTTGGAAAAGATTGGGCTTCTGTGCTCCTATGAACTAAGTAAACTGAAAAGTGGAGTTACTACTTGGAGAAATAGTAAATGAACAAAATTATGACAGTTTATCTACCTCTGTCTTTCTAAAATTACCTTTTTTTTAAACCAGCCAGAAATAAAACAATTCCTCTTGCAGATAAACCTACATTATTCATCAAGTAGAATGTGTGGCTGTTTAGTGACCACCAATAGTTTGTCTCATTCAGAATGGGTGTACTTTGGTCAGGTAAGGGGACATAGATAAACTTGGCAATTCCTTTTGCCTAGTCTTCCAATGGGAAAGGTAATGAGCAAAACTGGAAATCTGAAGTCCATAGCCTGTCAAGGCATGGGTCAATCACTCTTCTGTTCCCCGAATCCTAGAACTAACACTAAGCCCATAACAAGCTGCTGAAAATGTTAATGACATAAAAATTGTCTAGTGCTAATCAAGGAATTTACTAGAACCTGGCTAGGGATTAATAATTTGAGTGAGTAAATCCAGGTAATTTGGAGTTCTGCACTGTGGTCCATTAAAGTTAATACAATAAAAATGTGAAAAGCAGGGAAACTTCAGAAGACTAAAATGCGGAGTTCTAAGGTCAAGGCAATTTTTGAAAGTTGCAAATGGATAAAACTAGTTAAAATCTATAGTTTGATGTGACACCTAAAGAACACATTTTCATCATGATGTCAACAGTTTAATTCAGTTAAAACAGCTAAAAGGATTAAGAATAATGTTAATACTGCTCAGAATCCAGGAAAATGGATCCAAAACGGTAAAACTTCATTGACTCAGGCTATATATTAGAGGAAACAATAGACTCACTGAAGCTCATTTCTTCACAGTTAAATCATGAACACAGAAAAATTCTTATATACCTAATTTTGTATATATTCTGAAAAAATAATAATTAAAAATGAAACACAGATCCCGAACCAATCTTCAAGAAAAGAATCCTATTCAGAATTTGATGGTGGTGAGATTACAGTTTTGACATAATTTTCTTACTTTCCTGTGCCCAAATGATTATGCAGATAGTGATCTGCATTATCGCTAATTTTCTTATTTCAGCAGAAAACATTAATTTGTTCTTAGTAGAGATTTTTACCCGTTAATCTCCATTTTGGTGTCCTTCATGCATTGCTGCATAAATATACTAAATTCAATCATTTTAGAAATACATTCTAGAAAAATATTCATTTTATGATATTTGAGAATTTTTAACTGCAAAACAGCCTTCCACAATCTCTATCTCTTTAAATAATTCCCTCTCTGCACTGCTTCAACAATCTATACATGTTTTTAAAATGCATAGGGAACATAAATGATGCAATGAAACCAGCAGACTTCAGAGTTGCTGTATTGCAAAGCTCAAATGCAGAGCAAATTCCAAAGCTGCAAAGCCCTGAAAGAGGATTTTGCCAGCACCCACGGCTTATCTCATCAATGAATATAAAAAAGCTTCTAAGAATGAGTAATGAATGCAAGTACACTAAGAAGTCAGATTTTTATTTTTTTATTTTTTGAAAATGATTTAAAATCTAGCTTAAATTAGTCTACTCCTACAGTATCTTTTAAAAATACTTTAACTAGGTGCTTAGGGATGGTACTTAGGTATAGCCTCTTCTGGTGATACGAAGAATCACCACTTCAGTTTATTCAGTTAATTGAGGTCAATGACTAATTCTTTGCATTAAGAATCTGGGAGCTAGAAGAAAATGATGGTTTTGTTTCCATTCCATTCAGGAATAAAAATGAATAAAAATGAAACAAAAAGCACTGAATGCTACCAGACCAAAGGAGGAAAAAATAATTCAATATGTTAATAGGTGATATTTTCTCTTCATAACATCTTCATTTAAGCACAAAGTGGGTTTTATAAATTTGGTTTGAGGATCTTAATAATCTATTTAAATATAAATAATAAATTATATCAAATGAAGAGTTTCTGCACTTTGAATTTCCAGTTTGTGTAAATAGAAAGCTTGTGGGTGGGGGGAAGTTATACGCTAATATAAAATCCAAGCAGTGCTTTTTAACAACAGCAAAAGAAAACAAACAAAAAAATGCCCAAGTTACTGACTTAGATTATATGTAATCATACTTTTTCTTGCCTTTAAAAAATAGAGTGCCCATTAAAATCTAAACATAGGAGTGGACATGATCTAGAAGCATATGAGGCTATCTCAGGGCAGTGCCTGCTGAAGGGCATCTCCAGGCTGGGTGCTGGGAGGTTGGTTAGCTTGTGGCCTGGGTTTTCAGCTGGGTACATCCCAAATCCCTTTTTCATGAATAATGCCATTTGAACATGGCTTTGTGTACTGTGCCAGGGTTATAGTGAGATACAAAGTTCACTGCTGGGGCTGAAAGGAGCCTTACCTCACAGGTAAGCCTGCACCCCTTGGTTTGTGAATTATTTCTTTATGGTCACTGATTCAGGACAGGGACTGATGCAAGTCATGAGAGGATGTGATCTGTGAACAGAAAGACTATCAGGTATTTAGAATGATGTTTTGCAAATGGGAACAGTGTATCCCATGCCATAACTCTAGAATGAAGAGATGTCTCCACAGCTTTCTAGCAACTTAGGCCAAACTGAATTCCTGGGATAACTTCTTGAACCCAAATATCTGCTTATATAATTAATTTTCTTGTCTGTGGGAATTAGGTTTAACATTTAAAACTATCATTGTATATGTGAATGTGACTTAAGTGCTTTAAAAAAAAAAAAAAAAAAAAAAAAAAAACACAAAATAAACAACAAGCTGTTACACATTAAAAAGTAAATTCTATTTCCAGTAACATGAAATAGAAATACTAATATAGCAATGCCTTTATATAATTGTAATTATTATTACTGTTGCTCTGTGTAGTCTTTAATGCCTTACTTGTTTGGCCTTGTGTTCAGTATCCTCCACGTGTTGTGGAGAGGAGGTGGTGCAGGAAGGTCTGGTTGTTACATTACGTACAAACGAGGTCTCTAAATCAACATGAGCAAAGAGGATTTTTATATGATTATTCAGGTGGCCTGTGTTCCTTTCAAAGCTCCTGCTCTTAACCACTTCTGAAGGTATGTCCATTCTGACTATTTTATCTGAGGTTTAAATGTCATTTGCATGTTTCTGCCCAGGACCAAAACCTACCTGATCGCATGACCTAAATGTTAAATTGATGCTAAATAATTAGCTTCCTGCTCAGAGCTCAGGCAATGAATACAAAAAAATCAAGTTACTCACTTATGAATTCAGAACCTGTGTAGTCAGAATTACAGAAATATATTGGGAAGAGTCACGTGGTGTTAAAATCACTGGTTAGGAATGATCCATAAAAGGGTCAGAGGGAGTGGTGTGCTTTCAAAAATGGCATCAGCTGCTCCTGAGTCATTGACCATTCAAAAACAAATTACTGAGAGCTTATGGACCAGTCTGTGCTCTGGAAAGAAGCAAGAGATGGGACGGTATTTGGTGTTTGCTCCGGAGCGCCAGGCTCCATTAAGGGATAATCAAAGTTCTTGAAGCCTCTCTGCCTAATGTAGAGGAGAACTTGTGTTGTAGGAGGCTGGTATTTACTTTGTACACTCCAGTTCAGAGCAGAAATACACTTTGTGCTTTAAAAACCCTCACTATTTGAAAAAGTGATTAACTTATTTTGTTGCAGGAAAACTTAAACTGAAAACAAATACTTGTTCAAGATTTCTCTAATAAAAGATGCCACAAGGACTCAATGAGTGTGAATGGAGAGACGAGGAACTTAGGTATAAAACGTCAGCCTGGCTCAGCAGGGAAGGAAAAGCAGCTATCTCCATTATCCACCCCATCCCCCTAGCCCCCCAAAAAGACAAAATTGAAGGGAAGTTTATAAAGATATCAAGTGTAAGGGAAGCAGAAGTACACAGGGACAGTTATGGGCAAGTAGAGCTAAAGAAAACAGGAAGATGTGGTTTTTCAAGTACATTTGGAACTGAATAAATACCAAACAGTATTGGTCTATTACTGGCAAGGCAGGTTACAACTGCAGATGAAAAAGTTACAGAAAGATTGATATGCTACTTCCCCATTTGATACTGACCTAGTGCTACCAGTTCAAAGCATATGCCTGACAGAAGTGTTAGGGATACACTATGGGAATAAACACTTAGGAGCAGAACTCGAGGAGTTAGCTTATTTGGTGTTATGGAGAAAATTCAGAGGTGCTAAGGAATCATGTGTGAACAAACATCTCTAGAAGAGAAATATGTAAGAAATTAAATGGCTGACAGTTAAACTGCCCATCTGAGGTAACAATATGATGCTAATTAACCACTGTAATCACAGAAAGTTTAGATTAACACTGGATGTTTTTCTTAAAACACTGTTAATCAAACAGTTTTCACAGTCTTGTCTCATTTGTTTTGGGAGTACTCAGACTCAGTCATGTCTCCTAGTTTTCTTTTGGAATTAAATTACATCAGTATATATATATATTTCTCTAAAGCATTTTCACTCAAAAAGCATTCTTGACTTTGTGAAATTACAACCCCTATAGTTTGTAGTAAGTAGCTAACCAACCTCTCTTCATTTTTTTTCTATCTATAGCTTTGGCTTGCAACTGGAATTTTTAAGTATAAATCACATTTTCAGCACATAGTTTAATATACACAATCTATTACAAAGTGTGTACTTAAACAGACGTTGCAGAAGGCTAAATGGGCTAAAAAGGCTAATGTTGTCTGCAACAGCTAAGGTAAAACGGACTACCTTTTTTTTTTTTTTTTTTGTATCTACACTGTGTTTCAACTTCGTACATAGGTCTACACCCACTTATGGCAGCTGTCACGGCCCTCAAAGCACAAACAGGCTGTGCAAGCCCTTCCAAGGGGCCTGGCTGTCCTGCTTGAGGCCCCTTGTGTCATGGTGTGGCCGTGGGGACCTGGTCAGGCTGTGTGGGTGGCCCCTGGGGTCTGCTCCCCTCTGCTCTGGAGCTGCATTTACATTTCAGCCCTTGGCCTCGGCCTTTTCTCGAGCTGCACTGCAGCTGTGGCCCCGCGGATCCTGATGCGCTGTGCTGGCTCCACCCCAGGCCTGCCTTGTCACCACGGATTTGCCTCCCTGCCATTGACCTGGTGGCTGAACCAGGTTTTTGTCACCAGACCTCTTTCTGTTACAGTGGGACTGCACTATTTATTCACAGACAGTGCCCCTGCCAACCTCGCCACCAGCCTCAGCTGCCAGCTTGCCTGCCCTCGCAGAGCACCGCTTTCTTTTTGGTCCCCAGCTACAGCTGCATGAACATACAACTTAAGAGACATGTTCCTTGGTACGCCAAATTTAGCTCCCAAAATTAAAAGCACACAGTGAAAAACTCCTTCAACCTCGTTGGCTGTTTTACAGAATGTGAAAACAATGTACCGGTGAATCCTGAACAATAAGTTGAAAGAATAATAACTTAAATACAGCGCTTTGGAAATGTGAAGAATTATCAGCAACCCCAAATTAAAGCCTTTTATATATATGTCCTGGAGCAAAATAGTCTTCATAAAATACAGCTTTTCAGGGCAGATGTGCTAGATATTATGTTAAACTTTTGCTTGTTTTTGTTCAGACAGGTTCGTGAAAAAAAAAAAAAAAACACACACACACACTGTAATTAGTTGCTTGGCATGAAGTGGCTCTGGATCACTTTGAGAGGAAGCAACATAATGAAATGTTACAAGATCAAGCCAGACCAACCTGCTCTGCTAGCAGTGCTTTGCTTACTCCTGTTCCTGCTTCAGTCCTTCCTGAGCTGCCCCTGAAATCAAGGTGTCCTGCACGTGCTGGCAAAGACTGTACAGCCCTTCTTCAGTGCCTAGAGCCTTTATGCAATTGCGGAAAGCCTGAATGGCAGAGGTTCTTTGTTAGGAAACTACCAAGCCTGTTGGCACCGCCACTTCAGTGTCTGAGTATCTGCTGTTGCTTCTCTCATTGACCCTCAAACTGCAATAGGTAACTCCCAGTGGTATCTCCTCAAGATACTTGGCCAGACAAGTTCAATGAGGCTCTCTGGTGCTTCAGGCTTACTAAACCTCAATGTTGTTTTTTTTTTTTTTTTTTTTTTTAACTTTGGCTTACCTCCCTGTTCAGAGTGTATATAGCACTTATTAAGTTCTAGCTGGATGTCGTTCCCTTCACAGTACAGAAGATCAATCCTTCATCGCATTCAATTAATTTATGAAGGAAAAGACCATTTTTGGAGATAAAGTTAACTTCTGTAGAACACTTGACTGATGTAATCACAGTTCAATTACCCAAAGCTGCCCTGAATTGCTCAATTGCCCCGATCATATTTCCCATAAAATCACGTGTGCTCATTTCAGTAGCAATGCCTTCTCCGCTCCAGTCACGGTTGTACTCCGGAGTGCCAGAGTTGTCTTCCACAATGTGGGTAACTAGGCCACGTATCCCAGCAAGCTACAGGAGTCAGAAAGCACTGGGTATCAGGTGCCACAAGGTGGCAACTGGGGGTAGCAAGGCCTTATTTACTTGCAAAATCCCATAGCAGTGGTGTTTTCCAGGAACAAATACCTGTCTGCACAAGCTGTGGCTGTTCAATGTTACTTAACATGACAAGCAGGCACCAAGCTCTTCAACCTGACAGAAGTAACTACTTCAGAGTTTACTGTGAGAACCATAAGCCTGGTCTAGCTTGTAAGAAAGTGTGTTTTCTGGCTGATGAACTAAAGAAAAAATAGAATTGGGTGAAGGGCCGTGCATGTAAGATTTAAACAGGCCTAAGAGGAAACCTCAGGTGAAGGGAAGAAAACACGCTATATAGTGCCCCTAGTTATTTTATTAAATGCATCTGTCCTGCAGGCTGAAAATGAGATGCCTGTGCTCTTGCTTTGCATTCCTCCTCCTATGTGCTTGCTTCCTATTCTGACCGGGGCATCGTGCTTTGAATATTGTCTGTTCTCTGACCTGCTGCCTATGGTACATGTTACAGGAGAGGTCACGGTGGTGCAGCACAGAAGACATGACCCAGCAATACGCAGAAAATATAACACAAATAACATGATATGGAGAAGGTATGATGCAAGGGAGCCTTGCTTCTTGTGAGGATGCCCTCAACCCCGGGCAGGCAGCCGAGGCCGAAGCCCCCTCACGCCGCCCTCTGCCTCGCTCTTTTGTGGGTGACCACACCACCGGAGAAACCAAAAACAAAAGGGAAACCCGAAAGCGAGGCGTGCAAAGTTTATTTTCGCTTTCTCAGCTCAGGAGCGAGAGACCAGCCCCCGAGGAAGCTCAGGGGCTGCTTCGTACCAAAAAAAAAATAATAATAATAATAATAATGTCATGAGACAACTTGGGGAGGCGGCAAGGGGACCTGGGGCGGGCAGACGGCGCCTTTCTAAGCTCGGTGGGGGCTGCAATGAGCCTGGCGGTGGCCGCCGCGGCGCAGCCCAGCCCCGCACGGCCCCGCCGCTTCCGCCGCCCGGTTCCTCCCTGCCCGGGGCCGCCCCCTCCCGGCGTCCCCCGGCTCCGGAAGCGGCTGCCGACAATAACAAACAGCGGCGGCGGCGGCTGCGCCCCGGCTCCCCCGGCCCCGCACCGCCCGCTCCCCGCCTGCCTCCAGCGCCCGGGGCGGGGGGCGCCGCTGCCTCCCTGCCTCCCTCCCTCCCTCCCTCCCTGCCGCACCGTGCGCGGGGGCTGCCGCCGCCGGCCCCCGGGGTGAGTGGCGCTGCGGGGGGGGTGCGGTGGTGGTGGTGGTGGGGGTAGTGGGGGGGGGGACGGGCACCCCCGGGTGGGTTGGGGCGCTCCCTGCCCGCGGCTGGGCGGAGGAGCCCTGGCAGCGAAGTTGGTCCGAGGGATGACTCAGCCGGCCTGTGCCTCCCGAGCAGGCAGGCAGGGTTAGTGCTGGTGAGGGCTGACCGGCTGCCGGCTCGCCCCTTGGCTGCTGTCTGCTCCCCTGGGGGCCAGCCGTCCCCTGGTTGTGACCCCAGAGTTGTGCCGGGGGTGCAGCTGCTCACCTGGGTGCCGGGGGGGCAGAGCCTGGCGTCGCCGTCTGTCTTACCTTATCTAGAGGTTAAAGGAAAACAAACCGAGGTGCTGAGCAGTAACCTTGGCGTGTTAGTTTAGCCCTCTGTTAGCCCTGGTTGTTTTTACTCTGCCGTCTGTTTCGTGCCTGGAGTAACCAAGCGGTGCCCTCGCATTGGAAGTTTTGCCTGTGTTTCGTTTTGGGAGGTTGGGTGGCTTTCCCACCCCTGCCTAATATTGGGAGGAGGTGGTTGGCGTGGCAGGCTTTCTGGAAGAGCTACGCCTCCGAAATCAGTCGGTTGATTGTGCAGTAGGATACCCCATGTGTGTTGGAGAAATCACAAAGGTAGAAGATGAATCTTAAGAGTTTGTGTAGCTGGGCAGTGTTATGAGGAGTACTAGATACTAGAAACACCTGGTAACAATTAAGCAAGCTTGTGCACTCCCGTGATACATCCAAGCTGTGAACCTAAAATAAATTAATACCTAGTACTTTAGGATGTTTTCAGAAGATGAAGCACATCAAGAAGGGTTTTTGCCATTGGTTAATGCTTTCTCATAAACTTTAGTGCCAAAGAGCAAACACTAACAAGAAAGAAATTGGTTGTATAAGTCATTGTATTTAGTATAAAAGAAAGCATGCAGAGGATACATTTGTACTTACACTAAACACCATCTAAAGGTCCAGATGGTTTTATTTTATTGGGAATAGTGAGGAGAATTTACCCGAGGGCATGGAGAAAGGGACTTCAGGAGGGCCAGTTATAGAGCCAGAAATAGAAGCAGGAACCTTTGGGATAATGGATTAGTGTAAGATAGACGTAACTGCACTTTGGAGGTGTGTTATCATTCTACACTTTGTATAAATAGCTGTACGCCTTGTAGGTTTAAAAAAAAAAAACAAAAACCAACCAACCCCACTATATGTTGTGCTGTAATCTGTTGGTCTGGCCTTTTGCTCGGCGCAGATTTGGGTTAGTAGTGTCTGAGATCTTCCTCAAGGGGCTGGCTCTCTCCCCATGTCATGTTACCATATTTATAATTAGAAGTGCACGAAGCAGATTTGCGCCTACTGGAGGAGAGGGCAACGGTTATTTTGAGGTCTTTTGTGGTGTCTGTTTAAAGCATGGTTTGTCCCTGCATGTACTCCAAACATCGCTGAGGTTATGCATAGCTTTGCAAAACTTGAAGCGAAAAGCATGGTTTCTAAGCTATTTGCAAGTTTCTTAGAATTTCAGTTATTCTGGTTAAACTGGAGGTAGGTTTATGTGAGAGGATAGGAATGGTGTGTGTCCTTCTGCTCCTTTTGATATGAGTGACAGAGCAGGATCATTGGAGAGTTCTCCTTACGTTACCCCGTGGGGTTGGGTGTTATCAGCGTGGTCTTAAGCATTTGTTTTTAAAGTAATAATTTTAGTGGACGGCTGGCTCTGCTCTGTGAGGATCTTGAGGTTTGTATTGCAAAGTTTGGGTTTGCTCACGTACTAAGGTAAAATGAACCAGGGGGTTCATTTTGTGTGAGGTGGGTACTCTGAAAACTATAGCTTGCATACCCGGCTGTCTCATGAGCTGCTCCAGAGTCATTTGGACAGTGTCCAGGCTGCCGTGCCTCTACTTCTGCATGTGCATGCCCGAGAACAGTTATGCTCCTGATGTTGGTCTGCAGCTCTACGATATTACACGAGGAGTTTCCAAAAAGGGGGAGGAAAAAAAAATCTAATACCCTACCAACTTTGCACCAGAGCATTAGTGGTTAGTGGGGTCCTTAGAAGTAGTAATCTGTGAAGAAGCAAAGCTTGATTACAAGATGCAAGCTTACATAATGTTGCATGATACTGCAAGGCCTGGTTGAATGCACTGATACCAAGCAGGCAAAAAAAATAAACACCAAAACATCTAAATTACTAAGCTAGTTGCTAGAGGTCATGCGTGCGTTTTGTAGCCAATTTTTCAGAGTAATAATTTCCGTGTACAAGTTTTTATGAACTCTGTGTCATAAAAGCTTGCGGTGCAATTGATGGCGATAGAGAAATCACTAACAGTAACTTGTTCTGGGAACTAGTGAGGGATTCTGTGGTTATTGCGAAAGTCACTTGTCTATGGGCTAACTCATATCGCAGATGTGCTTTTAGTTCAGTTTTTAGCTCAGTTGGAAGACACTAGCTCTGTATCAGCTGTTTCCCTTTGTAAGCAGGGTTGGCAGTGGATGTATTTTGATGTTTCCTGAAGATAATGGGATTTCAACATATCTGGATTGTTACTATCTAAATTAAATTGTTGGCAGTTGTTGACAGAAATATCAAAACAAATTTATTGATATAAAAACTTTTGCTCAGAGATTCAGGTGGGGCTGGTTGCTTTTGGCTGTTTAGGAGAAGCCCCTGGGGTATCGGGAGAACTCTCGCTTGTCTTCTGTCCATCTCCAGGTGTGTATTTTCCTTTTTGTTGTTGGGGATTGCAGTTGGGGTTTGTGTTGCCCCAGCAGGGTTCTGAGCTCAAGCAATGACAGTTGCTAGTGGAGCTTTTTTTATGTGCATCCAGGATGCTGACAGTTTCTTCTGGGAAGAGATTTTGCAGCTGGGCCTGCTGCCTTTATCACATCAAGGTAAAATGATTACAGGATGCTGTATGTAAGTCTCTAGTAGCTGGTGTACCTAGAAAATCAGCTGTTGTAAGAAGTGGTAGCCTGCTTTCTGTGACTTGAAGTGTTACATGAATTTTTCTCCAATATGTATTGATTACCTGTTGATTGAAAATAAAATGTAAAGCTGCTTTGTTGGCTAGGTGGGGTCCAGATGTCTTGCTGTGTTATGCCACTCTGACTTCAGAACTTTTCTTGCTATGAATAGCTTTTCTTACCTGCTGAGGATTATTTTTGAAACACTTTCTGCTTTTTTTTTTTTTTTTTTTTCCTGGAGACTGGGAAAGCTTTGGCAGTGTGTGTGGGAGTAGTGTGTTCATTATTTGAATTGCCCGTTTTTTATTTGGACAGATGAGTTGGAACTAGTGTCTATATGATAGAAACACAGTACAGCAATCTTCATTACTACTCTTAAAGATGTGTTTGAAAGGCCAGCATGGTGTTTTCAGTTTGAACAGATTGAAAGCAATGTGTATTTTTGAGGTAGAAAGTGGCGCTGGAGAAGTAATTAAAGGGCAAGTTTGGCTTCCATCACGAATTCACAGATCAGGCCTCTCTTAGCAAAGCTGCAATATGAAATCTGTTCAGGATGGCACTTTGCTGAGACCTGATTTCCATGAACATTTGAGATAGCTGCTTCTAAATTCCCAAATTTTGTGTTCACATTCTGTTTCGTAACTGATCTTATCTTGTAACTTATCTCCACTTTTTATAT
Organism: Aythya fuligula; assembly: GCF_009819795.1. NCBI lineage: Eukaryota > Metazoa > Chordata > Aves > Anseriformes > Anatidae > Aythya > Aythya fuligula. Next base: position 111,261,955 of record NC_045560.1, read on the forward strand.
GGCTGAATATGTTTGTGCTCCATTCTGTAAAATATGCTCTTGTCTATTGCATATGTTGCAGAAATGGCTGCAGCAATTTTTATTCTTTTTCCTTTTTGAATGGCAGTGTTTCCCTGATATTGCAGGGATTATAAATGTCAGTGTTTTATCTCAAATTTTATTTTGGGTTCATTGCTGCCTACTAGCTGTGATGGTACGTCAAAAGTATGGATATTTGTTTCTTACTTAGTGTAGTTGTGCTTAGGTTAGGCAGTTTACACTGATAAAATGGTGCTTGTATTGTTCCAGTTTTCCTTCCATCTTCCAGTGTGTGTATTTCTATTAAATTCAGATGAAATGAAGGTGGTTATGTAAGAATATATTGTGTAACTGGACTAGCAGCTCTTTTACAGTATATTATGCTTATGTCATTGTTATATTGCAAGTATTTTACTAGTAAACTCGAGATGATTTGTCTATTGTAATTAAAAATATTCTGTCCAGATACTTGTGTTATGTACTAATTGGAAGAGACTTGATGTAAACCCAATGAACACTTCTTTACACAAAAAAAAAAAACACTAAAATATCACAAAACTTCTCAGATCTCAGTCTGAGCAGAAAGAGGGGGTGGAGTGTGTAAATTTTTCTTTACTTATGTGGAAGACTCAGAGATAAAATACACTTTTTTTTTTTTTCAATTTATAGGCATATGATACAACAAAGCAATTTCACATTAATGGTCTGTCAACAACATGACCAGGGTTTAAAAAGGTGGGGGTGTGGTTGTCATATATAAAGAGTTGTGGGTTGGTTTTGTTGTCTGTGTACTTTTTTGTCAGAGGTTATCTATTTCGTAAGTTGGTGATATTCCACGGAAGGAATTATTGATGCACTTTGTTAGTCGTTTTAAACTGCCAAAGATTAAGCCAAGAAAGGTAAAGAGGCTAGTTGAAGTTAAATTTAACTTCAAGAAACTGTTTAATAATATTCTTCATACCCATCCTGCACTTCTTCTCATTTTTTGATACATTAATGTTATCTTTCAGATTGATTCCAATGGAGACCTGAAGAAGATTTGTAATTATGTAATATGCAAATAGAGCAGTAAGCTGGTTTGCCAAAAATCTAGATGTGTTTTTTTTTGAAATGTGTTCATAGGGAGGATATGAACTCTGCATGTTCATAACTATCCATATGAGGAATAAAAAGTTTGAAAACGTTTTGGAAGTTGCTGATTGTTTGAAGAGTTTACCAAGGCTATGGGAGTATTCTTTCTAACTTGCTACAGCAAAGTAATCCTGTTTTCTGCATCTATGGAAAGTTGCACAACTGAAAGCTGATGCAGGGAGAGGAGCAGAAGGACGACTGGCTGAGGAGAAGGGACGCTGCTGCTCGTGCTCTAATCAGTGTTTGTGATCATGGTCTTGGTTAGCCAGAGGGAGAGTGGTAATGAGGAGAGGCATTGGTGCTGACTTGTCTGATTTTGATGTAAGAAGTAAAGGAATTTTTTGTTGGCTGTTTCTTACAGAATTGTTTGCAAACACTGCATAATTTTCATGCTAATTATTTTTAAAATAGCTTGTTACAGGGAAACCTCCCCACCAGTATGGAGTCAGTGAGTAACTTGAATAAAACCACCTGAAGCTCTACATACCCAAAAGCACCATTCTTTGCAAAGTATTAATCTCCATAATTGGAGGGAGATGTGTAGTCTGGCAAAATTACAATTAAAAAAAAAAAAAAAAAAAAAAAGCTGACTAAACCTGCAGTTAACTTTGCTAAAGACAAAGTTGCAGGCAGCTGTGCAAAGACTGTTTTCATCAATTAAAAAAAAAAAAAAAAAAAAGCACTTTTACAAGCTGTGGGCTGTTTCCTAGCAATAAGAATGTCAGAAAACCTTGGTTTGTTTTCCAACTTGTTAACCGAGGCACAGAAATTTCACTTTCTGACAGATAAGAGATGTGGCGTTTTGCAAAAGCCAGTAAACTTTTTTATTTTTTTTTAAACTGTTGGAGGAGAAAAACTTTTGCCTGATTCTTTATGTGGATCGTGTTTTGGCACAGATACAGTGAAAAGAGTAATGTAAATAGACGCTAACCCCTCACAACTGAAGTTTTATAATTATATGCATACAGAATCATGACATAATGTCTAATCATGTACATTTTGCCTCATAAAAGTGCTTGAAACTATTCTTTTCCTACAGTTCCTGGTGTGAGTTCTGTCTGAACTTGAAAGAAGCTGCATTATTTGGGCCAACTCAATTTTAAAGCTACTCTTTGAGGTGTGGTGTGTTCTTACCTGCCCAGCTGCAGTCGCTTCGGGTCTCGTGCTCTTCCACCCTCGGTGGCGCTGGGGACCTCTGAGGGTCCTTGGAGAGCAGAAATAAAAGTAGGAATGGCTCTTACACTCTGAGTTACCGAGTTCTGAAACTCCTCTCCAGTGAATTGGGAAGTAGGGACTCGGGCACGTTTCCTGCTTCCTGTGCAGGACTGCGGCTCCTTTCCTGCGCTCGGAGAGGAAGGGACTTGCTTTGCTGACCAGCCTGCAGCTGTGAGGGCTGCTAACAGGGCAGGGGCTGTTGGAGGCGCTTTAATTAACTAACCGCTTCTGTGCCTGACGCACATCTCAGCACAGTATAAATAGAGCTCCAGATGGCACCTTGCAGATGTCAGGGATTGACAGCCTTTCTCGAAGACTACTATGTTCTGGCTTCAACATGAGTTTTTTAGGACTTGTTGTAAAGTGGCCGTGGGAGATAGGATCTCCACCTGGAGTAATATGCATCTTGGGCATTAGGTGTGGCCTGGTTTAAAACTTTGAAGGGATGGGCGATGAGGTTTCTCTTCACATCTGGGTCAGGAGAGGCCCTGCTGTATATTCATCAGGCAGCACAGCCAGCTGTATGCTGGGCGGCATCGAAAGCAGCATAGCCAGCAGGTGGAGGTGGAGATTGTGCCCCTCAGCTCGGCTCTTGTGAGGCCCCACCTGGGGTGCTGCATCCAGGTCTGGGGCCCCCAGCATAAGAAGGATGTAAGGCTGGTAGAGCAGGTCCAGAGGAGGGCCATGAGGATGATCAGAAGGCTGGAGCACCTCTCCTATAAAGACAGGCTGAGAGAGCTGTGGATGGTCAGTCTGGAGAAGAGAAGGCTCTGGGGAGACCTTACAGTGGCCTTCCAGTACCTAAAGGAGGCTTACAGGAAAGCTTTGGAGGGACTCCTTGTCAGGGAGTGTGCTGACAGGACAAGGGGTTAATGAATTTAAATTAAACAAGGGTAGTTTTAGACTGGACATGAGGAAGAAATCCTTCACTCAGATGGTGGTGAGGCACTGGCACAGGCTGCCCAGAGAAGCTGTGGATGCCCCATCCCTGGAGGTGTTCAAGGCCAGGTTGGATGGGACTCTGAGCAACCTGGTCTAGTGGGAATTGCCCTTGCCCACGGCAGGGAGGTTGGCACTAGGGGATCTTTAAGGTCTCTTCCAACCCAAACCATTCTATGATTTATTGAAGAAGTTTGGAATTTGTTTTTTGAAGTGCCTCTTAAAGCATGTTTCCTTTCAGTTGCCCAGATAAGGGTATGCATTTGCATTGTGTTTCAGAAATGAAGCGGTTTGTGTTGCTAAAAATATTAGGGAAGAATGTTGTGAGGTCATCCTGTCTGTTTTTCTGGATAGTTGCAGTGGTCTTTTGCAAAATTAAGAGGTTTTTGGTTGCATTGGTGGCAATAATGAGGAAAGCTCCTTGACGTCTGCTTTTAGAGATGATCTTAACAGTATGAAGAAAGATGTTTTTCTCCTTAAATTCAGCTTTAGTCTCTGTTCACTCTCCTTTGATATTAGGAAATGTGATGTTAAGTCCTTTGCTTCTGAAGTGAGGTGTGGAAGATCAAGAGATTTTTATTTTTTTTTGAGAAGGGCACCAGAAAAAAGGAAAGCAAATAGAGGCAGAGATTTGTAGAAGAAAGCAAATTGAATTGGAAGGAACATTCTGTGCTAGTCTACTACTTTGTCTATTATAGAGTTGCCTAAGTTGAAGTGAAACAGGAAATCCTGCTCAGAGGAGAGCAAGGTGAAATCACAGGAATTGCAGCAGCTCAAAGGCAAAATTTAAATTTTTGCTGCATGGACATGAAGGGCAGCTTAACAAAATGATAATGTGCTCCAGAGTTGGTTCTCAATCCCCAGAGGTAACAAAGGCATATCCTTCTAGAGGAGAGAAGTACTTCAAATAAGATGCTCAGTGAATGAGGAATACATCATGAGTCTTTTTAGCACGTGACAGTCTTGTCGGACTCTGCCTCGGATGAATTGTCCTTGTGGCAGGTAGGAATTCAACAGTGATCTCCAGTGAGAATCCAGACCCTTGTAATCACAGGTAACATTTGTGACTCATATTGGAGGCAATATCTATTACCTGTAACGTAGCCTCAGTAAGAGAAGAGAGCTATCCTTTATTAGCTTATACAGATGATGTTCATAAAGAGCTGTTACAATGTCTAATAATTAGCAATGTGGATAATTTCAGGCTTTTAAGTGAATAACAAGGGTACTGCCCTGCTTAAGCTAGTTCTGTCTGATTTTAGAGCCATGCTCCTTCCTACCTGGAGATAAGTATGGGGGCAAGGAGTTCGGTCTCCTTGGTCCTCTCTGACCTTGGTGGTGAAGTAGTGTTGAGTACAGCACTTGCTGTGCAGATATGAAGTAACACTTCCCCACTAAAAGAACGGTACCCTATACTGCTGACATGTTGCTGTTCCCTCTTGAACCCGTGGGCTTTAAGGGAAGCCATGACTTTGGCATAATTTAGATTAAGTTCTAGGTGCTTAAATAAAAAATGATTAATAACTTGGATTACAGATGAAACTTGAAGAACCCAGTTTATAAAGGAGACATGGAAAATGAGATGCCAACAAACAAAAAAAAAAAACACACACAAAAAAATACACAAACTGAAATATGAAAATACATTTTATCAGGTATCCTCTATAATAAAGTGAAATTGATGATGCCCCTTTAAACACAAAGAGCAAAGGTAAACATTGGTTGCTGTCTTTGTCACACCCTGCTTGCTGTATTTTAGTGTTTGGGTTAGTGAAGTTGGAAAGAATTGTTCTGTGAAGCAGCGGAGCAGTCGGTGGGAAGGTGGAGCAGGGATTCTGCACTTAATGGGAGATGTGGATGGTTAATGTAGCCATAGGATTATATGTGGAGTGCTGTGAGACCCATGATGTCTGTGCTGTAGTTACAAAAAGGAAAGGTTTGTAAACAGACATTCATTTCCTTTTACAGATGTAGAAATAATAAGCATATTCTGAACTAAATAAGCAACATTTAAAAATTTTTAAACAACATACGTTGAAAGTATTGATCAACACAGACTTCAAAAGTTCTCGGTTGTGTTTTGGAGTTTATATTGGATAGGACAAGCTTGCAATATTTTTGTGAAGTGAAGCAGATGTAATTGTATTGCAATGTAAGCACAACATAGAGCAGTGAAATAAATATTATATTGTCAGCATAACATATTCCCAGCTGGTTTTGGTGTTAGCTAATGTTACAAAATACACATCTGAGTTACTTCGTGAAGGTTTTCCTGCTTTGTGCTATTTTCACTTCACTTTTTGTCATCTTAATCTTTTTCTTACATTAATTTCTACCATTTTCTGTCTGCTCTGGCAGTTATTGCTCTGACAGCAATTCTTCTTTTCAGGCTTCTGGCTTTCTAAAATGATGTTGTTAATAACTCCTGGGTGCTGATCATACAAGCTTCCACCCCATGACTCGAAAGATCTTATTTCTATGATAGCATTGACCTAATAGTGCAGGCAGGTCATGCAGTTCAGACAACAAATCTGGGTAGACGAGTCATTTCGTTACAGCTTCTAATTACTTAATTAGAAGCTTTGAAGACAAGTTTTTTTAACTTTGTTTTAACAAGTTTTTTTTAACTTTTTTAACTTTGAAGTTAAAGGCTTTGTCTTCAGTAGTTGTCAAACTCTGTAATTTTTCAACCTCTATCAAAATGGCTGAAAATAATTTAGCAGTGTAGCGCTAAAAAGCCTAACAAACACTTGTAACACTATGTAGAAGTGTAACACTAAAGATTGTGAAATTCTCTTAACAGCCTATTGAAGTAATGCCAGCAGAAGAGTAATAAAATGTATTTGTTTATGGGTATATTCTGTTGACAATTGACTGTTCCTGTTTTTTCACTCCAAGCTTACATTAAAAACCTGTGTTGCTGCTGAATCATATTCTTGGAATCGTATTCTCGAATTCTAGGAACAAACCTAAAAGCTAATTTGTGGAATGGAGCTGACTTTACTTGTGTTAGCCTACTTTACCCTTTTTGAAGAAAAAAGATTTAGGCACCTGTGACTGAATTTCGTCACCCTTTAACTAATCTTGGACATTGTTGGGCAAACTCAGGCAGGCATTATCCAGAGATGCAAGAGTAGTGAGAGCTCTCAGTGTTAAGTTTCTTCAAGTGTTGTGAAAAGAGGCAGCTGGGGAGACTCTTGGTGTCTTGTCTTCAGCTGATGCCCTTCTGCTGAAGGGAGGGCCGCAACCTACCTTTGTTATTCCTTAGGGAAATATTGCAAGGAAACTCAACATTCAAAGGATATATTTTCTAAAACCTTGCCTCACATGACTCCTCTATTCGTGGAAGTACTCACTGAATTTTGTGGCAACCTTGGGAGTGGGTAAACTCTACTTTTTTTTTCCTTTAAATAGTAACCTAACAGTGTGAACATACAGATTTGTCCTGCTTGTCTGAGCATAATTCTGTTCCCTCAGGGTTGTTTGTTAGCTTGTCTGTTGAAGTGTTGGGTGGAAGAAACAATACTTGGTTTCTGTCTTCTGAATGGTCACAAAGGAATTAGGATAAAGATTATAGTACTGGGGTCCTTCTTTGTGGTAGAAGTAGTTTCTTATGACTTGTGGTAACACCCATTACTTCAGTCTAAAACAAGTATTCCTGAATTTATTTTGCTTGAGTACAACAGCTGATAGCCAAAGGAGGATGCCTCAGTTAGTACTTTTCCCAATGGTGATACTTCAGCACATTGCTTTTTTTCATCTTCTTGCACCTTTACTTCTGACTCTGTGATGTGTATGCCTTTGAATGGGAGGAAAGAGGGAGTGTGCAGGAATGGAGGAAGATAAAAGCTCAAATAATGACCTGCCTGACAAACTGCCATCTGTTCCATGCACGTAAAATGCAGTTGTGTAATCTTCCCCTCGATCACAATGTTTACAAATTTAGGATGAAGAGAGTTTGTTTCCAATTTACTGTTAGAGGCATGAGTTGCGTAAAACAAGTTACATGTTCTAATGGTTTTGGGGCTTCAGCAATCCTATTTTTAGTAGTGGATTATCACCCTTTATAGTGCCTGATCATCTTCTCAGAGAGCTTGCTAGGGTATTAACGTGGCAGAAATAATGTTTGTTTCAGTTTGATTGTGCACTTTCCTGACTGCTGTTGCACCAGTTGAGCTGAACGGGTTACTGAGCCCAGTTGCTTGTCACCGCCTCCTTGCCAAGGGCTCCTTCTCCTTCAGCATGCTACCTAACTGATAGCAGTTAAAACGAACTAAACTGGCTTTAAAAGACCACTTTTGCTGATCTGGCTCACTTTGATTGTTGTATTACTAACAGTGTTTCGGGGAGAGGAAACCCCTGGCAGAGATGCCAGTGATGAGCAGCTGGATCTGGTAACATCTTCAGTTTAGGGAAATGCCTTTTTACTCTGGGTTTTCTTAGATCAATTGCACGACATTCTGACTTACGTTGCTCTTAGCATCGTATCAGCATTTTGCACCAGTTATAAAAAAAACAAAAACAAAACAAAAAAAAAACATGCTTTTAGTTAATGGAAATGCAAGCAATTCTTTTTAGTGAACCAGCTCTACCTCCTTGTAAATACTGAAAAATGTTGCGATGATTTTAAATTGAACTAATGGGGAAAGTACCAAGGTGTGTAATAGCTTTGTGTAGACTTACAACTTGATGTCAATGTTTAAAAAAAACAAAACAAAACAAAAAAAAAAAAACAACACAACACTACATAATTCTTTCTAGTATTGGCATATACATTGGCTTCAGTGTTAAACACTGCGATAACCATAAAATCCTGATGTTTTCATGGTGCTAGTAATTACGTTCTGTATCTTTTCTTTACAGATCTTCTCTGGTTTTGAATAGTCATGCTACTCTGTTGCCAAAATCAAGTAAAGCGAGCAGGCGTCTATTCTCCCTGTGTATTTGAAGAAGGTGATAGCTTTGTATAGTGCCTGAAGGTAATTCTTTCTTTGCTTGAAGTTGAAAAGTTTGAGACTGTTGCGTGCGTGGCGGATGCTGTCATAAATATTTTTGATCTTGATGCTGTTTTTTCTTTAGAACCTTTAAATGGTTAGCCACAGTGTTAAAGATAGGGTGTATCAATTAAAATTTCACTTTCTGTACATGAATAAATGAGGTTTCAAGACAAATTGTCTATTAAATACCACTCAGGCTTGCAAAGTAATGTTTCTGTAAAAACTAGATACTAGACAAGTATTTTACTCTGTTTAGGTGAGAAAGACAAGAACAGCAGCTTTTATGTGCTCTGTGGTACTTGTTTTAAACGTTGTATTTAACATGTCTATTTCTAATTTTATGTGGACCATGGTCACAAATAATACCATTTACCAGATGAACTCACTCTGTGCTTGTGAGACTGATTTAAATTCTCTGGCCTAAGCTATAGAATTATAATGAATTACTGCTAATATGTTCTTGAGATTCAAGAGTTTTTATATGTCTAGCATGTGTCTTTATAGAGTATATTCTTTACTGAGGCTTTTTTTTTTTTTGACAGTTCTCTTTCTAAGCCTTGTTGTTAAAATGCACCTCTTGACTAGTTTATGTTCATACTTGGAAAGTGTGCAGAAAACCATTCTTGAAAAAAAAGCTGTTATGACTTTCTGGAATTGTTCTTCTGGTAGAACTACCTTCTGACCCCTCACACGCTTTAACAGTTTTGTTATTTTTCTTTGTGGTCTGTCAGGTTTTTTGCCTGTGTAGACAAAGATAAATGCAATTTAAAACTCATTTTAAAATAATGCAAGTAGCTGTGCAGATCTTGTGCGTTTTCCTCTTATTTCAGGGAAAGAAGGATGACTTACTCTTCCTGTGAAGTAATTTAATCAAAAAAGTCATTCTAATAATGATGTAGGGGTATTGCTGAGGCTAAAGCATCCCCGGTTTAACTTTTCATTGCTCTTTCCACATCAAAATAAAAAAAAATAAAAATAAAAATGCATTGCATTAGTGGCTGCAGTGACAGTGTGCTTTTGCAGCCACTCTGTTAGTGTAGTGAAAAAGGCCTGGAAGGATGGAGTATTTCAGGGGTAGAATATCAGATTAGATCTCAGAATGTCTTGCAAAGCAATTAAATGTTTTTCTTCTATTATGTACTCTGGAAAAACATGTGCGTGCTTATAGTCATTAATCCAGAAACTTGTAGGGTACATGACTGAAAATGTCCGATGTTTCTTTGATCACTCCATAGTGGCTAGTAGTGACTAAGAAGGTAGCTACAGATTTAGCTACTGAAAACAAATGAAAACCTGTAGGGTTTTTTTTATGTCTGTAATTACCTAATAGTTTTTAAAAACTAGTTTCAGCAATTTTTTGTTTGATATTGTTTCTATATATCTGAGAGGAAAAAATTATGCATAGGGATAAGTAAGCTTTGTAGGGAGTTGTAGGTTGGGGAATGAATGCTTACAACGTAGACCATGCTGCTATTTGTAAAATGTAGAAAAGATAACTGGAAATGACTGTATCTGGGGATTTAAAAATGTATTTCGTATCTGAGAAAAGCCAGGTAATCATCTGAGATGATGGCCTCTGCAACTGAAAGTTGTCTTCACCTCTCCTTCCTGTCTTTCCCCAGTGTATACTATGGAAATAGTATGTGTTCTGTATGGGCTAGAAATGTGTTCTAGCCCATTCGCATATGAGAAAGCCTCCTGTGCCCATGTTTCTCGTAAGAGAAGCATCTGTATGTGTAGTATCAGCTAAAGAACTGCGGAATATGAAAGCTGATGTGTTAACCCACTATATGTCTGAAAGTATTTCTTTCAAAAAGCATGTACGTGCTTTTTCATAACTCATATGTGAAACTAACACTTTAATCTTTTTTCTTTTCAGTTTCTAGATGATTTTAACAGTGGAAGTTATAAACTTCGGAGACTTAAATAAATCATCATGAAGCTATATGTATTTCTGGTCAACACTGGAACTACCCTAACCTTTGACACAGAACTTGCTGTACAAAAGTAAGAAAGTAAATTCATCCCGTTTTATTTCCTTAATAAATAAGTGGTATATGCTATGTTTTTTAATGAGTTCTTGAACGTTGATATTCAACTGTTTGTTGTGTATGTCCACATAGTTTCCCCCTAGGTTTTCATGTATTTCAGTGAATTGGGGATGTTTTTTATTAGCATTTTCAATGCCTTGCAGGTGGTTGTGCTCCTGAGATCCCATGAAAGAGCAGGGAGGTTACTTTCTGCAGCAGTGACATAGGGTGTAGGTGTTATTTACTTGATCTTAGTGCAGTCTGGTGTTATACTTGGGATTGCGTTTTGGAAAAAACGTCAGATTTACTTCTGGTGTTCTGTGATCTTTTACTGAACAGCATTTTTGATTTTTGCTTATTGACATCATAAAATAAGTTCTGTGGATTGCTTTTTCTACTTGCATCCTTAGGAAAATGTGTTCTAGATGCTGAAGAACTGGAATATAATTTTTTGTCTTATGTCCAGGATGGGAAAAACTTGGTTCTGTCATATGTTATAAGGCTCTAACATATCTTACAGCATTCTTCCTATCAAACAAACTTACAGACTGTGAACTACTTGAAATGTGAGCAGTGTTTTAGGTTCCCAGTTAAATCCCAGCGACTTCACAACTTCTTGTTTCACCACAAATTAAATACATCTTGCAACCTTAATGATGCTTTAGAGAGACCTAGATATACTAAGTGTATTGTAACATCTACCCTTGTTCTCATGTAGAATGCTGATCTAATACAATAAATCTTGTATAACATCATCATAGCCCATGTGCACTGGAGCTAGCAAGAGCCAACCTAACCTGCTGTTTTCATATTCGATCAGTGGTGAATGAGTTGCAAGTGATTCATGTACATGCTGTTACATGTGTTAGATAATGCTGATCGAAAGACTTCCATGGATTTTGTAATGGAGTCCATTGTTTCCATACTCCTGAATTTCTGTATGTAACTTTCCAAATTCACTTGTTGAGTCAAAATTTTGAAACTTTTAGGCTGGAAGAGCCCTAACACTGTGTGCGTTGAATGATTTTGCATGCTGTCTTGCAAAGCTAACTGAGGATATTATTGAGGATGAAATAAAATACCACAGCCATTTTGGATCTACTGAGTCATGAAGCTTGTGAAGGGACTAGAAAATAAGATATGAGGAGTGACTGGGGGAACTGGGGTTGTTCAGTCTGGAGAAGAAGAGGCTGAGGGGAGACCTAATCGCTTTCTACAACTACCTGAAAGGAGGTTGCAGCAAGGAGGATGAGACTCTTTTCTCAGGTGGCAACACAATTAAAATGGCCTCGGGTTGGTGACACAATTAAATGGCCTCAGGTTACTCCGGGAAAGCTTTAGATTGGAAATCAAGAGAGGGTGGTTAAGTATTGGAACAGGCTGGCTAGGGAAGTGTCACCATCCCTGGAAGTATTTAAAAGATGTTCTTAAGTACCACATCCACACATGGGTTAGAGGTGGACTTGGAAGTTTTAGGTTGATGGTTGGACTTGATCATAAGTGTATTTTCCAACCTAAGTTATTGCACGATTCTGTCATTTGCAGATGTGTCAGTACCTCTTTGTGTCATCTAGTACATTGAGATCTTAAAATTGCCTAAATCATGGTGAGGTGCAGCATCTGAACTGCCAGACAGGGTATCTAATAGCATGGCATGGACCAACTTTTTGCTCTGTCTGATATTTTTTGAGGATAAACTGGTGGATGAGACAAAATACAAGGCATTTCAGTTGAGTAGTTTAACTTTGTATTCTGAAAAACTGTATAAACTTGCTCTTTTTAGCAAGACCTTTTTCTTGGGTTCTTTGGGTCTCCTTGTATGTGAACAGGCCAATCAATTTTCCCAATGAACATGAGAATGATAGGTGAGTTCTTATAACACAGCTAGTGAGTATGAGCTTGTGTTTGAGGTTTTTGTAGTGAATTAATTTTGTCATCACAGCTATTTTAGGTAATAGATACCTCTTTTTTCAAGTACCTTATAGGCAGTAACTTTGTTTTGCTTCCTGCTAATTATATCGAAAACAGTGATGCTTACGTTGATTATTCACTTGATAATCTGAAGCCTTTCAGTGCTTTTGCACAGTTGTCACCACAGTGTATTATAGTTTTGGTCAGTTACTGTATCATATTAATGAATTCTTAATTATTTGTTTCTTGGAGATAAAGTCTAGAATTGTTCAAGTAAGCAGTGTCATAAAGATGTCATCACCTGAAATTGAAGCTGCTAGGATGGAGGACGAAAGTAGGGATGGCTTATTGGTCTACTGTTCTTGCATTAAACATGTCTGCAATGTTTATATGTGTTTGTTGCGTATGCATTGATTGAATTTCCTGTAAGTTGAGCATTATACTGCACTTCATGTACTGTAAATCAATCAGAGTTGATTAAGTGGAAATGTGTTTAAATTAGGCTTAATGAAGTGTTGAGTATTCTTGTTATATTATAGAATTTCATAAAGTCATTTGTATGATCATAACGTAAACATTCAAAGAACATAATATGACTTTTACAGGTATCCTAAGTGCTTGATTTGATCTAGTATTTCAGCACATTATCAGATCTTATTGGAAGAAGATTACTGATTATGTATCAGTATTCTACAGGCTCTACTCCGTTAGCTGATAGCTTGTTAGGTGAATATCCAGAACACAACATGTTGCAGCCTTTACAGACTTAAATATTTCATTGTGCAGAATGCAAGTGTGACAAGTGCTGCCTTGAAACAGACAAGTTGCCTGTCTATATTATAGGAATGTGTGAAATTAGCTACACATGTTATTGTCATCTTCTCCCCCATTTTTTTCAGCGTGGCTGATCTGAAACATGCAATACAAACCAAGTACAAGATTGCCATTCAGCACCAGGTACTGGTCGTCAATGGAGGAGAGTGTATGGCACCAGACAGACGAGTGTGTAGTTACAGTGCTGGAACAGTAAGTCCATACTGCATTTGTCATCTGAGCTGTGATAGGGGAAGAAAAAACTATTTTAGTAAAGGATTTTTAAGTATTTTTCTGTAGTATACCTTGTTTGCTGATTTTTTTTTTCATTTGAGATTTTTCTTATCTACTTGGTTTATACATGTGGATTTTGACATGGTCTTAAGACATATTACCCATATGATGGAATAATTGGTGATTGAATGGTACCTTTACTAAACGTGTGATTTCACTTTCTTCTTGAGTGTAGGACACCAACCCAATTTTCCTATTCAACAAAGAAATGATCTTGTGTGAGCGTCCCCCAGCTATCCCCAAAACTACATTTTCAGCGGAGAATGAGATGGAATTGAAAGTAGAAGAATCTCTAATGATGCCTGCAGTTTTTCATACGGTAGCATCGCGGACACAACTTGCTGTGGTAAGTAAATTTGTGGTGTACTTGCGCACAAAAGGACAATAACCTTTTTATGTCAGAGAGGTAACTTGATGTAAATTTTGAAGTGGTTTTGTCAGAAGACAGTGAAAATGGTATACTATTAATGATCTATTCCTTGAAGCCTTTGTCCCTAATTTTCAAGGTAGGTACTAAAATGTGCTTCTGTAGCATTTTCAAAGCTTCTTTCAAAAACAAAATGCAATATGGCTTTATGGATGCATATGTTTATAACATTGACAAAATGAAAGCAATTTGGTTTCTTTGGACTCGCGCCTCAATTCCCTGCCTTATTTTTAGTGACTTCAGTCTATTCCAACCAGAAGACAGAAAAGTTTGTTAGTTCAGAAACAGTGTTAACCCAGATTGAAACGAATTACATTGCAAATTTTCTAAGTACCTTTCTAATCTCTTGCTTCCTCTTATAAATTTCTCACCAGTTGTTTAGACGTGTAAAACTAAGCTTCATTTTCCCAAAATTTCTTTCAGGTCTTTTCTTATTGTGTACTTATTGAGTGTTGGCTTCTACTTGCCTGAAAAGCAAACATGATCTAATCCTATTTGATTATTTCATATTGCTTTGAGGAGGGGGCTACCCTGCAACAAGGGTGGTAGAATATCAAGTGTGCATGTGGTATGAATGGTGGCCGCGTGCTCTATAATGTAACACAACGTGCGCAGTAGCTGAACTGACTGCGTTTCGTGTTACAAAATGCTGTCCTCAGTCTCCTTTTCAAATTTTACGTTCTAAATGCATTAAATGTTTTTGCTGTCTCTAATAATTAAATTTCCTTCTCTAATTATTTAAATTTCCAAGAGTTAGGAGTGGGTTAATGGTTGTGTAGCACTTAGCACAGACTGAACAGTAATTCATGATTTTAGCATGTTGTCTTGGTAATTGTTTCCAAGTTCCAGTAACAACGTTAAGGCAGTCTCAAAGAACACTTAGTGTTTTAAGTGACGTACTTCTTAAATACTGTACAGCAGAATTGGGAGAAAAGTGCTAAGTCATGCATATAGCACAGACTTTTGTTTTGCTTTTTTTCTTCCTTGGGCCTATCAGGAGTGAGGTTAGCTTGAATAATCTAACATTGACATACTGTCTAATTTAAGGCAAGGATCAAGTCCAATAAACACTCTTCTTCCCTCTACCACCTGTTGACAGTTATTGCTGACTTAGTAAATAAGACCTTGAGTAATTAGGGATCTGTGAATCATATGACTGTCAGACTGAAAAGAGTAGATGTAGATGTGAATTCATCTAGGAGTAGGAGGTTTTCATTTGTGCTCCGTACTTGAAGAGTGTGAAGATTGTTTTTTCAGCAGCTGAGACTGAAATACTGATTTTTATGAGGTGTTAAAAGGATTTTATAGAAGTCAGTAAGACTAGTATCTGTTAAATGCTTAATATGTTAATTGATTTAACATGAATGGGGGTTCTGGTATTCATGTTTGAACTTCACTTGAGAAGGTGGTGTTAATAAGTGTCTTGTTTCTAATTGTTGATATTCTCTCTTTGCTTTCCCCATCTCTGAAGGGGAAAAATTAACACAGCAGGTATTCCCAACTTTTGTTTTGACCCAGTGAAGTTACTATAAATTGATAGATAAACAGATTTAATTCCTGTGGAGTAAGTTTTTGTATTCTAGGAGTGTTTTTTAATGTATATTTGTACTTGAGAAGGATTGTTAGTGCTACCTTCTCTTCCCCCTCAATTCTGAAGGCTGTATTATTACACAGAGCAAGTAAGTTTTTTCAAGTGTTTCTGCTTGTAAATTATTTATATTTAAATGACTTGTTCTGGTGACAAGTCTTCTGTCAGGGAAATCCATATTTCAGAAATACTCTCAAAGTCCGTGTGAAGTACAGCATTTAGTGGACAACTGGAGCAATAACATTTAGCGTAAGACTGTGAAGTTTACATAGAGATTGATCCTGAACTGATTCCCAAGTAAAGAAATCTTTCCATACTTGATGGAATCTATTATTATTGTTGAAGGAGGGCGGATTTAGAATGTTAAAGGTGTTTAAACATCTATTTAAGTGGAATGGAGTTGTTGTTTTAGCCTGCACGTTGATCTTGTAAAAGATTGTCCTATGTGCTACACTTCTTCCAGCTCTTCCCTGCTGGGTAACAATGGTAGTAAGTTTTTTTCCTGGAAAAAAAAAAAAGACTGAATAGCTAGTTATGTTCTTAAATCTGATGTGCCTTTATATCATCAGTTAGCTTTGCCCAGTATTTTAAGTATTTCAAAATCATGGGCTCTATATTTGGCTGTGAAAATGCTTTGGGTGCTTTTCTGAGAGTTGAGAGTTGAATGCTAAGAAAACAGCTCTGTATCATAGAAGATGAGTAAATAGTCTAACCTGACTTGAGATGTGCCAGGGTGTGAAGACTTTATAAAGGACTATTGCAGTGTTTCTACAGCCTTTCATGATGCCTATTTGAAGCACATTGAGCAGTAATTCAGAATAAACTAGAGAGGCTAGAAATGTGGTTAAAACGTTAATCTTCTTCAAGGTTCATTGTAAGCCTCTGGTCTGGGAGAAAGATGGAACATGGGAGCATTAGTCCTCAAAATTAAGATCTGGGGAGAGGAAGTGAGGCTCTGAACCTCTATAGTTGTGAGAATGATGCATCCAAAGCCACACTGACGATACTGTATGCTAGACTTCATGCAAAATGGTCATGAAAAATCTGCAGTATAAAGATCAAAGGTTTATCTTTTAATTAATTTTAGAGAGGCAGTAATTTGTATTACTAGAAAAACAGTTACAGTACTTGATAGTGGGATAGTGGTTTTGCCTGTTGTAATTATTTAGGGAGCTTAAATAATTATCATGTATTAATTACATTTAAAGATGTTTTGTATTAGGAGAATAGAAGTCTCAGTCTAAGTTGTTGCTTATGATTACAAAATGTTACTGTCAGGAATAAAAAACAGTGATGTGCAACTACTTAAAAGTAGAGGAGAATGTCTGATAGCTGCCAGTTTATATTTAATTTGCTATCTCTTCTGCCCAGAAGATATGCAGTACAATTTTAAAATCAGATTTTATAAGACATAGTAACACAGTATATTAAATAGTAAGCACTGCTTAGAAGATAACTTTGAATTTACTGTGCAGGAGTACAATTAGTATTCTTGGTCGTCTCTTGTAGCTTGTGGCCTGCTTCTAATTTGGTAATAGGTAAATGTCTTTTCTTGTATGGAGTGTTATATATGCTTCAGGGCGTAATGGCTTTTGTTGTCATCTTAGTTTTCCCTTATTTTAAGTCTTCCTGAAAACCTTTGAATTTGATCAGTTTTTCCATGGGTTGTATTATGCTGTAGAACAGTGTGAAAGGGTATTTTTATCTTACCTTATTTTGAAGTTTATTTGTGCTGTAGAGGAAGCTGACAGATGCTCACTTTCTGATACGGTCTTTTACAAACTACTTTTCAATAGCAAGTAGTTCTATGTTTTCCTTTAACAAGGATTTCTCTTAGTCTGTGTATATATATTCTTCCCCAAATTCTTGTTTTGTATCTTCCCTTTGTTAGATGAGCAGCTATAGCTGAAAATACAAAATTTTTTTTTGTAAAAACAAAAGTTATCTTTTAGTTCACAGCGGAGGCCATTTTTTTCCTGCGTTGTAGGTAGCTTAAATCTTCTGAGTTGGGTAAATAGTTGTATTCTGTGCATTACTTCAGGAACATAGTTATAGCAAGATAATTATAGTTGGAATTATTGTTAAAGAAAGACTCTTAAGAAACCTGTGTAAGCTTTGCTACTTCATGGCTCTCTTTTTTTTTTTTTTTTTTTCTTCCAGGTCAGTAATTTAGAATCATGGGGAGGGAAAAATATGCAGAACTGTAACATTTTTCAGGAAGACTGTTTGTCATGGCTTGCATTTTTTCCCTTTCAGATGTTGCTCTCACCTACATTACTGAGCCATTGTCACATGAAGAGCTGAACTGCTTTTGAGACTTGAATGAGTCAAGTTAATTCACTTACAAATATTTTTTTTTTATTGAACAGGGACCTTTAAAAGCCCTATGGGGATGTTTGCATTCTTGTAACTTTTTATCCACATGGTATAGAGATGTGTAAAAGCAGCAGATATTGATTTTCTTATTTACTGATTGGAGCTAACTTCATAAATTTACATTTAGTCTTTAGGTTTTAATACCTCCTAACGAAAAGTCATTCCTATGTCAAGTTTATTACCACCTGTTTGGTTTTCTGCTGTAGTATAACTCATATTCAATTCATATCAAGATAAATTCTTTTTGATTTCCTGAATTTAACACTTAAACAGATTTCTCTAAGGTGTGTGGTTTTTTTAAACTGGAGATCTCATTACATAAAATTCACAGTATAAAGACTTTGTAGCTTTAGAGAAGCTATATCTGTTACCACAACTTGCTCTTTCACTGACTAAACTGAAATTCTTTCCATAGCTTTTTGTCAAATGTGTTGATGTCTTAGTGTTTTGAACTTTTTTTTTAATCATCTCTTCCTTGTTCAGTGTTTGTTTCATCTACTGTCTGGCTTTTAAATAGCAGTTAAAGCAACTTTCTAAGCCTATTTTCATTTTATGATGTCCAAGTATCCTGGTTTTCCTCTGGCTAAAAATCTGCTGTTGAGATGTAAGTGCCTGAAGTGTTACAGCATGCTTTTCTACAGCTACCCTACTTTCTTACTTCTCTTCCAGTTCAGCAGTTCTGGCCTTGAGCTGCAGAATGTGGACAATGAGGTGCACAGTGTGTTTGCAAAAAGTTGCATACACATCAGCTTAGGAGAAAACAAGCTGTTCTCTACACAATGCATTGCGCAATAAACTCTGTTCTATGAATCTTGTCTAATCTTTTGGTCTTTTAATGCTACTGCTAAAAAAAAAGAAAAGCATAACTGATAGTTTATCTTTTAGAACAGGATTTATTTAGTTACTTTTAAGCAATTTAAATGAAATTTCCTTATTTTAACTGAAGTCCCAGAAAAGGTTATTAGAGGCTTGGACTTTTGGTTAGTGGATACATTTCACATCTCAAGTGATACTGTTGCTGACATCATCAAACTGTCGATTCCAGTCATTTTTTCTTTTAGAGATAGGGAAGACAATGAGAAATTGTGTGGTTGTTCCATATGGCTAGATAAAACTAACTGTAGTCATAGTACCAACATCATTCTTGGTTCAGTTCCAAATGCTTTCAACTCTAGTGAAGATGTATAATCATGCTTCCTGAAAGCTAAGTAACTACTATTTAAATACGTATGCTTTCACTTTGGCTAGAAAGCTGCTTTGAGACCCAGTGGAAAACAATTATTTAAAAATGTTGTGTTCTGAAAGCATTTATAACGATTGTAGCAATTGTGTGATTACATTGCTATTACTAGTTCATTTTTACTAAATCTTCTAATAGCAAGAAACACTTCTAGCTCTTCCACAGAAGTCCAGACTTCTTTAACTTGCATTAATGATGAATCTCATCATCTTTGAATGTCTTTGAGCTGTGAAAGGTTAAAATAGAAAAGCTCTTATGATTAGATGGTTTTTGGTTGGCTTTTGTGACCAAAATCGTTAGATTAAGGTTTTGGAAAATTCACCGGGAGTGTTTTTTTTTGGATGGCTTGGAATCAAGCTAGTGAAAATTATCACTTACCTCATACCCTGCTTTGATTCATTGGCTGGTTGTTTTATATCAGCTTCTCAGTGTCCTTTTTGGTGGTAAATTCTGTCACTTGACTTCTCTCAGCTTGCTTTTAGGATCTCAGCCAAGAGCTAGTGAAAACAGGACTGAAGAAAAAGTCACTAAGCTATGAATAGCGTGGTTCTGTATCACACTGATGAAATAAATACTTAATGAATATGTAATAAGTCATGAACTGTGTGGACAAATGTCCAAACGACAGTCACCAAAATTGATCAATGTTAAATGAGAGTGGAATAATATTCTGTCTAATGAAAGAAGAGAAGTTATAATGAAATCTCAAGTCTCCCTCCCAGTGAAATTAACTGTTCAACTTCAGGTTTTAAAAGCTGAAATCTTGAGAAGTGGTTAATATAATAGCATTACTGTTGTTTTCAGTTGAGGTGTATAAAAAGGGATATTGGTCTTAGTTCCTGATACTGGTAACTAAGATATTGGTTACCTTTTGTGGAAGTGGTTATCCTCTAGTGTAGTGTATGGTGTAACTTCACTTTCAGGGATCCTTTTTGGTGGCCTGAGGTTGATTTTTTTGTTGAGGATGACTCAAATCTATAAGGAGTCCTTCTAACAGAATTTCAGACACATGGCAATAGAGGACTTTGATGCCTTGTTTCCTTTTACCACAGGGTTGTAGAGAATGGAAAGAACCCTGCATTTCCTGAAAACTTTTGCTCTTTAGAGGTAAGTCCAAAGAGCACTGAAGACAAATGGATCTTCCCATGATTTTTTTCCCCCGTTCAGATTAGCAAAATTAGGGTGGTAGGATGCAAGGGCAAAGTCTTGAAATGAATGGGAAGCACTTTACCAATTAATTATTGTTTTAGATAAAATGTATTTTGTTGTTTCTACTGATTTTGGGTGCAACTGACTAAAATGAAATAGTTGTAATCAAAAGAATAACCTATGTTTAAGTCATGCTTATGGAATAAAGTAATTCATGTAAATATTCTGTTAACACATCTAGACAGAGATAAAGGAAATCTTTCTGGTGAGCCTGTGGATTTTTAGACAAATTAAAAAGTCAAGATGCCTTTATTTGCTCTTCAACGTAAATGGGAAAACTGAGTTTGTCTAGTCTTGTAGAGGTGCTTTTTGAGGTCTACATTCCAGTGGTATCTTGAAACTCTGTTCTAGTTATATTGATGTATTTGAGTAAAATTAGTGTAGCTGTGCAAGGCATCCAGTTTTTCATTTTTATATTCTGTGAACCATTGGGTGTCTGGAAATTACTCTGAACTGATCTGTGGAAGAATCAATGACAAAAGCATACCTGTTGTTAGGCAGGCTTCATTTTCTGTGCTGGAGCTGGCAACTTTACTGAGAAGTGTTAAAACATATGTTGAACTGCAGGTCTTTATATGCCTACAGTTTTAGATGTTAGTCGTTTGGAAGGGAACTGCTTAATTCTTCATGCAGGCATACTGATCGTGGAAAATAGATTGGTCTTGATCTTCTAAAGTAGCTTGATGCCTCCCCCTTAGTATTGTTTATAGAAAAGGCAGGAAAAACAAGCCCAATCACTTGAAGCTGCATTAAGTAGTGATGGAATTATAAGAAAGATGCACTTGTGCAGATTTTAATTGAACTACTTCTAAACTACATATAAAATATCTTTTTGTTTCAGTATCATATTTATAGTTCATTTCATAAGATTTTCATGAGATTTTTTTGTTTCAATGTTCATGTCTTCTGTGTGTATGTCCACCAAAGAGCTGTAGTACACTTCACACTGAAGATGAAATTGGTTGAACAGTTACATGGTGCTGGGGTGTTTTTATATAGCAGTTTCTTTGGGTCTGCCTCTATTACATGACCGATCTTGACAGTTACTAGAATGCCCTTCTGTTATGTGGTTGCTAAAAAGTAGTAGTTTGCCTCTGTGGGAAATACTGTTCTTTACTCTTTCACTTTTCTAGGACACAAGTTTCTGACTCGGATAAGTTTGGATCATGGCAGGTCAGATAAAAAGTGTCAGTGCTGGTCATCCGTAGTGTAACAAGCAATCTCAGTTGTAATGTTTTTTTTTCCTATTAAAATTTGATAACTTGCAGTTTTTGTTTTTAGCTTGAAAGTGTTGTGACAACCTTGACAGAATTAATGTCTTAAGTTGACAACATTTAAATTCTCCAGGGAGTATCAAAACACAAAACAAAACAAAAAAAGACACACAAAACTTAATAGAACAAAGCTAATTTTGTAGCTTCTGACTCCTATATTGAACGCAGTAAATAGATCTAGTTTAAAAAAAAAAAAAGTGGCCTGAGTTGGGAGTATGTTTCGGGGCAGAGCATCTGGTCTAATCATGCCTAGTGTATGCATCTTGTCATTACACAGTTGATCTGTGCTGCCAAGTCAATTTGTCCAAAGGAAAATAGAACTAACAAAGGCCCCTCTGCCCAAGGCTTTTAAAGAAACATTTTAGTTAGGTGGTGGGATGAATTCAGTCTTTTCCCCAATACACTGTGATGATACTAGCTTGAAGACACTGCTGCATAAAAAGACTTTGAGATCAGTTTAGATTTTGTAGATGGCTTAAATCGTTTTAGTCTTCAGACTAATGTGTGGTTTCCATATTTATAGGGTTCTTGCCAATAGGGTGGGAGCAGGCTGACTTTGGGAAGGGAGTAGTGTTTGTCGGTTGAAAGTAGAATGCTCGCTTACTTTCACAGGGCATACATTAGAACACAACAGAGACATCCAGTTGCCTTTCAGCTTTATATTGTGGATATATCTTCTAGTATACTTTAGGGTAGAAAAGTCTGTTCTGGTTTTCAGTATGATAATTGAGAAAGCAGTAGTTCTTTTTTTTTCAGCTGATACAGAATTTGCTTTAGCAATTTGTATTCAAGAATGAATAATAAAAATTCGTCAAGTTGTCAGTATTGCTTTAGTTTGCAGGTGTATATTTAAATTGTACAGAGAGGGACTGGATCTAGTATTAAGATAATGACTTGAAGATGTCAGCATAACCTGGATGCTGTCTAAATTGTGTTGCTAGTTTTGATTTAGGAAGTGAGAGCTCATACTGCAAATAAAATAACTGTTGTTCTCAAAGTAGAAATTATTGATGTCCTGTGCGCAGAAGGTGAACAAAGTTCATAAAACAAGACAGAGTTGGAAAGACAATACTAAAGACAAACCAGTGTCTGTACTATGAAATGGTAGAAATTTGTAATAGCTTTTGATTTCCTTGGGTTTCATGTGTAAGTAGTTATCAGCATGCAAACAATGGATATATAAGTTAGATAAGTTAGTAATTTGAAGGATGATGGAATTTTGTGATGCTGCTGGAGACTTTTTTGTTTATTTTTAAAGGGGGTTCATAACTTAGGCTTTGCTAAGATTAATTCTGAAATGTTCAGATAAAATGCTCTGCAGTTTTGTGATTTATTTTGAGAATATAAGTGTTACCTTTAGAAAATTTTGGGTTTGAAAATATGTGCTGTTAACCATGTGGTCAGAAGTGAAAGTATTTTATAATATGTTGGGGTTTTAACGCTGCTTTTTCACTGTACTTAAATAATGTAAACTTGTTTCTCCATGTATGCTTTTCCCACATGCACTCTAACAAAGATATGCTTTGTTTAGTTCAACACTATGAAAAACATGCAAAAAGTTGTAGGATTTTCTTCCTTGGTGGATAGGCAGACACTAAAACCAAACATCCAGGTATTCTGAGGAGACTATTTCCAATGTAGTATGTTATAAAGTATTGAGCTGAAGGATTAAGTGTGACTTCTATATTATTGTCTTACTTGGGTGTTTGGGAAGTAAGAACCTTGGGAGTAGTAGGGGGGATGCAGTCTGCTTCCTTAAGTTAGTATACTTTAAATAAATGTTCTACTAATAGTTAAAATTTTGGAATTGAATACAATAAGGCATTGCTATTAGTGCACTTCTAATAGGATACGGTACTTGCCAAATCTAGGTCTCTGTTTTAACTCTACTGAGTTGGGTGGTAATTAAATTCTCACCCTCTTACGGGGGTTAAATGTTTGTTTCATCCAGTTATTTAACAGAAAAGCTGCTGTGTTGGTTTGCGTGCACCAAGTTTCAGGTGTGTTAGAGTTTTGTATGCTCTCTGCACTGCTCCTCTGGTTTATTAATTGCTAGACTTCAGTGAAGTATCTACCTACCATTTACATTATGAATCTCTCCCTGCATCTGAAGTACCTGTGTTTCTATCAATGGATACTACGATTCTTTGTCTTGTTCTGAGTTTCTGCTTGGCTCTTCCTCTTTAATCTACCTTGTTTGCCAGCTCCTTCTGTTAGATTACTACAAGTATTATTATTCACATATGCACTATTTCATTTTAGCAGAATTTAATTCTGAGTTTTTATTTTGATAAAAATAAACTCATAGAAATTAAAACTCATAGAATTAAATTCTGCAACTTTTCATCTGCCTATTTAGAAGAAAAATAACTCAGTAAATATCTCATTTTTTTTCATCCTCTAACTGTTTTTCTTTTAAGAGTAAAGGAAGTTGTTATTTTTGGTTGAAGTTTTAAAAGATGTGCAGCTTTAGCTGTCACAGTTTAACACTTTTTATCTTAATATTTTCCAAGTGTCTCACTTTTCTATGGTAGCTATATAAAACATCACAAGTCTGGCTAAGTGACTTTCATTTTGTTGTTGGATTTTTTTTCTTCCAGGAAATGTATGAAGTTGCCAAGAAGCTTTGCTCGTTCTGTGAAGGTCTTGTACATGATGAACATCTTCAGCATCAAGGCTGGGCTGCCATAATGGCCAACTTGGAAGATTGTACATACTCTTACCAAAAGCTACTTTTCAAGTTTGAAAATGTATATTCAAGCTATTTGCAGTCCATAGATGATATCAAGTTGAAACTCACACAGTAGGTTTGCCATTAAACTTCAGTCTCAATCTCCAGAGCTTATTTATGTTTTTTGTGTTTTAAGTAATCAGGCATGTATTGTTTGATTTTTATGTCACTGAAAACATTATTTCTCTTCTATGCTAGTCTTTTTTTTTTTTTTAATTGACTTTTTTTTTCATTACATTCATCAGCACACAGATACCTGTACTGAATTATCTGGAAAATTATGCTCACTACTGTGAGCTGTTTAAGAGCTGGAGTCCTTCCAAATGTACACTAGAAACATCTAAATAATAAATTTAGTCATTAAATAGTATTTTGAATACATATTTGCACTTCTGAATTAATTACTTCTGAATACACTTATTAAGAATGATGATTTATGTTGCAAAATTGAAGCTACTTATAACACAATCTTGGTGTGTGTAGACATACATCTTTGGGTGTACGTATATAAATGTATACTTAGAGCCTTGCAAACTTTGGATGTTGCTTGAAGGAAAATATTTTTTTGATGTCTTTCTGGAGACGTTATATTATTGTGGTATTTCTGTGACTGATGTGCCTAATAGAATTTCAGGTACTTAGAGAAATCAAGCAGAAATATGGTGTACATTTTTTAATAAAACAAAAAATAAGTTGAATTTCATAGCTTTTACCAAATATGTAGAGAGCATTCAATCTCTGCAAAAGTAGTCAGCCAGAGGGCACTCAGTCTTTGCTAATAAGCATTGATGTGTACCTATGCAGAATGCAAACATGCAAGTCCTAGTTGTGTGTTTAAAATATGGACATGTCTCAGTTTATCAAACTGTTGTCTTTTTTCATGTTTTTGTCATTGCATTATAACTATAAGCTTACCTTGAAGTTTAGAAGAGTTCATATTGAGCAGTGGAAGAGCAAAAATTTCTCTAGCTGTGCTCTCATAATGTTGTTACTGAACACAGTGCTTTGAAAGGGTAATAAGCAAATTCATTTTGAAGTCTGTTTCAGTTTTAAAATATACAAATAGCACTTCAATTATGAGTGGCTTGTGTCAAAGTTGTCATGCAATTGGCTTCTGGATACTGATGGCTTTTTGTTTTCACCCTTTTTAAAAAAGCTTGGGTTCTGCTGTTTCTATCATGGCCAAGATACCACTGCTGGAGTGCCTAACGAGACATAGTTACAGGGAGTGTTTAGGAAGACTGGATTCTTCAGCTGAGCATGGAGGGGCAGAAAGTGAAGAAACTGAGGATGGGAAATCTCCTGAACTGGTGCTTTATTCTGATGTATCTAAAGTGAACAATAAATCAATGTTAGCATCATTTTGCAAGTCAGTTGAACATTCAGCTTTGGAAGGCACAAATCCTGAAAATGTAAAAGATGATAAGGAGTCGGGTCAAAATGCTACTGTCCAGGACAATGAAACATCAGTAGAATTGAAAGATGATGATCAGCCTTCATTCAATGTGTCTTTATTAGACTGGATAAACGTTCAAGATAGACCTAACGATGTTGAATCGCTGGTCAGAAAATGTTTTGATTCTATGAGCAGGGTAAGTTAACTTTTTTTTTCCCTCACTCAAATTATATTGGAAATTTGCTATGGGATGATTCTTTTTTTCCAGATGCCAGTTCTTTTGAAGTGATTCAACTCTATAGCTTGTTGTTTCTCAAATAACTTTCTGAAGGGGAGACCAAAACAGAGTGGGGGCGGGGGAAGTATTTTGTGAATGAGTTTGAGTTTTAAGAATTTGACCTTTGAGAAAATTTATAATGAACGTTTATTGTGAAATATTGTGAAATTGTCTTGGAGGTTTTGTTGTTGTTTTGGGGTTCCCCTGCTTTTTTTCGAAAGTAGCCACTCCTTCTGGAAAAACAGTAGTTCCTTGTATCAAAGCAGCTTCTACTCTTAGTTGATTGTGGATTTGTGCTTATAATGAAACTAAAATTTTCCTGGACCAAACTCACTGTTAGTATGTGTTTTAAAAATACTGACATATTTATTGAAACACAGATCAAATTCATGTGGTTAATCATAATATTTCTTCAGTCTTTATTAACTGGTACATGCTCATGTTCTTTCTGAATCACTGCTTTAACCAATTATAGCATAGTACCCTTCTACACTGAGATTTCCATCTTGCTTCCTTGTACATTTTGCTGTAGCTTATATTTCTTATGTTGTGTAACCTTGTTTGCATATGTATATATGCAAATTATATGTAATATAATTCAATGTACCTAGAACAAAGAAAATAATTTCTATAGCCTTGGACACTGTAAGGTAAGACTGTAAGACTCTCAATTATGTCTAAGCGTCATCTGTTATAAGGAGTGTTACCATGTGATCAGGTTTATACTTTTTTTTTAATTCTGACTTAAAAGTAAGTGGAGAATTGAGAGTAATATTAAGGCCTGCCCAAGGTTTTGAGCTGTCTCAATTTTAGTACTGTGGAAAAGGCTGAGTGAATGACTGTACTTCCCAAGTTGTGACGCTTTTATTTTCCTTTGCCAAAAACAAGTATATTTAGTGCTGTCTCTGAAAAACTTTTGTAATTGTCGAAGTCTGAGACAGTCCTCTGTTTTGTTTCTTTGATAATGCTACAAGGTGGCTTCTGATAGTTTTAAACAAGTAACAAAACCTTGTAGCTCAGTTTGAGAGAGAAGAAATTCATTTTGTTCGTACTAGTTAAAGTTGTACAGTGTTATATCCCTATATCTATCAATATTTTAAGAGACAGGAATTAAAGAGTTGCTTCAAAATACACTTAGTGATGCTGAAGGAAAAAAAACACATTTTAGTTGAATGCTTGTACCTTTTTCAGACCAGCTTGTAGACTTATTTGACCTTTTCCACATGTTTTGAACAGGCTATATTGTAACCGTGTACTTTTCTGTCCTTGCTTCTCTTATCTAGTTGTTTGTTTTTTTTTGTAGGGGGGAAAAAGGGGAAATTGCCCCTGCAAAGTTTTGTTCTTGTTTTCCTATCATAATTGGTAGATACTCCATCTATTCTGGCTACCACCAGACCAACTATAAGTGATCAATTTTGATTTATTTTCGTTTTCACAAAAACTCAAAAGCTTCAATATGATAGTTCCTAGGAAAACATTAATTTACTCTTTTTAATGCAGTACAGACAAAGGATTCAATCTTTGTTTACCATTGATTCAGTCTTTGTTTACCATTGATTTAGAATTATAAAATAGAATTAATGTGTAGCTGGAAAGGAAAATCAACCAAATAAATATCTCACAACACAGTTGTCATCTCAAGTAAATACTAAGAGAACACTTAAATGTGAGAATACAAAAGCCAATTTTTTTTTTGTTACTGTTCTTTGCTGTTCTTCCCCTGCCCTTTCCTTCTTGGAAATATGAACCATACCAATGGCTTATTGCAATTCTTATTTGAAACTCTGAATTCAGGTAAGACTTTCATTGAAGTGTAACATCTCAGAGTATGAGATTTGTAACAGAATGAAAGTATTGCATAGGAAAGCTTTTATACAGTCAAATATTAGATTAGGGGAAAATAGATTTTTTTATTCATGTTAATATTGATACATGTAAGTGGCTTCTTTAGAAAGGTGTAAGTACGCTTTGTGTTGTGGGTTGATGTAAAACCTGCATATTAGTGGAAGAAACTAGTGTTATGACAGCTCGTATGACCACATACCTGTATATTTCAGAATCATTAGTTTCTCACATAATAAAGACTTCTAATTTGTTTTGCTGTTTCCTTAGTGAAACTTGAAGAGTTACCCTTACTGTCTGTGGGTGTTGTAGCCTTTTAATGTTTCACAGTTTTTTTGTTTCCTAGATAATGGATCACAAAGGAGTAAAGTGAAACAATTGTATTAACAATATGTTATAAAAACTAATAGTGAAAAGTATTAGAAATGTACTATTTTTCTGTAGCTTGTATTCCAGTTACTAGTACTGATCTGCTTATACATGAAGCCATCAATTAAATGCTTTCATTTAGTGGGAAAGTGCTAATGGATCTTGCAGATCTTTCCTACCACCCTCCCTGTTGCACTCCCTACTGAGTCACGTTTGTCATTTGTTCTGATTATAGCTGTATAGACTCTATTCTAGTGTACACTCTGTCCATTGGCTTTAATCCTCACTGTCCCCTCATTGTCCCTTCCCCTTGCAAGGACCTGATTTGTATTATGATCTGGTTGGAAAATTTAAAAGAAGTTGATGCGTTGATCAGAAATTCACAGTCTAATTCAGGATTCTGAAACAAGTGAAAGCTGTAGGCACGCCTTTGATTCAAAGAAAATGCCTAGTGGAAATAGTATTAGAAATGATAGAATATAACCTTAAATATTAAGGTTATAAAAATTAATGTAGCTATTTCGTGTTACCTTTGAATACATCAAGTGCTAACTTTTTTCATTATTTTATTTCTAGCTCGATCCAAGGATCATCCAGCCCTTCTTGGCAGAATGTCGACAAACTATTGCCAAACTAGATAATCAGAACATGAAGGCTATTAAAGGCCTTGAGGATAGGCTCTATGCGTTGGATCAGATGATTGCAAGTTGCAGCAGACTGGTGAATGAACAAAAAGAACTTGCTCAGGTAATACAAATGTATATTTGTCTGTGACATTGGAAGATGGTAGACTTTTGATATGTGTATGCTGTTAAAGATTATAATGAAACAGTTGCATGTCTTAATGCAAGATAGTTTTCAATGTGTTACAGTAAAGTGCTGTATTTATAATAATTTGACATTTAAATATTTTTTACATCTTATGTTTTCAGTGCACAACTGAACAACTGATTATCATATTCTTTTAAATATTTTAAAGTGTTCTTTTTTTGATCTGAGAAGAGGAGTTACGACATCACTGTTGTATACTTCAGGAGTTACAGAAGGTCTGTTTACCTTCAGGTTTCAGATATGGAGGGATTTACTGTTTACCGTTACCCTTTCCCTAGTTCTAGGCAGAAAACACTAGAAAATCAGAGCTTGAGTGAGAAATACAGAATAAGAGAGAGACAGATTAATTTCTGTTTTTGAAGGGAAATGCTTAGTCCTTGGTAATTGTCCCTCTATAAAAGTACCTGAGAAGAGGTAATGTGCTTAATGGTTAATCACCAAGCTTGTAGTGAGGAGAGAATGTAGTGTGCCTGTATTAGACAGTGTCATTTGAAGTGGTAAGAAATTGGATGTAAAGCTTCTCTAAATATTAAAATACACAAACACATGAGCTGTACATTTTAAATAGTATAATGCTGTAGTAAAGCTTCTTCATTAAATACAGCTTCTGTGAAGAGCTTCAGGTAATTTTATACCCAATTGTCTTTTTGAAACTCAAAATACATTAAGAACCGTATGTGATCATTACCTGAAGTAATAGATGTGTAGATTTTCACCATTGCATCAGAATAGGGACCATAAAGAAACAGACAAGTTTCTCATTTCTGCTTGCATGGTGGTATATCATTCATGGGAGTAAGTGGGCAGTGTTCTTCCCTATCTTGCTGGTCAGCTGGGTAATCAGGGGCCCCTTTCAAGGCCCAGGGAAGAATTGGACTGGCAGTCATATAGGACCCAGGTGTTAGCTGCATCCTCTGGCTGGTATGTAAAGGTGGGTGCTACTAGTACTTCCAGCAGCATTGTTTAAAAGTGTAGACTGTTCTCCAATACTTTCAATGAGGAAATCCAGGCATATTTTTTTGTTAAATCTCAGTCTTGCATACATGTTACGTTGTAGGCAGGTGCTAAATCCAAGAGAAATTTAGCATGGTGGAGAAGCTATTCTTGCATCTCTCTACTTGGTTGCCCAGTGCTGTTGTGGTCTTAGCTGTGTTCTCCCTCTCCACTTGAATGAGGAATGTACCTCAAGTTTACCAATTCTACTTGAGTAAAATGCCTAAAAGTCAATTGGAAAGATACTTGGTACCTTTTTTTTAAATACCTCTGTACATTTTGATTTTGTGTCTTTTGAAGATTTATCAGACTTAAAACTTTCAAATCTTCATCTTGTCTTTTTTTTTTTTTTTTTTGTAAATTGGCTTTTCTACGTGTATCATAAAATACACAAGTTTGTTTTTAAGAATAGTAAGATAGCATTTAAGGTACCTGCCAATTCAAACCATTCTATTTTATTCTGATCCCTCTACCATGGACAAGGATACCTTCCATTAGATCAGGATGTCCAAAGCCATATCCAGCCTGAGCACTTCCAGGGTTCCACAACCTCTATGGGCAACCAGTTTCAGTGCCTTACCACCCTCATCATGAAGAATATGCCTTGCCTTATACTATAGATAGGACAACGTTATTTTTTTTTTCCCCTCAGTGAATTGAATGTTTGTGATTAAGTGCGAAGTGTGCTACTTGGATAGCTTTATTCCTTGGTTTTATATGGAACCATTTCTGTATATGCTGCATATATGATGGAAAAACCTCAGGAAGCATTTTCTAATCAGATGTAGGAAGACATGGTTTTTCATTTCATATACTTATATTATTTCATCTACTACATTTAATGTAGTTGTTTAGATACTGTTTACAAAAACTAGATGCTTGTAGATGCTTAATGTGAGATTAGTTAGAGCTAGTATGTTACACAAATGATAGGCTGCATAGAAATATTAAAAAGAACAGCTAGATTCAAAGGTTTAAGTTTATTCATATAGGCAAAGACTTGGGTATTTTTAAAGGGAGTGCTCAAAATTTTTGTGGTAACTGTTGATATTTGGTGTTACTAGAAGAAAACTCTAAATTTTCAATACATCACATATTTCAGCAGGGAACTATTTCTGTTCATAAAGAAATAGCAAGTGGATGTATTTTATGGAACAAGAATAAGGAAGATGCAAATGGCAATTCCAGTGGCCGTATATGTATTGGAAGCTGTATAGTTGTCTTTCCCAGGCTGGAGAAAGCTATGTTCCTTCTAGAATTTGACTTGACTTTCTATTCCAACTTAGGTTCTATTACTGAAATTCAAAACAAACTTAGCCCAGAGAACAGTCTGCTAGAAGTCCTTGTTACTTAGATAATTTGTTTGTCCCTTGGACTGTCTTAAGAGTTATTTTGTCTCTGGTTAGCCTTTTCTGTGAACTGACCTGACCCTTAAGCAGCCTTTTATATGAAAATTACCTTTTGATTTATGTACTTGAATAGTAAATCTCTAGCTGTTGGAGCAATGGAAAGCTGCTTTGTTAAATTCAAAAACTACTTTTCTCTATGGAAGCTGGGATTTGTAGCATACGCATATATAACTATGGTCAGTAGGTGGCATTATGTAATAACAGTACTCCTCTAGAAAATTTGGAGCCTCTTTAATCTTTCAGTATGGTTCTGTCCAGTAGCTTGTCGTTTACAGCATTTTCTTGTATTTGATTTTTTTCTAAATTTTCTCAATTAATAGTTGTAGCTCTTTAAAACATCAAAATTCACTTCCAGAAACTAGATTCATAGAAGTATCAGTCTTCTGTTAGTTCTGTTAACCATAGCCAACACACAGATTTTCAGATGGCTTTCTCGGTTCTAGGATTCTTCTGCTTCTCTTGAAGTTGATGAGAAAAGAACTTTGACTTAAAAGGGGGAGAGTTATCCATATTGTCAGTGTCATATTCTGTACTTTTATATCCCTTCTACTTCTTGACATCAGGGGGAAAATCTTATTTAGTTTAGTTTTGGGGGGGATTTACAGTGCTTCTAGGTCTTCTTAGATGTTAAGTACTGCAGTGACTACCACCTTTCCCTATTAACTATTTGCATTTAAGTCTAAAGTGTTAAATATTCTTTCTTGTTGCTTTTTTCATTTGGAAATAGGCACTGGGAAAATCAATGAAAGCACTATCATATCTGTTTTTCAGGACTCTTCTGAGTTTACCTTTGAAGCTCATGTTATGAATTCTTTAATTTTCTCAGGACTAGAAAGGCAGGAACTTGTTAGTACAATTGATTACTCACGTCTTGGATTTCTCCAATCTTTGTTTTCCTCTCCTTTTTCTTTTTTTAAATTCACTGTAGTTTTTCTTAACTAGCTGTTGTGGTTTAATTCCCAGCAGGCAGCTCCGTGCCGCACAGCTGCTTGCTCGCTCTCCCCAGGTGAGATAGGGGAAAAGAACTGGAGAGGTAAAAGTGTGAGAAATCATGGGTTGAGATAAAGGCAGTTTACTGGGTAAAGCAAAAGGTATGTGCACAGGCAGAGCTAAACCAGGAGTTCATTAGCTGCTTTCCAGCAGGCAGGGTTTCAGCCACTCCAAGGAGATCTGGGCACATCACACATAATGTTTTCTTGGGAAGACAAAAGACCCTGAACATCCCCCTTCCTTCTTCTTTACCCCAGCTTTTATTACTGAGCATGATGCCCTATGGCATGGGACATCTCTCTGGCCAGCCTGGGCCAGCTGTCCTGGCTGTGTATCCACCCAGCTCCTGGTACACCCCAGCCTCCTCACAGCATGAGGAGCTGGAAAGGCCTTGGCTCTGTGTAGGCACTGCTCTGCAACAGCTAAAACATTGAGGTGTTATCACTACTAGTCTCATAAAAAAAAAAAAAAAAAAATCCAAACCACAGCATTATGCAAGCCTGTACTAACTCTATCCCAGCCAAAACCATGACATTGGCTTTTTTTCTAGTATGATTAGAATTTTATTTCTGATCTGATTGTTCTAAAATATATATACATTCTTTCATCTCAGATATGCATGTATTCTTGTCTAGTTCATATCTGTATTTTTTCATGCCTAATCCTGTCTTTGATTTTGGTACTTGGCGATTCCCTAATGGTTACCACAGTATGTGCAATGTCTTGTCTTCTGTAGCTAAACAATTCAAGTTATTTTGGTGAGACTCCTCATCTTGATAGTCTCTAACAATTCTTCTCACTTTTTCCAGTCTCCATTCACCTGGGTTGAATAAGACAGGCAGTTAAAACGTTGGCAACCTGTTTTTGTTTCCCAAAGGGTCCTCCCCTGTTCAGTGTGGAAGTTGCACAGAGTTCACTAACTGCATAGCTCTTCCGTATTCTCTTCCATCTTCAGTGTTCATCTTTCACTTTCTTTTCATTACACTTAACTTTTATGATATTTTACCTTTTGATTTCTGTGCTTTTCTCATAAGGATGCAAATACTTACTGCAGGCTTTGTAAATAAGCTTTACAGTATTTTATATCAAGACCTCTTCGCTTTTAATATCAAACCAGCAATGACAGTAACTTCATTTGTCACCTGGTATATGTAATTCTATATGGCTTACTGTTCTCATTGACTTCAACATCAGAAACAAACACTTAGAACTAATATGTTTTTTATTTCTTTATTAAGAAAACAAAGGGTTAATAAGCTTATGGAAGCGCAAATGTAGCGTCCACTGTGTTCAAGCAATGTGTCAGATGCAACATGAAAGTGCCTAGCTGACCTTTCCCATTCTCATTGTCTTGCTGAAGCTTATTCCTTTCCCTACTTCCTCTTGTTCCACTGGTTCACCAGAAACAAGAAGAGTTTAGAGCAAATGTTAACAACTGGAGAGACTTATCAGCCCTCCCCACCATGATGCGTATGGATTTGCTGGAGACCCTGTTGCTTTATGGGAGGTGTTTTGTAACCCTTCACTGTTTGACTTCACTACTTCAGCTTTTTAAATATTTTTGTGTCTTTCTGGATTATTGAAGAGAAGTCGGTGGGGAGAATTTCCTTACATGAAACTTCTTCCACCCTCAAATATGGCGTTGATAGGGTGTTTGCCAACAAAACTTTCTACTTGGTTCTTAAGCAAAGCCAGCACCCTTTACAGGAATAAAAGAAAAAAGTGTTGCTGATAGCATTTGCTGTATTCTCAGCCCTGCAATTGGTAAAATGTTTCAGAGAGTCTGTAGTGTGGTCTAGATTCCACAGAAAATCCTGGTCATAATGCTCTTTTGTCCTTCGCTCTTTCATCGCATTTTCTGACACCATAGAGAACCAGGGTGAAATTCTAATTCCTGCCCCATAATAGGAAAGTTAATACCTCTGAGTAAAAACAACTATAAGAATTTTAACATCTTGCAAAAGCACTTAATGTTCCTCAGGCTGTTTTTTTTTTTTAAAATGCTTCAGTATTTGACTTTTCAGAAATTAACATCAAATTCAGAAATTTGTGAGGAACAGTTTTACCAAGTAGAATACAGAAGAGCTAATGCCAGGCAGTTACATTTTGGAATGATTAAGACTAAGTGAAAATGGATGCTCTAATAAAGAGTATCAGGCATCCTTAATTGTCACTGCATGCATTTACTTTGTGTTTTGAAGGTTATGCATTCCATACTGCATAAAGAAGTTCAGTAATTTGTCTTAGATAAGCCTTGCATGGCTGAAAATTTCATGACAATTATGATGTACTTCCTAATTGTCAGATAATGAAGATGATGTTTAAATTTGTACATACTACATTCTGAGGGTGGAGGAGGGGAATTGTTTTCATACATGAATTTGTGGTTCAAGAGGTAGATTCTTTAGCCTGCAGTAATAATACTGGATATGCTATGATGTTAAATCTTGGATATGCCAGAATTTAAAAAGCTGTTTGAAGAAATTAGAATGATGGTTGATTGCCCAACTACTAGTATCTACTTCTTTCTGCTGTATTAAATTTATAATCTTTCACTTGTGCTAGTTAGTTGCGTGAAGTTCTTAAAAGGTTGTGTTGGCACTGTTTGGAGATTAAATCTTAGGTGAGATTTATTTGGTATTATAAAATGGAAGTAACATGAGCTTGACACTTGATTCCTCTATGTAGGATTCTGTTATACCCTTCAATAGTTACAGGAAGTTTATTAAGTCTTGTGTGGTTGCTGCACAGTTGCTTGCAAGGTGGTTGCTTCAGTGCTTTTTGATTATTACAGACTTGTGTAACAAATGTCTTTTTTCTTCTAGGGATTTTTGGCTAATCAGAAGAGAGCTGAGAACTTGAAAGATCCTTCTGTTCTGCCTGACTTGTGTTTAAGTCATGCAAATCAGCTGATGATCATGTTAACTAATCACAGAAAACTGTTAGATATTAAACAGAAATGCACCACTGCCAAACAGGAGCTTGCAAATAATCTACAAGTCAGACTAAAGTAAGTTACAACTTCTCAACTTGGTATTGCAAATTCCACTTGCACTGATACTCTTAAAAAGTGCCATAAAGAAATCTTCAGTAATGCACAGAGGCTTTTCTTAATGGAAGAAAAAATAAAAGTTGGATTAGTTGAGTTTGTATATCAAGTCATCAGTAAGTATGAAACAAAATATTACTTAAGCTTCAAGAAAAAAACCTCTTAATGACCTTCATATCAATAAAACAATAGTGTTGAACCTACAATCCCCTCTCCTGTCAACCTTGGAAGCCATCAATTTCTTATTTAAAATTTGACTGGCAATTGATGTTTTCATAAGAGTGTAATAAATATAAGTAAAACGTTCTTCAGTAGCTTGTGATTGTATCAAAGCAAGAAAGCATGACATTAGTTTGTGATTTACTTGCAGTTAATGAAAAAGAATTACATGTACTGACATTGAGAACGTCATTTTTTTTTTCACGTAAGCATCATTGCCATATGCCATAGAAGGCAATAAGTAGTCTATATTGCTAAATGGAAAAACAGTTCTTTCCACTGTTAAACCTAATCCTTAAGCTTTATTTAATGTGATGTCAGATATATAGGGGAAGTGTACAGGCTTGTATCATTTCTTCAGAAAGGATTATGTTTATACTAGCTGTTAACAATTAGGCAACATTCGTGAAGGGTCTAGAGGGCAAGACGTATGAGGAGTGGCTGAGATCCCTTGGTTTGCTCAGCCCCGAGCAGAGCAGGCTGAGGGGAGGCCTCATGGCGGCCTGCAGCTCCCTCACGAGGGGAGCGGAGGGGCAGGCGCTGAGCTCTGCTCTCTGGGGACAGCGACAGGACCCGAGAGGACAGCATGGAGCTGGGACAGGGGAGGGACAGGCTGGGGGTCAGGGAAAGGGTCTGCACCCAGAGAGTGCTCGGGCACTGGGACAGGCTCCCCAGGGCAGTGGTCATGGCACTGAGCCTGTCAGACTTCAAGGAGCATTTGGACAATGCACTCAGACATTTGGTTTGATTTTTTGGGTTGTCCTGTGTGGAGCCAGGAGCTGAACTTAAGGATCCTTGTGGCTCCCTTCCAACTTGGGGTATTCTGTGGCTCTACAAACACTGATTCTGTTAAGACTCTGCTAAACTTGCACACTGGATCCATCAATCCATCTTTTTTTTTTTTTTTTCTTCTTGAAAAGATTACAGTTTGTATGAAAAAATTTAGTTTAAAGATTCAGGAAAAAGTAAAGCAGAGTCAGCAGTGCAGTAATGACAAAGATTGTGTTTGTAAGATGAATTATTGCTAGGGAAATCAGAATAGGAATTGGTCTGTCTTCAGTGCCCATGCATCTTCTCTTACCCTTCTGAAAAGATGTTTTTTTTTGTTATTTCACCATTTTTCACAAGTATCAAGGGTTAGTATGTAGAAGCTAGCTTACCATAAACATCAATTTGATTTCCTATATGCTGAAGTATTGGTGTAGCTGTGCACCTAATTCATAAGTTACTAGAGGAAAAGAATTGAATCCCTTTGGAAGGAGAAAGTGAGGCACAGAGAATGAATCCGAGGAGGATAGATCTTGAGAAGAATAAAACATAGACTTTAAAAAAAAAAAAAAAAAAAAAAAAAAAAAAAAAAACACTTTTTTGTGTCAAACCAAAGGTTCTTCTAGATTGCCTTCATCAGCAGCTAATAACAAATGACTAAAACAGGAATGAGGAGAATGCATAATATTTTCCTCTAAGAATATTTACATACAGAAGCAGTTCTGTGTTTAACTACTGGTTAATTAGCTTAACTAGTTCTTTTGAATCCACAAAATCCTCCTGGCTTTTGTAAGTTCAGCAGCATAACTGTTGTGTGGAAAAAGTACTTTTTTAGTAGTGTTACTACTACTAGTGTTGACTTCGTTGTATTTGTCGCTTTTACTTCACTTCTGTCAACGAAAATTTCTTTGTTACTGCAGGGGTGTAGCTCCATGTTATGACTTTGGAAAAGTTGCTGTAATGTTTCCACTCAGACACCAGTTTATCACCTTTTCAGTAGCTAAGCTGTGGTTTAATTATTATGGTGTCTGTTTGAAATTAGTGTATTGACCAAGAAATACATGTGTATATTTTCAATAAGGTAATTGGATGTGTGGTTACATAAAATGAGAACTTGCATGTTAGCAGGGTGGTTATTTGTAGTGAGTGAGTAGATAGTGTGAACTTCTGGGCAGTCTTTAGATCTTCTCTTTGACAGTATCGCCACCCCTGCTATTTCTGGATAATGCTTTTCAATGTTTTTAAGACTTATAAACAAAGACTAGTGTCATATTTGCTCTGGCTGTACCGACTTCTTTGTTAATTCTTCTAGAGAAAATTACATTACTATTTTAAGGTTATGTATGTTAAGAGTATTACTTACCAAAAACAATACCTTAAGTGTTGGTGAGCATTAATTTGAGTATTTATGTGGATTTTTTACTCTGAGAGGTTCATAGGGAAGACAACTACTGAATTCTGAATGACTTGGTACTTACAGATAGCCTGTTGTTGACCTGTGTAAAATAATATAATTGTTCCGTTGATCCAGAGATATTGCTAATTTTGGATAAATTCAAATGCAGAAGAGATGACTAAGTTGCTATCTTCTAAAGTGTAACCTGCTTTTGTAGGTGGTGTTGTTTTGTAATGCTTCATGCTGACCAAGATGGAGAGAAACTGCAAGCTTTGCTTCGTCTTGTAACAGAGCTGCTAGAAAGGGTCAAGGTTGTAGAGGCTCTCAGCACTGTTCCTCAAATGTACTGTCTAGCTGTTGTTGAGGTTGTAAGGAGAAAAATGTTCATAAAACACTACAGGGAGGTAAGTAAATGCAAAGGTTTGGTCTTGACAGTTTGTCAATGTATAAATTAACTACTAACTATGTATTTTTCTTTCTGTAGTGGGCTGGTGCTTTAATAAAAGATGGGAAACACCTATATGAAGCTGAAAGAGCAAAAAGAGAATCTTTTGGTAAACTGTTCAGTAAGTACTTTCTCTTCTGTGAATTCAAAGCTATGGTTTAGTATGTACTGTTGTCTTTAAAAGTAGCTAAAATATTTTAATTATGTTGTAATTTAAATACCTTCATGTTGTTTTTTGTTGCTTAAAAAGGGAACGTACGGTGTGCCAGGAGGTACTATTAGTAGCAAAGTTTGTTCATAAGTTATGTTATGATTTAACAAACTATTCCGTATAGATTACCCAAAATACTGTGAAAGTTCTAATTAGCTTAAAGCTTTCAAAAGAAAAAAATTCTGATTACTACTCTTAAATGCAGTTTCTGCTTGAACATGTACAAGCTTTAAATAGCACTTGTGAAACCATTACTGAATATTTGAGTATTGGTACAGCTTCATCTGTAGTTCTTCAGGAAAGACAAAAACTAAAGTTTCACGTATATAACACTTGACCAGAGGCTTAAAAAAAAAGTATGAAGTTTGATTAAAAAAAATAAATCAGAGAAACTGGATTTTTCTATTAAATCTTCATCCTATGTTCTAAATGAACTACTAAAATAAGAAAATTGAGTAAAAGGTTATCAAAATTTTGGGAAGGAGATTTGTAAGATTACAAAGAAGAAAATTTGAAAAACAACTTGAAGATTTTAAGAGGTAAGCACTAAGGGAACTATCTCAAATGGAGTGCGAAGTTGTATTTTTCATGGTGGGTTTTGCATGATGTTCCATGCAAAAAGCTTCACTTTTTGTTAAGAAATAGCATGGTTGGTAATACTTTCAAATTTAGTTCAGTTGTTAAACTCTTTCTCTTGAGGCAGTGTTTGTATGTTGCATTTATTTATTTTGCAGTTTAAATAACCACTCTTTTTTTTTCTTTGCCCAGGGAAATCTTTTCTAAGGAATCGCTTGTTTAGAGGACTTGATTCCTGGCCTCCGTCATTTTGTGTATGTACTCGGCATCTTTGTTTCTTTCATATTTGTAAACAGTACTTTTGTAAATTAAACTAGGCTTAATTCATGTGATATGCCTGTCACATTGCTCTGACACAAAAGAAAGAGCTAGAAACTAGCACTTTTTTGCTATTTAAAGTGACCTATATTAATGTCGGTTCCTAACTTGCTTTGCAGTGGGAGAGGAAATGTCAGTTTGATACTCCTTTTTAACAAGGAGTCTCTGAAATTGAAACAAAAAAAAAAGCTGTTGATCGGAAAGCTGAAGCCAGGAGGGATAATTTACCCATGTAATCCAATATTTTGAATAATACGGCCATAAAATTAATCATGCTGCGAAAGCAAGTAAAAGGTTTTCGTGTTTTCCCGTAATTACTAGACGAGTGGAGCAGAGTTTTCATCTCTTCATTGGTTGATAACATGATGGTGAAAAAGTGTAGCTATAATCAAGCATTGTCTATTAAATTTAATTTCACGCAGACTGGTTAATTCAAGTAAAATCTATCTCTGATTCTAATGTTGCCATCTTATTTTGCCTTGTTTACTCTTTTCAGCTTCTATTTTGCAGCTTTTTTTTTTTTTTTGAAAAGATGCTGGGAAGAAATAAAAATTGTACTTGTCTTATTAAACACTGAACTGGATTGATAGTTAAATGTCTGTTTAGCAGCACAATAAGTAAAGTTTCAGTGCCATCTCTTAACTTCTTAAATCAGTAATGTTTACAAAGCTTGGTAATAGGGAGACAGTATTGATGACAGAGGCACTATGGATAATGACTGTAAATGTAAATTAATTTTTTAGGGTTGTTTGGGTGAGGGTGTGGCTGGACATGGTTCCCTTAAAAGGATACTGAATTCTTTTGTGAGATCAGTTTGTTAAACTTCTCCATTATGAATTAGGCTCCTTTTTTGAGTCATTCCTTAGTCATCTTGATATCACCTTCATAACAAAAATCAATTAATTTCTTCTTAATACAGACACGAAAACCTCGCAGATTTGACAGTGAGCTTCCAGATATCTCATTAAGTGACTTGCAGTTTTTGCAGTCATTTTGTCCTTCAGAAGTACAGCCGTTACTCAGGTAAATCACCTTTTTAAACTTTGTGCAATGTGGGGGTAGCTTCCCTTTCTGTCCTGCTTCCACCTCCAATTTATTTCGCATAAGGAACAGACAAGGATATTTTTTTAAACTGATATTCTTAAGCAATGCTCTTTTGCCCGCTTACTGCAGATGGATGTTACTTACATGCTTATACACAAGTTCAGATGACCTGAACACATGTATGCCCTATGTATTCTGTATGGAGATGTAGAGTATGTTGGACATTGCTCTAATAGTGAGCTTTCAATTTATATGTCTTAAACATGTTAAAAAAAAAAAAAAAGTACAAAATAGGCAGGAGCAAGTCCTGTGTAAGGTCCTGTCTAGGATGAGGTCTATCTATATCACCATAATCAGATGCTACAGGTATCTATCATCCTCTGTTCTAACAAACGTGGCTGTAGTTAAAGATTTTTCTCAGATTTCATTTTCTAGCTCCAATGCCATAATCCCACAAAGGATGGTAATATAAAAAGGAGTTGCTCCAGTGTCATTTGTCAGGTTCACCAACAGTACCAACCTGCAGCCTGTTACTGGTGCACAGTGCAGGAGCTGAATTGACTGCGTTTTTCACTTTTATGTTTACTGGCATTCTTGTTAATTCAGAAGTCCTGGAAATCCTCCTGGTGCTATGGCTGCTGACGTTAAACAATAAGTATAGTGAGCTTAGTGTGCTTGAGAGTGAATTTGCCATAGATCACAATGCAACTGATAAACCATTCTAATTTCCTCTTGTTACACTGTTAAGTTTGCTTCTGAGTCACTGTGGAGATAAAATGAAAACTATTATAATATGTATTGCTGATATTTGCTGTGAATTTTACAACCTTCCTAGTAAATCCAGACTGAGTTCAGGAATAACTTTGTTTTTCTATTGTCAGGAAATCATCAGTAACAAAACTGTTGTGGGTTACTGATGTAATGATAGAGCTTTCCACTTGATGGCAATAGAGGTGGAATTATGTCATGTTCACTCTGTTTTGTGTTTACATTTGGTGGCAATGTTGATGACAGTGGAGGACTTGTAACTTGAGTGGGCTGAGTACCCCACCTGGGTACACTCTGAACTTCAGAACAAACTTTAGAGCAGTGCTTTGTCTGGTATTTTCATTTAATATCAAAAAAAACAAAACAATCGGCAAACTAGCAGTCTGAAACCTAGCACGGAATCCTCTCCTATCATCACCAGCCCCCTGAGCTGCATAATTAAATGCTTCTGTTATGCTTTTATTTACTTAGTGTTTCAGTCTTCTCAACTGCTAAATTTAAGCAATTACTGAAATCTTAATTCTATAAAATTCACTAGATGCTACGTGCATCTACTACATAATGTTTTTATCTAGTGTATATATACTATTATCTAGTATATTTGAATAGAGAATGCAAAATACAGTGAAATATAATCTGTTTTTATTATGTTGCTAGTCTAAATTAACTTCTGCTTCATGACTTCAGTGGAGTAATTCCAAACAAATAGCGTGGAGGTACAGGCTCTCAAGAAAAATGGAATAAATATTACTTTTATGGAGGTTTAGGAAACTTGCAATTGAAATCTTACAGTGCAAAACATGCAATGTGATCACAAAACATTATTCAGCCTTTTGATCTATCGTTGACAAAGAGTAATTGAGAATTAATTGTTGCTTCAAAGGAAGAGCTGGATTGGAGTGAATCCAAGAGAATAATCGAGTCATAAGTGCTTCAATTACGCATCTAATCACCATCAATTCTCTTCTGTTAGTGTTGTTGTAACTCTAGGTACTAGTGGTAAATGTTTCCCTCAGAAGGAAAAACTCTATATTACTTCCCCATTACTGTGTTTACAGTTATTTAGTACTTAAGAGCTATTGAGTTCTTATTTTAAAGCACAAATACCAGGTGTTTCTGTGGATTTTCCATGTAAAATAGATGAAACGAAGAAAATATAAACTTTATACAGAAGAAAGTTCAGTCTTATTGAAATATCTATATAATATGTTAATATATTTGAATATTAGATGTAACAATAAGGGGGAAAAGGTAATCCTGTACTGTTTTTAAGGGTTCCCATACTATGCGACTTTGAACCTCTTCACCAGCATGTACGTGCTCTACATAACCTGGTAAAAGCAGCACAGAGTTTGGATGAAATGTCACAAACCATTACAGACCTGCTGAATGAACAAAAGGTATGTGCTTTTCTTTTTACCAAGAAAATAGAATACTGGAAAATAGTTGTATATCTTCATAATATTGCTTTAGCTGAAAGAAACTTTGTTGTTGCAGACATGATTAGCTTTTCTCATAACTGCATAGTAATTGTTTCCTTTCTGATGAGTAAAATGAGCCTATTTAGAAAGCAGTCTAAAGATACTAAACATTTATCAGATGTTTATATTTTACAGAAGTTTTAAAACTAGGAGAATAAATTAAAGAGTCTAATAGAATTATTCTGTTAATATTTTTCTGCCTTTTGTGAGCTTCTGTGTGTGCAATGTGTATATTTTGCCTATGTTGCTTTAGCTTGTCTTTAAGTTTGTTCTTTCTCTAGATACTTGCATTGCTTTTTAAGTCTTTCTGGCACAAACAGGTAAGGTAGAATTCAGAACCTTAACTGGTTGGCCCCATTAATCTGCATATTGATGTGTCATCTACTCCTTTTGTTGCAGTCCTGTTTCCTGGGGAAGTAATATGTGCAGTTCTTCTTTGAGTATAGAAGAAATAGATGGGAAAAACTTCTTCCTCATTTCACTCTACTGTTAAGCAGATACTTTGCCCTAGAAACTCTTCCTGTCAATCACTTTTGATTCTACACATTCTGCCTCTAACTTTCATAGTGTGCTAAATGGAGTCCTTTTTGCTTGTGACTGTAACCTGTCCTGTTGACTTCAAGCAAAAGTTTACACATCGCTTAAAGTTGACTGCTTCAGATTGGGCTTCTCTAGTAGTTGTATAGAATTTTTGCAGGACTGCATGGTATCTACAGTATGTGTTCAGATACATTGTGATGCTGACTAGAAGCAATTTTTGTATTGAGCCTGTTCTAGTCCAACTGAAATTTAAGGTATATGCTTCAAATAGGTTGTTACTATTTTATCTTCAAGATCATGTGCATGTTCAATTTTGAATTAGCAAATTCCTGCTTAAACTATATGGATGAAGTTCTCTTCTTTTTACTCCTTTGAAATCTGAACAAGAGATTTACTGGAAGTCTTCTATTTATATAAAGTCTGAGATCTGTGCTGTTCTTCATTCTGAAATATAAAAAACGGGATGCTATTTGTCAGCTTAGCTCTTTTCTATTTATGAAGATTGCTTTCTCTATGAGCAGCTGTTATGGACAAGAGGGTTAGGGCCTGATTGTATTAGAAAATGGAACGACTAGGAGTAGTATAACTTCTGTGAAGTCTGGGAGTTTTCTGAATATACTCTTCCACCACACCATGCTATGGTATGTAGAAGTCCACCCCCAACTTGGAGCATACTGAAATTTATCTCTTAAGAAACCAAGTCAGTGACGGGGGTTCTAGGGAATTCTTAATTACTGAAGTTTGCAGTGTCAGGATAGCGTAAAATAAATCAAGAGAGTAACTTTTAATCCAAGATGTACATAACAGTAGAACAAGAAACAGGAAAGGTGCCTTGTTCAGTCTTGATCATAGAATCATAGAATTGTTAAGGTTGGAAAAGACCTCTAAGATACCTGATCCAACTGTCCCCCTATCACCAATATCGCCCACTTAACCATGTCCCTAAGCACCACGTCCAACCTTTGCTTAAACACCCCCAGGGATGGTGACTGTACCACCTCCCCAGGCAACCCATCCCAATGCTTGACTACTATTTCTGAGAAATGTCTCCTAATTTCCAATCTGAACCTCCCCTGGCACAACTTGAGGCTGTTCCCTCTAGTCCTGTTACTAGTTCTGTATGAGAAGAGGCCAACCCCCTGCTCCTCACTTCTTTTCAGATAGCTGTAGAGAGCAATGAGGTCTGCCCTGAGCTGCCTCCTCTCCAGACTAAAAAACCTCAGTTCCCTCAGCCACTCCTCATAGGACTTGTGCTCCAGGCCCTTCACCAGTTTTGTAGCCCTTCTCTGGACACATTCCAGGGTCTCTGTACTTCTTTTACTGAGGGTCCCAAAACTGAACACAATACTGGAGATGCAGCCTCACCAGAGTAGAGCACAAGGGGACAATCACCTCCCTGGTCCTGCTGGTTATGCTATTCCTGATACAAGCCAGGATGCTGTTGGCCACGTGGGCCAAGGTGCTCATGTTCAGGCAAGCATCGTTCAACACCCCCCAGATCCTTTTCCTCTGCAGAGCTTTTGAGCCACTCTGTCCCAAGCTCTAGCACTGCATGGTGGTGTTGCGGGCAAAGTGTAGGACCTGGAACTTAGCTATGTTGAACTTCATCCCATTGGCCTCTGCCCATCGACCTGTCCAGGTCCCTCTGCAGGGTCTTTCTACCCTCCGGAAGATCGACGCTTCCCCACAACTTGGTGTCATCTGC
This sequence comes from Aythya fuligula, assembly GCF_009819795.1. Lineage (NCBI taxonomy): Eukaryota > Metazoa > Chordata > Aves > Anseriformes > Anatidae > Aythya > Aythya fuligula. Next base: position 111,306,775 of record NC_045560.1, read on the forward strand.
AAACTTACTGAGGATGCCCTCAATTACCTCATCCAAGTCATCAATAAAGAGGATGGGCCCCAACACCGACCCCTGGGAAACACCACTGGCGATTGGTCACCAGCTGGATTTCACTCCTTTCACCACCACTCTCTGGGCCTGGCTGTCTAGCCAGTTTCTAAGCAAGCAAAGCGTGTACCTGTCTATGCCATGGGCTGCCAGCTTCTCCCAGGGCATGCTGTGAGACCATGTCAAAGGCCTTGCTGCAGTCTAGGTAGACTACGTCAACAGGCTTTCCCTCACCCACCAGGTGGGTTACTTGGTCATAGAAAGGATAGTTTCTATTGCTCTGAAAGTCCACCTAAATATTGGTTCAGACTTTGTTTATCTGAGAAATTTGTATCTGTATCAGGCTTTACAAAAAATGCTTGCCAAATCAGGATCTGTTCTATCCACATTTTTTTGCTATTCTGTGATCAGTTTGGATTCTTGGCTGACTCAAAAATGTCAAATGCCTAGACAGATTTGGATAATTCTCTTTCCTTTAAGTAAATTAAATTACAGTCAGAGTTGGGCAACTCGTGATGTCATCTTGAAAATGCCCATCTCTGTATGTCATTTCAGTGATTCATTTGAACATCTTTTTAACTGAATCAAATAGGTCTGTTGAAGGCATTTTTCTTTGTCAGTGTTCCTGTTATCATTTGGTAGAAGACTGGGCCCTTTCTCTGTGTCACTTTGTTTTGCAAATGATCTAGAAGTATTTTTTATTTGTTTTAAGTCACAGAGCATAATCAAGGAAAGGCTTGGGTTGGAAAGGACTTTAAAGATCACCTAGTTCCAACCTGGTCTTGAACATCTCCAGACGTGGCATCCACAGCTTCTCTTAGCAACCCATGCCAGTGCCTTACCACCCTCAGAATGAAGAATTTCCTCCTAACCTCTAATCTAAATCTCCCCTCTTTTAGTTTAAAACCATTTCCCTTTGCCCAGTCATTACCTACCCAAGCAAAAAGTTGTTCTCCATCTTTTTTATAAACCTTCTTTAAGTACTGAACCCCTCCCCGTTTAAGTACTGAAAGATCTCAGTGAGGTCACCCCGGAGCCTTCACTTCTGTACCCTGAACATCCTCAGCTCTCTCAACCTTTCTTCAGAGGTGCTTCAGCCCTCTGATCATCCTCATGGCCCTCCTCTCAACCTGCTCTAACAGATCTACATCCCTGATTGCATATGCTCTTTTGTTTTTGTTTAAAAATGATTGAGATAACATCAAAGTGTCCTCTTGTCCTCAATATTGCTAGGAATTTCTAATCACGAGCCAGCAATGTGCCCTTGTGGCCAAGAAGGCCAATGGTATCTTGGGGTGCATTTAGAAGAGTGTTGCCAGCAGGCCAAGGGAGGTGATCCTCCCCCTCTGCTCAGCCCTGGTGAGGCCACACCTGGAGTATCATGTCCAGTTCTGGGCTCCCCAGTACAAGAGGGACATAGGACTGCAGGAGTGAGTTCGGAGGAGGGTTACAAAGATGATTAGAGGACTGGAGCACCTGTTGTATGAGGACAGGCTGAAAGAACTGGGCCTGTTTAGCCTGGGAAAGAGAGGACTGAGGACAGACCTCATTAATTTATATAAATATCCGAGGGGAGAGTGTCAAGAGGATGGAGCTGGTGTCTTTCCAGTTTTGCGCAGTGACAGAATTGAGAGGCAGTGGACACAAACTGAAGCACAAGAAGTTCCAGCTGAATATGAGAGGGCACCTCTTCACTGTGAGGGTGACAGAGCACCAGAACAGGTTGCCCGGAGTCCACAGGTTGTGGACTCTTCTTCTCTGGAGATACTCAAAACCCACCTGTATGCCATCCACACAGGTGGCAGGCAGGAGGAGCCTGGTTCTTCAAGTTGAACTGTGATAGTTTTTCAGGCTTCTCGATAGTGCAGCAGTTCAGCTTTTTCTGGGTCAGGTGGGAGTTCAGCTTCTGTGGCTGATGCAGGAGGATCCTCTTTTGATAGCTGCTTTAGGAAGGAGAAGAAATATGTGTCTGCAGCCAAGTGAACAAAGAGTAAGTTAAAGGGAATCCAGTAACTGATCGGGGATGCTAATAATATATTCTAAGTGTCCCCTTAATTCTTACCAATCCAGCTTTGATGAACATGGATAATACGCATTTTTATCTGAGGTTTCTTTTTTTTTTTAGCATTACATCAAAGTATTTAAAGAACAATGTTGTTTGTTTTTAATTTGTTGCTATTTGAAATGTGTTTTTCTTTGCTTTCTGCTTTTTCTGTTTCATTTAGTGGTCTCACAAAGATTGCTGTGTCCTTTTATTTCTATAATACAAAGTTTAATCTGATTAATGATTGGGTTAAAGATACCTAGGAGAAAGTTAAGGTGCCCATAGCAGTGAGGTAAGAGGATTAAGGTGTCTTCTCCGTGGTTAGCAGGTAATTAACATGTGCAATCCTGTGGTGATAAGAGGTCCTAATGTAAGAGAAGGCTTTTCAAATGAGATTATGTATATAGCATTTGTTCTAGTTGAATTCAAAATTTATCGCCATTTGTAATCCTTTGAAGAGTTGCACAACTCCTTGCCTATGATTTTATCTACTGATATAACTAGAACAAGGCATGTAATCTAGTAACACCTCAGAGCATTAAAATTACTTCTGCTTTCTAGTTTTCCTTGTTTGCTCTGGACTTTTTTCTTTGTTGTCACAGAAATTACAGCATATGACGCATGCATTACTGTGTATGCTTTGTAAATGGACTATGTAGCAGGCATCAAGTTCTCAGGGAAATAAGCAGTGGTAAACAAAATCTTCCATGTAGTTTCAGTTCTTCAAAATGTGAGGTTTTACTCTTCACTAGGAAATCTAGTGATTCAGCTAGAGTTCCACCTCAGTTCACAGCAGCCACTGCAGAGACATCTGATTCGTTACAGCCTGGGTTTCCCTCAGAACTGTATTTAAAAAAAAAAAAAACAAAAAAAAAAAAAAAAAAAAAACGCAAGTTCACTTCAGCATATTGCTCTACACAATGAAAAGTTGTGGTTTATTTTCCTCTTCTTTATGCTGTATTCTTACTCTGAGCCTTCTAATATGATCCTCCAGGAGTGCCAAAAGTTGATACCGCCTTTGCTTTGTATGTGGCTTTCTGTAGGACTTTCTAATATTTGATCTTCAAAGTCATTTTTTACGTGCTTACTTACATCTGTGATGCTAGCTTTCATTACTGTTAAAGCTCTGGTTTATTGATATTAAATGCTTGTCAGTTAAAGCATGTGGTTTGAGTCCAGGCATTTACCAACATAGAGAGTATCTTTCAACATTTCTTTTTCTCAATTTTCTTAGATAAACAGCAAGCTGAAATTAATCACAAGGGAGGAAACATATTGAAATCTGAACTGATAGTATCTTTAACAAAAGGAACGGTTCCATTTATGTTTTTTCTCTCTTGTATCTTGTATTCATTTTTGATGGCTGAAGACAGTATTTTGAATAACAACATAAAGCTTTTTGCAGTGGATTTTGGTCATCAAATTTAAAATCATTGTATGATTTACTTTCGTAGAAATGAAAAGGCAAATCGAGGTAAGATACATATGCAGCTTGCCTGTTTAGGTGAGTGTCACAACTGGAAATAGATTATTCCTCAATCTTAGTTTAGCATTCATTTCTTACTCACATTAGTCATGCTACATTTCCTTGAAGAAAGCGTTTACCTCATACTGAGAAGGATAAGGTACCTTTTTGGGTAGCAGCTATTTGTAAAAAGATTGAGAAAATAAAAAATTAGGTATTTATGCAACAGCAGTCTGGTGTCTGCCACTTTTGTCTGGTTTTGGTTTCTGTTGCTGACCATTTATTGCCCTGCTCTACTAACTTGTCATTTAAGTAGTTGAGTTAGATAACAGAAGTTTCTTCAGTAAAAACTAATATACTGGAGGAGACTAGACACTATTTAAATGCATGGAGACAGCATGTAGATTTTGGAAAAGAGGCATGCACAGGATCATTAGCTGGAGGAGGTTGTTGGCTTTCTGGAACTGAGCATCATTCTGAAAGATGTCCTTCAACTGAATTCACTTAAAGTATATTTTCCATGGCAGTAAATATAGAAAAGCATTTACAGTTTTGAAATTTAGTGTAACATCTGTAAGATATCTTTGAAATTGCTTAAGATTTGTTTTCAAACACTGTGCATGAACATACACTACACAGTAGAGTTTGCAGAATTTGAACTCTTTCTTTATAATTCTCATAGTACTGAACAAGAGGTAATAGTGATGAGATTTAAACATGTTATCTAATCCCAATTAATTGGAAAATTGATGAGAGGTAAACTTCAGCCTTTTAAATATCAAAAGCACTGTGATCAGAGTTTTTTTGGAAATAACTCCATAAAGATGAAGAAGCTTGCATAATATTTGTGCTGGGTTACAAGTTGCTGTTACTCAGGGGTGATTGTGGAGAGGTATTCTAATCCTTAGCCTTTCAGTTGAAGACTGAGTTGTTTGGAGTTACAGAATCAAGTTTAGTGCTATCTGGTGTCTCTAGGCAAAAAGACAAAAATTGATGTTGGTAGTAACATGGGAAAATAAATCCACACCAACTGCAATGTCCTGATTTCTGAAAAGTAAGAATTTTTGCTTTTAATAAGAATGTACACTTTATTATATTAGTAGTCTTTTACACTTGCACTTACTGATCTCTGAAGCAGGACAATTCTCTTTGCATGTTTTTGATACTTGCATTAGAAGACAACAGTTTTGTCATTATAAAGTTTTTTGTAAATCTTTTTAATTTAATATTAATTAATAGTATCTGAATTAAACTAAATTTTAACAGTATTAACAAGAATAAATTAGAAATATCTTAACAAAATTATTAATGCAAAACAAATTCAGCAGATTGTTGGAAAACAAAGGGTGTCTATTTCTGACTGGTAGCTTCATTTTTTCATCCAAAGTTGTTCCAGACTTTTCAAAGACAATTGTATGTGATTTCTGTAGGATTTTTGTATAGCTGGACATTTAATATTTGTTTGAGCAATTTTGAAAGTAATTAAAACAAAGTACCACTTGCAATTTCTGCAATTTTTAGTTAAACTGCAGTCTTAGTTATTTTGGATTGTTACAGGTAAAGCTGACTTCATTGTAGTTTTTCCTGGAAATTATTGATCAATTTAAAATACTTGTCAACACTTCTGCCAATCTCTAAACGCTTTTTTGTGTTCTTTAAATTCTAGGCCTCCAATAGTCAAGCATCGCCACAATCTGCTACTACACCAAGGATGGAAAGTACAACAGGAACCACAATTGCTACCTCTTCAAAAACTCCTCCATCACTCAGTCTTCAGGGTCCCCTGTGTCCTCCTGTGTGTCCCCCAGCTCCATTAGAGGAATTGTCACCAGACAGCATTGATGCTCACACATTTGATTTTGAAACTATTGCCCATCCGAACCTGGAGCAAGCTCTTAAACAAGGATCATTAGACTTGGATTCATTAGCAGAAAGTCCAGAATCTGACTTTATGTCAGCGGTAAATGAATTTGTAATAGAAGAAAATCCAGTATCTCCTAATGTAATAAGTGATCCACAAAGTCCTGAAATGATGGTGGAATCTCTTTATTCTTCAGTTATCAATGCAATAGACAGTAGACGCATGCAAGACACAAATTCATGCGTAAAGGACGTTTCAGTAGAAAATGCATCGCTCAGTGTTCGCATGGAGAAGTGTAGGGTTATTGCTCAAGATTCAAAGGTACATTTAAGAGGCATAAAAGAAGATCTTTGCCACTTTAGAACACTTGTACAAAGAGAACAGTGTGACTTTTCTAATTCTTTAAAATGCACTTCATTAGAAATATTAAATACTATTGAGAAGGTAAAACTTTCACTTGAAAAAACACTAAAAGATAAACATCAAAAAGAACTGCAATCTTTGAAAAGTGAATATGAAACTAAAATTAATAAATTACTGGAGGATGGTGAAGAAAGCCAAAAAAAGATTACAAAGTTGAAAGGTGACTTGTTAGGCCTAGAGGAAGTACTTCAGAATAAAAATGATGAATTCGCAATGGTGAAAAATGAAAAAGAAGCTGTAGTTTGCCTTCAGAATGAAAAAGATCAGAAATTACATGAATTAAAATGCCAAATGGAGACACAAAATTGTGAAATTAAGAAACTGAGACAGTCACGTGAGACTGTTCTGGAAGACTTGAAAAAACTTCATGTTGAAAGTGATGAAAGACTACAACTCCTGAGGGCAGAACTCCAGAGTTTAGAACAAAGCCATTTGAAAGAACTGGAAAACAACCTACAAGCTAGACATTTACAGGAATTTGAGAAAGTGCTAGCTGAGCACAAGGACTGTTTAGATAAATTAAAAAAAGAGAACCAGCATAGACTTGAACAAATGCAGGAATCTCATGCAGCAGTTGTACAAGAGAAACAACAACAGGTAGAAGAGTTAAAACTCAAAGTTTCAGATCTATCTGATATAAGGTGCAAATTAGAAGTTGAACTTGCCCTGAAAGAAGCAGAAACGGATGAAATGAAGCTTCTCTTGGAAGAAAGCAGGAACCAGCAACAAGAGACCTTAAAATCTCAGATTGATAAGGAAACTGAAAGCTTAAAAAAAGAGATTGATAAATTAAACAGTAAGATACAAAACAGCAGTGATGAATATCAAGTGGGCTTATCAGAACTGAGAACTCTAATGACAATTGAGAAAGATCAGTGCATTTCTGAGCTGGTAGACAGATATGAAGAAGAATCAAATTTGCTTAGAACTGAACTAAACAAAGTAACAGTTCTGCATCAAAAAACTTGTGAAGCAGAAAAAAGACTTTCAGAGCAAATAGCAGAACTGCAAAGTAAGTTAGAGTTGGAAGTGAATGCCTTAGAAAAGGAAAAAACGGAAAAAATGGCACTCTGTGAGCAGCGGGAAAAATATGAAGCTATTATCCATACGCTTAAGGAAGAGAAAGAACTGTTAGTATCTAACCAAGAGCAAGACAGGCAGTTGCTCATTCAGAAACTCAATTCTGAAAAAGAGGACGCAGTGCAAACTGCTTGTAAAGAGTTTGAATTACAGAGAGAAGCTGCTGAAAAAGGGCTTTTGGAAAAAATAGAACAACTTGAGATGCAAGTAAATCGGAGGTACTGTAAGAATTAAGTTGCTGTGTTGTCTTAGTATTCTAAAGTAATTAATCTGGTTTGTTCATGATGCAGTATGCAGTAGGTAAAATTTCTACATGTTTGTAGCAGTGTTTGTCTGATTTGTTTTTTATTCAGGTTTCAAGTTATTTCTGTTTTATAAGTAATGATGTTCCTGTGTCTGCATTTAGTATAAAAGACCGTAATATACTTTATACAGTAATGATTTTCAGACAGCAATGAAGATTTTTATTTCAGTCTTGTAATGCTCTGTTGAAGGAGCACTTCCACAGTTGCTTGAACTTCATGATTCAATGGTCTCATCAGCCTCTCCTCTCCTGTCCTTTGCTCTTGCACTAGCACTGTATAAGGTTGAAGTGGATGGCTTTTAGGCTAGTAACTTTCTTATGTTGGTTAATTGTACGCTCATGGTGGTGCTAATGCTGCCATGAAAAAATGTGTGACAATACATGGTCAACTGAAAACTGGACCGTAGCTGCCTTGTTTCTAGGGTCTGCCATTTGAGCTTTATAATGAAACGTTATTGGGCAACGTCATTTTAAAGGCCATCCTAGCATAATTGTTTTTCCTTGTTCATTTTTGCAGTATTTTTCCAATTGGGGAAAAAAATTCTTGCCATAAAAACCTAGAGTTACTTCTCCTGACTTCCTATTTCTAATCTACCTACTAGTTCATAATGCCCGTCAGAGTAGACATTTGTATATTATATAATGGAAATACTAGACTTTTTCTATGCAACTATGGCTTAGATACAATATTCTAATTTGAAATGCTAGAATTTGTTTTTAATCTCCCTGTAGAGTTTTGGAGCTCCGAAGATAATTCTTATTTATATCATCGTACCTAGAGCAAAAAGCTTCAGCTGGGTATTATACATCGAGTATGTGAGATGTGAAGAGTGATAAAATGGGCACATAAAAAGAACAGTGCAGAACTCAAACACAAACTTATTAAGTTGGCATTCACCTTTTAAATATCAATGTAATGTTTTTTAAAAATAAAAATGGGGAGAGTTTATACAGAGAATCCAGTACACAGCTTACTTCCGTGGTGTAAAGAAATGTAAACATCCACATCACTTGAAATATCCACTTCATCCCCATTACCTAAGGATTTTGATATGCTAATGTATCTGTCGTTGTGTTATCACTGTCTGCTTTTTGTGTGTCTGTGTACAAAAAAAAAAAAAGGTCAAAATGAAGGTGTGCTTCCTGCGTTAAGATTCAGTGATTGGGATACAATTAAATTAAAACTCCTGTCTTTAAATATTCTCTAAATTTAAGGAAATGTGCTGGAATTAGAAGGGAAAAATGAATAAATCAAGCACTGTGTTCTTTTCCTTTTGTTTGTATTAATGCATGTAGACACGATATGATGCGTATGACTCAACAGGAAAAAGATACAGCTATGTCATCAGACTTTTTTAAAAAAAAAAAAAAAAGAAAGACTAACATTTAAATTTGAACTGAACACAGCTGTGTGCATTGCTATACAAACTGGATAAAATGGAGAGCAATATATTTCAAAGAAATATTATCTGCTTCAGTCTGAAGACATGCTAGTAGTTTGTTATGAGTTCTATCAAGTAATTGTAATTTTCAAAGTGTGATGTTAAAATACGGCCACTCTATGCCTTTAATCTGCTGTTAGGCTTTTTCTCTAGGAATAAAGACACAACGTGTTTCATCTCCAGAGGGCACATATGTTATGTGAATATGTCTTACTATTTCAGAGTCACTGCCTAGCTGTTTGGTTTTGAAGTTCCTAAGACCCAAGCTGTGGCAGTAACTTGAGTTGACTTGTTATTCTGTCTCAGTTGTTCTTTAGTCATTAACTTGTAACAGTGGAAAACAACCTTTATTTGGCACGTGCTTGTCAAATAAGTGCCTTTTTCTGCAAGATCAATCTTATGCTAGCATTCCAGAAGTCACTGAGAGGGACTTCTGTTGTTGAATTTGATCTGAGCGTTGCACTGGTACCAGGAACTTCATTTTTTGAACTTTCATGAAATCTAACAAAAATATTTAGAAGCTAGAAAGGAATGTTTGTGGCCCATGCATTACTAACACGTGAAAACTGATGTATTTTGTTTATAAAGTGCCTGGAGTTCAAGTCGTCATGATTAGGAGAGAGAATAGATGCGCAAAGCATTTGTAATTGTTTAATTTTTCTTTTGTATGTAGTATGTGCCCAATTTGATTAACAGAGATTAATTGAACAATGCAATTTTTGTAATTACTGTCATTAAGCAATTTGTTTTGCTAAAAGATTTATAACTTTGAAAAAATGTTAAAAGCGTAGTAGGGCTTCTGACTGGTTTTAAAACTCAATTACGAATTTGGTATCTTCCAGCCTTGGGATTTTCCAGCTCAGTGATGAAGCTTTTCCATAAAGCATGCATGTTGTATCTCACAGATAGTTTTAATTTATTTAAAAAATGAGCTGAAATTTAATCCAGCACAAAGAAAGCTTTCTCTGTGGCATAAAAAAAGACTTGCCTGGGTGCTTCACAACTTGCTTTGTTTTCCTGCTCATTTTCCTTCTGACTTAAGGAATCGCAAAAGGTTGTTTTGCCACTGTGTGCACTTAGTTCTTTCAGGGCCTTTGTATTTACAACTTCTAACAGGCTTTCAGAGCACTTAGCTACTACACCATAGTTTGTACCTTCAGTGTATGCCCATGTGGTAGAGGAGTGGCAGTATTCCTAAGTATGTCCTTTGTCATCTTAAATTAGAGTAGTACAGTGTTTATTTGCAAGAGGAGTCCTTGAAGAAAGGTGCCTTTGGTATCTGGAAGAAAAATAAAAAAGGTTAAGTAGGTGTTGTAACTAATGCCATAGGTATTAAGCATCCTTAGAGTAACGACATACTTGAGTGTCATCTTCCAAAGAGCTGAGAGTTCACTCAGTCCATCTGCGAGGCAGATGACACCTCCTTTGGTTTGGTGCAGCTATCAGTCTTAGGTTTAGGCTGGTGCCTTAGCTTGGCACTCAGGCAACCTGGAGTAACGTGACTAGTGTGTTTTTGTTTGTATTGTAAGATGTAGGCATACCTCATTACACTTCCCAGCCAAACTTTTACTTAGCTCTCTTAATTAGGGAGAATTGGTGGCAGATACAGGTGAGTTTGTGCCGGATGATGTGGTGAAGAATTCTTGAAGCATTTTCAGATTAAGAGTTGTGCTTGTGGGAGTTGGTACGTTAGCACACTGTTTTGATTTCAGCACAGCCTATCTAATGTCAGGAGACTGTCCCTTCAGGCTGCTGAGACTGGAGAGAGGGGGGAAAACAAAAACAAAAACAAAAAACATTGACACGTGTATGTAGGTAGGTTTGAGGAAATTTTTATTTAAAAAATAACTCCAGTGTGGAGAAACAATTGAAATGTAATACAAGTTTTCACAAAAATTGTTGAACAAAAGGGGTTTGTCTGTACTGTACACAGTGGTGGTATAGCCAAACCACAGAAACTGTGGTTAACGCTTTGGGTTCAGTGATGGAAAATATTTGAGCTGTATAACATTGTCTGTTTCAAGAGCCATGTTAGGTTGTTATTAACCTTCCTGCCTGAGTGACATCTAATGCTTTCTTTTCTTTATGATCATCACTGCATTACTGCTGTTCTTCAGATTCTGCAAGCCAGTGTTGTCTTTTACATCTGCATTCCATTGAATTATTGCTGAATGGTGTATTTTTATAAGGGTACTGTAGGCATTGCATTTTGACATACTAAAAATCTCAGTGGAATTGATCTGTCGTTGTTTCTTGTTTCACCACTTTCCATACCTTGTGTCCAAAAAGTAAAAACAGAAGTCCCTCTCTCAAGAAAATTTCAAAAGTATAGTCACTGTAGCGTACTAGAAAACAATGCTTAAGTGTGCTGAGACATACATGATTGAAAATAGAATTAAATATTAATAATGACTTAATTGGAATACAGTATTCGTTAAATATTTCAGAGAAAACTGTCTCAAAACTGATGTGATTTCTGTATGTTTGCTTCTTTCATATATTCTGGGACTCTGTATATGACATAAATTTAAAGCCTAAACATTTCCTTTTAAGTCCTCCCACTGAATCATCTGCTGAATCAACTTTGGTTGCTGAACTTCAAGAAAAGCTTCAGGAAGAAAAAATGAAATTCTTGGAGCAACTTGAAGAACAAGAGAGGAGAAAGAATGAAGAAATGCAGAACATCAGAACATCGCTAACTGCAGAGCAGCAGGTAAAGTTGATTCTTTATTACTTTTCCTCCCATGAGCATGTGTTCTTTTGCTGTTCTGAAGATAATGACTTCTTTTTTGCTGTGTAACACACTCAGAATTTGTGCTATGTTCGGTGGAGTCCTATAATGTGTTAATGAAATTCAACACTCCACAATTTATTTATTAATTGCTTAACGATCTGTGAATGTGCAATCCAGTTTCAGTTTCTGTTCTTTCATCACTTGCTTGTGTTGTTATGCTAGTGCTGTAAATTTTATCTGTTGATATACTGAACTCCAGAAAGATGTCACTTAAGTACGGTTTAAGTTAAGTGTTACTCTGTGCAATACATAATTAAAGCTTTGAAATACTAATTGATTTGGAATGCTACTTAATGGCTTTTATACATCGTTAGCCTGGGCAGATGGCCTTTGAGGTTCAAAGCAAATGTGATCTTTTACGTCTTTCTAAACTTATATTAAACAACTCTGTATTCCTCACCTCGATACAAACTCCCATTACACTGATTTAATTATTACAGTATCTTTACTGGTGTATTTTTCTTTTTAAAATGTCATGAATCTCCAATTTTGTAGATGCGCTCAGTTCTGAAATTAAATCTCTCTTAGTAACAGCTATTATCTACAGCTTAGCATTTAAACACTAAGAAAGGTTTTTCTGTTTTAAGCACCTCTACTTTAGTTATAATAGGATCAAATAAGGTCAGAGAGACAGTGTAGTAATCAACCAGCTTAGTGAATGAACTTTGAATCACTTCGTACAGAGAGCAGAAAATCAGACAGTTATAAAGAAATGAGTATTTTTAAAATTTCTGGACTGCAGACATTAATACTGAAGTACATAGTTAATCTAATAGGGATATCTTACAGATTGATAATTTTAAGATCTCTTTTTGTGTTGGAATCTGCCTTAGTATACCATTTTCCTTGTTATCTAATAATCTTCATTCATGCAGCAAAGCATGGTAGAGAAAGCATTAACATCAAATTTCAGTGAAATACAGAACCTAATTAAAAATAAACATATACTCCAGTGCTGAAAACTTACGTCTGCCTCCAACGATTGCTGAATTTTCTGGGTATTTAACTTCATACTTGATGTCATTTTCACCTTAGCAAAGTTACTTAAGTTTTTGCTTATGCTTGCGATGTGTTATGTTATGTGAGTTTTGTTAGACAGACTCAACAGGAAAAAGATACAACTATAAAAGTTGTATGACCAGACAAATAACTTCTGATTTAAGACAGAGATGAATAGGCATAGAAAAAAAATATAAAATACAGAATTAAAGAATCTAAAGCTAGTCAAGGTCATTACTGGCTCCTATAATTCACCAAAGAAGTGAAATTGTGATTTAAAATACCCTCTTAATAGATAGTTGGTAGTTTTTTTTTTATCTCCCTTCACCACAGCCTTAAAAGTAGGAGGTATGAGGGTATAATGGTTAGAGGGATTCATATCATAGAATCAGTAAAGTTGGAAAAGATCTCTAAGACCAACCTCTGGTCCAACCATCCCCCTACCACTATTATCACCCACCAAACCATGTCCCTAAGCACCACGTCCAACCTTTTCTTGAACACCCCCATGGACAGCAACTCTAACACCTCCCTGGGCAACCCATTCCAATACCTAAAATTTCCTCAGCGTGGCATAAAAACAAACAGCTTAGTTCTTGCTTGGGCTTTTATTTCTCTCTTCTCTTGCTCTAACTAGTCTCTTACGTTTCCTATTTCAGTAATACTTCTTTTTGTTTTCAGACCAACTTTAACACTGTTTTGGCAAGAGAAAAAATGAAGAAAGAAAATATAATTAATGACCTTAGTGACAAATTAAAAATGCTAACACAACAGCAAGAAAAAGATAAGGGTAAGCATACTGTGAAAGTATTTCTTTTCTAATAGGACAATTCCATTTGCGTCAGGTTGGTTTTGCTCCTTTGCTCTGCTATTATTAAAGGAATTTTTATTTATTTGCGTCATAGATTTGATTGAAACGCTTTCTGAAGATCGAGCTCGTTTACTTGAAGAAAAGAAAAAGCTTGAAGAACAAGTTAATAAGCTGAGGAGTAGTAATCTTTCTCCATCAACCTACTTAGCAGCAGCTTCAGAAGCTTGTGGAGCATGTGCAGCTGATATTCCTGCTGACACAGATAGATTAGCTTCTGACATTGCAGCTGAAGGGAGAATGGACTCCACAATGGAAACCAGTATGATGGCTGTGCAGTAAGTATGGGGGCATGGTAGTAGAATTACACAAAGCATGCTCACGTTCTTTGTGTGTGTGCTGTTGGGTGTTCTAAAGTACAAATGAGCACGTTTAGCACTCCCTCCACCTTTGATATTCTTACTAAGAATGTTCTTTTAAATGTACATATACAATTGTGGCATCACAGTCATCAGAAATGGATGGTTTTGATGGCTTTGAAGTAGACAGCCTTAAGGGCTTTGCAATTATAAGGTGAAAAATTACATCTAAGTGTATGAAATATAAATCAAGTGGAAGAAGAGCAATTGTAATAGCGACCTAGGATGAGCTAGTAGAGTTTACATTTTGTTGGCATATCTTTTGAACAGTGGCTGACTTCAGATCAAACACAGAAAACTTTCTGGTTGGTTGAGCGTGTGACTGTTGTAGATTGCATAATGATGTTTGTGTATGAGTGGGAAGTGGAGATACTTGCCTGTGGTAGAAATTAGACTGAATCTTGGGCTGAATCTTGTGAAATATGCAGAAATGGCCCCTTTCTTCTTAAATGACCACAAACTTATCATTTATCAGTGACTGAAAATTCACTGGATTATAGAAGGGGGTAAGGGTTTTTTTAATTTTTCAAAGGTTTTGCCAGTCAATGCTGATTCTTAAATTGCCTTTCTGTTCTGTAGTTTTGTTTCTTCTCCTTCAGCTTCCCAGCTACTTTCCTGATTCTTTGCTTTCCTGATTCTTTCTTTCCTAAATATATACCTTGCCTATGTATTAGGAATGCTAGTACCAAAGTATTCTGTAAGCTCCTTATGCTAGCAGAATGATGGCATTCATCTGTGCATGAATGAGAAGGGGGTGGGAAAAGCACTTTTGAGTGTGTGGGGAAAAAAATTGCTTTTACTGTACCCATTTCTTTCTCTTGTAGTGAAAATGTCCATATGTCTGAAGAAAAACAGAGGATCATGTTGTTAGAAAGAGTGAGTAGATTATCTGTGAGATTAAGCATTACAGCTAATTACTATAAATGTCTGTTAGTACTCTGGTGCAATATAGCATTAGCAAAGCTAATAATAAAGCTAATAATAATAAATACTATTTCGAGGAATGTTTTCTATTTGAATGATTTTCGGATTGGTATAACCGAAGTCATTCAAAATAAGTATTAATACAGTGTATTTATACTGAGCCTAGCTTAATGCGCATTTATACTTTGCTCTGTTTATATAGATTTTGGGGATAAATGAGTTGGGTGTAGTATTTCTTCTTTGCAGTAACAGTTCATTCATTGGCCTAGGGAATTTTTTTACCATGGAAAAAAAAAGTTTGCATGTTTAAATCAAGGCATCCAAAACAGTTGGACAGGAGTCAAGATTGATTTTATGCTCTTCCTTTGGAAGCAGGTTACTTCTACTCTTAGACTGTTACTACTTAGGTGATCTTAGTTCTACCTGGGATGCATTATAATCTTGACAGTATTACTTCAGTAAAAATTGAGATAACGCCTGTTTTGAAAGTTCATATTCCAATTTTCTGACTTTACTGTAATGCTCCTACGTTAAGTACTTATTTAACGTGCAGGTTAGGATTGTGAGTTTAAAGCTAGAGTCACTCCCCTGCCTCTCACAAATAATATACGTTAATTTAATTTTTACTTCTGTTACTCCTTTTATTTTGAGTGTAGCTTTCAGCATAATTGAATTGTGGAACCTGTTTGATGAAATAAGCTTTTTACTTATTGGTAAACAGTTAAATCAATCCTCAGTGGTTGAACTGAAATCTTTCATGTTCTGGTCATTTTTAACAATTCAGTCATATTTAATTCCTCTCTAGTTGCCTTTTTTTTCCTCTTCAAAGTTGAAACCTGAGTTTCTTTAGGATCACTTACACTGCATTCTGTGATCAGCAGGAGAACTTGAATGTTGAACCACATCATGCAAGTGACTGGATGTTTCTGATTAAGACTACTTGCACATTTTATTCTGTATTCTGCTTGCAAAGCAGAATACATGTCATATTGTCATGGTTAGTAGCTAGCAGCCACAAAATAGTAACATATTTTTTTCTGTTTTATTGATGGCATATTTTCAAGTTGAGGAGAAGAATGAGTGTGGAGATAAGCATAGTTTAGCAGTAGTAATTGCTGGCCTTTGAACTTTGTGCAAGTCTTCATTCAAAATATCTTTTGATACTGTTTTAAAACTGAAGCAAGTAAAGATTTCTATTGTGCAACTACTCTGGAACTCGTAGTGTCAACACTATTTAAGATGTATATACTGTACAAGTTGTATTAGTTAATCAGATAAGATTTTCTTTCAGACTTTGCAGTTGAAAGAAGAGGAAAATAAGAGATTAAATCAAAGATTGGTAAGTATTTGTGCAATGCACATCTTTTAGGTACCTTTAAAAAAAAAATTACAAATTTTAAATTTGTTAAAATTTCTTTAAATCTGAAAATGTGGTTTATTAACTACAAAAGTGTTTTAAATGGTAATGCAAGGGGCAAATCTGATAACCTTTGAGTTACCTCAATTTAGCAGTTTTCCCATAGGATGGATGAATATGATTGGAGCTCTTCATCCCAAAAAGCACAGACTCTCCAGGCTTGGTGTGGGGGGAATAAATTTCAGTGTCAGCAAGGCTCGGTTCTTCAGCAACAGTAGATTGAAAGCCAGTTTACAAGTTTATATATATGCCTGCACATTAAGCATATTTAGCAATAACCTAGATATTGTTTTTGGAAAACTGTTTTTTGATGTTAGAATTTTTAGAGGTTTTCTTGTTTGCTTTTAATTTTCAAAATAGGGATGCAGCACATCAGAATACAACAGTGCTGTTGGCTCTGTCACACTTCTGTTACAAAGTGCTTTTAAGTTATAAGCCAAAAGTCTACTTATCCTAATAAAGCGTTCAGAATACTCAGAGACCCTTCCACCTGCATTTGTATTTTTATCAAGTGTGGAACTTTAATTTTGCATAGCTACTGAAAATACTGTCATCATTTTTAACTTATATGCTGAAATATCAGTCAATGCCTAAGGAAGGATAGAGAATATGCTGACAGAGTTCCTTTAATTCATGAGCTATGAATCCTTCTTGACTGATTTAGCTGGAGCGTAGCATTGCTAGTAGGTCTTAACCTGAATTCAAAATAATGTTTATACAGGAAATTGTTAGTTCTGTTGGCAGTTGAGTGGTTGGACTGGCGATGGAGATCTCCATTTCTTTAAATGGATAGATATCTAGGAATTTTATAAGAACTGGTATCTGTGTGGTTGCATGAAGTTACCTGCCATAGAAGAAGTCTTTAAATTTCTTCAGTTACATAACACCAGTCAGTTTTCTGCCTGGGATAGGACTGAAATTTGGTTTAGAAGTTACTTCTGTTCTCCTGTTACATACTCAGGTATTAAATGACTGTTTTTTTCAAAAGCTTTCCATTCCCCATTAAAATCTGTCCTTAAAAATCTTGCTATTGCAGATCATAAAAGATTGCAACACCTTTTAAAGCATATTTCCTTATACCTGTTCATTCAGAATGCTTATAAAGTGCACAAAAGGCATTTCTTTATAACAAACACATTGGACGGTCTGCCAAACTTCCCTGTAGTATCCTGAATTAAATTCTGTATCTTTTGCCATCTAAGAGTAAAATTAAGTTGAAGGAAGTTTGGTGTTGTACAAGATAAATACAAAATCATTTCCGTTAGTGTATTTAATAACAAGCTGTGTAGGAGAAATTAACAGTTTATTAGTATCTAAATCTATTCAAAGTTAATTTCTAAATGGGCATAAGAACATACCTTCTCAATACCTTACATGTAGGTCAGCTGTTTCAAAAATAAAATATTTAGTCATCTCTTCCTCCTCCTTTTTCTCACCCCCTTCCCAATACTCTTCTAAAACTAAAATACACATCAGTGTTAACATATCAATATTTATTTATACCCAGCTACCTCAGATAAGGAACCCAGAAGGTGTACTGCATAATAAAAGAATCTTTTTCAGGTCACTGGATTTTGCAGTAAAGTTTGTGGGTTACCTCTGTAAGCAATACAAGTTAAAAAGGATCTTTTAATGACAGGAATGTTGTTAGAGGATATTCATTACTTTATAAGAGCTGTTGAAAAAACTTGTATTTATTTTATTTCTATTTGTTTATTTTATTTTAATTTATGTGTTTGGTTTACATGGCAAGGTTTTGTTAGTGGGGCAGCTTCAGGGGTGGCCACTCTGAGAAGGATCCAGCAGCTGCCCCATGTTAGATAAGGGCCAGTTTCAGCCTGCTCCAAAGGGACCTGCAGCTGGCCAGACCCAAGCCAATAAGTGATGTTTTTGCCTCTGAGAGCAGAATTAGGAAAGGAGGAAAAAAAGAGTGGGTGGATGTGGCCTGGAGGAGGCTGTTGCCCATGGAGAGCCCCCTCAGGAGCAGGCCCCGGGCTGGAGCACTTCTCATTGCTATTAACAAGGGAGAGGTCAGCTATTTCATAATTAGTGGTGGTTTTTTTTTTTTTTTTTTTTTTTTAAAAAAAAAAAAAAAGCTGCTACAGAGCAAGCTGACAGAAAGATAATCTTTTCTTGAGTGAATGAGAGGGATCTGGGGGTCGTGGTAGACAGCAAGTTGAATATGAGCCAGCAGTGTGCCCTGGCAGCCAGGAGGGCCAACCGTATCCTGGGGTGCATCAAGCACGGCATCGCTAGTAGGTCAAGGGAGGTGATTGTCCCGCTCTACTCTGCGCTGGTGCGGCCTCACCTCGAGTACTGTGTGCAGTTCTGGGCACCACAGTATAAAAAGGACATGAAACTGTTGGAAAGTGTCCAGAGGAGGGCTACGAAGATGGTGAAAGGCCTGGAGGGGAAGACGTATGAGGAACGGCTGAGGTCACTGGGCCTGTTCAGCCTGGAGAAGAGGAGGCTGAGGGGAGACCTCATCACAGTCTACAACTTCCTCGTAAGGGGGTGTCGAGAGGCAGGAGACCTTTTCTCCATTAACACCAGTGACAGGACCCACGGGAACGGGGTTAAGCTGAGGCAGGGGAAATTTAGGCTTGACATCAGGAGGGGGTTCTTCACAGAGAGGGTGGTTGCACACTGGAACAGGCTCCCCAGGGAAGTGGTCACTGCACCGAGCCTGTCTGAATTTAAGAAGAGATTGGACTGTGCACTTAGTCACATGGTCTGAACTTTTGGGTAGACCTGTGCGGTGTCAAGAGTTGGACTTGATGATCCTTAAGGGTCCCTTCCAACTCAGGATATTCTATGATCTACGAGAGCAGGCAGGTTTGAAAACAGCAGCGAACAATTTATTTCAACCATATTGTTATCTGCCATTTACATTTCATCATAGCTTGCCAATTCTTTATATCTATTTTGTTTTTTATAGATGTCCCAGAGCATGTCTTCAGTATCCTCAAGACATTCTGAAAAAATAGCAATTAGAGAGTAAGTACATGTTTATTTTCCTATAGTCAGATGGACGTGCCTTCAGTAATAAATGTTGTTAAAGAATGTCACAGTTCTTCTGTCTTTTCTCTGTAATGAAAAGGTGTGTAGATCATCTTTATAGCTCACACATCAGTTACTGAACCATGCCAGTTCAGAATAAATCAAATTTTATAAACTTCTTTTTTTTTTCCTTTTTAAAAAAGGCCTTTCTGAATTCATTATTGAATTTTTGATTTCTTGATTTCTTAGTTTTCCTTTATAAGGCTAATATTCCTTGGGATTTCTAGAATGCGTCCATTATTTTCTTTTAGATTTACTTTTTCTTTAGCTGTTATCTTTCTGAAATAATGCTAAGAAAAAGTCAAAGGAATGCTATTCACCCTGAATCTGTATAGTGCTGTATAGTGTATTTCAGTAGAAATTCTACTTTCTTAAAATTTTGACCTATCTTGAGAGAATGAAATTAACTCAAATATTTTTTTATGTATTCTGGAACTCTTAACATGTAAAATTGTTGTGTGTGTGTGTGTCAATTATTGCAAAATATGAAAGCTACAGACAGTTGTTTTCAAATAATATTTCAATTTGAGGAACATCAAAAATGCTTGTTTTGGGGGGAAAAACAAAACATTCTGTTAATGTTTTCTGAATTACACCAAATAGCATGTTTATTGTAACAAGGGCAGTATGTACAGAATCAACCCTTCATTTGAGCATCTGAATATTATGGCAGCTCTCATGGTATTATCTGGGGAGAAAAATATTATGAAAGAAGATTTTACTCATCCAAGAGAAATATCTTTGAGTCATAGTCTGTCATCATATCAGTACGGGGGAAAAGCTGTGTTATTTTATCTGAAAGTGTGCATTAAAGCATATGAGAGAGATTTCTCTCCAGACTTGTTTATACCTGAGTATCTTTCTGCCCCCCACCCTTTTACAAAGA
This sequence comes from Aythya fuligula, assembly GCF_009819795.1. Lineage (NCBI taxonomy): Eukaryota > Metazoa > Chordata > Aves > Anseriformes > Anatidae > Aythya > Aythya fuligula. The sequence goes on from NC_045560.1 coordinate 111,326,749, forward strand.
AGTATTTCCCACTCTCTTTGCCACTTCATCCCCCACATTCAGTATAATAGTAACATTTATTCTTAGTATTCTCATGGTTTAATGCTTAACTTGTAGCTGTTTCAGAATTCATTTCATTCATGGGTAATTAAATTACTTCCAACACATTTGAACCGTGAAACAAATTGGAGACAGAAGTTCTCTAACTTCTTCGGCCAAGTTTCAGCAACAGAACTTTATGGCTTGTGTTAACCTGCTGTCAGGAAGAAGCAGACTTCTGAAACTTTTTATGTGAAGTAACCACAGTATTTCTTCGTTTCTAACCTTTTGATCAGAGTCAGATGAACATTTCATCTCTTTGTCCCGTGTGCTTAAAATCTTAGGATATCTACATAAATGCTTTGCCGTATTTTTTGAGATCATATTAGCAACAGTTTAAAACATCAAAAAGCTGTTTGTAAATACTATGGTACAGCGATAAGTATCATAAGTATGGGTGAATAAAAAACAGTTTAAAAAAAAAAAAAGACCGTAGTAGAATATTTTAAGTATTCCTGTTTAATGAGCTGATGGATGTAGAAAAACATTCAAAAATATTTTTTAAAGGTATTTTTGTTGACTCCAGAAAATATAAAATGCGTATGAATTAACATAAGTAGAAAATTCTGTGTTGCTATGCGGCTTAAGTCTCATCCTGCCTGTGCAGTATATGGAAAAATAGTTATTGTAACTTATGTAGTCTTAAACTGTTGTGCTTCTGTTGCTAAATTCCTTAATATCTCTAGTTTTCAGGTTGGCGATTTGGTTCTAATAATCTTGGATGAAAGGCATGACAACTACGTATTATTTACTGTTAGTCCAACCTTGTATTTCTTGCACTCAGAATCTCTTGCTGCATTGGATCTCAAACCAGGTGAGTGTGGTAAGTGTCAAATTATTTTCAATATTTGTCTTCCTACAAATAATGCTTAAATTTCTAACAGTTAGTAAGTGATATAAATACTTATGTGGTAAATGCAACAAGTGTGTAATGTAAATAGCTATTAACTTTCTCTGCAGCTTTTGCTATTTGATACTAAATGTTTTTCAACACAGAACACTTTAAATCAAAATTTTATGCAGGTGTTGATATCTCTGAAAAATAGAAAAGAATATCTGCATCTTCAAGCTGTAATAAATGCCAATTTTATATACAGTGTATATTAACATAGAGTCATAGAACAGCCTAGGTTAGAGGGGACCTCAAAAGAGCATCCCATCCAACCTTTTGTAGTAAAAGGGAGCCTGGATGAGATTGTCTAGCACTCTGTCCAGTTGCATCTTGAAAACCTGTAGCGATGGGGAATTCTAGCATATCTCTGGGGACTCCAGTGATTGATTCTTCTCACTGTAAAACGTTTTTCTTAGACAACCTGGGTTTTTCTGGGAGACAAACCTCTCCCAGTGCATCTTGAACCCAATTGCCTCTTGCATTCTCCATGTAGCTGTCAGTGAAGAGATCCTCTGTCCTCTTTGCAGCTGTCCGTTAAGTACCGGAATACTGTGATGAAGTTTGCCCAAGCCTTGTGTTCTCCAAGGTCGAAAGACCTGCCTTTCCTCGTAGGGCAGCTTTGCCAATCTTTTGATCATTTAGGGAAAACGTTCTATCAGGTCACTTGCTATTCAGTATCAGCAATAATAGCGTATAATTGGGTAGGTCTTAGGCCTATTATTATGTGGAATTTGTTCTCAGTGTCTTTTTTTATTTGATGAGGATAGCAAATGCAAAACTCATTGTAACATTTCTGTCAAAACTGTGCATGCTCAGTTCTTATTTTTAATTCCTGGCTTTATGATGCTCTTTAAAGATTCTTTGGATAAAATGTGTTTTCTCTCTAGCTCATCTTCTGTGAAGTGACTTGAATTTAGGTTCATGTATTTATGGCCCTAAATATGGGTCTATAATAATAAAATGTAAGCTATAGTATAGGGGAGTTTGCAAGCAATTTTTTTGCTGATAAAGTTTTCCCACTGTATTTATATGGTGAAACTACTCTCTGAAGAATAATGAGTCCTGCTAGTTTCGGTACATTTTGTTTATGTTCAGGTTGGTGACACATTTGCTTTTTTCCCCTGTTTAATCTTCAGGTTATACATTGGTGATTTTTGGCAGCTATGTAAACTTAAAAAATTGAAGTATTAATCTTTCAGATATCAGGAAAAATAACAATGTTTAGTGCATTACAATGAACTGTGCTAAATTAAATAGATTAATGTAAATGTCTTTAATCTATCATACCTAATGTATGTTTTACAAACCTCCCCATCTCACCATGCTCCAGATCTTTGTTCCAGAAATATTTAAGAGTATGCATCAAAAGGAACTTTATTAATTCTTACAAGTGAAAATATATACCTGCTGTTGCTTGTCAGAAGCTGTTAATTTATACTCAAGCAGCAGACCTCATTATGGGTTTCAGTTACAATAAAAGATCACCAAGTTCTAACTGAATTCAGAAACTGCTGAAGAATCTGTGCTGTATGTTTTCTCATATATGTCTGGGCAGAATCCCTATCTTACAGACATAATACAGTACAACAATGGCATTAGTGTTGCATACGTAACTGTGATATACGACTGATTTTTTTCTTACTGTTGGTTTATGTACATAAGGTAACCACTGTTTCAGTTTGTATATTATCCTGAGTATGCAATTCACTGAAAACTGTTTTTGAATGGACTTACTTTGTTCTGTCCTTACCACTTGCTAACCAGAGGTAGTGTTACGTCTGAGAAAACTGCACATGAAACAACCATGAAGACTTACCTTTGGAACACACTTATTTCTAGCTCAGTATTTCAAGAAATAGCGTCTTGATTCTATTTCTGCATCAGAAAAGTAGGGAAAATGAAATAAAGGTTACTTTAGTATTATTTGTGACAGATCGGAATTGGTGTGGACCTAGGTACTACAAATTGTTTCAAAGTCTGCCAAAACCAACATAAATCTGACCTTTTGAACCAACATGTATAAATTTTTAATACATCTGTATAGATCTCTACAATATTAAGTGTCAGGGACTTAGACTGTCATAGTGTGTGCCTCCATTAAGAAAACTTAGAATGTTAGGATGATGCTGAAGTTGGCTGAAGACTGCAGGGTTCGTTTTGTCACACATCGTCTCAATATGGAAGTTTTAATTTGCAAATTTCAGGAATGAATGGCATCTTTCTCATTTTTGTGAATTTAATGAAGTCCACCAGCCAAGCAAATTCAAAAAAAATCTAGTATTTTAATCATAACATATTGTTGTACAGCATTCAGATCAGATATGAATACTTCCTACTGATACATAGGAGCTTTGAGCAGAATGGAATCTGCTTTATTATTAATAGCCAAACTAATTTTGAAGAGCTACATTAAAACTTCAAACACTGGTTCTTGAGTGACTTACGTTCTAGTCGCTGGATCCAGTTTTTTGTAGATGTGTTTAGAAGAGCACTGATTATGCAGAGCACATTCCTTCAGTCTGTTTTTGATGTTTTATTCATGCCATAATCACTGACAAAATAGATGTAATTTCTTGGAATAATAGACAAATACATGTCCTTACTCTCACTGGAATTTATAAATGCTGAAAGTTTTATATGGAATCCTTTGAAATACTTCAAGAAATTATCATCCTAAATCTGACTAAATGGTCAAACAAGGTTGACTAGAATAACTCCGAGTTGTTAAATTAATTTCAATTTTGATTTGCTTTTTCTCTTTGCTAATTTTTATTTTTCAAATAAAGTTTGAACTGAAACATTGTTTTTATTTGAAAATGCCAGTAACCCCATTTTGACATCATTTCTTTATTTTTTGTGGCTTTAACTTTAAAATGGTTGTTGAACAATTCATGTTTTCAAGGAAAATGTTGACAAATATTTCACTGTAGTTAATATAATGTCCTGTTGCCTGTAGTTGACTATCCAAAATAGTAAACACATTGTCTCTTTAGCTTCAGGTGCATCTAGGAGACCTTGGGTGCTAGGAAAAGTTATGGAAAAGGAATACTGCCAGGCAAAAAAGGTAAGAGTATTGGAATAGAAACATCTGATTACATTAATAAGGAAGAAAAACAGATTAAATGTTACAATTACATAAAGTATACTCTTCACATAATATGTGAGAGTACTTCAGTATAGAGATTGTCCAGGGTCAGTGAACAGTAAGAAAAGGGGAGCTAGAAAAAAGAGTAAGTGAGCAAGTGGCTTGGATAGGTTTGCCTCTGGAAAACCTGCTTGTGTGATAAAAACTTTTTGTTGGGATCCTAGTGACTATTTCCATCAACCCTGTGTAATAATATTTCAATGACCTGTAGGCTACAATTCCTAAACTTTGGTTCAGTTCCTAGTAAGATTTTGGTACCTCGAAACCATCAGAATTTAACAGCGATCAGGGAAAATAATGAAGTATCTTTGGAGACCCAGATAAGGCAATAATTTAGTATGAAGAGGAACCTTGCCAGGGTCTGGCATACTTAGAGGGATGGGAGTTAGACTTTATTTAAAACAAAACAAAACAGGTATAAAACAACAGGTATAATCCTCTGATTACATCTGTAATATGCTTTTTTTTTTTTTTTTTTGTAGGCACAAAACAGATTTAAAGTTCCTTTGGGTACAAAATTCTACAGAGTGAAAGCAGTACCATGGAACAAGAAAGTATAACACAACAGAATTTCAGTTCATTTTGTCTCCATTCTTTTTTGACTTGTCCTTCAGTGCTTGTTCATCGCTCCGAATACCAGGCCATGTTTTTATACTGAGGTCATGTGACAAGATACTTCACTGATGTACTGCTTTTACTTTTTAACAGGTCGCATTTTAGAAACAAGAATTTCATCAGAATCTCTGACCCTGTTCCAATTTTTTTACCCAGATAACTTTAGGAGTGTGGACCAAATGAGTTCATTTTCTCAAAGGGCAACCACATGCAACATGGTTTGTTAGCCATGTTAATTGCCTGTTAAATATACATTAGCTTGTATTTAGGTGTTAAATGTTAGTTACCATTATTACCAGCATATGTCCTTTTGTGAAATCATTATCAAAGTACTTGCACTCTTTAACAGATTCTTTATATGTGTAAAATTCATCAACTATTTAAAGAGGAGTGTTCATTGCATGCAGATAATCATATAATTTTTCTTCAACATGAGTTTGCCTCAGTAGATGAATAAAAATAACTACTGCAACTTGTTTCATTACATGAAAATGCTCTTTAATGTTTAAAAAAAGTAATTTGATGGACTGATTTTGGAAATCAGTCACAGTTAGATCTGCAATCTTCAAAAGCACTTTCGATGGATTGATCACACAGATTCTGAAGGGAAGACTCACGTGCTGTTTATTCAAAGTGAAGTACTTGTTCTTCCCAACAAACCAGAAATCTTGTATTAATCTATTTAGAAAAATCATATTGATGAAATTGTATTTCATGGTTGAGTTTCAGGAAAAAACTCATTGTACATTAACCCATACAAGAGTCATTTAAGTAACAAATTATTGTAATTGTAAAAGACATGTAGAATTTTAAAACAATAAAGATTTGAAACTGTATGTGTTTGAAGCATTTGTGTGCCTTTTAAATATTAACTTCCTATAATGTTTATTTTGTATTAATCTGTTACAGCTCTTATCTGATTGGTCAAGCAAAGTTTCATTACAACTACATTTTCACCAGAAGGAGTTAGTGTTCAACAACATTCAGTAATTGCCTTGTAATAATAGTTAGGCAGTATGGTAGCTAGATAAATAGTAATTTTGTTAACAAATCAGACTGATACATGACATTTTTAAAAACAATTATACTGGCTACAGTTTAAAAATATAGTCTACTTTATTTTTTTTAATAATGCTATAAGAAAATGCACCACAAATGAGTAACCAGTTGAAAGTGAAATTCTGGATACAGAAGCTTATGTCTAGGACTTAACTGATACAGTTACATGTATGTAATGACGATTTATCTTCGGAAGGTATAGAGTGGAGGAAGAGAGAAGATAAAGAAATGATCACATGAAAATGTCAATGCTTCTCCCCATATGTTGCAAATATTATTCCTTCAGACTAAATAATTCACTTCAATGCTTCTCCCCATATGTTGCAAATATTATTCCTCCAGACTAAATAATTCACTTCAATACCCTGAAAATCCAGTGTTTTACTTTAAAGCAAACAAACAAAAACTTAAGGTCAGATTATTTTTTTTAAATTGTGAAATGTGTAGACTTGGAATTGTATCTCACCTTCGATTAAAATAAAACTAAGACAGTTGATCTCTGGAAAATAGGATGGCATTTCATCAAGCCTCTTTCTTACACGATTCTTAAATTTGCTAGTTGGTGGATGGACTCTTTAAAGCTACTTAGTTTAAAAAACAAAGTGCCTTGTTCTTCAGGAACAATATTACCATACTTGAGTATTACCCAGTGGCAAATATGTAAATAACATCGATCTATAAAGCAAGGTTAAAGTTCTGTAATCAGTTGAGTCAAGTGGCTTACAAAGGTGCGCACATAGCACTATTCATTCCTTCTAATAAGCTGTGTGTTCAGTTGCCTTGATACTGACAAAACTCCACTGACAAAACTTCTCCAATCCTTAGATAATCTTCCTACTGCTTTGAGCCTTATTTGCCTTTTAGGGACTCATCTCCTGGAAGCCACCAGGCCTAGCTAAGAGGCACAGAGTCCTTCCATTTCTGGGAGAATGGTTACTCCTTGAGTAGCAATGGATCTGCATAATAGTATGCATGTAGTTCGGCACTACAATGTAAAATATCACTCTGCCATTATTGAATAGCCTACTTCGAAGATAAGTAGAAGGTCCTCTGGATCTTTCCTCATGGAGAAAAGGATCTGTTTGTGAAGTTCTAGATAGGATAAAATGGTAGACTTCGTTGTGGGCCTCCAGAACTGTGCACCTACAAACAACAGTCCTTTTAGGACATTCAAAAATGTGCTTCTGGTACTCCAACCTCTAAGACTGCACCAAGGTCTGTGTGTCTTGCTACTCTTTAGATGACATTAGGTTGTTGCAGCTTCTCAGATTATCTTCCTGAGCGTACAACTCCATGCTGAGAATTTTTTAACAATATAAAATAGCTTTAGTTTTGTCTTAAGAAAAGTCTGTGCTTTCATTTTAAATTAATCAAAGTTGTTTGCTGTGCAGATTGAAATTATATGTAACTTTTATGTGGACAATAGCAGTATTGATGCATGGTGCTATGAAAGTTGGTTTGATTTCCTTCTGATTTCTGTCTTATCATAGGCAGAGACATGATTGATGCTTATAGAACCAAGAAACACACAAGCAATTTGAGCGTGAAAAAGCCTAAATACTTGGTTTAAAAAAAAAAGTACTGTAATGCAAACCATGAATGCAGAAAAAAGTCCTTCCCAGCTGATATCTGCCACTTAAAAGAATACCAGGATATAGCTGTTATTTTTACATGACATCATACTTCTAAAATATAAATAACCAGCAATGGCTTTGGTTTTTAGGAATATTTGTCATGTGTTTCATTTTATAATCTTTATGTATATTTGAAATGGAAATTCTGTCAAACAAACTCCTAACATATTCAGTAATGATTCTGAACAGTCATTGAAAAAAATTTAGTTTACATATTTTTTGTATGTCACAGCCTTACTGGTTCTTGAAACTATGCTTGTTATGCACCACCTATGTGTTTCATCTTGCTCCATAATAAAATTTTGTATATGGCTATATAATTTGGAGCAACAGCATATTCAGAAGAGGTCAGGGAAGGCTGGGAATTAGTTAGGTCATGAGAGATTTCTTTCATTGTTTTGTGTGTGGCTGTGTGTTGGAAATGTATTTGACTTATTTAAAAACAAACCCTCTTGTGCTACTGCTAATATATATTTAGTCTGTAAGTCTGGCTTTTAACAAGAGCAACTATATTTTGAAGTGCAAAAAGAAACATGAAGAGTAGATAAAGTTGATTCAGAGCAAACCTTATCCTGCAGACCTAAACAGAAAGGAGGTGATAATTTAAAAGGACTTTAAAATAATAATAATAATCTTGGAAGTCTCTATCTGAGTGCTCTGAGCGTTACGTGGCTTTTGCACCTCTGCTGCTGTTCGTCTCCAGTCAGGAGGTTGTGCTGTTAAGAATTCAGTTGTGGTTCATTTGAATCTTAAGATGGCCAATGAGTAAGACTGATTAAGCATGAGTAAGACTGATTAAGCATACACAGAAGTATACGTGTTTCCCTAAATATAGCTGCCGTTACATATGTTGTATAGCAGGACTGGAAAGTATGCCTTTCGCTCTGCAAAATTATTGTGCTGTTTTGTAGTCCAAGATTTCCTCCGTACCCAATATTGCAGCCTTTCTTTTTCTGTGGAGCTTCAGCTAGAAACCGCATTGGCTGTAAACAGCAAAAATTGAGTAGTAGCTTGTAGCGCTTACTCATTCTGGTAGATTTTTCATCAACAAGCTGTAATACAGGGAGCTACTTTTTCATAGCGTAAAAAGGTTAATTTTAGTAATTTTAGAAATGGAGCATTCACCACACAAGAACACTTCCCTTTTCAAGTTACGTTTGGCTATTAAACTTCAGTAAGCTGTCTCGGTGCTGCGTTTTAAGGTCACAGTGTCTTAATATCACTTTACAAGCCATTCCACGGTCCTAAAGCAATGATGATAAATTAGAAACGTTAAACAGTTACTTCCTTTAGCAGTCACTGTAATTAAATCACTTGTATTAACAACATCCATATATAATACTGAGGAGTAAAGGAGTGTCTAGTCCTGTATTCCAAGTAGCTACTGGCAAAGAATTCAGTTCAATGTTAACATGCTCAAGTGGTGTCAGAATCACAGGATAGTTGAGGTTGGAAGGGATCTCTCAAGGTCAGTCCGTTCAAGCCCCTGCTCAGGCAGAATTGCAGGGACATTTTCACCAGGGGATTTGAGATTAAAACTAATTTGTTCAATTCAGCAAACTCAAAATGTTCAATTTATTTCCTTTGTTTTGAAAGCTGGGTTGAAACTGATGGTATAATTTGGGTAATTTTATTTTTTTCTACTTTTCCCCTCAAAAAAAATAATATATTGGTAAATACTGGCTTTCCGTATCTTTTTGTTTTATAACAGTTTTTAAAAGTTTTTAAATAAAAGAAACTTAGCTGCCAAATTAATATTTCTATGGCTGCTCCCAGCAAATGCTATTTTTTTTTTTTTTGCCTTATATGTTGATTCCATTGTATAGCTGTAGAATATTTCAAGCCATATGTGCTGAATTTCCTTTTCTTAAGGCATCTGTCCTGTTCTTAAGGCACCACTTTCACTGAGTTTTGTACTGAAAAGAGAAATTAGAAAAAAATATTGGGTAAGAAGCTGATCTTTCTGCAATGGGAGCAGCTTTGAAGGAAGGTGTCTTATAATCAAGAACTTGTAAAGTTCACCAGGGGGGTGTTAGAAGCTATGTTGACACATTCATATAAAGTAAGAAAACCTGTTTCTGCCTCACATCTCTGCATGAGATCTACCTAACCTAAACACGTGTGCAACAAATGATTGAGTGATACTGACCTACTTGCAGCCAAACCTGCTATATTTTGATCCTGTTTACCTGTGTGGGGAGTATCAGAGGTCTAGAAAAAATTAGAAAAGTATCCTCTCAATTTTTATGCACAGATTAACTACAGAAGTAGGACCTACTTGTTTGTATTGCTGAAGGATTTCTGTTCTGTTGGAGTTTGTTGCTTAGCAGCTCATCCTTTCAACAGTTGCTGCAGGGAAAATATGGAGGAAGAACAAAGTTGACCTAAAGATCCTGGACACTTAAGGAGAAGCAGTTGATTTGAAGTATTTGAATAACCATTTCATATCTGAGCCTGTATTAATTTAAGCATATAAAACATTTAATGTAATCAGGAGACTGCTGAGCGGTGCCTCTCTCAAGGGACTGGTCAGGATAAATTGACTGCCATGACTCTTGTGAGGAGGGGTATTTTCAGATTGAAATTGTAGAAAAAGCTTATGATGAATACTAAACTTGGCAAAAAAGTTCCTGATGTTGCTATAGAAGACTGTGTTTTGTTTTGTTTTGTTTTAAACTTTGTGATAGAGCTTTTTTATGTAATTATTCTACACATAGGGGAAAAAAAAGTATTGTTTCAATTGAGCATGCCTAAGAGGCTTTAAACTGGAAATAACCTTGCTTGGTTTAATACTAAATTTTCTTGAATCAAGCTAAAGTAACTTTTTCAGAGATTGTACCTGTAAAAGTATTTAACAAAATGGCTAAGAAGTAAAATGACCTTTTTTAATTTTAGACCTTGTGGTGCTCATTGTATTTATAATTTTTGTTTGTAGCTCTTGGATATAAGTGAACTTCTGTATGCACAAATAATTATGCAAACATGATGCATGCAGTTAAATATGCTTCTGTTGACCTTCTAACAACATACTGTAGAGTTTGTAAAAATTGTTAAATGACATTAAAATGTAAGTGCATATAGTTGCATGCTTGATTTGTGATTGTAGTCCAGAATGCCAGATCTCTTCAGACCTATGTATGTTTGCCTTGTGTGTATGTAGTCTGATAGAATGCATTTAGATTTTTGCAATGTTAGTTTTAAAGCACTGAAAAGTTAGGAAATTTCGGTTTGACTGCTTGACAAACTTTTAAACTTCTTTCATACATGTATGCACGAGGATGCACATTTTAATTAGTTCTTATTTTCCTGCTCTTCTCTTCCACATCTTTTCTTACAGTTCTACATTAAAACCTTGTATTAAATATATGATTACATTCCTGTCCTTTTTATGTTGACAGTTTTCAAGTAGAATACTTGCTATGTGCCTCTTAGGTAAGAAATAAGATTTTCCAGATTTCTTAGTTTCCACTTATTTCTGGTACCTGAAAACCAAGGTGACCAAATTGAGGTACTTGAACTGTTTCACACTGTTTCGGTGCAATTTATAGCTTCAAAAAACTGTGTTCTTGCTGTCTGTGCTCTGTTCTGTAAGAGAGAGAATGCTATTAGAAAGTAAAACAATGTGTGTGAAGGCACAAAGTACCAGGACAAAAAACTCCAGCTGTGAATCTGTGCCCTCTGATGTTTCTGACTCTGCTGTCAGGAACCCCTGCAAGCTGCTGTGTTGAAAGCCTGCATGTTGCGAGCCAGTTCTTGCTCTTAGAATTTCTCTGAGATTATGCACACAGGAGGAAATTCACTTTTAGAATGGTTGATTAAAGACCTGTAATTTATTTTCAGATGAGTTATATAGGTTTCAATTTCTGTCCACTGGGATCTTGTTCATTTTTCTGCTTTATGTTTTTTCCTTAATCTTTTTCAGTACTTCTCCATCTGCCAAATTAGTTCTTTCTTTCCTAATCTACAAGAGTAATTTTGAACCTTTAGTCTTTCTATGGATATAGTTCTTTAGCAATAATCTTGCAAAAATTTGTTGAAATTCTGAACCCATACTTCACAGGAAACTTAGGATAAGCCAGAATTTTAATATGGTGCCTTTTGAGTATTTATGATTATTTTTCTTTTTGTCTTTAGTCTCTCTTTACTCTTTCTTCTTCTTCAATGAGATTGGTTACCAGCAATTAAGTTTCTCTTTCCAAAGTTATTTCTCTTTATCCCTGCATGGCAGGATGTTTTTGCCTCATTGTGTAGATGAATCATAATTTCCATTGTATGTATGTAGCTTACCTATCCCATGGTGACAAAGAATAGTGCATAAGCTTTGTGTACCCTGATGCTGGTTGTAAGTTTTTAGCAGAAATCTTTTTTTTTGTCAAATGCCAACTTCTCCAAATGTGAAATGTCCCATAGAAGTACATCTAATATTTAGGAAACTTTACTTATTAACATTGAAGCAGATATGCCACAGTGGCATGGAGGGAGGGGTTTGCTGTTAAGGGAAGCCACCTCATTGTGTATCTACTAGGCCATTGGTTAAATAGACCTCTGCAGGGGGCCCACACTTTTTTTTTTTTCCTAAGCTGGTTACAAGAGTTAAACACAAAAACTGCAACACCATCAATGAAATGGAATAGCTATTTTGTAGCCAGCCTCAGCAGTGCCCCCAGTTCCTCTCCTACCTACAAAGCATTTTTACAACCAACTATTTCAATAGCTATATTAAGAAACAACGAGGAGGAAGTTAAAATGACTTTATTCTGTATCCATGTGTATGCAGCGCTACTACAACAACAACAACAAAAGGGAAACTGGGGAGGAAATGGCAATCGTTTTCCTTTCTACCTGTTGCAGACTTTCCACCAGGCTCCATAAATATTCTCCATGTTTTCAGTTGCTCCATATTAGCTATATTAACTTATTTTCATTATTTCTGTGGGTTGGTGGGATTTTGCGTTTGCCATAGGGGTTTTCTGCTGAAGAAACTGAAATCATTTTGCTACAGGTTGTATGCTATTTTCTTTTATGCTCATACCTTTTCAACTTCAGTAAGTACTGTGTCAGCCTCTTCACATGTACTGTAATCCTCTTGCTGGATTTACAGATGGCAAGCTAATGGCAGCACTGTTTTGCTGCAGACCAAGTGTAGTGGCTTTGGGCTGGGCTGTAATGAAAAGCCCCAGCAGAATGTTCTCAGATCTCTTGCTGCTCTGCACTGCCTTTATAGTGTTCTATTTTTCCTCATCAAAGGCACCTTGTACACATCCCCAGGAGCAATGCATGTGCCTTTCATGGCCAGTTCTGCTGCCCAAGTAACTTGTTTGATGCCTTCTCACAGAAGGTTGTAAGTTTTATTGTTAAGGTTGCCTGCTTCATGCTGCAGTTATCCTATCACTTTCGTTAGCATTGTGATGAACTAAATATTTATTTCTAATGAAATGCACCTTCCCATGTGATTCTTTGGCCCTCTGACCTGCTTACCAAATCCTGCTTTGTTGCTTCTGGAATTTGTTGTGTTTCTATACTATGAGTCCCATCCATGTCATTATAAGCTCTTTCGGATGACTGAGCCAGTTTAAAGGAGCAAAGTAGGGAGCAGGTATTTCAGTATGTGCTGCAGAGCAGCAGGCTGTGCTGAGACCAGAGCTCTGTCACTGGTTTCTGACCATGCACGTGATGCAGGATCAACAGGCCAGTGCTTTAGGATGCTGTGAGGCAGGTTGCTGTGGTTGCGTTGACCTCTGAACGCAGGTGCAAGGAATGGCAGACAATTTCTGGAACTTTTCGTGAAGTTTAATTTCATCTTTCAACTGAGTGCTCCAGGTAAATCTGTGCCCTGGGTTGCAGTCTATAGAATCAGTGGTGAAGCAGATCTTGTACTGTTGTTCTCCAAACAAACCAACCAACCAAAACCACCATCACCAAAAAAACAGGACAGTGTTTGTAGCTTATGTCCTTTCCTACACAGCGTAGTGCTGCAAGAGGTAGTGATTCATTAACCTGAAATTTATTTATTTATTTATTTTAATCCATCTGTTATTACTCACACTTGCAGCTATGGCATTTATGTATCCTTAATACATCTTCAGAAACTGCTCTCCACACTTTTAGCTTCTTACAAATGAATGAATATTTTCTACAGGGAGATGTTGTCTCTGTTGCATAACCTTTGGGTTCTTTCTGAAGGCATATTTTTAAGTCTATGAACACAGTTATTTAGGTAAATGACAGAGCAATAGTAGCGCTTCCATTTCTACATGCGTAGTTGTTCCTGTTGAAACAAGCGTATGATTATAATATGAAAATCAAACTGCTTGATTTGATACATATTTTCACATAAAGAATTGATTTAAAATGGAAAAAAAAAATAAAAAAATAAAAGAACGATACCTGCTGAAATACCAGTGCAGAAGAGGACTATTATTAGGTTTCTGAAGTCATGAAATGGCTCTCAATAAGTTACTATTTCAAGTATGTCCCTGTAATTCAGGAGCCTTTTTATAACACCAAATCCGTGGGTTACTTCAGTGAAGAGAAAGAAAGCAAACTATTAGTCTTGTACAATTTTTTGACATACATGTAAGTAATGCTTAAATCTATTTTTAAAGAAAGAATTAGATGCTTTCATATTTTAAAACCAGAGTTAAATTCTGGTTTTCTTATTGAATCGCATGCTATTATGTATGCAGGATATTTAAACAGGTCTTTTCTGGTTTTTGACCCCTTTCATGTGTGTTTATTTCATGAACAATAAAAGCAGGCAATAAGCAATATGCTAACAGCTACAATGAAATTGCTTTCTTCCCGCCGTGTTTCATCCTTTAGGAAATGGTTGTGACTAAGGCAGTAAACCTGAGATGTGTTCATGCCCTGCTTCTAGCCTATGTTTGTGTAGAGGTTATGTAGCATGAAAGCAGCATTGCTTTGTGCATAGCTCTACGTGTGTGTGACACTTCTGAATGGGTGTAACGTAAAGTTCCTGCTGCCTGTTTCTGCCTCATTCAAGATTAGACTTTTTATTAGAAGAACGTCCTCTAGGACTGCTTTTAAAAAATTGCATATTTTGAAGAAAGACATCAAAAAATAAAATCCCGTAAATCATTATTCTAAACAGCCTGTGTTTCCTGTCTTTCCACCAAGTTCTACTTTTGATTTGTGAATGAATGTATCTCCCATTTAAAAAAAAAAAAAAAAAGAATAATTATATATGTATCAAAGAAGTGTGGCGCTATACAGACTACACTTATGCTTTGGAAGACAAAAAAAAAAAAAAAAAAAATGTAGATCTAGAAAAATCATAAAGAAAAGGGCTAGAGCTAATGGATAAAGTAACTTCCTGACTATTGGACTTAAAAAGTAACTTGGTGGGGGTATTTTCTTAAGAATAATTAATTTTATAAATAATAATAAGTAATATAAATAATGTTACCATATAGTAGTGCCACTGATTCTTAGCATTAGTGGTTACTCCTAATTCTACCCACTTCTCTGTATAATACTTCAGTAGATGGAAATAAGCATCTTGGCTGAGCTGCTTCTCCCGGTCCGTGTTTCACATAGATTAAGCCTTACAACCTCTAGCTGTCCTACATCTTATTCTTTTTGTCCCATCTGTGAGGTTTTCCACTTTCCATTGTACATCTATCCCTCCTTCCTTTCCTTGTCTCCTGATTTTTCATCTCCATTATTAGGTACTGTGGGAGAATATACAGGTTGTTTTTTTTTTCCCCTTGAGATTTTATCATTTACTTCCCAAATGTCTTGAACTATGGAAGAACAGGGTGGTGCCAGACAGCTGAAACTCATCTGAGTACTCTCATTTGAGCTCTCAATAGCTTGATTGACCTGAAGATTTCACACCTTCTGAGTATCTCTTTGATGGCAATTTTAAGGAGGAAATGGCTGCTCCATTTCAGGAAGATATTAAAGCTATGAAGAGGCGAGTAAAATTCTGATGTCCTCAGGGTAAGTGTGAAAACTGATTATTCGTGGTATTAGTTGCTTGAAAAAGGTTCAGTGCCTGTAAGTAATAACTGAGTGGAAATGATGTAATTCATTTCTGAGGTGGAAACTAGCAATGCAACACAGTTCCTAGAATAATACCAAAAGTTCACGGTCTCATAATAGAAACAGCTGTTGGCTTTGAATGGGGGAAGGAAATTTCTAGCTATTGCCTCAGCCAAAAGGATGCAGGACTGCTGGCTGCAGACCTCTGGGAGGAGCAAGCCTAGCGGTGGAGCAGGGACTGCAACCCTGAGGGAAGCCATTGAGCTCCTGAAGACAAGGTCCTGCTGGTGAGACATTGCCAGAGAGATCTGCTAACTTGTCGTTCCAACCTGTTGAGAGAATTATGTGCTGGTACCATCAGCCATATACACAGCCTTATTATGGCTCAGTGCAAGTTTGACAAATAACTATCAGAGGTGGGAAGGGACCTCTGGAGGTCACCTGGTCCAATCCCCTGCTCAGGCAGGGCCATCCAGAGCAGGGTGCCCAGGACCATGTCCAGGTAGTTTTGAAGATCTCCAAGGAGAGATCCACAGCCTCTCTGGGCAGCCTGTGCCAGTGCTCTGCCACCTGCAGAGTAAAGAAGTGCTTCTTGATGTTGAGATGGAGCCTCTTGAGTTCCCGGTTCCGTTGTGCTTCTTGGCTTCTGGATCTTTTCTGAAGGCTACTGTGTGCTTCACTAAATATGTCTATGGATCCTGGTTTTCCCAGTACCTCTAGTTTTCAAGCATGAAAAAACGTTCCCATAATCCTCACAGTTAAATATGAAGATATATAAAGATTTTAATGAAAGACATCCTTCATGTGTATTTCATTCTAGACCAGAATGATGATCCTTCATATTACATTAAAATATTCATGAAAAATACATAAGCGTCTGACCAGTTCAAAAATTTGGGAAGGTGTTTTCATACTGACTTGGTTAGATCTACTCCTATCAAGAAACACTCGAGGCTTTGCTGTATATGCTAAAAATACAGACAAGTAAAAGAGCCCAAGCTGGTGGCTAAAGGCAGATCAAAATTAGCCTGACTAGTTTGTGTTGCATCGGGGAAAAACAGGCACTTCCCTTATGCCTTTAGCCTTGATATGTTAAAACATTCTTGTTAAGGCTTTGCTGTAATGTTACAGGCTGACTTTTTTTTTTTTTTTTAATACACTTAAACTTTTAAACTTTTGTTTAATAGACAACCCAGAATAACCACGTTAGAAACCAATGTTAAAGGAATACAGACAGGTACAAATATAAAAACAGACAATGATTAAAAACATCAACAGGAAAAAATCCATGGTTCTTTAGGATGCCAGCATCTGATGCTGCGGCAGAAGAATGATGCTTTGTGAGTGCAGGGAGAAAGGTGGTGCTTTCTGATAACTGTGTTTACAAACAAGATAACCTTTTAAGAAAATAAAGTTACCTTCAGAGATCGGCAAGTAGGAGGATTATGTGACTTCAAGACACACAAAGCCGTCGTGAATTAAAAATGCCAGATCTTTTATCCTGGTGGAGGAAAGCAACTATATATATATATATATATTGCTTTTATATATATATATATATATATATATTTTTTTTTTTTTTCTTCTCTCTGAGGCCACGTGGTGCTGGATCAAATGAATCTAATGCCTCCTGATAGCAGAGTACTGCTATTTAAAGAAAGAGCCACAAGCCCAGACAACAAATCACTTATAAAATTAATTCATTGGACTGGCACTAACCATTTGGAATTTCAAACTATTTTTGCCAAATTTTAGGAGGCAGGGTTTGCTTTGTTTGTTTTTCCTGTAACAGAAAGCCATAATGGAATTTGTAACTGAATTTCTCCATTGGCAGAAGAAAGGGATAGAGATTTTTCTGCTGGTGGAAGCAGTGGTAATTGGATGGGTCTCAGTGAGCGAAGCAGATATCTTTCAATACTTCGAATCTTTGAATATCACAGCTATAAGTGTAGGAAATTCCTATGAAGTTATCAAACTAATCAAAAACCTACTGTTACTTTGAAGTATTCTTTTTTTTTTTTTTTTTTTCTTCCCCATACTAGGAAAAAGTCATCTGTGACAGGAAATATGAACCAAAAGACAACTGATGAATTCTCCTTTGATTTTTTATTTTATTTTATTTTTTTTCATTATTCATTAGAAGCCTTATCCTTAGTAAGAATGTTTTTTATTAGCATCTTGCTGAGAGGAGCCTTTGACTTCTCTAACACATGCAATACCATGAGCAAGGTATTCTGTTAACTGATACGGAGTGTTCTGCAAGAATTCAGACAGTCCTTGATAGAAAGCACGCTGTGGAAGATGTTGCAGGATCATACACTGGCTAGCTTGGTCAGAAAAATATAGTTGTTGCCTCTCTCTAGCATTTTTCTTTAAAAATAATAAAGTAGCCAACAACCATCTGCAAGGAAATCCATGTGCCAAAATAAAAACATTTAATGAGAAAGGCTGCCTTCTGGGATTCTATTAGAGGTATACCAGTTTAAAGGAATATTTTTAATCATGTATGAGATAGAGCTGTCAATATCTGTTCTATCTAATTTATGCTTTTTTCTTTTTTTTTTTTTTTTTTCAGCAATTAAAAAAAATCTCACCTAAAACATTTTTTTCACAGTTTTAAGCCAAATGTTTCCTCTACACCTCTGATGACTGAGGAAAGTACAAGTATTCTTGAACAAAGCATGTTTGTTGTTGTTTGTTTGTTTTTACTTTATCTTGGGAAAACTCTAATGAACATGTTGTAAGTCTCTTGGCATTGTACTATGAGACCAAAGAAATGTGTGTTAATTATAATAAGCTTATCCATCTAGGTAAGTATTCTGGGAAGTTACTCCTTTAGAGTGGTCATCCACTCCAAGCTAAATAGCTTGATGCTCTTTTAACTTGTAAACTTTAGCTACAATGTATGTTCTTAGGGTAATCTCATGGTGATAAAGTATCTTGTTCATGGACAAGTATGGATTTATTTTACATAACTCATTAGATGATCCTCTTTAAAAAGTAAATGTTTTTTGTTTAGACCATCTGATCTATTTTTACAGTGCTGAAGTCTTTAAAATGACTGGACATTCAGCCAGTATAATCGATTCCTACATCTGCCAGAAATTCTGGTGATGAGTGTTTTCATGTTTGTTTGTTTGTTGTTGTTTTTTGTTTGTTTGTTTGTTTTTCCCCCTGATTTTAAAGAGGTTAAGTCAAATGATTAGATCACTTAGTTTGACCTTAGTTTGGCATACTAAAGACCATCATATTTTTCTTCATTAGGACTGAATCAAATGCAATAATCTGCCTAAATAATAATGACTTAAATCATGAACCTGTCTTCCACAATGACACTTGATCTTGCTGTCAAGATTGTCATTAACACCTAGCTGTTTGTTGCAGTGATTAAAATTGCTTTCTAAAAATAAGAACAAAAATGGGCCTGAATTCAGTTTCCAGCCCTTTGTCTAGCTCTGCTGGCCTGTGGCCCAGGGCATGTTAGACAGCGTCCAAGGGGAGTTGTAGTAGGCAGAATTATTTGAGTGACCACGCTGTGTCTGGTGGGCTATGGGAAGCAGAAAAGCATGTTCCCTTCTTGAAGATGCTTATATCTTGTTCTTCTTCTTGACTGGCTGCATAGATTGACATCTTGAAGTCTTGAGGTTCTTTTTCTAACTGGGAGAGCAGCAGGGAGGGATCTGAGGTAACTTTGTGAATATCTATCACCCAGACTGACCACTCTAGTCAGGGTCACCTCTGAGGGCAAAGACTCCATATCACTAATGAGGGTGGTCCTGTTACTATGTCTGCTGTGTATATCTGTGCAGGTATTACTTGGTGTTTGTCTAGCTTCCAGCTCTGTGACTCAAAATCCCAGAGCAGACTGCCAACCCAAGGGTGGGTATCACATTGTCTGTAGGACATCTTTGCATTGGCTAAGTGCCAGGGGAGAAAATAGCTGAAGGTGCTCTCTTGTGTTGGATGTGTACATGACACACTAAAATACATGTATGTATTTAGAAATACATGTATAACAAATGTTTAGGATTAGGGACTAATACATACAAAAGTGTCCACCAAAGCCAGTGTGTTGTGCAAGTTAAATAGCAGTAAAATCAACTATGAACTGCTGTTAGGGATGCTTTTGAGACATTTTGAAAAAAATTGAATGGGTGATATTCTCACCCTGTGTGTTAGTGTCTGCATCTCGTATTTGATGCTCTTATTGGAAAAAATAAGAAAGTAACTATTTGAGATTAATGCCTGGGGACACATTTCAGAAGACTGAAAGACAGCTCTGCTGGCTGTGACAACACCTGTCCTATATAAATTATTTTCTCCTATCTTTACTAATATAGGTTGTACAGCAACTTATTCAATATGGCACTATTAGATCTGAAATGACACTTGTGATCTCTTTAAAAAAAAACACTGCCTATTTTTTGTTGCTGTTGTTTTTAGTAGTTTGTTTTCTTCTGTTTATTATATTCCCCACCCATATTTCACAATTAAATTGCACTTTTCTTAGTACGTATCCTTGCTGTTTTGTATGTGGTATACAGTGAGCTAAGTTTTGACAATAAACTAGACATTGCATGTCATATATCTTACTTGAATTGCTCATATAGAATATAGTCCCAAATAAAATCTCTCCCATCTCTTTGACAGTTTTTTTTTTGTTGTTGTTGTTGTTTTTTTTTTTTTTTTTTTGTTTGGGTTGTTTTTTTTTTGGGGGGGGTGGGGTGGGGGAGGAAGCCTTGCTTTCCTAAACCTGATATCTGGTATTAGGCACTTACGATCTCTGCAGAGTTCTCTTTGTTACTATAAAAATTGCTATGAAAAGAGCTGCAGAACAGCCAACTGCAAACTAACAAGATTAGAGTTCTTTTATTGCTCCATGGAACAAATTTCCTCTCAAGGACTGTAAGCCTGAAGTTTGAATTGACACTTAATCTGTTTCCTCTTCTCCATAAAAACCTGTACTTTTTAAGAGGCAATAGGTAGACTTTGTCTTTTTGCAGTAATCTGTGGTCCTGGTATGAGGGACAAGACTTCACAGAGAGCTGTTGCCTCATACAGCAGCACCTTCCATGAGAAAGGTAATATTTTACATCAAAATGAAGTGCTGTGGTTGTCAGTATACAGGGATATACAAAGGTGGTTGACAAACCTCCCAGGAGACAGTTCCCTCAACATCAGTTAGATGTGATAGTAAAACATGCTCTAGATGGTGGAAGAGGTGCGTGTCCCTCAAGCAGGGATAGGAATTCAGTTTTTCCCATTTTTTTGGAGTCTAATTGTTATAAAACAGGACTTTGGATCTGGATTTTTATATTAATTTGTGTTTTTCATAACCAAAATTGGCCAACAGTTTGATTTGCCTCCAGGCTTGTTCACGGCCACTATCTCCTTTATATTCAGTCAGCTGCTGGCCTGTGATGGCCTTCCTTCTCAAAGAAATGCTAGATTATTTTCAGTAAATCAGTGTTTTACCAAAAATGTTGCTCAGGTCTCCTCAGGCCCAGAAGGAGCTGACTTCACATCTCGTGTTACCCAGACCTGTGATTTAAACCTCTATAAAAGAGAAGGGTCAGTAGCGTTTCCTTTCACAGCTGTTTTATGAATAGTTGTTTGTTTTAGTCCCATTTCTGTGGGTGTCAGGATGACTAGTTGGTTGATGTGAGTCATTAGGAGGGACCCCAGGTTTTCCCAGCTGTGTGTTGCCTAAAGAAAACCATGTTCCCTGAGACTACTCATACTTTTTCTCCACTTCTCCTTCTGGATAAGTTTGGACTGTAACCCCATGAGTTGACTTCAGTTAATTTATTTTTATCTTATACCTATTTCCTTGGCTGTCCTTAGTATTATTCAGATTGCTAGATGCTTGGCATGAGCAAAACTATTTTGAGAATCTAGCTCCTACTGACAAATCTTGCTTCCGTGTCCCGTGCCATTGTTTATTTTGCAGTGAAGCACTGTGAGGATCAGGTCTCCACCAACTGGGTGGACCGACTGCTGCTATCCACAAGCTGCAAAGACCAAAGTTCGGCCTTTCTTTATCGTCATGAGGTTCTGGCTTACTCTGGTTGAAAAAAGCAATACAAATTTTAAAATCATATAAAAAGCAGTTCATGAAGATACTCATTGCCTTAACAAGGGGTAAAACACTGCAGGGTCAAAGCAATCAAAGCAGTAATAGGTAGTGAAAAGTATCACTTCTCAACTTATACTCTTAGTATTCAAGTCAGCATAATAGGTCTTCAAAGCCATTTCTTATTGTTGGCTCAGCAACCAAAATCTGATTTGATTTCCTCTTTGCAGGCTCCTTCAAAACAGTATTTGGTATTGTCTTCAGGCTGGTCTTCTCAAAATGAGATGGGCATAAGTGTTACTTTTTTATTATTATTATTTTGTATTTCCTTAAGTTGGTATGAAGCCCCTTTTACCTTTTGATCTTTATCTGCTCTGCGTTTGTTAAAACAAAATGATTACATTTTGATAGTATGGTGTAGTGGATTTACATGGCATGGTTTTCGTAGCAGCGGTGGCCTCTGCAAGAAGAATCCAGAAGCTGCCCCATGTTAGATAAGGGCCCTGCCGCTGGGAAGAGCCCAGCCAATAAGCGATGTTGTTTGTGCCTCTGTGAGAGAAGATTTAAGAAAGAAGAAAAAGAAAAAAACTGCTGCCACACAGCAGCTGGGAGAGAGGAGTGAGAAACGGCCTTGCAGGCACCAAGGTCGGTGAAGAAGGAGGGGGAGAGGTGCTCCAGGTGCCGGAGCAGACACCCCCTGCGGCCTGTGGAGAGGCCCCTGGTGGAGCAGGCTGTCCCCCTGCAGCCCATGGGTCCCACATGGAGCACATCTCCACGGTGCAGCCCAGGGAGGAGCCTCAGGTGGAGCAGGTGGATGTGGCCTGGAGGAGGCTGTGGCCCATGGAGAGCCCCCGCAGGAGCAGAGCCCGGGCCAGAGCTGCAGCCCATGGAGAGGAGCCCATATAGGAGCTGGGGGGAGCTGCCACCTGTGCTGGAGCAGTTTGTTCCTGGGGGATGGACCCTGTGATATGAAGCCATGTGGGAGCAGTTCTTGAAGAGCTGCTGCCTGTGGGCAACCCACGCAGGATCAGTTTAGGAAGGATGGCATCCTGTGGAGCAGGGGCAGAGAGTTGTCGTGGTTCCGCTTGAGTGGGCAGCTGAGCTCCACCACAGCCGCTCTCTTGCTCCCCCTCTTCAAAGAGGAACGGGGAGAAAATACGATGCAAAGGGCTCAAAGGTTGAGATAAGGACATGAAGATCGTGCAGTAATTATTGTAACAGGCAAAACAGACTCAGCATAGGGAGATAGTAAGATTTATTGCCTATTACTAACAAGCTAGAGAAGTGAGAAACAAAGGAAGGAAACCAAAAGCACCTTCCCCCCCATCCACCCTCTTCCACCTCCTCCCCCGAGTGGCGCAGGGGAACGGGAATGGGGGTTACGGTTAGTCTACAGCGCTTCTTCTCTGCCGCTCCTTCTCAGTCACTCTCGTCCCCTGTGCTGTGGGGTCCCACCCACGGGATGCAGTCCTTGATAAACTGATCCAGCGTGGGCTTCCCACAGGCAGCAGCTCTTCCAGAACTGCTCCAGATATGGGTCCGTACCACGGGGTCCATCCCTCAGGAGAAAACTGCTCCAACCTGTGTCCCCCACGGGCAGCAGCTCCTGCCAGGTCACCTGCTCCTGCATGGGCTCCTCTCCTCGGGCTACAGGTCCGGCCCGGAATCTGCTCCGGCAGGGGTCTTCCACAGGCGGCAGCCTCCGTCGGTGCAGGGCCACCTGCTCCACCGTGGTCTCCTCCACGGGCTGCAGCGTGGAACCCTGCTCCACCGTGGTACTCCATGGGCTGCAGGGGGACATCCTGCTTCACCATGGTCCTCACCACAGGCCACAGGGGACTTGTACTCCGGCACCTGGAGCACCTCTCCCCCTCCTTCTTCACTGACCTTGGTGCCTGCAAGGCTGTTCCTCACTGCTCTCACTCTCCCAGCTGCTGTGTGGTGCAGCGTTTTTTTTTTTTTTTTTTTTTTTTATTGGCTTGTCTCTGGTCAGCAGTGGGGCCCTTCCCGAACATGGGGCAGCTTCTAGATCCTTCTCACAGAAACCACCCCTATGGCCTCCTGCTACCAAAACCTTGCCACGTAAACCCACTACAAGAGTGACCATGAGGGAGCAGCAGAGATGAAGCATCAGGGACTGATCACAACCCCCATTCCCTGTTCCCCTGCTCCACGTGGGGGGAGGAGGTGGAAGAGGGTGAATGAGGGGAAGTTGACTTTGGTTTCTTTCCTTTGTTTCTCACTTCTCTATCTTGTTAGTAATAGGTAATTGATCTTACTATCTCCCTACTCTGAGTCTGTTTTGCCCATCACGATAATTGTTGAGCGATCTCCCTGTCCTTATCTCAGCCGTTGAGCCCTTTGCATTGTATTTTCTCCCCCTTTCCCTTTGAGTGAGAGAGCGGCCATGGTGGAACTCAGCTGCCCACCTGAGTAAAACTACCACATATGTCAACATCGGGTCTCAAACACAATTGGTACCCATCTGACAGCTACTGCAGAAGGAGAGGCACCTTGATAGCTGACAAAGGGCAGGGCTTCCCGTGCCTTGGATTTTGTTCCTAAGCAGGGTGTAAAGCCAGTGCTGGGAAGGAGCAGCTAAGGGGGAGATCCTGTGCTCTTCTCCATCTGCAACTCTGCAGCTGCTCTAGCTGCTAGACGTGGAGAAATCTACAGGCAGGTTATGTCTCCTGAGACATTCACACTGTGGGAGGTGGGAAACATCCAACACAGCCTGAAGGGTTCCCAGGAGTCATAAAGGATAATAAACATATGGATTTAAATTTTTTTATTTTTTTTTAAGTTGGCTTAGATATTCATCTTGCCAGAGAATTTATCATTGGGGCAACAACAACCCTATTTAGCAAGGTATAAACTTCCCTTTTTCCTAAACATCCCAGGCGTTAAGGAATTTGCAGCTTAAACAGCTGAGAGGAGAAGAGCACAGCTGAAGTATTTGAGGAACTGCATTACATAGACAAGTAGGGTCATAACTTATTAAAACATTTGCAAAACACATTCCAGTGAGATGAAGTTAAACAGTTAGAGCATCTTCCCACGTAAGAAAGGCATCGGGGAGCAGAATCACAGAAATCAACTGCCCAGGCGCATTCCTCAGATGGCTGAACTCACTTTTGATAACTCTGAACTCTCCAGCATTGGCTTGTAGGGCAAATTCAGTTGGTATTACAGTGTAAATGATGCTGGAGCTTATGTAAGAATATTTTTCTTCCTACATCCCACTGTATATCTAATCTGCACATAACTGTAGACTTCCTTTCAGCATATATTTGGGTCAGAAATAGTTTGGTGTGTAATATACTTTTTACTAAAAATCTTGAATATAAATAGCACAGGTGGGAAAGATAAATCCCGTTTTCTTCCAGTTCAAAGGCAGTCTGAATACTGGTTTGGCTTTCCTTGTCTAATGATGTAATATTGGCAATGGTAAGCAGGAGCAGAGCCAGGGATTTCAGCTTCATGCACTCCTAGACTGCTTCTCTGTGCCCCATCCAACATGCAATTAGTGTAGCTGCACGGTCACGACTACATCCCCTCCCAGGCCTGTTAGCTATTGCATTTCATGGGGCCAGAGCATTAGATGGGATATCCTGTAAAGAAGAGGACACAAGGTAGGAAGCTTCCCCCACATCCCTTCCTAGGAAGGCAGTGAAGGTGCTTGCCCTGCACCATTAACAGCAAATGTTATGTTCATTGTGGTGCACAAATGTGTTCCATTGATGAGTATGCGGAGTTCCTTCCGCAATATATAAAAGGCAAAACAACTATGAAAATTTCCCACAGGTCTCTGCTGAGCTTTCTCTTAAGAAGGTTGCAGCAACTGGTCTGAAGGCAATATGGTTGTGTACCTAAAAGGTTTTGTTCAGTTTGCCTCATGTGACAAAAAAGTTGTTCTGAATATTAAATAATTATCACCATCATATGCAGGATATATCCATACTGTATACTCTCCCCTGTCAACCATTCAACAATGTAAGGAAAACCAACTGCCATGCTAAATGGAGAATTCAGTGTATCTGTGTATCATCTCTTGAAAGCTTCTTTGAATAATGCTTTCACTCAATAATGATGAAAATCTGCAAATAAATCAACGAATATCGTAGCAGAAAGTTAACAATAAAGTAGAGCTTTTAATTGTTACTGATCAGTTCCTTAATAAGACATATTTAGGATTTATTATTCTTAATTCAGCACCCGCCTCTGTGAGGCTGAGTGCTGTTAAGTGTCACATGCTTTTGTATTAATTGTAAGAAACGGATTCTTTTTCTGACTCCAAGGCTAAAAATCTGCTAGCCCAAAGGAGCTATCAAGGTGATATGATAAAGGCCCTGCTGAATATTTATGCACAATTAAATTAAATACGCACGTGCCACTTGTTCTGCAAAGAACACAAGGGAAAATATGACTAATACGTAAGAGCAAAGATTAGTTTACTTGTCAGTTCATGATCATGATATAGATGGAATTTCCTTCCATAAAAATAGCATGACAAAGAGTTCATGAATATTTTCATCAGTAGCTAATGTTTCCATTCCCAGAGGAGAGCTCTAAGCCCACAAACAAGAGAGGCTGCCACACTTAAGATTCAAAAGAACGTCATCACAAAATGTAAACTGTCTGCAAGAAACTTTCAGCTTTGATAGTTTTATCACATTAGAAACAAGTGCATCATAGCACAGATGTGACCTGTATTTATAAAAATATTTGACTAATATAGGATTTTGTTGTATTAGAAATCTGTGCAGTATTGTAACAGAGAACAGGTCTGAGCTCTGCCGAGAGCAATGAGTTTGGCGACTGAGAGCAGTCTTGTGTTTCTATTGTGTTACCATTTTAAGGTGAAAGATGCATCTTTTCCAGTACTACAAGAGTGAGATGTGTTTTCAGAGGATGGCATAATGCATTTTTATGGATTCACTGTCTGACATTCAGGATTGTTCAAAAAATGTAGTAGGCTGAATTACAAATGAGTAATTAGTAAGTGGGTGCAAGATAAATATATATTGATTATACATTTTGAATATGTTTATCATGAAAATTATTGGCCTTGTTTAAGAACTCAAAAACAATTCTCTCCTAGAATAAAGACCTTAGGAGTGAATACAAGATAGATATAATCTGACTTTGAGGCATTGCATAAATGTATTATGCACTGAGCAGATTTAAAACAGTAGTATCAAGAATTTGGAGATAAATTACCTTCTGCCAAGAAGAAATGTGTGCACAATTTTAGTCATTCTCTTCTATTTTTCCCAAATTTTTTATCGTTTCTTCCTGAAATTTGAAGGGATAAGCAAATGGCATTGGAAGTATTGTTACACAAGTGTGGGTAGTAATAAAAAAAATAATAAAATAATAAAATAATGATAATAATTAAAAAAAAAAAAACAGTGCTGCAGCACAACTGCAAGAATTAACACAGGAGAAAGTAGGCTTAATAGTAAACAGAGGAGAACAGTGAGGATAAAGTTGGAACAAAGTTCTTAAAAGCGCATAGTTAGCACAATGAGTTAGAGAAATCATGGATGGGGGAACATCTTGCAAAATGTATTATGGGAAATAACTTGCAGTCTTCAAAATGTGATAGATTAGAAAATCAGCAAGATTCTATAAAGGGAAAAAAATTCACAACCATCTAAAAATATTTTTATTTTCAGCTGAGTGCTGTGACACCTTTTCCACATAAGGAGTACAGAAATTCAGGAAGTTCTTATTATAGCTGTTGAATAAACCCAAGTGGGCAAACAGTTATTTTTTTCCAAGTGCACCCAAGCTCTAGTGGCAAACAGCAAAGTTCTAAGAAAACGAGATAATAAAGCCAAAGGATTACAGACATTTACTTCTAAGGAAGTCTTAAAGAGTATTTTACTACATTTCTATTGTTTATATTATTTTAACATCCCTACTTAAGAGACAGCTGGCCTTTGTCTGTGGGCCATGTAATAAAATCTTCTGTTTAATGTGCAGAGCTGTCCAAGAAGCAGCAAGAGTGTATCTGGAGCAGGAGACTGAACAATGTCTTCCAACAGCCAAAAGCATACCTGGGGAGAGCAAGGATTCAGTGCTTCCCCATGCTGCATTGCAGAGCGAACCCTTGGCAGCAGGTATGGTACGACTGCACTGGGCAGTGCATTGTAGCATGGGCAGCTCTGCCTCTGATCCACACTGGCTGAACATCAGGAAATGCTACATGGTGGTCACTACAAGAAATGCCACATCTCTCCCAGTAATACACTTAGCATTTTGCCAACAATCACTATATAAGGTGTCAGTGGGGAAATAGTTGGATAAAGAGCAGTTTATTGTACTTTTCTGTAGAATTTGAGGGCAGTTCCACATAGCATTGCGGGAATGATCAAGGCTACAGGAGGAAAAGGTATGAGTGTTTTTTGGGGGGGGAGGGACAACAAGAATGGAAAAGAATAATGGGATGTCTATTTTGGAAAGAAGATATGTAAAGGGAAAGATACAAACATAAAGCAGCAAATGGAGCACAGTGGTATGTGAGGAACTTCTCTTGTGTCAACATAAAACTCAGGAAATCTAATGTTATGAAAAGGCACATAATATACTTTGTGATACCGCAAAGGCAGGGGCAGTTCTCTGCTCTCTTAAAGGGATGCTAGAATGACAGCCAGATGAGCCTCAGCAATCTTTGGCTTGTGTAGGGGATGGCCAGACAAAAATAATGAGAAGCTGCTATAGCGCCTAGGCAAGCAGCTGATTTTCAAAGAAAATGCTCTGAAAGCTTGGGAGTACATTGTCCAGTTATAAAAGATGACTGATAATTCTGGTGAAAGGTCTGTTTGGCTAAGCAATGAGCTTTTCGATCAACTAGAATGGAAAAGGAGAGGAAATAAAAAGGAGAAACAACAACAGGCTACAGAGGTGTTGCATAAAAACATTGATTGCTTGGACACATAGGTGTGAAATTGGGAAGACCAAAGCCGCCACTGGAGCTAAAAGTCGTAAGGGGCATAAGGAAAACATTTTACAGGTTTGAGAACCATCCAGTGATGCACCAGGAAACATGGATGGGAAGGGTAAAAGGAGAATTAGGGGAGCTACAGGCTCCTTTCCTGGGAAAGTGATGGACCTATGTACTGAGGCAGAGCACACACTCAAGCAACTCTGCTAAAAAAGAACAGACATTACGGCAGAATCCAAACTTAATACACAACAGTGGTCTCATCACTAGTAAGGTAAACCCTATCCTGAGTTACTTTAGGAGAAGCATGGATGGCAAAAAGTTTGTATTTTGCCTACTTGGCACAGCTGAAGTTGGTGTAGCATGCCCTCTTCTGGGTCCCCTGGTTCAAGACAGACATGTCTGCAGACATGTTATGTATCAGATGCATGTTTTTAAATTTGTGAGGGAGACTGCAGGCCCTCTCAGAAAGCTCACTTCCTGACTGGACTGAAATGGGTGTGCCAGCTTCTAGCCTGGTCATGTCCCCCTTTAGGTACTGGAAGGCCACTAAAAGGTGTCCCTGGAGCTTTCTCTTCTCCAGACTGAACAACCCCAGCTCTCTCAGCCTGTCTTCACAGGAGAGGTGCTCCACTGCTCTATTCATCCTCATGGCCCTCCTCTGGACTCATTCTGACAGCTCCATGTCCTTCTTGTGCTGGGGACCCCAGAGCTGAACACAGCACTACAGATGGGGTCTTGCAAGAGCAGTGTAGAGAGGGAGTATCACCTCCTTCATACTGCTGGACACGGACACACTTCTTTTGATGCAGGGTCTGTAGCCCAAAAAACACTGCATCATATATTAATATCTTCTTTTGATATTATTTGATGTATCACATATTAATATCTTGTTCAAAATCAAATAGTCATAGTGAAGTTATTTGAATGCAATTAACAACAACTTGAGGGCTAAAGCCTTTTGTATATGTGTATATATATATATATATATATATGATCTAGACCCACTGTAGTTCTGTATGCTTTGTAAACCTTGGACATATGCACTGAAAATAGATTTTATTTAGGGAATTGATATTGTTGAAGCACCTATTGAGAAAAAGCAAAAACTAGCTCTAACTGCTTTTTCTGCACTTACTAGCCTAAGCATGCAGACTGTTGTTTTCCTCAAGCAGTGGCATCTGTTATTGAAAAAAATGATGTGTGAAGTATACTAGTAGTCAAGAAATATCAGAGACCAAGATGAGTCTTCAGCACCTCCAGAGGCAGCAAGGAAATTGGAAGAGACAACAGATACAATATGTGCTTGCAAACAGAGAGTGCAGAACAGAAGAAAAAAAAAATTAAAAAAAGACACCATGTGAATTGTTTAATTTGGAACAATAAAGAAAAAGCTCCAGGAAGAAAAGTACAATATTGTGTTCATGTTTTTGTTCTCTTTAATCACATTCTTTATTTATAACAGAGTTGATGGAGTTGATGACTTAAGGGCGTTCCAAGAATCTTTTCATAGCTCTAGATGCTGATTTATACTGGATCTCTTAGGTTTGCTATCAAGTGGATGTTGGATTAGTTGGACAATATCTGGGTATAATTCTTGGCTGTATTATAGCAGTTCATGAGATGAAAGTCTGTCTCCAGGAGATCAAATAGGAATTTTTTATTTGATATAAAGACTTTACCCTGGTTTTTCATTATTTTTTTCACAGCTTGATCAGAGCAGAGAAAAAAAGGGGAAAACAAAACAAAACAAAAACCTGCTATGCTGGATGTTTTGTAGTGGCTTTAGAACTGAGAACTCCCAGCCCTTTTAATCTTGTGATTTTCTTTTTTTTCCTAAGCCTTGAATGATGGAACTTAAAGCTTTATGTGTATGCAGAAATTTGAAAAAGCAGCTTGACTAAATCTTTGAATTTAAGAAGAGAAATAGATAGAAAGTTAATTTTATTATTATTATTGTTATTTATTATTTTTTATTCTGATATAAACCTATCATATGATGCTTTGAGATCTGTCCCATAGTACTGAAATGCTAGGAGTAGCCAGTTGTGGTTCTCCCTAGGTTTCTCAAATCCTGATGTATTTCAGGACTAAGCTTCCTGACTCTGCCAGAGTTGGCTAGGGTTCTGTGCCTTTCCCCTGCAAGTCCAGCATGAAATAGATGGGGCTGAGAAACAGTGATTAGAGAAAAAAGTATAGTTTAGACAAAATAGAAACAACAGTTTTCCCTGAATGTTGGCTTCTCCCTTTTCATTGTTCAAAATTATGGAAATTTGGGGGCATTTTAATAGCATGTTCTTCCTCAGGGAGAAGAATTTATTTTCTGACCCTTATCTGAGGTACTGGAACTTTGGGAGGTTTTTAATGAACATCTTATGAATTCAAATGCAGGCAGCGTGCAAAAGTTGCTTTTTCTTCTTTTCTTCTGGCCACCTGGAATTGGATTAACAGAAAAGCTAAAAGTAGCACTGAGCAGGACTATAGGTAATGCCATGCTGGTTTACATCCCAAACCCACCTAATCCCATACCATTTCTTCAGTAACAATTAGTGTTATATACTTCAGAAGAAAATGGGATTACATGGCCTTTGTTCCTCCACATACATTCGTAGGCTTATGATGAGTTGTACTCATTTGAAATTGCCTTAACTCCCAAGGACTGGGATTTAATGTCTCTTGAGTGAATTAGTTGTATTCAATTATGATTCTGTGGATGTTCTCGTCATCCACAGAAATGACTGTTCTTTCAGCAAACTTTGCAGATTTTCTGGCAGCTTTTTGCAGCAATATGTTATCTATGCTTTAATCATATGTGGACTGAAACAGCTATTGAATTCTACTTTGTTCCTATGTTAACAGGGAAGGAGCACAGAAATTTCGTGTCTACAATTTCTTGAGCACTGGTTATTTCCGTAACAGTTAGGTTGTATGTTTTCATCACAACACCAACTGTTCACCTCCTTTTAAGGCTATTTTTTGCAGTCTCAATTCATATGATCAAGTTTTATTTTCAAGCTTGATTATCCTCAGTGTTTCTTTGAGACTTCCTATGTTTGGCTATGTCTCTTTGGCACTGACATTCAGGGCTGTGTATGTCAGGAGGAACACGTTAAACAGTACACTGAAAATCAGTAAATTTATAGAAACTTCTAAGGCAGAATAAGAGCATTCTCTTTAATTGGGGTTATGAGCAACAAATGGTCTTGAGTAGAACAGAAAATGTGAGGAAATTTCTATTTCATCATTGACAAACGCAGCAAGAAGAACTCAGAGAGAGGACACTTGTGGTGCTGAGAGGGACAAAGCAAGCAGGAAAGTTTATAGGCCCCCATCATGGATGAAACACTCATATTTCTGAGAAGAAACTATTATAAAGTGTGATACAGAAATAAATGTTCATACTCTTTCCTTCTCCTATAACTGTTTGCAATTTTGTAAGGAAGATTTGCCCCCTAGCTTCCCAACATCTGATAAACACTATAAATAAAGTCACACTTTATATTATCAACATAGTGTTAGATGACTACAGATCACCAGTTACAGGAAAACCAGTTATAAAACTATTGCATGACCTTTACTTCCATAGTTTTTAAATATGGTATTGAGCAGTTGCAATCACCTTGTTGTTGATCTGGAGGTCTCCAATTCAGGAAATGGTAAATGGCATCTTCATTACGAAAAACAGTGGTGTGTCAGGGAGTGCTTGTTCATTGTTCTGCGTCAGAGTTTATCCGTGTTGACTAGGTTGTATAAAAGAGCTTTTATTATTTGCTTTAAAATATAAACAGCAGTTAAGTAAAACCATGAAGGGATTGTGACTGCCTTGGAGACTAATCTTTTCATTCTCCTCAGGAGCTTGAAAGGCCTTGGACTGCTCCAGCTGTTGTAGATTTATGAATTGCTGGCTGGAGATACAGGCCTTAGAAGTAGGAAATCATATCCCTCACTCTGAATATCCTACAGTGTACCTGCGCTGTCAGTTTAGCAATGCTTTTAGAGAGTTGTTTCAGCTGATGGCATAGGCATACAAAGACTTAATTTGCTTGCTCTGAAACCCTGATAGCCTGAATGTCCATGCATAACAGAGGCATAAACTGTCAGGGGTCCATCCTATTTGGGCCAAGTCTGAATATTTTTACATGAGAACCCAATTTAATGTTTCCTGGAGTTTGAAACATTTTTAGAGAGGCCTCTCTTGATAGCTGGCAATTCTTGCTCTCCTCCTTCACTTCCCATTGGTCACTGATGAACTACATGTTGCCTGGTGGCTAGTAAGTTGCTGATCGTTGCTTCACTCCAGTGCAGCCATTTCTGTGTTACTTCACAGACGCAGATTTGTGATGCTGCTAGTTGGTTGTGAGATGTTTTCTTTTGAAAAAAAAAAAAAAAAAAAATCAGTCAAAACCAGTATTTTTCAGAGCAGTGTTAAAATCCATAGTGATTAAAGGTTCCTGGTCCAGCCTGCAGCCCTACTGGCTGCAGCCTGTAATCATATATTAATTCATGATTTTGCTATCATTTTGTCCCAGTGAGTTAACTTTGAAATTTTTCCTGAAATCCAGACACTTTCCATGGTGGCAAGGTTCATGGGATGGCTTGGGGCTTGAGGAGAGGAGTTCAGGGACAAAATTCACGGTGCCAAGCAGAGTTTTGGATTCAAGAAGAGGAAAACAGATCTGGATAGCAAAGGAGTGAGAAACAAACAAACAAACAAACAAACAAAGAAACACATAATTGTGAAGTGGATGAGATCTTATTTCTGTAGGTGAAGCCGCAGTGTATGACTGGGGGCTCAGGTGCCCAGAAGCAAGAGCTACCTGAAGCTGGTGTAACACCTAGCAAGCAATGCCACCAGATCCCCTTTATGACCTCAAGACAGCTGAAATGGAGGCTAGATGAGGTCCCAGCTGGGATGGGCAGATGTTCTGTCACTTTGCCACAGCACAACTGCACACCATCCTTCATGCCCCAGGGCTGTGATATCTATTTCCAACCACTGTCCGGCCTCTACTGCTTATTTTTGTTTTAATATTTGCAGCAGAGGGGTCAGGTATATGTCTGGCAGTGTTTTCCTCCTCTCTCAAAGTATCTGTGTATATGTGTATCTGATATGTGTGTATCTAGTATGTGTATCTGAGGTGTCTGATGTAGGTTTTTAGACACCCATAGGGTTGTTTAAAATCATTTCTTTATTCTTTCATAATAGGAGAAAGCCATTCTCAGCAATCCATTTTCTGTGTCTGAAACATGAGTCATGCATACAGTCATATACAGGCAGTGATTACTCACTGTTTGTCTTGATTAATAAAGTGGAATTACTAGGCAGCAAATGTAAAACAAAAGATAGTAACTTTTTTTTTCTTTTTTTTTTCTCCCTCTCAAAAAGCATAGTAAAATTGTTTTGCTTACCACAATAAGATAATTCTTTACACAAAGATATCAACATAATTTCTGGATCAGGAAATCCTTAAACCTTGGAGTGCTGGAAACTGGGCAAAGACACGGTTCGTGCTTAAACTTCTTCCCTTTGCTTTTGTTACTGGCCATTGCAAGAACTAGTCAAGGCAGAACTCCTGAGCTAAGGACCTCTGCCTGGTCCATGCGACCATTTGCACTTACCTAGCTTGAGAAAGTGGAGGTTTGCATGAGTTTAATTAATTGGCACAATGTCATTGGAATAACCGAGTTGGTTAATATTCACAGGTGTTTCACTAACCATGCACCTGTGGTCCTGTATAAAGTTAAAAGAAAAAAAAAAAAAGGCCTCCAAATCTGCAGTTGCAACAGTACATCATAGAGCTTTTTCTTGCTTATGTTACAGTGACACTGTGGCCACAAAAGCAACTGTTCATCTGGAAGTATGGGGCCCAACAATGTTTTAAAAGTGTGAAAATATCTGAAAAAAAAATAGAGGTGGAAACAGAGTATGCAAAATAGTTTTGTTTGTTTGTTTGTTTTCAGGTATTCAACCATGTGCCACATTTTCTTTATAAACAATTCAGTACAAAGTATGTTATAGAGGAAACTATTTTCTCCTTTTAGCATCCTTAAAAAAAAAAAAAAAAAAAAAAAAAAAAAAGAGAGAGAGAGAAAAAAAAGGAAATAATTTAAAAGAGTAAATTTAAACAGCCTCCCCACCCCTCTCCTTCCCCTTTCCCTCCCTTTCCATTTCCATTTTATTTTCTTTTATCTCTAACTCTTACGGCATTTTGAAATGACTTTGTGTGAAAATTACTGCATCTACACATTCATCAAACGTATTGTTTTGACTTCAGAGTCAGTCTTGGGCCAGCTAGAGTAATGATACATCAGTGGTATGTTCAGTACTTTCAGATGAGTGCAGGTTTGATTCTGTAAGGTTCCAGGCAGTAATGACATGGGTTGAGTTTATTTCTGCCCAGTGAACTGATGTAAGCCAAATGTTCTCAGATCATCAGTCAAGAAAGGGAGAGGAGCACTGCAAGACTGGGACCAGGCATTGGTTTGCACCGAGCAGCCCAGCACAGTGTGAGTCAAGCTGAAAGTGAGCTGTAGGTGAGGACTTTTGGGTAACCTTGGTTACCTGCTGGTTAGCTGCTATTATAGGTGAAGATAATTGAGCTGGATGGGGAAGCTTCATCCTTTACTTACAGTAATGTGCATTCAGGGGAGCTTTTGGAGAAAAACACGATGAAAAACCCTAAGAAGTTTTAAGCATCATTTTTCCCATTCCTGTAAACTTTTCTCCACGGTGGATGTAATATGATCAGTGATGCTTACAAATGGCACCTCAAGTAAAAACTTGAAGATTTTACTTCTGCACAATCAGTGTTCTTTTGTTTTGATGAAGTTACAGGTGGCTTCTGTCATTCACACATGCTACTGCTGCAATGCCAGTGGTGCTGTTAAGATGTGGATGTGTGTCAGTGATGTTCTGGTTTCTCTGTGTATTCTACTAAAATGTCTTTTAGATCCCAAGAGGTAAAACGTAAGGTAAAATGTAAAATTCTTTTAAGCTGCCTCCAACCATTAACACAGAGCAAACTATTCCAAAAATAGTAGCAAAGCTATAAGCAAAATAAATAAATCAATCAATAAAAATTGTGTAATTGTTTAAGACCTAAGATACAGCCTACACTGCTGTTGGATGAAGTCCTTTTTTAACTATTGGCCTATTTACTTACTGTGATACAATATTTTCTGTGGGGTTTGTACTCTTCTGTACATGCAATGCAGATCTGATGCTTAAGCCTTGCAATTTACAAATGGACTGACAAAACAGAAAGAGTCAAACTAATTATTACCTTCTGGGCACTGCAGATGGCTTTTCAGAAGCTCATGGGTTTGTGGTTCGCTTTTAAATAGACAGTGATTTAAGACTTCTCTATGTTTACACAAAGGCTAAAATTAAGCCTCAGTTAGTTCTGATTGAACTATTTTTCAGTTATAGTAGTAGCAGACAGATCAGTTTAAAATTCAGTTACATAACCTTAATTGAATGAAAAACACTTTTCTTTTGTTATTGGATTTTTTTATTTATTTATTTTTTTTGGTTGCTGTTGGAAACATAATCTTCCCACTCCTAACCACCTTAACCTGTTCTTTTAAGGAAATTGGAATATTTATTGACACTGTAATCCAGAATTGTTACTTTGGAAGCAGGGGTAATCTTCAGAAATATCAGCTGTTCTTTATGTACAAGTGTGAAAAAATCAAACAGGAAATTAGGATATAGAGAAAAAAAAATGCAGTGTGAATGATTAAAAGAAGTTTAGACAGAGTGATTCCAGCTGAGTTTTTTGTACTTGCACTTGATTGAAAAGATAGCCTTTACCAGGCAATCCTTCAATATTTCAATATCTTTATCTCCCCTACAAAGCATAAACTGGGTAATTTGCTGCCGTAGCGTCCATAGTCTTGTTTGGTAGAAGCTTCTGAGTTCTCTGGCTGAAACAATTACACACTTCAGATTAATGGCTAACCTGACTAAATTGACATATAAAAAGTATTTCCTTTTGTGTGGGAGGCTTTCATCTATTTATCATAAGGAAATCTTTAAGGTTGCACTCTTTAAAGACTTTCCTTATCCTAATTGCTAGAATAAGTAGTAAGAGAACAGAAGTATGCAAAAATACTACATTTTTTTGCAGTTTTTGAAAACTCCTTTTACACAGACTAAAAATGAGCAGAATAGAGTGGGTTTTAACTGCTATCTCTAATGTACTTGGTACTGCAAAAATCTGTTTGTTGTACGCCAGTGGACTCTTGTTTTAAAACTACTATTCAAATATTCTTTAAAAAATATTTTTTGGGGGTGAAACTTGTGTATTGGTTACCATCTCAATAAATTAAATTTTATTCCCAACATTATATAAACCAGAGAGATTTGTAGGCTATCTTCTGCTTCAGTTTCTCAAATGTTAAAGTGAGAAGATGATCTTACCTGACCTGATTGTTGTAAAATCCCCAACAAATTGTCTACAGCTTGATGACATTTTCTTAGCTATTGTAGGTAAGTATACCCAAATGTCTAAGCTTTCTCAGTGTTTGCAGAGCAAACCAGTCTCTTCCAAATTGAGTCCACACACACCTTGCCCTGTGTTCAATGTAAAAACATATTTTAGCTCTGCTGTGAAAAAAATAACAAAAAGGAAGCTCTGAATTCTGGAGCCTGCTGTCTACTTAGTGAGCATGGTAGAATTTTGCAGGCTTCCTCCACATTATTGGAGGAGCATGGGTGAAGGCACAATGCCATCAGCTCTTGGCCTCAAAGGATTGTAGGGACTCTGTTTCGTCTTTGACTCTCCACTGTCTGTGCCAAAATCTACACCATTTCTCTGCTATGTTTCTTGGAAAATGAACAGAATGCCAAATTTCTCACACCATTATTTTTATTGGCTAGTGCCAATAAATGGCACTGGCACAATATGGGCTGGTCTTATTCATGATCTTTAGGGTATAAATATGTTAGTTTACATCTGATTTGGTCTTTCTGAAGGGATTGTTCACAATTCTTTCTGATGACACCACTCTAGAGTTTTGCCTTAATTTTCTTTAAGTTTAAACTTAATCTCAAAGAAGTTTTAAAATTTAAACAAGTGTCTTGTTTCTGAAGGCCTCCCCCTTACCCAAAAGAGTTTGGTGATTGCTAGAGGTATTCAGTAGATTCAGCACAAGCAGTAGGACTGCAACTTTTCAGTACATTTTGTTCTTTGAAAGCTTAAGCATTTTGCTGTCATTAATGCACATAAATGTATTTGACTTTATTTGACTGATGAAGTAGGAGAAGTTTAGGGTTCCTAAATCTTTTGTTTTCCTCTCATTGCAACTGTGTTGATATCTTATCCCCAGAATAATGTCCTACATCAGAATTGTTAGTTGTAAATTTAGAGAGCAGATCTGAATATCTCCTACTTTTGCATTTTGAAATTAGCAATTATTTCCCTCCTGAAGTCAAACACACCAGGTCTGGTCTCATTCACTAAAAATCTACTTCTGCACTATAGTACAGTCCTCAACAGCAAGTATCAGTGGATAATGTCAGAGCTTAAACAAACAAACAAACAAAAAACACACCAAAACCACAAAAATAAATAAATAAATAAATCACCTGCAATTTCACTGCATACTGTCATAATGTTCAGGGCTGCTACAGCAGCAGGTAAACGTGCTGACCTCAGCTAAGAGCATTGCAAAATAGAATAAATTCTTTTATTTCAAAGGATGCAATTCTTAAAGTTGGTGGGAGAGACTATGTGGTTTATATGCCCAGCAACCCAGACTGCTTCATGGTAAGCAGACTGATTCATGGTAAGCTAAACCTTTATTTCTAAAGTCTAGCTATCATTCATAGTGTTGTTACCCCGTACCAAAAGTGCTCTGTTCTCATGCTGTGGTAAATGTACACAAAGCAATTGGTTCTAAGAATGATAAATCATTCATAAAAATTATCTTCCCGACCATACATGTTTATTCAACAAAAGCAAACAAACAAACAAACAAAAAACAAGGTGTTGGAAATTCTCTGTCTATAAAACCCATCATGAGACCAAATCAGAATGACCAAAGGTTTATTTTGCCTTGTTGTTGGAAAAACTGGATTAGACCAGGGTGTTATCTCCTCTGCTGGCCCTTAGAGACTCCTCTGCTGAAGTAGAGCTCCATACTGAAGATGTGAAAAATGGGCCCAGTGAACAGTGCTAAAGAAGTTAGATGGACTTCTAGATGTGATTAACTGTGCCGTTGCTTTCAGGGTTCTCCTGGGAGGACAACTTTGTATTGTCCCTCTTAGTGGAGCTAGGAGAAGGCATCAGAATGTTTTTTGTAATAGGACTGGGATACTGTTTTTTTGGTGAAATGAAACATTTAATGCTATTAACCTGATCTGGCAACAGAAGAAAACGGAGAATATAACACAACAGCTAGTTTGACTTGGATGTGAGATATACTTTTATTTTCTGCATATGACAAGGCCACAAAGATTCTAAAGTGTCTGATATCAACAAATTTCTGTTTAAATACTTTTGGTCATCTGATATTATCTGATATTTAACTGTATGAAGTTCAATTAGGCCAAGTACCAGGTCCTGCACCTGGGGCGCAAGAACGCCAAGCAGAGCTACAGGCTGGGAGATGAGTGGTTGGAAAGCTGCCAGGTGGAGAAGGACCTGGGAGTGATGGTGGATAGTCGGCTGAATATGAGCCAGCAGTGTGCTCAGGTGGCCAAGAAGGCCAACGGCATCCTGGCTTGTATCAGGAACAGTGTGACCAGCAGGGCTAGGGAGGTGATCGTCCCCCTGGTGAGGCTGCACCTCGAGTACTGTGTTCAGTTTTGGGCCCCTCGCTACAAGAAGGACATCGAGGTGCTTGAGCGGGTGCAGTGAAGGGCGACGAAGATGGTGAGGGGCCTGGAGAACAAGTCCTACGAGGAGCGGCTGAGGGAGCTGGGCTTGTTCAGCCTGGAGAAGAGGAGGCTCAGGGGTGACCTTATCGCTCTTTACAGATACCTTAAAGGAGGCTGTAGCGAGGTGGGGGTTGGTCTGTTCTCCCACGTGCCTGGTGACAGAACAAGGGGAAATGGGCTAAAGTTGCACCAGGGGAGTTTTAGGTTGGATGTTAGGAAGAACTTCTTTACTGAAATGGTTGTGAGGCATTGGAATGGGCTGCCCAGGGAAGTGGTGGAGTCACCATCCCTGGAAGTCTTTAAAAGACGTTTAAATGTAGAGCTTAGGGATATGGTTTAGTGGGGCCTTGTTAGTGTTAGGTCAGAGGTTGGACTCGATGAACTTGAGGTCTCTTCCAACCTAGACAATTTTGTGATTCTGTGATATATTTTTATGGACAGACAAGCACAGAAAATGTAAAGATGTATTTTTATTAAGGAAAACTAACTAAAAATCCAGAGTGCACATGAATCCATTGAGAATTTTTTTGCCAAGAGTAGCTGGTGGTAATGAAGTTTAAGGTCAGTCATGAAATGCTTTTCACTGATTCATTCTGTTCCTGGAAGATGTGGACTCATCTTGACTTGTATGCAACTTTTCTGTAGTTTTGTGACTGCAATGATGAAAAAATGGAAAAAAGAAATCTATCTGGATAGTGCTCCCAGTGCACTCACAGCATTTGACTAATCCTCATGTGATGGCTATGCCTTTTTCAATTTACAACAATTAAAACAGGGAAAAGAAGTTTTAGAAAAGCATTTTAAGGTAGAGCCCTTGGCACTCTGCTGCCCATATAAGTAGAAAATAAAGTAGTGATATGAAAACTTTGTGACAGAGTAACAAATCAATAAGGTATTTATTTGTCTATAGGTCCAAGTAGACCCCATATACCCCAATGGTAAAGAAAGATAAAATCTTCATAGATCAATCAATCAATACTATACCAGTAATACTGAAAATAATTTCTATCCCTTGGAAACAGTTTTTTGTTTGTTTGTTTGTTTGTTCGTTGTTTGTTTTGTTACTAGGCAAAGGTGGAGTGTCCTGTCCTTCTGATGCTTTTTTTTTTTTTTTTTTTTTAATCTACTGAGTACATGGGACAGCTGGTGTCAGGAACTGGGGGTTCAATGTTTGAACTAAAATTAATAGATCTTGCAATTGAATGGCTGTTTACGTGAAATTACTGTGATGTATACTAAAGCAGTCTGGACAGTAATGGTTTTAGCAGAGTCAGGCATCAATGTGTTTAGTACTAGAAAAAAAATACCTCTCACACTAACTTTCAGATCCATGTGCATTTTGTTACTTTTATTTTCTGTAAATCCTCCTCATCAGACTTGGAATTGCTTTCACATCAAAGTGATGGGGTTTCAACAGTAAAACTCTGTCATGCATTTTGATCTAATTTTCCAGAACTGTCTTTGCAATACACCATTTTGCATGACAGTTTGCAGTGTGCTGTCTTGAAGAGTTTTTATTTTTGCTCGGATTCTGGTCTCTACTACAAACTGCTATGTGATACTCTTTCAATGTGTTACCCACAGACCTGCAGTAAAGCTACTATGTAAAAATGTTCAAAGTAAAGGAAAGCAAATCAGACCAAAAAGTTAGTACTCAAATAGTCAGTTATTTATTGAGGAAGCCTGCTTTACTGTTAAATATTTTCCCACCCCGAGATGGAGAAAAGTTAATGAGAAATAGGAAGAATCACCATCAGACCAAAAAAAGCAATTTTAAAAAAAAAAAGAAAAAAGAAGTATTTCACATTAACAGCATAAGAACTCTAGAATTGTTAAATGCCATGGGGAAAAACAAAACCAAAACCAAGAGATTATATATTTTACATTTTACATATTATGTTTTTTTCACCAGTATCATAAACATAATGACTTTTTGATATGATAAAAGTTTTTACATATTTTTAAAGAAATAATAATAATAAATCAGAATAATCATATCATCTTCATCAGTTATTTTGGTCATGTGGGTAACAGATAATCTATGGCATGATGCATGTCTAAGAATACACCAACTGTCCTACTTTTTTAAATATGGCAAAATTAAAAGTGATATTTGCTGAAACTTTGTGTGCTGAAAATTTAAAAGAGGACAAGTACAAGTCTGAGGGCCATAAGACACACTTAATTGAAGGCATTTTGGGCACATTTATTTTTGACGTTGAACAATACAAGGTTTAATGTGATTAATTATTTTATTTGTAAAGTTGTAGCATATTGGTAGCTACGTCTGAAACTATGCAGATGCCCAAGTTGCCTGGTAGCCCACATGTTATTTAAGAAATAGTTCTTTGTGTCTTAAGCATGGGAACCATCTTTCTTCCGGCAGCTGGGGGATCTGTCCTATGGGGGACCTTTGCAAGCACCAGCGGTTGAGGGAACAAGATTTGTGTCCTCCTGCTGAGCCACTCAAAAGCTGCTTTAAGCTGGTACATGACAGTATTATTTCCTGTCTTAGAAATTCTCAGCTCCATCATGAAATGATGACACAACCTGATTTGGGGTTTTACTAAACCAATATGGAGACTAGATGCTGCAGACCCAGGTAGTTTAATAAAATTGTGTGTATCTGTCATCTTCCATGGCAAATCTGCAGAAGGGAGGAGATGGGTGACAGTTTCTTCTTCCACTTCGTCTCACCACCCCCCTCCCAAAGAGAGAGCATGATTAGTGTATTCAGTCAAGGGACAAGGGTACTAGCATGAACACACCGGTTGTAACAAATGCTTTGACATTACATGCTGGGAGTTGCAGTAGCTAAGTAGTGATGGCCAAGGGTTTTTTGAGCTTTGCCTTCATAAATCAAGGTCAACAGATATGCAGAAGTATGGTCTGTGAAACATCATTTAACAGGTCAACAGCCAGTCATCTGGGAGGAATGCCACAAGGAAATAAGGAGTACTGTAAAGAGAAATATTCGTATGCATATGACATCAATGCTAATACCCTGAAAAAATAAGATTTATTTTATTTTATTTTAACTGATTATGTTATTTGATTCTCTCTGGAGCATTTAGTTGATATCTGTGTGTTGCTGACAAAACAAACTGAATTTATGTTGCTGGAATCATCACAATGAGTCATTAAGATAATTAAAATGAGTCAATGAAATGAGTCATCCAATGACAGAGCTACACCTGCAACCAGCTTCTGTCCCTATGTTACACAATTGAATTTTTGATGATGGGCTTAAAACTTCTGGCTGTCACATGAAGTGTTTCTTAATGGCTCATTTTTGCAATCTGAGTTGTAATATTTTGTAATTCTGAATGAGTCTTTGTAACTGAATTAACTTGTTAGTCACAGAAAATAGAATCTGCCACTCAGAAAGGGAACACTGCTGCTTAAAATTAGTGTTCTTGTTTGCAAAAAGTTTTTATAAGCATATCCTTGAGCAAGAATTTTAGTAATATCAGGTTTATCCTTCAAAACCAGTAAACATTATGAGGATATAATCTGCATT
Organism: Aythya fuligula; assembly: GCF_009819795.1. Lineage (NCBI taxonomy): Eukaryota > Metazoa > Chordata > Aves > Anseriformes > Anatidae > Aythya > Aythya fuligula. The sequence goes on from NC_045560.1 coordinate 111,369,600, forward strand.
ACAGCTTTAAGTGTATTTACACCTTGGTTCTTGCACTGGCAGATTTTTCATTTATATGAATTAAAACACTTTCTGTTTTTTTTAAAGGAAATTATATTTCTTTGTGTAAATACAGCATGTGAACATTTTAAGGAAGGGGATTACATATTATGGGTGTCTGCATAATCTCTACCATACCTGTTTTTGCCTGTTGGAGTTGGTACATTTATGACTTAAAGAAAAATAAAAAAAGAGTAATCTTATTAATTATGTATTGGATATTATCTAATAAATACCAAAGATCAGAAAATGTTTCAGAACTTCTAGTGATTAATACTTTAAGTATTTTGAGGAGAAATTTGGTAAGCTTATTATTTTCACTGACTGTAAGGTGTAAAACTGTGAAAGTCTGAAATCTGCAAACTTGGGTACATAAATACTGACATCAATTCTTTTTCTGTTTCAATATTTGTTGAACAAATCAGGCTTTAGGAAGGTAAGACTAGAAGAGATAATTTGGCTTATTTGACCACCATTTATTTATTTATTTATTTATTCTAGTTGCACCTTTCCTGTTTTTCCCAGGCAGTGCATGGTGATATAAACAAGCTTGTAAGAAAACACATTTCCAGTTCTTTTCCAATTCTTAGCCGATTAAGAAGAGTTTCAGAGTGTTTTTTTTACAAAGTACTGATATTAATAGATTTAATAGATTCAAAAATGACTAATAACTCAATAGAAATCCACTGAGTAAGAATATTTCAGAATATATTTATTCATCTCATTAAAAATGTCATAATGTCATTGGCATGTTGTCATACTTTATTCCATTTTTTAATCTTACACATTTTTTCCCCTTTCATTTCTGGACCAACTGTTTTAGGTTGACAGGGCAAATAAGAAACATACTGAAGATGAAGATGCCTGTTGTAGCAAGTATCTGTATGGGTAGTAGGGCTGTGTTTGCTGAGCATGTCACTGCCCTTGAAGAACAACGTATGATTCTGCTTCCTAGTAGAGCTTAGAAAGACCGGTTACCTCAGTGCTTAGTCTCAGGAAGAAAGATGAAGAAGCCTGGTTGACTGATACTTCTTTTAAAAGAATTTAGGATGTTTCATAAGCAGTGTAAGATGATGGAGGAGGAAAGTCGCACCTCTTCCCTGCTTGCCCAGTGCTTTTTCTTAAGTAGGCTTAAGAATTTCACTGAGGAATGAAGATGTTTTAGCCTTTCTTACAGATTTTTGGTATAAATCTATGTCATGCAACAAAATTCCATTTGCAGAGAGATTACACAAATTTGTTACTTGAGTTTATTTCATAATCTGTCAGTTTGCAGAGAGGTACCAACGGGGAGCTGACTGTTCTTCTGTGTTAAGCTTCTATTTTGAAAGTGAGTTACAATTCCCAGACAGCAAACCAGAGTAAAAGAGCTGTGAAATTTATTATCATGATCACATCACCTTTCTCTGTGGACTTCTGAGTATTTAGTAAGTAAAAGAGAGAAAATCCATCTTAGGTAGGTAGTACATCATCTGCACAGTAATGGCAATTTTTCATTTCACTTTGGCTTACATGAGCTGGGAGATACCATTTCCATTGAAAAAGTCAATCCCTTTCCATTTATAATGATAGATTGTCTTATTTTGAGCTCTCTGGAGAGAGTACTCTGCTTTTAGTCTGTTGTTATTCAGGATACAGAAGAACTTTTTTTGGTCACTAGTGACTCTTTTTCTCTTTACTTAAGTATATTGTTTGTAGATGGGCATTTACTGAAAGTGTCATGCTTGGGAGTGACTTCTAATACAATCTGGGCAGAAAAGGGAAGGAAAAATAACTTGATTTTGAGAAACCTTGTTTTCAGATGAACCTTTTCAGTCTGTCTTTTTTGTGAAGCTAGAGTCAGACTTGCTAAAATAAGGCAAAGCAACATTGAGAAGAGCCCCTGGCAGGGGCCCAGTCAGGTCTGTGAAAATGCTGATGCTTTTACAGCAGAATTTCCTTTTTTCCCCCCTAACTGCTGGTGTCAGAATATTTTAAGCAAATACATCCTCCAGAAAATGACGCCTCCAGCTGAATTCACTGCTTTGCTTTATCTTTGCTTTCAAGTTAAATAACACAAGATGAAAATCAAGAGTAGTTTCCCTTCTGTTCCTTTCTCAGTCTAAATGTTTCAGAGGTCTTAAGATAAATTCTCCAAGGACTCTAATAGGCAATTTCAGTAATGCAGCAATGTTATAGATTCTTGGCTTTCTGTAAGGTGGACTATGATTTAAGAGACAGATCTTCTTTTATTAGCCTTAGTCTTCTATTAAGGAGTTTCTGCTTTCCTGGAAAAATGCTTATTTCTATTATTGATTGATGTCTGCAGTGAATCACAGTTTAAAACCTGGTTCAAGGGTTAGGTAATTCTTAGTGATATGATTTAATATTTCCAGACAATAACTTTTGCCTTTAAAATCTAAAATAATTATATATCTGAGGAGCTGGTTCAGGCTGTGTTATTGTACCAGCCACTCCCAGAAAAAAGTCTGGAGCAATGGTCAAGGCAATTCTTTTGCAGGACAAAACAGTAAAAAAGCAGAAAGTTCCTCCTGGACCCTCAGAAAACCAAAAACAAGTACAGTCACTAAGCTTTCACAAAGATGGGTGTTACTTCAAGAAAGTGAAGGTTTGAGGAAGACTTGATGGTAGTCTTCAATTTTATGAAAGATAGACATAAAAGAATAAATACACTTGTCCTGATTTAAGTAGGACTAGGGATAATGTGTTTAAATTATAATAAGTGACAATAGATTATACTGGAAGAAAAAATTCTTATAGCATTGAAGTGGTCTCCTTATGGAGGTGGTGGACTATCACCACTGTAGGCTCTTCAGTGGGCACGCATCTGTCAGAAATGACAGCGGTGTATTTTGAAGAAGGGTGTAAGACGAGATGTTCTGTGATCACTTCCAGCTCTACATTCCCATGAGAAGATGGACCTTGGAACTTCATGCAGAAAGAGCGACATTGATCTCCTCTAAAAGCAGACACTGCAAACTGCTTCCCATTGTGCTAATGCTGGAGAATCAACCCATATAATGCAAGCAGGAAAACAACACTATGGCCAATAATGGAAGGATGATGAGGAAGGCAGTGCCATTTCTCTGCTGTACCTGAGGGGCATATGCTCACTCTTCTTTCATCTTTACTAATGGAAGCGCAATCATTTATTATCTACAGCTTAACTCCGGAGGTGACACTGGCACAATTTTCTCTCACGCAGTGTGATTCCTACAGGTCTTAGACTCTGAGAGCTCAGCTATTGCTCTGGGCTCTCAGCAGTTGCTGTCTTGCAGGAGCATACAGGAACTGCACTTACATAATGTCTCTCATCTGAGGATCTCAGGATTCTACTTGAGCAATTCTATCCCATTTTACAGATGAAGAAAATGGGTCACAGAGTGTCTGAGTGGTAGTTCAAGATCACACAAAACTAGGCTGGCACTCAGAACTCCCTGTCAACCTTAGATAAAACACAAGAGTTTTCTCAGTAGTTCTTAGCTGAATGAAGCATGCAGTCGTCCTTACTGCTGAATGGACAGGTATTACCAGGAGACCCTCAAAGGAAAACTTTGAAACTTCTTCAAGTCTGAGTGTTCCCCAGACTGGATGATTAATTTTAATCCTCAGAAACTCAAAGCAGTGAAAAGAATTCTCGTAAATTCAGGGAGAGGGATGCCCTGTCTGGACCAGGAATCATGCTAGGCTATATAGCTAAAGGGCCTTGCATTTTTCATCTTCTCTCTTACTTTCATACTAACAAACACAGGCCAACTCTAGTGAAACCTAGATTCTACTTACTAAAACCCACTGACCTTGCCTCCTTATTCCATGTTCTGTATCTCAGTCTGGTGGGTGACATGCCAGAACAGCACTGGAGGAACCCAGAAAGACTGTAAATAGATACCTTAGTAGAAGCATTTTTGCCTTCATGTCACCAGGAGTAAATCTGAGGAACAGCAAATCATTCACAAACACATGATCAAGGAAGAATATGACAAATGTGAAAGGTTGAGCACTCATCCCAGAGTGTAGTAGCTAACAGAAGCTGTGATAATTTCAAACCCTTTTTAGAAAATTAATAATAATAATAATAATAATAATTAAAAATCATCAGTGAGTGAAAGTTATAACTACACAGCGAATGTTCCAAGCTGATCTGGCAAGGCTTCTTTAAATCACACAAATATCCTTAAGGAGAGTTTTATTTATCTTGATAATATAATTATCCTATGCAGTATCAGAGAGTATAGCCTTGGAGCAAGAATGTCATAAACTCTTAGGAATATTCTGTTGGTAGAAACACAGTAGAAAATTTTCTACATAAGTAATTGGTCATCATTATCAAATAGAAGTTTCTTCACTTATTCATGTATTTGTGATACATTAGAGTGGTAGACACTAGTGGTAGAGCAAAAACAGCTAAGTAAAACTTTCTTCATGTATTCTTTAAAGGATAATTAGAGCAGTAAATCTTTCTGGTTTCAATCCCAAATTTTTAGTAAATTAGCAGTTTCTGAAACTGTATTCAGCCACAGAGCGTGGAAAAATATTGAGTTATTGGAATGAATTTTCTTTTTTCTCCTATTATCTTCCTTACAATACATGCATGGATGCTTTTTAGTCTCTCTGACTGATGACATCTTTGTATTCCTCCTCGGTCAACATGAGGGATTTTTGTACTGCTCCCTTTTTTTTCATGGTAGGTATTTTTTGTTCAACACACCTCTTGTGCTTCTCATATCTGGCCAAGATGACATTGAAATGGAAAGGATGGATGAGGAGGAGGATGAAGGAAGGCCGTTATAGTATATACATATTAGCTGTATGAAAAGCAAGGGATGAACAACTTAATAAATTAAATTAGAAGCTTCATGGAGCCGAGTTCAGTAATGGTGTGAAGTAATTGGACCCAGTGGAGTTATACAGATTTAATGAGAAGAGGAAAAGAATTTAGTCTATTCTGACTATTGATATTCATGACAACAGGTGGAAAGCTGTCCATGGATTCTGTTCTCATTTTGGTTCCCTTAATGGGTAAAACTTAACAGATGCCAGTTTTCTTTTGAAAGACAAGTTTGTTTTGTCTTCTCAGACAGAGATTAAAGAACTCAGAAGACATCATAGATGTTTAAATAATTTCCATCTCCTTTTGACTAACTGGACATCTCAACATTTCACTTGCAGATAAGTGTAAGCCCATTTTCAGCCCTATACATATGTGTTCACTTGCTATGTCAAGTCAAAGATCATGTTGGCTGGAATGTTACTGAGGTTAATCTAGACAGAAACACTGTCCAAGCTTAATTGTATTGCTAAACAAAACACTGCTGTAATAGGGTTCTTTCAAGATTTAAGATTCTTTCAACATTTAAATTTGCAGTGGAGCAATAATAAAGTCAGAGAAAATGGGTGATTTTATTTTAATAAGTACAGAGTACAATAAATTGGTACTGCTAAAATTTTGAGAGATTAAATTTGTGTATGTATGTTTCACAATACATACAATACTGCCTTGTTTCGTACAAGGAAGGAGTAATTTACCATAACTGTGGTGGACTTCATGCAGTTAAAAATGTGCACATTAAGGTTAATGTCACCTTAAAGCCAGAGCTACAGTAAACACTTTTGATAACATTGAAAATAAGAGGTTTATAAAAAAGTTTCCTATGTGAATCCAACTTAAATCACAGAATCACAGAATTTCTAGGTTGGAAGAGACCTCAAGATCATTGAGTCCAACCTCTGACTTAACGCTAACAGTCCCCACTAAACCATATCCCTAAGCTCTACATCTAAACGTCTTTTAAAGACTTCCAGGGATGGTGACTCCACCACTTCCCTGGGCAGCCTGTTCCAATGCCTCACAACCCTTTTAGTGAAGAAGTTCTTCCTAACATCTAACCTAAAACTCCCCTGGCTCAACTTAAGCCCATTCCCCCTCGTCCTGTCACCAGGCACGTGGGAGAACAGGCCAACCCCCACCTCGCTACAGCCTCCTTTAAGGTACCTGTAGAGAGCAATAAGGTCACCCCTGAGCCTCCTCTTCTCCAGGCTGAACAAGCCCAGCTCCCTCAGCCGCTCCTCGTAGGACTTGTTCTCCAGGCCCCTCACCAGCTTCGTCGCCCTTCTCTGGACCTGCTCAAGCACCTCGATGTCCTTCTTGTAGCGAGGGGCCCAAAACTGAACACAGTACTCGAGGTGCGGTCTCACCAGAGCCAAGTACAGGGGGACGATCACCTCCCTAGCCCTGCTGGTCACACTGTTCCTAATACAAGCCAGGATGCCGTTGGCCTTCTTGGCCACCTGAGCACACTGCTGGCTCATATTCAGCCGACTATCCACCATCACTCCCAGGTCCTTATCTGCCAGGCAGCTTTCCAACCACTCATCTCCCAGCCTGTAGCTCTGCTTGGGGTTATTGCGCCCCAGGTGCAGGACCCGGCACTTGGCCTTGTTGAACTTCATGCAGTTGACCTCAGCCCATCGGTGCAGCCTATCCAGATCCTCCTGCAGAGCCTTCCTACCCTCAAGCAGATCAACACACGCGCATAGCTTGGTGTCATCTGCAAACTTACTGAGGGTGCACTCAATGCCCTCGTCCAGATCATCGATGAAGTTATTAAAGAGGACCGGCCCCAGCACAGAGCCCTGGGGAATGCCACTAGTGACTGGCCTCCAACTGGAATTGGCTCCACTTACCACGACTCTTTGGGCCCAGCTATCCAGCCAGTTTCTAACCCAATGAAGTGTGCGCCAGTCCAAGCCAAGAGCAGCCAGTTTCTTGAGGAGAATGCTGTGGGAGACGGTGTCAAAAGCCTTGCTGAAGTCAAGGTAGACCACATCCACAGCCCTTCCCTCATCCACCCAGCGCGTCACTTTGTCATAGAAGGAGATCAGGTTCGTCAAGCAGGACCTGCCTTTCATAAACCCATGCTGACTGGGCCTGATCGCCTGCTTGCCCTGCAAGTGCTGTGTGATGACTCTCAAGAGGATCCGCTCCATGAGCTTTCCTGGCACTGAGGTCAAACTGACAGGCCTGTAGTTTCCCGGGTCTGCCCTCCGGCCCTTCTTGTAGATGGGCGTCACATTTGCTAGCCGCCAGTCAACTGGGACCTCCCCCGACAGCCAGGACTGCTGATAAATGATGGACAGTGGCTTGGCCAGCTCCTCTGCCAGTTCACTCAGTACCCTTGGGTGGATCCCATCCGGTCTCATTGACTTGTGCACATCCAAGTGCCGTAGCAAGTCACCAACCAGTTCTTCGTGGATAGTGAGGGCCACATCCTGCTCCCTATCCCCTTCCACCAGCTCAGGGTACTGAGTATCCAGAGAACAACCAGTATTGCCGCTAAAGACTGAGGCAAAGAAGGCATTGAGCACCTCCGCCTTTTCCTCATCTCTTGTAACTAAGTTTCCCCCCGCATCCAGTAAAGGATGGAGATTCTCCTTAGTCCTCAGTTGACATAAATTGCATTTCTCCCATGGAAAAAGGGAACTGTGGACCCCCTCCTTTATGAGGTAGATCACACCTTCGCTTCATTACATATCATCTGTTTTATCTGTGCCACACAGTCACTGCAACAGGTAGCTAAACAAGTGGAAAAACCTTTCCTGTTCTTGATTTTTTGGTGTCTTTACACAATACAATAGATTCTAAAAATACTTGCCACAGATCCATTTGAAAGAAATAAAAGTAGCAAGAGAAGTGACTCAGAGGGAATGGGTGGGTTGTGAAGACTATTTTCCCAGCATCTCTTTCCTGAAACAAAGATCATCTGACTTGATGGTCCTCTTGATTGGCTGGAGACAGACTTCAAAAGGAAGTTAATCAGGGATGTTGTGTCTTGAAGGGAATACACATATTGCCTACTAGGGAACTACTTTTTCTCTCAACATCCTATTTAGGGCATTTGGATTCCCAAGTGAATGCTGGTATGTGAGCGATGTAAACCTTTCTTTTTCACCATCAAGTTGTATATCTGAGGTCTGTATTTTTAACATTACTGTTTTGGTCATATTTTATCTTCTTGCAGCAGCTAATACTCTTAATAGCTTCGTTAACTCTAGCTATAGTCATTTAAAAATATAGTTAGAGCTGGTGATCAATTATTTTTCTCAGCTGAGAATCTTGCCTTGGTTGTTTGTACTTTATAACATTTACCCCTTCTAAATTTTACAGGTTAGAACACAGTACGGTGTTTTAATATAAAGAATTTTGAGTTTGTAACCCTAATTTATATGCCTTACAGCATGCTTAATTTTCTCATATTTTATTGAGAGATCATATTGTATTTTAATAATTATCTGTTCATCTAAGATGTTTGGGTTTTACAATTGAGATTTTTCTAACCAGCATCATAACAAGTTAGCCAGAATCGAGGAGAGTAGGACAGTATTATGTATCTGTCATGATTCAACAAATCTATGTTACTACTAAGATTACTATTCCAGAATGGAGCCTGAGTGAGATTTTTGACATTAGCCTAGCCTACTTGCCTTTGAAATGAGTAGTTTTATACCCACCCCAAAAATCTTCTGCAGATGGTCCTCTAGTTGCCTCAGTGACTAAAGTTAAAGAATCTTAATAAAGCTACTAGAGGAGCAAAACCACACAGAATTATCAGCATCAGCATCTACTGCAAATTCTCTGTGTGACCTGGAAATGATCCCAACTGGTGACCTGCCAAGTGGTGCTAGCCCCAGTTAAAATGCATTTCTGACAGTGACTATTCAGAGTTGATTTTCTTTTTTAAAGGTTGTGCATGTGGTCTCACTAATTAGGAGACTGTTCCTAATCCAAATATAGATTATACTATTATTGAATTGCTGTTGTGTCCTCTCCGTGGGTCTCTCACTGAATCAAGAAAGGTATTTTTTGACACATGAGCTTAACAAATAATCTTTATTATTATTTGTTATGCACAGATTGGTTCTAATGTATCACTTGCATTACCAGATATGCTTGTTATTGGTCTTAGTGCGAAATTAAATATCTCATAATGTTTTCTTGCTTTTCCAGGGATTCAAAATTAACAAGACTATTTTCAGGCTCTTAATGACAGCTATTCCTTTCATACTTACGTTTGAGGATAGCAATGAATCTGGCATTGTGACCTAGAAGTCATTACAACCATAAAAATTCCTCTCAGGCCAACTACATGAGGAGCTTAAATGTTTCAGATCTTCTGTAACAGATGGAAAAAGAGGTACTTTCTCACATTTCTGAAATGTAAAATGCACGCAGACTTAAGGTAAGCAGTAATGACTCTGGATTTATTCAGAGGTGAATGAGAGACCAATGAGTCACTAATAAACAGAAGTAAGTTTGTTAAACTAAACTCTTGTCTGGCACTGTCTGGAGACTCAAGAAATCATCAAGGCATTCTGTAGCTGAAGTCCAGGAGTGAGAAGTCTGAACTCCTGTCTAAAAAGGTCAAAGAGAAATTGTTAACACTTATCAAGGCTCATATGAAAGAAGGTGTTCTGATCTGGGAAAACTTCCTGCCTTCCTGTCTTAGTGGTATTAACTTCTGTGTCATAAATTACATTATTTATGAATGTCATACACTGAGTCAGCTATGGAAGTGTGGGCCACAGCTGACTTAAAATTTTACACTGGAATAAAATCTAGTGAAATACATGCCAAAAATATATGATCTATATTCTTCTAGAGTCTGGGATGATTCTTCAGACTGAAAGCAGAAAACAAATCTAATGCCAAATTAAACACAGATTTATATATGAAAAGAAACAAGACAATATATACATGGTCTTTTTAAAAAGCTTTCTGGCTGATTAGTTTTGTAAGAAAAATCAACAAGGCAGTGAAAATTCAACTTGTTTTATTTGTCTCTTTGGTTTCATATTCTACCCTTTTTTCCCACCCTTTTCTCCTTTTGAATGATATTTAAATGGGAATAATGTTGGATGGGATGCAATTGGTACCAATGACTAAAGAGGTACAACAGAGGAATGAGGTGTTACAAGGGACACTGGCTGCAAGTTCTCTGTTTTGGGTTCATGCTTTGGTTAATTCAGCCGTGCACATCATGGAGGCAACCTGAGAAGAAAGATACAACAAATTATCTGCCATTTTCTGTTTGTCTTATGTGTTTTATTTTTGCCGTAGTAATTATTAGTTCTGCTGAGCACTCCAAGGCTAGACTAGCTTACATGGGAAATAATATTTAAACATATATATATATATATATATATCATTTAAGTGAATTGTGTAAGTAAATGTTGCACCCACACCAAAGTAATATTTTAAGCCAATCTCCTATATTTGTGTCATCAATTTATAGTCATAATAAAACTACAAGGAAGTGGTTGCTCCATTATTTATATATGTTACAAATACTCTATATTCAATTGCTTACTTAATGTTAGTTTCCAGAAGCAATAATTTGCAAATTGTTTTTCAAATACAGAAGATTGTCATTTGTCTATTCCTTAATATTCCAAAGCATTCCTCTTTATTTGTCTAACTATAATATATGCTAAATTGTTGTGCAGTGACTTTTACATACCTGCTTGTACTTAAATGCTTCTTACTGTTAAGATTGAGATTTACTTCTTGAAAGACAATATTTCTACCTCCATTGGAAAGCAGTAAGAATTGAGCCAAGAGCTCTTATTTTCCTGAAGATGGTTATGACAGATGTAAGCTCATTGTTTCATCTATAAATAATTACAGAATTGCTTAAACATGATGGACATGAGAACAGGAATTCTGTTTCCCTCCACCATCTCCTTTTCCAGTATTTACTCAATATTCCCTGACGTCTTTGATCAAATATTGTGTTTGTAAGGTATTGTGTTATATGCAGAATGGTAAACAAGGAAAATCACCTTATTAAAGCCTCACATCATATAGCATATGGGCATTCCTCCACCATGATGGTGTTGTATTTCCAGACAAAAACGCTGTTTTGTTGTATTGTACCCTCTGCTGAAGCCACCTCCTTGCTCTGTATGAAGACCACCTTTCTTTTTGTGTTATAGACAGACATCAAGGACCAATAAGAACATCTGAACTATCAGTCTGTTTCTTCTTAAAAACAGGCTTAGGGAGGTTTCATTTAAAGTTTTTCAGCTCTGTATCACATTTTCTACCTCCACACAGGAATCATTTCATGATTGGGGATATAGTAAGGAAAAGGTTAAAATGGGGTTAGTCTCAGTTTCTCTGAGCTGTGGAGATCCTTTTAATTAACTTTTAGTGTATTTTATGATGTGTCAAAAAATGTGAGCATTTGTCAGAAGGCAATAAATTTAATGTAATGAACTTCACTGTATTCACTATTGAAATGAGAACAGTAGTCAGTTGAAGTCCACTGCATGTTTACTAACACCTCTAAAGCTAAAACTTTTGATGACCTAGAACAACATCACTTTTGAACAGACACAACCTAGCTGGGTTAAGATCAAAGTAAAATGACTTGTAAACACATGTTCCCATCTTTGCTTCTTATCCTTGGCTAAGGGAACTACCTCTAGTCAAACTGCTTTCAGTGATTTCCTGTAGCAAAAAACCCTCTTCAGTCAACAAGTTCTGAGTACTAAGTAGAGTTGAGTATCCCTTACACAAACTACTTATCACAAACTACTAGTTACACACTGTTGGCTATACAGAAGACGTTAATTTCTTTGCTTAAAAATATATATATTTTTTCCATAATTAATCATCAGAAATACCTAAAACTTCATGAAGCTTGGATTTAAACCGAGGATAGCCTTAGTGCTATTATCATTGGGAACTCCATAGAGACAGATGCAGAGAACATGACTTGCCCCAGCCAGTGCTGCAGCAGTTTTTCTACATCCTCTCTTTTAGTGGAAACATTTCAGGGATTTCTGGCTCATCTTCTTTGTGTCCTATCAGACAGCTATGTGAAACAAACAAGTACAACAAACCATAGATACCCAAACCTGCCTGTGTGGTGGCCTGCAGTTTGCTAGTCTCTGCAGAAGAGATTTCTCTTCCCTCCCATCCAGTCCACCCACTCCAATACAAGAATGAGACAGATCCTAAATTGTGCTTTGCCCTTGGAAAGAGGAAGTCACTTAAATAGTCTTTCTAGAAAGTCATTTGTGATACCCTCCTCACTTAGTCTGAAGGGAAAAAATAATCTTGGGAACAGACTCTCTCCCCTTGGATTTTTGTGTTCTGCTGGCTGGTGGATTTGCCTTTTTTTTTTTTTTTTTTTTTTTTTTTCCATGGCTTATTGCCTGTTCTGTAACCTTCTTAACTGAAGCACTCACTAGTGATTCTAAATTAGTGACTAAAACTACTGCCACCACCATTTATGGCAGAGTTCTTGGGGGAACTCTCAGGAGAGAGGCTAGAGATTAAAAGTTAGATTTTTTACATATCTTCCAAATAAAGCATTTCATTAGCTCCCATCGTTTCTAGGTACCATTACTATACCAATCTCTATGACTTCCCTTTTAACTGTACACTCAGTTCTAAATCCAGACTCCTCTCTAGCAGCCGTCTTGTTTGATTACACATGACTCCTCATCTTAACTTTCCCTGCAGTGTTGTCCCCATCCTTATTCTCTGCAGTTTTTGGCCATATTCCTAGCTTTGTTTGGTCTCTGTTTGGCTGCCGTATTCTCTGTGTTTGTGTTCAGGCTACATCAAGATCTTGCTGTTCCTCCTCTGGTAATGAATGTGTTCAGAACATCTCTTGGTATTTCTGTCCCAGAGTTTTCAAACCCTCTTAAAGGCTTCATTCTCTCCTTTGAAATGATGGAGTGGGCAAGGCAATAAACACTTCCAAAATTTAGATTAAGGTGTCAAAGCAGAGTATGGAGTGGAGGTAGGATCAAGGTACATATAAGCAAGAGGCAGAGACTAAGCAAACCATAGAGCTGCCTCAGCTAGAGCAGAAAGCTGGTAAAACAGTGCTAGAGAGAGTATGGGATAGAGTGGTAGTGGTGGCGCTGTATGGAATGAATGCAGTTTTTAGGGCAAAGTGTGTAGCAGTTATCCTCTGAGGTTTAAGTATCACACTTGCAATCTCCTTCTGCTGTGACATGGTGAAGGTCCACAATAGCATGTTATTAATGGGGCTACAGCTTTCACAGACTGATTGTAAATCTTATTTTAGAATGTCAGAGTTGCTGACATGCATGTCTCAAGCAGAGTCAGCGTGTCTTTGAGTGTATTCATATGACATTGACCACATGGCTTTTCAAAGTAAATGAGAGATCTCCAGACACCATTACATTACATGTCTCAGGTAACTACCAACAGATTAAATGTGTTTGATGTGTATTTCCCCTTTTTCTTTTTAGGACAAGTTGAAGCTAGTGTTTCTTGAATGGAAACCTTGTAGTTAGGTACACCACTTTCATGTTTCAAGTTAAGGATGCAAGGCAAGCAAGTTCAAAAAGGTGTTTGCTACCAGGTGTAGTCTACAAAACATACATATTCCTTTATTATTATTATTTTTAGAGGAATAATACGAACTTTTCATTGGTAAAAATATCAGTGCAAACAAATGGAGTTAGATTTGTTTTATAAGTGTTGACCCAAACCATCAGTGTAAAGATAGAATGATTTTTCTGTGAATATACTGTATATTAAAAAAAAAAAAAAAGAGTTGTTTCTGTTTTGCAAACTTGTTCACAGTTGTTTCATATTGCACTATGCTAAACAGCATCAGCCAATTAACCTTGAAGATTTTTAGGTACCTGTTGTAGTGAAATAATTTTAGGCTGCAGTAGGAGAATTTTAGAACTGTTAGGAATTTAATGATATGTTCTCTCAAATCATCATTCATTATATGGCACATAAGAAAACACCAAAGGTCCATCTAACTCATATTGTTTCCAACTGCTGCTAAAAGCAGATGACCAAGGGAAGAATATGAGACCAAGGAAGCTAGTAGGAAACTTTCCCTTAGTACTCTCCCAGTTTCTTGACATTTTGAGCTGAGGAATTTAAGATAAATTTGTTTGTGTAATTAGAGATATTTGATGGATGAATTTTCTGTTCAGTCTTCCCTCATCTTAACTCATCTTAGTTTTCACCTTCTACAAGATACAGTGGTAAGGAAGAGCATAGCTCAAATATCTCATGAATCATATATTGTTATGCATCTCCTGTACAATCATTGTTTTTATTTGGTTTGACCTGGTTCCTACTAGAAACATTTGACTGTCCCCAGTTTCTTGTAGCAGAAGACAAACTGAACAATCCAAACCCTCTGCTACACTCATGAATTTGTAGATCTTTGGCATAATATCTCATAATCTTTGCTTTTCCAAGTTAAAGAGCTATTTTTGGTCCTCAGGGTAAGAACCACTCCATATCTTTGACCAGCCTGGTTGTCCACCTCTGTTTTTTCAATTTTATTTTGTCCTTTCTGAGATGGGAGAACTGGAATACATGCATAGTGCAGGCAGGCTGAAGATTTGTAGGTAGCAGAATGATGCTTTTTCCTCTATATCTTTCTTCTCTATTCCATTCCTAGCAAGTGTTAGCACTTGGCTTGTGGTATTTTATTTTTTTTTTTATTGCTTTTGTGCTTTGAGCTGCCATTTCATGAAACTATTATTCACAGCCCCAACATCTTACTCCTACTGGTAATGGTCATCTCAAAGCTTAATTTAATAGGTAAAGTTAAAATTATTTTCCCCATGTGAATCAGGATCCACTTATTACACTAAACTTCATCTGTCATTTTGTAGTCAAGTCATGTAGTCCTTCTGCAGTTCTTCACAGTTAGTCCTTATCTTTGCCATCTTAGATAATTTGATATCAATTTGCTCCAATTTCCACCTCACTTATAGCAGGAATAATAATGTTTCTTCTCTTTCCAAGAAGAAAAGTGAATGTGATGGTAATGGGTGTAGTAGCGATATTTCACTACAAGTGGGCGTCTCTTGTGATGTCATCTTCACAGTGGGGGAAAAAAAAAGACAAATTATCTTGTCTTTAAGGTGGTGATGTGGGACTTCAATGATCTTGGATCAGTTTCTGCTGCTGCTACAGTCATAAGTGAACAAGTCATTCAATCTGTTCGTACCTCAGTGTCTTATCTGTAAAACACTTCTGCCTTTGTTTTGGCTATCTTGTCTATTTATACAGAGAATCCCTTCAGGCAGGGTTTTGTTACCTGTAAGAGTGCCTAGTACTAAAGAGCTACTGTCTCACATGGGGATTTCTCAATGCTACTAAGAAAAATAATAATCCTTACTGGAATACACAGTTTTCTTGTATATGAATTACACTAAATTAGGTAAGATGGAAACATTCAAACCTTTTAACAAACATAAACCACACGTGTTTTGCTTTCTGTGACATATTTGGCTTCCAGATGAGCACAGAGTAGAAATACCAAATTAGCATGAGCAGGTGTTTTTGTGATATTTCTGATATGAATGAAAAACCTGCTCTCTCAACCGACTTATTACTGAGACACTTAGAGAAAATTACTGTCTAAGTGTCTGTAACAATTCAGGAGAAGCTTAGTAGATGAGGAATGCCTGTTTATCCTTACAGGGATCTGTCTTAAAAACCCAAGATATTTCCAATCTAAGATGCTGTAACCAAAATGAATAAATTTTTATTCTCACATACTTATTCATCCATGTTAATTAGTGTGTTGCAGCTGAGATCTGGATAACGTGGTCATTCAAATAGTAGAGACTTTTGCTTCTAGGAAAAAAATCCTGGTTACAAATTTATTAAGCAATGGAAAAGAAACAGAAATTTGGTTAGTAGTTGCACAAGTATAGGGACAGATCCCTTTTGTCATTTTGTGAGGCTTTGACATGGATCTACAGAGATCATTAGTTCATCTAGGCAGTTAGGAACTTAGCTTGAGGTTAGAAAGAGGTTATTTCTTCCTTATTGGGTTCATATCCATAACACTTATCCTGTAATTAGGAAAACCTACATGCAATGCAAATGGTGGTAGGAAAGAGAAGGAGAATGGAAGGAAAAAATAACTTAATGACTTGGGAAGTCTTTAGGGAAGGTATGGATTGGGCTCAGCCTCTATTAATATGAATTTTCACCTGTACAGATATGAACAGCTGAAAAATTTTAAAGCACTTTATAGCCTGGAGTTAGGCCATTCTCTTCAGAGCTGTGGTATGAAAAGGTTCTTAGGTAGAAAACGGAATTAGCTTTGTATTTCTTCACTTCAGGTATGTTTATAACCACTGTGCTAATGAATGAAAATATGCTGTTACTGCTACTTCTCTTGGGGTGTATGAGTATAAACACTGTTCTGAGAATCAGCTCAGCAAGGGACGTAATCATCTGTGAATCTTTGTGGAGCTTTAATATAGTGTTGATCACTAGATGACCATCAAATATTCAGAAGACTATGAAAACAGAATTGGTGTCAGACTACAGATGTAACTATGATTAGGTGACAGATAAGGGTGATATTTTGAGGATCTACAGTCTGGACTTAGATATTTAAAGCAGGAGTTAAATGCCTAAGTCCTTTAATGGATCTACAGTGATTAGCCAAGTCAAAGACTCCAGAAGATTCAAGAAATGGTCGGGAAGGGTCAATTTTCCTTTAAGACAGTGGAAAGTAAATATCCGAGAGTGGCCATGGAAGACAAAGAAAATAGACAATTCCTTTATTAAAGCTATGAGATGGTTAGATATGGACTGAAATATGATGAAGACAGTTAGAGATAAGGATGGAACTGAAGTCATCTTGTGTCTTAGCAAGCTATGGAAATGCTGAAGGAAAAAAAAAAAAGTTAAACATTACACCAGCTGTAACTTTGGGCCTTTCCAGGAGTTGGCTGATCTTTGTGAGGAGTGACCACGAATGTTCATATATTCTTAGTCACTGGAGAAAAAACATCCACACTGCCGAGAACTATGGAAGGATCAAGCCCAGTAAGAAGCATCTGGATCAGAAAGAGACCAACACAGACTCAGTAAAGATATGCTTTGCTCTTCTGTTGCTCTCTTGCTAATAGCATAGCACTCCAAGAGGGTTTCTGTTTTTTTTGCAGCAAGTGAGAGATTTTGAACTTAGACAACAGCTGAGGGGATTTTTTGTATCACCAGAGTCACAAAACCAATTCAGAAAATTTCTCATTCTTGGCCCCAGAATTTTTTGTCCATCTGCTGTGCTTCTGAGTCTACCTTTCCAAAGACAGAGGTGACTACCTGCTGAGTTACCCTTGCTAGCTGCCCATTAAGCATGAGAAACATGGTGGAAAGCAGTAATGGAAGGCTGCAGAGAAGAGATGCCTACAAACCATGTGATTTTTTTCTATCAAAGGAAGTACACTCATCCACATGTCTCCTCAGGAAGGATGAATAACTCAATGGTAACACAGTAGGTTGACATGAGGTTATGGAATTGGTTTCAAAGTAAGCATCAAAAGATGTTTCCTTAATCCAAGGACTACACTATTCCTGAACATATGAAAGTATGGTAACGTTCTGGTTAAAAGCACAATACTAAGAGCAATGACTCCTTCATTTACAGACAGATCTACTTGAATATTTACCCATTTCCTGACACCTGGCTTTTGTTCCACATTTTTTACTCCTGCAGGAAACTGAGTGATCACTGCCATCTATTGGTAACAAATAAGCTAACAATACTGTCCCACTATGATAATGCACTACAAATTACATAATTTACTTGAAATTTAACATACTGCATAGTTAAAGATGATGATATATCTTCTCAGGCTACCATGTCTGATGGTGACTTTTTTTTAAATTAGACTGCTACAGCACATGAAATGTGCACAGTCTATCCTAATTTTCTTTGTGTTATTTGGCTGATTTTGTCTGTTACAACACAGCTCTCAATTTATATGGTAACTATGAGACTGTGCTCATGTTTTCAGAAGAAAACACCTAACTGGGAGAGCTCCAGGGAATTAGCAAACTGGAATTCCCAAGTATGAGATAACTTGGTTGCCTAAGGGAGATATTCCATGCTCTTGGCATAAATCTTGTGAGGAGTAACATAAGATCTTGTAGACGAAAGGTACTGATTGCCACATTTTGATTTATCATTATCATTATCATGTTGCTCTTGATAGAAACAAACAAACAGGGAAACACATGTTGCATGAGTGTTCTACACTTTTAAATGTGTAAGCAGAATTGTGCCTGCTAGCACCTATGAAATTAATCAAAGGTGAAGTAAAATAAGTGATTAACCTCTTATCTAAAAAAAAAAAAAAAAAAATTAAAAAAAAATCCATATCTCAATAAGCTTTAATGAGGGTACTAACAACGCATAGAACTAACAAATGCAATAACGAGCTAAGTAGTTTTCTTTAACATCATTATTTTGACTGTTCAGAAAATCTGCATATGCATTAAAAAAATCAGTCAAAACTAATTTTAAGCAAGCCTTCAATGGATCAATGTCACTAACTTTATTAGAAGTTGTATATGTTTATGCTACAAATGTGATAAGGCATATATGTACCTTGAGTAAGGCTATAACTGCAACTGTGTTATAACTAACACAAAAGTAAAGTTTCTTAATTTCTATTGATTTATACTTCAGTTATATATTTTGGATGCTGTGATGGTTTCATACCGATAGGCAGCTAAACAATACCACAACCACTCTCTCACTCGCCTTTCTCAAAGGAAGAAATGGGAAGTCAATATGATGGAAGAGTCTCAAGGGTTGAGGTAAGGACAGAGAGATCACTCAACAATTATTGTCATGAGCAAAACAGACTCTGTTTCTGGTGGTTGAGAAAATACCTGTCATAATACTATATGAAAAACTCTTAGGGAATATTTTTTATTATTTTTTATAGAGAAAAATCTCTAATAAAAAAAAATCTCTATTTTAAAAATAAATGGCTATTTCAATGTGGTCAGGGCATCTTTGCCTCTTTTTAAACACAGGTTATTTAATATTTAGTAGCCAATGATGCTCTCTGGCTATGGAAAGAGAGATGATGCAGTACCAAGATGTTTGGTACAATGAAATGAGCTGCTTGCTCCTACCATCACCAAAAAGACCAGAGGAGAAATCTGGCCAGGTGGAAGTGCACTAGGCTCTTACCTTGGCACAAGGGACCATGGCAGCTCAGGGAAGGGACTGTCCCCACAAAGGCAGCATGGCTGCTGGGTCCTTGAAACTATGGGCTGAGCAGGGTTTGTGTGCCCACAGTTGCAGTTTCTGCAGTGCATTTGTGCAAAACATGCATGAGAGGTGATTTCATGTTCTCAGTTTCTTAGAGCAAGAAATGTTGGCATTGCCTTGCAAAAGGCCTTTAATATCCCCAGGGACTGCCACACTGCTTGGAGTAAACCGAGGATTTCATTCTTCACTCTGGAAGTACAAGACAAGCAAAGCTATCTGACAAGCTTTATGAATGTTTGAGTTTTGTAAGAGAATATTTTAATAAAGTTGTAATCCTTTTTTCTCAAAAGGATTGTTGCTTAAACTACTGTTAACAAAATCAAGAGTACGAGGCAACAAAGACCTGCCAGTATTAAGAAGATCAAAGCATGCAGGCATTGAAAGATGTATTTATGTTGCATGTTTACTGAATTAAATTATTCAGGTACTTTAGAAGAGAAGAAACATTTCACTATCAAAACAAGAAGAAATACTATATTGTTAACTTTAGTTTAGACTTCTTTTCTTCTTGGGGGTGGGGAGGTGGGTGGGAATGTATCTTTCATCTGGTATTATATAATAAATAAGACTCAGAAAATTATTCCTTTGCAAGAAAACAAAATATTACATTTTCCTCTATTTGTTTATATTAGATACTATTATAACAATGGGTTTTTCACATTCATTTTTTACTTTCATCAATAAAAACAATCTAATGAACTGTACATTCACGGGCATGAAAGTACATTTTCATGCCTTGCATCAGACATTTGACAAGTGTATATTCTCATAGCATAAAAGCAGACAGGTGTAATTAGCACTTTCCATGGGTACACAGGTGAGTTGTTGTGTGGACTTAGGCAGAGGGAACTGGCTCTGAAGTCCTTTGGAGTGTAGTGATATTGATGCAATCAGAAACAGCAGGATAGCCAGGTGATTCACTTCTGGTGACCCAGAGAAGGAGGAATCATCACTTCTCAGGAAGAAAAGGAGAGACAAGGTTGATAGCCAGCACTAGCTTGGAGATGATCTCTAGCATCTTTTGTAGGAAACTTCTTTTAGAGGAGTGAAAACTCATCTGGGACCTGCATAAGAGCAGTCAGCAGCAGAGCTGTACCTTGTGCATATGCTGTAGTGAAAAGTGCTAGTGAGAGAAATTAGGAGGAGGACATAGGAAGGAGTGGTTTCCACATCCAAGCCATGAGATTTCCTGCTTTTTTCATATTTCACTTCTTTCTTAATTTCCCCTTGTGATAAATACAAGGGGAAAAAAAAAGAAGATTTAAAGATTGTTAACTGTGGCTTTGTATTTTTTGTCCTTCTGGTCAGTCATCTGTGCTTTCAAGTATCTCTGCCTCAGTTGTTTCTCTCTTCCCTACTCCATATATTGGCCAGACAAAACTGGGAAGGTTGGTCCTGTTGCCAAGACTGCAACCCTTGAAATGCTCTTTCAGCTTTTGACCAGCTGAAAGCATTGTCCTCAGCAGATTCATCCGGCCACCTCCCTGAGGAGCTGCCACTCTCCCCTCTGAAGCAAGGATGCCAGAGGAGTCCATTCTAATGACATAACACAGTTTTTTTTTTTGTTATATTTTTTTACTTTGCTATTTTTTCTTTAATCTTTCCCCTAATTTGGTCTTTGGCTTCAAGAACCAGGATTAGAAGGTTCTCAAAAAGTGCTTGAGATCCTCTCCTCTCAGCTCAGGTTTTATTTTATTTTATTATTTTTTTTTCCCCTGTAGATTGCCAAACTGAGGAAATATTTTGTTATAAAGAATGAGGCAGAAGAAAGGTAAGAAAAATTATTTCTGACACAGAAGCAGCAGCTGTAAGTATGTAAATATGTAAATATTTACCTTATATTTATAAATATAAATATTTATAAGTAAAATTATATTAGTTGTTCTTATTTTTCTCACCTTCCTTTTTAACCATGCTTAATAAAGCCTTAAAATTATTTAGTGATGATTGTTTGTCACAGGGCTAAAAAAACTACAGTCTCTCAGTTCAACCCTATCGCATGTTATCTCATATTTAATTGTAATAATATGCATTGACAATGTCATGGCATTTCCTTTAATCAGCTAGCTTTCCTAATTTTGGTCTATATTTGCCTACTTTTAATTTTCATGGCAGAGGACATCAACAATTCATTACAGCCAGCTAGAAGAAGGATTTCCTTTCTCACAAGAAATAATATTTTAAATAGGTATACATATATATAAACACATACAGGTGCGTATACATTTTTTTTTTATGTATATTATAAATATGTGTATATATTTCCTCCTGGATCAGGATGAAAAGCCAGAAATTTGACTCTTTCCATGGGAATGAGATTTCTCAAATGTCTTTCTTGCTTTCCCAGTTGCCAAACTCCTTTGCCTCCCACCTCTCTGATCATTTTTTTGGATGCTCTTTGTCCCAGCTGCTGAGCTGGCTTACTAACTTCCTGCTCTGACAGGGAAGTTGAGGGTCCCAGAGAGCCGGCAACCTGCCCACCCTGTTGCCAGCCAACTGGCTAGTGCTTTGTCAAGGCAGACTGCCTGGAAACCTGGAAACATATTTCTGCTGAATTTTTTGATGGACTCCTGTAGGATCCATATGTCCTGTTTAATCAGTGTTCTCTGATGGAACTGTTTTCCTTCAGACACAACGACTAATGAGCTTCAATGTTTCTGTGTTGTGTAGAAGAATGAAGAGCTGTTCCCAAATATGTTGTTTAGCTAGCACCAGACTAATACTTACTCACTTTCAAGATGTAGAGCTGTATCAGAACAGTATTCAAGTACAGCTCAAGAAAAAAGGAGAGAACCATGGAGGTGCGGGAAGCTGATGACAGTGAAAGGCACATAGGTATTATAAGACAAACAAAACAAAACAAAACAAAACAAAACAAAACATCAAAAAACAGAGGAAGTAAGGCATTTCAGAAGGATAGGAATGACCTGAGAGGAATGTGGACAATCTGGGAGGAAATTCTTCCTGAAGAGACAATGTCTTTAGCTTTTAGACATTAGAAAGCGATGAATGTCTCATGCTTTAGAAATGCTCAGAATCACTTTATAAAAGCTCAAGGATTGTTTCATAAGTAGATAATAGCTAAAGAACATCATCTGTGGTTATGCAACAGCAAAGTCAAGTTCACGGTCTTTTATTTACCTCAGTAGTATGCTGAATGCCAATCTAATGCCCTATGCCAGAGAAAATGTTTTACTCTGGAATGTTTTCAGCTAGTAAATAGCAAGAAATCAAACTAACATACCAAACAAGATCTATTTAAGACGATAAATGTGTGAGAAAAGTGTATGAAATGTATCTGACATTCTGTATGTGTTGCAGGTATATACTTAGTGACATCTTGACTTATAGATTTCTTATGACTATTATGGCTTTGTCCATAAATTACCACTTTTTTAAAAGCAGTATTTCTCTTGTAAATGCTTCAAATTTATCAAATTTTGTTTTCTCTTCCTTCCCTTTCCTGTGCTCAACTCCAGTGTATCTCTTCCTGTGGAAATATTCATTTTCCAAGAAAATAAGCTGAATATAATATTTAGACCAATACATATATCCCTCAGCATATCCCTCTACCTATCAAACGTTTGTACTTGTTCTAACTTCCTTTCTACCTCAGCTCACTATCCTTTTCTTCTTCTCTACCTAGCCTGTTCTAATGCTTTCCTTTATTCTGCATTTTCTTGAGTTTCTTCACATTGTAGAAAAGGTGTGGAGTACAATTGCCTTCCTTCTACTTATTCAACATTTTGTCTTTCAAATCTTTTTTCCTTCCCTTCCAATTTTACTGTAACAAAAACCTTCCTTTTAAAATTCAAATTTTTGATTCCTTCTTAATCACCTCCTCCTACTCTGCATTGACTCAGACTTTCTTCTCCTCCTCTCTTAACCCTTCCTTGTCTTGCATCTTTCCTCCTCACTTCATTACTGCTTCTGTACTCAATCAACAATTTTTCTACCTCCTCCATGCAGCTTGTTATCTTTCCTACTTAAATTTTCTCCTTGACTCATTTAGTGTTATTATTGTTAAGAATAGTAGAAAAGAAGCTTTTCACAGGGAGCAAAAGACAAGGTCTCTGCCAATAAACTAGTCAATATAAAAAGACATTATAGAGACAAAGGTAAGGTGAATAAGACTGAAAAATGCAACGGCACCTAATGGGACAATGAAGTCCTTGTGTAGTTTCCCACCATTTTGTTATTTAAGTAATCTCCTACTAGGGAAAATTGAGCTAGGGATTAAAGTAGCTGCAAAGTACATTTTAGATAGGTAGCTGCTTAGGACAACTGAGTGGGAGTGCTTCAACTATGTTACTGGAGTCATTTGTCAAAGACATCTGTATTCTTTCTTTTCCAGCATTGTCTGCAGTAGTTATGCTTCTGCCATACAGAGCTGACACTGCATCACACAGAACAAAAAGGGGGCTATGGGTTGTAGATTTTTTAAATCTGAATTACTCTCCAAATATTTAGCGGGGCTTACATCCAAATAAGTTAAACCTGCTCAAATCAGATTTAGTAAAGGTCCATATGTTGCAGGCAAGCAGTGTGAGAGGTTATCCTTACTCTTAGTCTTCCTCCTCAAACAGCTAAGGGTCTTCGTCTGGGCCAAGATCTGCTTATCTTAGATCCGCTATCTTTAGTAACAGATTTTTCACGGCATTTTATAGACCCTCTACAGCATCATGCCTGGCAGCTGAAATATTTTTTATATTCTTTTATTTAGGAGAGAAGGGAAGAGGAGGCTTAGGAAATATAGCCTTTGTCTAGCTTTTCTTGGTGCTGCCTAGCAGGTGAGATTCACAGCTGCTGCGGAAGGCTTGTGCAGTTTGCTCAGCAACATGTTCAAATTCCTGCAATGATAATGAAAAGGGAATTGTGGAGGAAGGAAAACAGGAGATGAGGCAGGAGAGATGGAGCAGTAATGAAGGCAGTTCTGGGTTCACTTCCTGCTGAGTCAATTCTCTCTTTGCCTCCTCAGATGGAAGTCAGAAGAGCAGGGTATCCCTTGTAAAGGTTTTTAGTTCCTTTCAGCATCTTTACTTGGATAAGAAATTTGAAAATCAAAGCAAAAGCAAGGGCAGCCAAGATTGCTATATCTGGTGTAAAAGAGTAATCTTATGCAGATGGCCAGTGGACTCAAATGCTGCTGGGGTAGCTGTGAACACTGTAAGTCAGCATTGCTTGTGGAAGACACAGTTTGATGCCAGCTCCTTAGTGACATCTCCACACTACCTGCTTCTCCACGTCTACAAGACAAGCTATGTGGTATATAGTAGGGTGCATGGGGAAACAAGCCATTGGGAAGTAACTTTAGCTTGAATCAGTATCCTGACCCTATTCAGCAAGCAAATACCTGAACTCTTGTGCCAGCATAACAGAGGTCCCAGCTTAGGGGCAGATATTTGGTGGCCAGAGGCATGCAGAGTATGGTGTTGATCTTTTTGGCAGCAATGCCAAATTATGTTGGTTTAAATTGTACATGAAGCTGCAGACAAACAATGTAATTGGGTGAAAATTCATTGCCCCAGGAAAAAAAAAGCCAAAGAAAGATTTTAACAAAGTATAATTAATGTTCATTTTACTTTTCAGTTATGAAAAGCAGAGTAATGTTAAAAGGCAAAACTGAGCAAGTGGACTTTGTATGCTGCCTGTTCTGTCCTTCTGTTCAGGCACAAAACTGCCATGGCCATTTTGGTATAAAGCCTCTCCAAATAGGCTCTCTGTGGCATTTATCAGCCAAAAAGCAGTCATCAAACAAAACCAATAAACACCTGTTCACCAGTGTCCCCTTTGGAAAGGGCAAGCCCCCCCTTCTCTGTGCCTTTGATTCATCATCTGGGAATCAGATCCCCTGGCTGCTTGCCAGCACCAGCATTTTGCTGTCTGTCAGAGCAGACAGCAAAGGTCAGCCACTTCCCTGGGTCTGGAAGGGGCTGTGTGCTGCAGACAAGGCTGCTTCCAAGCAGTGAGCTAAGCAAGCACCTTTAGGTCTGTCTTTACAGCCTCTAATGCAGCCTCATGGTGTGCCTCATGTTAATCCTGCCACTGGCTGGCAGTGGTTGATATATATATATATATGTTTATATATGTATATATTATTTATTATTTTTTTTGTAACGTATTATTTATTTATTTATTTTTCTGTTCCAGCAGAGTTCCGTTTTCATTACAGGATCCCCAGTTTTAACAGAGGGATGATGCTGATGTAAAATGGGTTACATGATCTGAAGAGCCTCTTCAGTGGTGCCCAAAAATGGATGCAGTGGAAGTTATGAGATAGGCATCACTTAGCACCCATAGAGTCCTACTGCAAGGATTACTGGTGAAGGACGTAATAATTCAGAATCAGGAATGTACAACTTCAGCACAATTTCCATTTTTAACATTGGTTTCAAATGAACTGAAAATAAATCTCCAACAATAATACATCATGTAATTAACACAGCTTGATTTTCTGCCAGTCAATCCTTATTCCTTAAAAGTGTCCAAGTTAATTTGAAAAAAAAAAAACACACACACAGAATAAAAGAAAAATAAAAAAACACACTACTAACAATAAAACAAATTAACAAGATTAAAACATAAAAATTGTAAAAAACTATTACTTAACTTTTTTATTAAATTGTCATAATTTGGATACCAAGACATTAATGTTCAACAGAAATTTTGTGTGTGTTTAGTATGGTTTCTTCCTTTCCTAGATAACAAAAAAACTTGAATGTGTCTTTCTGTTTGTTAAAGACACAAAGGATGTCTAAAAAACTGCATGACTGATATGTTTGATATTTCAGCTGTAGTGTCATATGCCATTTTAAATGAAAAGTAAAAAGAACAATGTGGGGGAAGGATGGCAGAAAAGAAGAAGGCAGAGCCAACCAATGTATACCAAAGAGAAACTGAGGCAGCTGAAGTAAAATGAATATTTTAAATTTAGGACTACCATGGCAGAGAGAGAAGAAAAAGAGGACAGTCAGAGGTATGACTACAAAGACTTATGAATATCTACTTCTTTTTTGTGCTACAATATTGGAGCTGGGTTCCTCAAAAATTCCATCTTGCAACACAAGAGAAGGAAAAGTAAAGTGAAATACATTTTGCATAGTGTGTAATTTACTTGTGATTTACTTGTGAAATTCAGGCCTCAGTTAACAAACTGTGATGCACCTAGAACTATTATCTGTTAGAATCTGTTAGAAATAACCAGTAGATATATCCAAGGGAATTTGAAAGTCACAGGATCGCTGCTCACCTATTCCATTTCAGATGCTTAAACCTTATTTTTTCTAGTCACCTGATGAAAGTAGGGACCATTCCTAAACATCCCTTAGATGCCTTGTTTGCCTCAGGAAAGGGAGAGGAGGACGAGATTTCCTTTTTCTTTTTTTTTTTTTTTTTTTCTTTTTCCCTTCCTTTAAGTCACCAGAGACTTTCACAGCTGGAGACAGGATGTCAAAAAGATCAATTAGTAAGTCATTACATTCTCAGCTGCTCAGCTAGTATATCATAATCACAGGCTCAGATATAAATCAGTCACCAGGGCTGGAGTCATCATGATTTTTTTCCTCCAAGCCAGGTAGGCAGAAGCATTCTGATATTCATAAGCAAGTAGATGACCTGGTTCCTTGGGTCAGTTTATTAAAAAAATCTCTACTCTAGGACCTTAAGGCATTGCCTTGTTCTTGATTTTTTCCCCTTGATTTTCCTTCAGACACTATAACTTGTCTTTTGGTCTCTTACAGGCATTTTAAGCTTGTTTTAGTCTATTTTAAAAACTGTTTCATCCCAAGTGTGTAGGGGTATGGGGAATGCATGTTTTATACTCTGTTTGAAGTAGGTGTCTATTGCATTCTTGATGGTAATTTTAGGTTTTACAGACTGAATGACCATCATGGTCTTTTCCAAATTCATGTTCCTAAATTAAAGAGTTCTCTAATATCTTTTGTTTTGTTTTCCGAGTAGATACTTATAAGGTAAGCTTAAGGTTTTCTCTGATAATCTTTTAACGTTTTTTTTTCCCCAACTTAAAAGAATGTTCCTGATTTGTCTCCAGATTTCATCATTCTTCCCAAGATGTGAATTCTTGACCGAAGTACAAGACTTCAGTAGCAGTTTCACCAGGGAGAAATCACTTCAGTTGAGATTCCTCTTTCTGGATATAAGCAGAACTGCTTTGGTCAATTACAACTTTTATTTGAGAACTGTTTTTTTGCAGGTTGGAGTCCACACTCAGCTTCACTCTCTGCATCTGTCTGCATCAAAACTAATGGTGCTTTTCTTGTTCCAGTACCCAAATTGGCCTGCGCTAGCAATGGTGACCAGTTTCCCTTGTTATCTGCCATTCTACAAATTGATTCCTGCTGAAAATCTCTTCTTGAATCAACAATGAGGTAACTTCATTTAGTTGAATAGCATGCACCTCATTTGTTTTTTTTTTTTCTCCTCTCTGAAGCATCATAACCAACATTGTGTGGCAGGTCCAGCAACTTTGCACCACATATGCAGGGAGTTCTGAGTCCTGCACACCATCTCTGCACATGTATGGGTGTGCACAGGCTGTGCCACATCCTGCTCAATTTAGGGCTTTTGTTAAGAAACTTTTGAGGCTTGCTTCTGCTGTCATCTGATTAGGGTGATTACACTATTTTTGCCTCTTCCAGTGTTATAAATGCTGGCCTGCATTTATTCCTGGGGAATCAGATGAGGAATCAGACATCATCCACAAGGGGCCACTGTGGAAGTCTATCCTTAATGTAATATGTCATCAGGAAATGTCTTTGCTGTAGGGAATGACACCTCATGTCTCAACTTCTGCTCTGTGTGGAGGTCGCATGGACTTAACTTTCTCATTCGGGGTGGTCCATACAGATCATTTTTTCAAAAACTCTTCAAGCCTCCCTGTTCACCACTGTCGATTCCTGGCAGGACATTCCTACCAAAATGTTCTTTCTTTTAAAGATGATTACCTCAGCAGAGAGGGGCAGTGAGCTCTAGACTCTTATGCCACTCTGATGCAGCACACCCGTACTGACTCACAATCTGTGGTGAAGGCTGCCATTGCATCTTTGCGTCCCCAAATCCCTAGGTTCAGGTTCCCCTGATTGAAGGCTCTCATTGAGAGAGGAAATCTGATATTTTTCTTCTATATCAGACACTCCAGGACTTGAATGTAACATCTTGTGCTTGATATTGCCCTAGCTGCCAAACTCTGAAAACACAGTTTTGTTTTTGCTTTGTTGAAAGGAAATAGATCTGTTTGGTTAGATGATGGTCCTCATATTGGTCAGACAGAGCTCTTCTAGGAAGCCATGTCACATGCAAAGTTATTTTGGTGCTGTCAGCAAGTTCCTGTCTGCTGTCATGAATGGCACATGATGAAGGTGTCTTCAGTGTCAGGCAAGAAATTTATTCTTGACTCACTGCATCTGTGGATTAATTCTAAAAGCTATAAGGACAGGTGTAAAAAGCTGTCATGTTCTTAGAAACAGGATTTTATCTTCTGGGTACACCCAACACAGCTGAGAATCCAGGACTGGGTTCAAAAGAGAGGGACTCCAACCAGTGGGAATATTTGGTACCTATTTTTGATTTCGAGATGGGGTGCCATAAGAGCAGGTGCCTGCCACAGGACTCTTGTGGGGACTACTGTTTCCTTCTTAATTCTGGCCAAATCAGAAGCTGACAATAAGCAAAACAACTATTGGACATTTTCTAAGATAAACTGTCAGTCTTCAGAGTCACAGTAATGCAGATAATTGCTTTCAAATTATACATCATTTCGATGATGTATAAAAGACCGCAAGCAGTTCAAAAGGTTCCTTTGCCTGGACTGTGTATTGCTTGTCTACTGAGAATGGAGCTCAAGGGCCAACTCTGAGGTCCTGAAAAATCTGTCAGGGTTTTAAAGTCTTCCCACTTTTCTTTGGAAGGTTTGCAGATCTTTTCTGAACAGTTTTAAAGGCAAGAAATGCTCTTTTTTTTTTTTTTTTTTTTTCCTCTTAACTTCCCAATACCAGTTGTCCTGTGGAAGAAAAAATTCGAAGTAGATTTTTGTGAAATAACATCTAAACAATACTTTTGAAGTAGTTAGCTTCTCCTACAGGCCATGTTCTACTGAACAGTCCCAGCTGCAGGCAGCTAATCAGATGGGGCACAATCAAAACCTTCACTACTGAAACTCTTTCTCCCTACTCCCTTCTTTGTTTTCTGTTGAACAATTTGCAGGTTTTAGTTTTAAGAAGCTGTTTCATGTTTCCAGCTGAGCCTTCAAGAGTACAGGGGAGCCAAAGGTCCTCCAGAAATGACTATATGTCTTAGTTGCCTGGACAAAACTCCTCCAAAACCCAGATAGGGATGACCTCAGCACAGAATTTCTTAAAGGAGAAGTTGGTAAAGATCATTTTAACACTTTAGTCAAAAATAGTTACATATGTTTATATATAAAACTAATCTGCTATATTTCAAGTGGAAAGACTGATATTGATTTGTGGCATACATTTTTAAAGCTCTAGTTTAATTTCCACTACAAGAAAGCTGACATGCTAACTAAAACTCAGTAAGAATATACCACAATTCTCTATTTCTATAACATTTTTTGCATGAATTTAAGAGATTAAGTTTCCTGTTATCATATGTATGGCACACAGATTCTTACATCTCTTTTAGCAGTATTATTTTACTTATACTGTATGACCTTCCACAGTCAGTTAATTCATTAGCAAGTCTTGTGACTTAAAAGTTGCTGGCAGAAATATTGGAAAAAAATAAATCTGTAGATCCATAGATATAAAGAATGGCAAAGTTATGCAAGCAATCATCTGATCAAGTCCTCTACACAAAGAGTATTTTTATATCAGCTTCAATAGGCACATATATTTGGCTGTTTAAATACTCTGATTTTAAGAAAATTGTGTGATCTAAAACCAAGCCTGAATCCTCTGTTACTTATCAGAAATTACAGCAGGTATCTATAAATTAGTGCCTTGGCTAATACATTCATATTTTTGTGGTCATATTTCACTTTCTCATCTCTCCTCTAGTAACAACTTTTGCTTTAAATCCCAGCTCAACAAAGTCAACAGGAAAATTCCCATAGACTTCAACAGAACCAGGATTTCTCTCTGTTTTTCATTGTGCTTTAGCTGAGTGGCCACGGAAATCTTTGGCTGACAGATTTATTTAGAACCAGTGAGACACCTAAATTTTAAATCTTTGTTTTAGCTTGTCTTTTATTTGAGCGTGTGCTTTGGGAATACATTTAGATAATGTTTATATTTCACTATAAATCCTGAGATTAAAAAAAAAATAACTACTAAACCGACATTTACCAATTGTTCATTTAATGGATTTGGGTTGAAGCGTTGAGCTTGATGGGAAAAAATAAAGGTTAGTTTCCTACTGAGCCCTGTTGACATAGGTATAGTTGGTTCTGCCTTGGGCAATGGAAAGCACTAGATCATCTCTCCAAGTTCCTGTCAGCCCTGTGATTCTTTGATTTAACCAGTTTGCTTTTAACTTCAATCAGCGATGGACTCGTGGCTAAGACACATCAGAAAATGAAAAGAACATGCCACAGGAAATAAATGTGATTCACTTGTTTAAATCCACTGGCTAAAAGAAGCAAATAACAGGACTTATATTGGGTTTACTACGAACGTGTTTTCAGTTCCTAAACAAGACATTGAATGCAGTTTTAAGATGCTCTCTTTGATGTAAACCTCATGCTGAGGGTTTTTTCTCCATGTAATGAGGAGAAGGCATAGTAGGGCTATGAACAAAAAGGGGCCAATGTGACTGTGACCTGAGAATGGGTTTTCAGAATTGCCTGGGATTAGTAAAGCAGTCGTCTTCCTTTGGTTGCTTTCTGGCTGACATTCCTTCAAATACTCTCTGAAGAATTCAAATATTGAGACAATTTTAAAAAGGCTTTACACAACAGTAGGAAACAAATATGTTGTTGTTTTTAATAAGTCTTTAAGGCTCTTTAAACAATAAAATAATCTGAAAAAGCTACTTAAAGCTTGCGATTTAGATGTGCTGTGGCTCTAATTGGATCAAGCTTTAAAGTGAAAAGAACCAACTCCCACATCAGTGAATGGGAATCATTGCAGCAACTTTAGGGCCTGACAGATCTGCCTCTCAGACTACTCTGCAGGGACAGCTACTCTCTTCTTTTACTTGACCTCTTGTTTATTCCTTTTGAAAACACACAAAGGATAACATTTAAAAAAAAAAAAAAAAAAAAGTTAAATACTGGTAATAAAGGAAGTGCCCACCCTGTCAATTTGTTTTAATTTAAAATATTAGTTAAGAAACACCTTATTGTCCTCTAGATGAGTACAATGTCAATCCAAGGAAAGAAAGATAGCTTTTCCAAAAGATCCCTTCTTTAGAAAGCAAGTGACAGTGGAGAAAAAGGAGAAAGCTAAAGCTGGGTAGTTCACCATAGTAATAGGCCTAGCTATGTTCTGGTATAGAGTTTTAAAATCCTTTTTTAAAAACAAACAAAAAACATCCTTACACTAACAGGACTGATTCTTAGAAACACATAGAATGTAGGTGACATATTTGACAGTGTTTGCTCAGGAACTCACAAACTTTCCCAAATGAGAGCTCCAGGATGTTGTCCATCATGATTGCATAGCCAGCTATGGCAGCTTGGAGATCTTTTGTGGGCATGGGGAAGAGGTGTTATTTGCTTGTATTTTGCAATATTGTTTTTAGTTCCTGTGAGTATTCTGCTACCTGCCTTGAAAAGATATCCAATAACAACTTTTTTTTTTTTTTTCTCAAGTGATAAAAAAATATCTTTCTTAATAGTGCCATGTAGACTTCCATGGGTCCTGTTTCCAGTGCTAAGACCTGATCTATGACCAGTTATGAAGGAGCTTTGACTTGGGCAAAGGAGCCCAAGTCAAGGGAATGCTTTGATCATTTCTACAGGACAATTCAGTCCCATTCTGTGGTGGCAATATACATCTCTGAGAACAAAATAAAACAAACAAACAAGTGAAGAGAAGGTTTGGGATTTGTTTTGGAGTTGTTAAATAAGCACACTTCTTCATTTCTCAGCTTGTAACAGCTCTCCTTTTTTCTTTTCACTTGACCTGTCACCTTGACCAGAAAAAAAACTCCTTATATGCCCCCAATAAAGAGAGAAACAGTAAATCATGACAGATTGCCACTTCCCTTCTGGTATCCTGGGAATCCACAGGTTAGACCAATTTGCCTAGTGCAATGCACTGACCTCTTAAAAAAACAATAATAAAAAAGGGTATAACCCTTTGTAACCCTTCAATAGTTTAATGTGGTTTGATCCCCAATCTCTGTGGTATTTTGCCCCTGAAAGGTGAGTGAAGATGGCACAAGAATAGGAGGAGGTGGGTGAGAAGCTGGCTTCCCAACAGCAGTGCAGATGTAGCCCCTGTGAGATGCAGCCCTGTGTGTGCTCTGCGTGAGATAACCAGAGAAGCGCAGGAAGGACCTTTTGGGACTTTTGGGAAAAAGACAAAGTTTGTAGAGAAATATCATCTGCCAGACAAATATAAAGAGTTCAAATTTGTTCCAAATCTAAAATCTCCCTTTTCATGTGTTCAAGGATATTTCAAATGTTTTTGATTTTTCTCCCACTCTTATTAATTAAATATCTCGGGGTACTTTCTGAAGAAGAGTTACACTTTAAAATTCTGTCATAATGTGAAATATTGTCTGGTATGATTTTAAAATGCATATTGCTTTTCAATCTACCCCCAGACCACCTGTACGCACTGCTCTCTGAAAGCAGAGATCTCCTTCAATTATTTGCTCACTTTTTTTAAGGCTCTTGAATCCAAGTTGTTTTATCCTGTGAGATTCATCAGGTCAGTGTCTTCTTTTGCTATCTTTTCATTAAGTCTAGTTGTCAAAAACTAAGAAAAAATAATGGGAGAGAAACAGACTTTCACAAGGTGTCTCTTACGAATTCACCCACCAAAGACAGTCTACCACTTCCCTCACTGTCCAAACAGAAACAAATCTGTACGCGCTCATCTGTACGGCTTCTTTGTTCAGTAAGAGGGGGGGGAAAAATAGTTCTCCTGCTGTATTCCTAAGGGAATCCCCCTAAGTTAAAGCACATTTTAATCTTTTGAGCCGGCAGCTTTATTAGTAAGCGTTTCCCAGTCTTCGGGGAAATCTAATTTCTCAAATAGATCAGAGCCTCTTCAAACGCAGCTTTCAGTTGCCATCCACCGGGGGACAAACGGGGAGGAGGAAGTTTGTCAGAAAAGACCTTCTCTGAGCCCAAGAGTGATTACCAGAGGTGTCTCCATCGACTGCCACCCACCTAAAGTCGATAGTACTCGAATGAGTACGCCGGTGCGGACTATATAAGAGAAGCGCATGGCCCTGGAGGGCGCATCCCCCCTCCCCGGGCTCAGCACCGACCGCCCCGCTCCGCGCCCGGCGGAGCCTCGGCGGGGACACGGGCTCTCGGGCAACGGCAGAGGACGTCTGTCCCCGGCCCGCGGCCGCTCGCCGGGGTTTGCCCGTGCCTGAAGGAAGGTAAGCTGCCGCCTCTTCGGAGGGGGCGTCCCGGCCCTTCTGGAGCCGGGGGTCCCCGCGCCCCTGCCCCTCGAGCGCCGGCTCTTCGCGCGGCTCTGCCGGGCGGCGGACGGACGGATGGATGGACGGACAGAGGGCCCCTGGCCGTCGGGGAGAGCCGTCTTCCCAGCGGCTCCGATTAACTCTTTCGCCCAAAGGGGATTTGCGAGCGAGGCCAAGTATAAAGCAGTTCGTGGAGAACCCAATTCTCCTGCCTCCCCCTTAATCCGAACCGTGGGCTATAATTAGGCTAGCTTACTTAGGGGCATTACGGAGCCTCAGCCTCTTGCAACTGGGTTTGCCCTTTGCGCCCTGCTTCGCGGCGGTTTCCGATGCGACTGGCCACAAACTCAGCTCCGTGCGGCTGTCCTTCCGTCCGTTCCCTCCCGGGAGCCGCCGTGCGGAGCCGAGCCGTGCCGGGCCGCCCCACTTCGAGGGCGGAGGACGGAGGCAGCCCCCATCGCGGGACCCCCGGGGCGCAACGGCGGCCGAGCAAATCCATCGCAAAGCCCCGCAGCGCGCTCCGTGCGGGAGGGCTAATGCCCTTCCCCTAATCCTCCTCCATCACCGGGGAGCCGGCGGAGCGCGGCGGGGGCTGCCCGGGAGCTGCCGGGGCCGGCCCTGGGGGTCCCGTCGGGGCCCCGCATCCCGCCGCCATCCCGCGGGGCAGGCGTGCGGGAATCTGGGCGGCCGCGGCATGGGGGGCGGGCGGGGGGGCTGCGGGCCGGGCCCGGAGCTGACCGCCTTCGCTCTCTGCCTCCTCCCAGCGCCGCAGAGATGCGAGGGGCGAAGAAACGCCAGGCGCTGCCCGCCATCGTGCTCCTGCTGCTGGCCTCGGCCCCGCCGCCGCCGGGCGCCGAGGGCAGGGACGTGCCCGCCGCCGGAGCCGAGCGGGGGGCGCTCCTCGACCTGCTCCTGCAAGCCCTGGGCGACGACGGCCGCCCGCTGCCCCCCCGGCCCCCACGGCGGGACCGGGTCATCTCCCGGCGGTACAGTGGCGGCGCCCCGCCGCCCGACCCCCGACCCATCACCGCCGCCGCCGCCGCCCCCCGGCAGCCCCCTGCGGTACGAGGTAAGGAAGAGCCGCCGCGCTGCCAGCCCCGGCCCCCGAGGAGGTTTCTGCCTTTGGTGGGGTCGAGCACTGCAGAGGGCTGCCCGGCTCGGCGCCCGCGGGGGGAGCCCCTGTGCCACAAGGGAGGTTGAGGCTGGGGGTCCCGAGGGAGGAGAGGGTCGCTCGGGCTTCCCCGCCTTCAGCTGGGAGCCAGTCGCAGCCAGAGCTGACCTCCAGCCTCCTCTGAGCGTGGCTCCGCGGCAGCCCCGTTCCAGATTTAGCACCGCTGCTCTGATGCGAACAAAGGGGAAAAATGACTGATTTGTCTGACTGAGGCAGATGTCCCGACATACTCCTGTAAACTTCCTCTTCAACTCGACCGGTTCATCGCGTGATGCCGTTTTCTAGGCTCGCTTGGATGGGCGCGTAGGATGAGGTGTGTGCTGGGCACGGGGCTTGCTGCACCTCCCCGGAGGATGCTCCTGCAGGGCCGGGAGCCGTCCCTGCCACCGGCCCCGGACAGGTCTGGTCGTGACAAGTGGGGATGGTTCAGATCCAAGCACAGCTACGTGGTGGTGGGCACAGATTGCTTGGCCAGGAGGCCCGGCAGCAGGTCACTTCTGCCACGACTAGTTTTCATGCAAAGCCATCCAAAACATTTCCTGCTAGAGTGGCACTGCTTGAGGGATTCGCGGGCGTTAGGGTGGTGCAGCTCAGCAAGAGGGAGATTAAACAATGACTTTCTCTTGGGCTGTAGACCACTGACTTCTTTTTTTTTTTTTTTTTTTTTTTTTTTTTTAACTTGGTGCCTGCCAGAGATCAGAGATCCTAGTGGAGAGAAACCAAGAGGAGGGAAACTAGGAAAGTTTGGTTTCTTAGGGATTCGCCTCTCTGGAGAGTGCCCCTGTTTATAATAGCTAGTAATAAGTGAAGTTGAGATGCAGGCACCCAGAAGTCACACTGGTAGGTTGCTCATCTCTGATCAGTGCTTTATTTTGAAGAAAATTAAACATCTAATTTCAGAAAGTCTTGAAATGGTGGGGTGACATGTTCAGAAGTTAGTAGGTGAGTAACTGAGTGGCACAGACACTTGCACACTGTAATCATTGTACAGTCTGAGGAAACTGGACCAAAAAAAGAAAAAGAGACAAATTAATTAAAAAATAATTCAGTTCTGGCCTTAGAAGCTTCTGCTGAGTGTGATCTACCCCAAGTTATTGGTTGTTCTTGGAAAGTTATTGGAAAGGGGTAGTAGTGTTCCTGTGAACTTCTAGATTTTCTTGCCTTTTCAGAACAGGTGGTTACAGGCAAACCAACCCAAACCAGATTGCCACAGAATTGTATCCTGCGTGAAAAAGGTGCTGCTGTTTCTCATTGTGACTGGCCATGGGTGATTGCTTACTTTTGCTTAATTCTTTATGTTCTGTGGGCAAACCCTCAATGTACACTTTTCAATGAAAAAAAAATCCAAATGGCCTTTTCAAGGCAGAATAAAAAATGCCTTATACAGGTCTTCTTTGCAAGAGAACGAAAGAAAGAAAAGTACAAACTTGAGAGCAATTATTGCTAGAATAATGTGGCTTAGAGAAAAAAGCCTGTTGTGGACAAGAGTTATCTCTCTTTTGAGATGTTTATTCCTAATTTAGTAGTTACATCAAGCTCCCAAATATTTATGCAGTTTTGAAGATGCATTTTCTTGATCAATATTACATGTAATAAGGCTTTATTTTCTGTTAAACTTTAGTTTTGATAAATATATTGTACACTACAGAGGTGAAATTTCTGAATGTCCTTAAAGGGAGGATTTCTCCAGTAGTCATTGGCACAGGTGCAGTGTCCTGTGGGCAGCCACAAAGTTAGTTTTCTCCAGCCCAGACAGGGCAGATCTACAGCTTAAAAAATAGTCAAGTTTTGATATTAATTCCTTTTTTTTTTTTTTTTTTTTTTGAATAAAAAACAGTAAAGATACAAACTAGTATCTGTTGTGATATGTTTGTTTGGGGGCCAGAAAACTGTTAGGCTTTATATGCAAGTCATCAACTCTTTTCTTATAACTCCCGTCACCAGCACATTAACAGCAGCTTTGTACTCCAGCTGGTAGTACCTGAGCATCAGCTGAAAAGAACAGCTAATCTTCCCGTCAGTCAGAAAACGTGTTGCATTCAGCTACATACTGAGTCAAGCATTTAGAATCAGTTATATATTTGGATTGGCTGCTCTTATTGCAGAAAATCAAACCCAAGTGTCTGACTTAGAAGAGAATTGCTTCTTTTGCTCAATTGCTTCTTGCATTTGAAACGCAAAGCATCCAGAGCAGTACCTTATATAGAAGAAAGAATCCAAGGAAACCCCATTTTTGTGCATTTTCCTTTTTTTTTTCTTTTCCAAGGAAAACAAACAAACAAACAAACAACAACTCCTTAGTATCAATGAGCTGAATAGCAGGAGGGTTGAAATACACTTTCCCTCCTGGTCTCTGAGAACTGGTTCCAGCTTTAATCTTTCAGCACGATGAGCTAATTCAGGTCACAGCCCTGCATCTCCCCACATGTTTTGTATTTGTTTTGGGGCTTAGTTAAATTTTTGCATAGTGAGGAGAGCTAGCCTGGTGTGCCAGCAGGTGAATTCTAGGAGGCAAGTGGCTGGAGCACAGGATGAGGGATGAGGAGTTGAGAGGGGATGGGTCTTCATCCTTACCGCTGTGGGGAATGTACTCCTCAGGCCATAATGGAAAGTCAAAGCATCATTGTGTGTACTAAATGAGGTGCTGCTCATTTGTAGATACAGAAAAGAGAGTGTAAGACAAAACTGGTTGGTCTGCGATGCCCAGTCTGAAAGTGGCTTGCAGCCAATTCACGGACAGGCCCTGGTGTTGAGCTGTGTCAGAGAAATACCTGAGGTGTGGGAGACAGAGGGATTTGGCCAACCTCTTTTCAGTGGTTTGCGGGACAGGACAAGGGGTAATGGCCACAAGATAGAGCACAGGAAGTTCCACATGAACATGCGAAAGAACTTCTTCATGGTGAGGGTGACAGAGCACTGGAACAGGCTGCCCACCAGGGAGGTTGTGGAGTCTCCTTCTCTGGAGATATTCAAGGCCTGTCTGGACGCCTACCTGGGCAGCCTGCTCTAAGGAACCTGCTTTGGCAGGGGGGTTGGACCTGATGATCTTTCGAGGTCCCTTCCAACTCTTTCAATTCTGTGATTCTGTGAAATAACAGCTGTGCTGTACGTCTTCTGGGTTCACTGGGGGGCAATGGTACATGACCACGTGGGCAGCCACTGAAATGGGATGGACACTCAAACCTGCACTGGGCTGTTGTGCTCCTGCCTGGAAATGACTCTTTAGGTCTTTTTCCCCTTAGGTGTCAGGGATATAACATGTGTTGTGTATTTCTCACCCAGATGAAGAGTTGTGTCATGTGTCTTACAGGATTAAGAAAGGCACCCACATCTGCTGTAAAGACACTCATTTGCCCATCACTTCAGCTGACTTTACTTCTCTCTTTTATCTACCCATGTTCAAAAGCCTTCTCAGACAGATCTGTCCATTATTTATTTATTTATTTATTTTTCTTGGTGACTTGATTGGTGAGTGTGAGCACTTACTCTGAAGACTATATTCAGAAGAAATTTATATTCCAACTAATCAAAAAGCAGTCTTCATCTTCTGCTAGAATTTCTAGTAGAATGTCACTGAAAATACAATTTTTTTTCTTTGACTTATTATATCTAGTGGTATTAAATTTTCTGTCATAATATACTTTGCCTAATTTCTATGAAATCTGTGTTTAAGTTTTATTATTATTATTACTATTTATTTTTTTTAATTAAGTGCCTTGTGAAGTTTTCAAGTATAGTTATGAAAGCTCCTCACGGGCAGTCTTTTTCATAACTCTCCCACAGTTTCTGATGTGTAACCATGGTTGTCTTTTCATGAAGAACCCAAATATGTATTTTCACAAAGACAAGATTCAACATCAGGTTATTTTTGAATATCACGTTGGGGGAACTAGAATAGTTCGTCATTCTCCTGAGATTTTCTTTGTTACCTTTATCCAAACACTTTGCACAGGACCAAAATAGCTTCCATGCACTTAGATTGAAAGAAGTCTTGTGAAATAAAAAAGTTTGCATTAACTGTTCTTTCCATGCATATTCCCCAAGACAGTGGAGAAATGAGCTATCTAAGCTTACAAGTAGGGGGGCTGAAATTTGTCTTTGTACTGGGAGACCAGCAAGACATTTTAAAACATTTTGATAAGTTATATTTCAGGCATGAAGGAATGAAGATAAATATTGCTCTCGATTTACCAGTGTGTTCAAATTAGCCTCCTGAGCATACCTACTTCAGATTTAGAATAACATATCAGAGAATAGAATTTGGCCCCCAAACTATTTAAAGTCTAAGGTTAAACTTAGGAGTTCAGTTTTATGCCAAATATCTTACACATCAGCAGAAAAAACTATACACTGTCCCATGACATGGTGCTAATTTAAGTGTTATTCAAAATGAGTTAGATTTGAAAGATAAGTTTGGGTTTATTTTCTTTTACTGTTGAATCAAAACCATGCAACTGTACATAAGGCATAAGAAAACTTTTGTTCTTTTTACTCACTTAAAAAAATCTTGTGAATGTCCAGTGACAGTTCCAGCTGGAAATCCCTAATTCTACAAGATCCGCTGTGCCTAATACTAAAGTACTTCAGTGAATGTAATTACAGGTCTGGAATAAAAAAGAATACCACTAAGGAATGTAAACCTCGTCCCAAGAAAATTAAAATGTATGGTACAGTGTAATACAGAATTCTTTGCAATATCTATGTCTTGTCTAACTATTATTCCTATTAGATTTTTTAAAGTATCAATATACTTTATCAATATGTTGGTAGGAATTTCTGGACATTTAGAAGGGATAAAGAAAATGAGAGTTAATAAAAATGCCATCCTCTAAAATCATGTTTACCAAAACAGACATTACCTCAGAAATTAGCAGAATACTAGGTGAAATTTTATTAAAAGATTAATAATTACATTAAAAATCAAAATATTTTTTGTTTGGTTATAGAAATTATTCCTGATTCTACATTTGAAGTTTCAAATTATTTTCACTGTGAAGTTGATGGGTAGGTTTAATATAATCAATATTCCAAATGCTTATGGTGCTCACTTTATTTTTATTGGGATAGGCATGATAGGTGTGTAAATTATAACTGCATATATAAAATACAGTACTTAGGAGAAAAGTTGTTCTCACAGAATTAACAAGCTGAATGAATCACTGGATCCATCATCTTCCTCTCAGAAGAACACCTGTATATACCCACTAACTTGGGCATTGAAAGTGGTGTAGATGCCATAATACACTATGTTGCCCAGGCTAATTGTTACTGAGACAAGGTCAGAGGAGATGTATCTCTTCACACCATGATGCAGAAATCATAACGGTCCCAATAAGCTCAGTGGAAATAACCACCATCTCAGTTGCTACCAAGATTAGGTGTCAATCCTACCCAAAAGAATGCAAGTAGGCAGGGTAGATTTTTGTTACATAATATTTTATTTGGATGAGAAGAGAGAATTACTGTTCATTAATTACATTGATAGTATTTTTATCTCAAAGTCATACTCAAATTTTCTATGATAAATTCTACTAGCAAGTTGATATTGTCCACTTTTTGGCTCATTACTTATTGTTTTGTGTAATAAATGTACAGTTCCACACCCCCAAGTTACAATTTTGATAAGCGCGTATTTGTAATATATGCCTTTCCCAGCATTTTTGCTATTTTTAATGGAATGATCGTTGACTTTACTGACTTTCAATCAGGTTAGCTGTTACTTATCACCATCGTTTCCTTCCAGTAAGTATTACATTTGTATTAGTTCTCCAAACTTTAAGATGTCAATGATTTTGGTGCATCTAGTTTGCATGCCAGCTTTCTTAGTTTCTTGTTTAAATTAAGCACCAAATGCTGCAGACCACCTATATATGCTTATATGCATATATACTTATATATGCAGACCACCTGCAGACCACCTCAACCTTCAGTTCCATTTAAGGACTGGTATCCATCTTGAAGGAGGTGGCTCCTTCATGGATATGACAACTTTATAACCTGTAGCTCTCCTGCTGCATTTCTTGCCTCAAATACTTAAGTTGTTAGGTGTATTGTACAACATGACTTCTAATAGTGATTCTGTGTGTTTGGCAAGCATGATTACCAGGCAATAGAACTAGGCTGCTGAACAGAAGATATCTGAAATCTAGGATGAGCCTCCAGCATCTTCTTTATCATGGTAGAGAGTTTTGAGCCCATGAATGAATTCTGATAGCTAATGAGTAAACAAGAACAAAACTACTTATTGTCAATTTGTAATTGCTATGTACACTGGGATTTAAAATACAATGAAGGCCATCAGAATAGTTTTCCAAATGAAGTGATTCTACTGGCTTTCCAAGGGGCTCTGCTCTTACTTCCATTATGCACAGTGCAAACCAAGGCTGCTCAATACCTTCAGAATCTATGTGACATTGCATGCTGCTCTGTCACCTGAAGGATGAAACCTTGTGGAATTGCAGTACACTGAGCAGAAAGTATTTCAGATGATAGTATTTTAGATAATAGTACACTGTAATGAAGGGCAAAATACGACTGCATATGGAAAAACTCTTTTTGTTGATCTGCCATTGGCAAAAACAACAATAACAAAAAACAACAACAACAACAAAAAAAAACAGTGACTTCTTTATTCAATATGGAGAGATTTTCTGGTTTTCATTTTAGTCCATTTTAGTATTAAAAAAATCCGTTTTGTATTTAGCATGACAATATACACAATTAATAATATGTACCTTTCTAGCCCCAGAAAAATGAATATCAGAATTCTTACTGAATTATGCCAGGTTTATACCTGAAGTACACCAGGACTCCTCCAATATGCAGCAAAGTGAACAACAAATAAAACAGAGATTTCACTTCAAAGTAGATCCAAGTGCATAACTGTCTGCAATCCAGTAACTATGGCATGCATTTTGAATTAGTCTAGCTTGGCACTGTGCCTGTGAGCAAACTGAAGAGTTGAGATATTTCTTTTTTTTTCCTTCTTTTTTCTTTTTTTTCTTTTTTTTTTTTTTCTTTCTTTCTTTCTTGTAGACATGAAGTTCTGATTATCATAAAATAACATCAGGTCTCAGTGTTTTCTAGGTTGTTATTTCAGGTGTTAATCTGATAGGGAAAGAGTGGTAGTATGGAAATGTAAGGCTTTGTAGGATATTTATTGTTTAGCAAATAAGTATGGGCCTTGAAAATACACTGCTTCATGTCTAGAGATTATTTTAAGCTTTTAAAATATATATGTATACATGGAGAAAGATTTAAGAAAATGAGCAGTGTAAATATATATATGTCCAATGTATAGGCACACACCCTCACACATACACTTTCTGTGTAGGACAATA
Organism: Aythya fuligula; assembly: GCF_009819795.1. Classification (NCBI taxonomy): domain Eukaryota; kingdom Metazoa; phylum Chordata; class Aves; order Anseriformes; family Anatidae; genus Aythya; species Aythya fuligula. Next base: position 111,411,833 of record NC_045560.1, read on the forward strand.
ACCACTGGAAGGCTGCAGAAAGAAAAGGGAGGCTGACTTGATTTCCACTGCATAGTGCCACTGCCAGCCTTGGGATCATGAAGTCATTAATTGCTCTCTCCAAGTGGCCAGAAATTAGGTTTTGGGGAAAGTGGGAATATCCCTATATTAATTGTGCTACACCTGTTTTCTCAAGAATCAAAAATTTTGGTGGTATATTATGCATAAATAAGCAGTTACATAGAACAAGATTTATTATATTTTATTTTATTTTTAAATCAGAAAAAAAAAAAAACATATTCTCTGGGGCAGTTGTTTTTTTATTGTTGAAACTTCAGCAGCTGCATACACTTGTCCCATGAGATCACAAGTGAAACTTAACTCTAGTGGGGAAAATATGTCAAAAATGGAATTTGAAAATGATAAGAAGAAGATATATAATGGAAAACATTTTGCTTGAAAGAGTCTTTGTTCTGCTAGCATCAATTCGTGGTTAGGCATTTCTATTCAATTTAAGGATTCATTTTGTTACTTGTGACTTAGAGGTTACTACTTCAGTGGAAGACCTACAGGCTATTGTCGTTTGTGTTTTGGGCATTATTTAATGTCGGTCAAATGGAAAATGTTTGCTCCAGTGAGAGAATTGATTGAATATTGATTATATACTGAGGGTGCAATTTTTTATCTGTAGGGTATAAACAGAATTTAACACATGAAGTATCTAAGCATTTCAGTGGTTAGTGGCCATGCTTATATTATTCTATGTTTTATTATGTTTACTGAGCAAAAAATTATTGATGTGCCACTAATGTTTTTGCAGAAATGGTGCCTAAAAATGTGTTTGTTTAACACCAGTGGAACAAAGAATATCTAAATATTTATTTATTTATATTTAAGTCTATTAGGTCTTTGTCAATTGAAATAAATTGGTTAGATTACATTTTAGTATGTTCTCTTACTATAGGTATCTTTGGGTTGAAAATAAACATTTAGTTTTGCATCATTAAAACAATTATTGTAATGTTCCTTGCAGATCTTATGCAACTTTAAGAGGAATATGGCACAAATTTAATCAAGACTTTGTTTAAATTATGTTCCCCTTTTGGCTTGAATCTGCAATATAAAGGAAAGAAATAAAAGCAAAACCCTACTAGAAAACATTAAACTCTTTTTTCCTTAACCCTTACTGTTTATGATGTCAAACTATATGTGTTACAGTAGAAGAAACATTTGAAATGAAGTGTTAGGAACTGTATCCTTATCAGTATATAGGGCAGTACTGGATATATGCCCTAGATTAATAAAACTCTTGAATCCCATTGAATTAAAATAGCTGAGGAGATAGCTGTGATTTTACTACTTTAACTGTGATAATTACTTCTTCCTCGTCTTTTATTGGTATAGCTTGCCTAACATGAGATGCTTCTCATTTGTTTTTGAAATTTTAATACCTGATAATATTTCTGTTTGTTTGTTTTTAAATCATAAACGGTAATGCTTACATACACATATATTTCCATGAACTTCATCATAATGTTATAACTGTACAAGGAAATAAACTTTATTCTTGTATGCTATGCTTGTAAAAGATCTCAGAAACATACCTTTAAGAATTATATTTTAATTTTGTCTTCATCCAACACTATTAAAGCTAGTTATTGACTTCTACCTTGGTGAAGGATCAATAGCAACAGCTTTGTCCGTGTGTGATGGAGCCAGTCCCTTGGAATCACAGAATCACAGAATTTTCTAGGTTGGAAGAGACCTCAAGGTCATCGAGTCCAACCTCCAACCTAACGCTAACAGCCCTCCACTAAACCATATCCCTAAGCTCTACATCTAAACGTCTTTTGAAGACTTCCAAGGATGGTGACTCCACCACTTCCCTGGGCAGCCTGTTCCAATGCCTCACAACCCTTTCAGTGAAGAAGTTCTTCCTAACATCTAGCCTAAAACTCCCCTGGCTCAACTTAAACCCATTCCCCCTCGTCCTGTCACCAGGCACGTGGGAGAACAGACCAATTCCCACCTCACTATAGCCTCCTTTAAGATACCTATAGAGAGTGGTAAGGTCACCCCTGAGCCTCCTGTTCTCCAGGCTGAACAACCCCAGCTCCCTCAGCCGCTCCTCATAAGACTTGTTCTCCAGACCCCTCATCAGCTTTGTTGCCCTTCTCTGCACTTGTTCAAACAAACTGAACACAGTACTTGAGCTGTGGCCTCACCAGAGTCAAGTACAGGGGGACAATCACTTCCCTAGTCCTGACATAGGAAAACTGGGATATTCGGCTAAGGAAATTTAGGAAAAATATTTTCAGAACTCATCTTTTACCTCATGGACAAAAGCTCATTACCAAAACATATCAATTTCTTCTGTTGTCCTTTGAAACATTCTGGTTTGGAATACAATCTGAAGCAGGCTAATAACAGTCATTTTATACCACAGGCCTAAAGTTTGGATGGACCAATTAGTCAGTACCTATTTAGCAAGACATATCTTACAATTTGTGCTTCCCCTTATTATGTGACCAAATCCCAAGTTTGCCTGTGAAGTTAATATACAAAGGTTTTCCCCCTTTATTTGGTAATGAGCTATTTTTCCAAATGCTAGGGCAATTGATGATCATCTGGAAAAGGGATTACTACAAAATAAATCATTTGTGTGGAAATGACCTGTGCAGGTGCAACAAATTCAATACCCAGATGTACTACTCATGAACTGGGTAATTCAACATTATCTGTGTGGTGGCATCACTCCATGTGTACATATGTGATTCAGCTGCACAGAACTAGAGATGATCTCTTACCTAAGCTTCAGTCAGGGCTTTCAGAATCCTTAGAACAGATCCAAACTGCATATTTATCCTGAAGTCTACCTATCCAGAACTGATCAGCCCCTTCAGAAAAGCCTTGCTTCTCCTTCTTTACTTCTGTCTAGAGCAGCAATTCTTTGCTTGTTAGAGTAAGGAGTAGAGCAAGGAATCTTATAATAGATAGGAGACTTCTTGAATGTTGAGCGTAACATGTTTGTGCTGACCCAGTTCCTTTTCTTTGCAGTTACTCTCACTGTCTCTGAGTACCAGAATTTTATAACAGTGAAAGCAGTATTAAGAACCAGAGAAGCATAAAACTATCTCAGTTTCAGGATGTGGAAAGTGTTCTCTCCCTCTCCCTCTCCCTCTCCCTCTCCCTCTCCCTCTCCCTCTCCCTCTCCCTCTCCCTCTCCCTCTCCCTCTCCCTCTCCCTCTCCCCTTCTTCTTTCTTCTTTCCCTTTCCCTTTCCCTTTCCCTTTCCCTTTCCCTTTCCCTTTCCCTTTCCCTTTCCCTTTCCCTTAAGTAAGGCCAAAGCTTTCTGCCCAGAAGATTTTTGCCAAGTGAAATGTATGGTTTACATGTGTATTACTCCTGATTTTGTTTCTTAAAGAGACCTTGAATATCAGTGTCTAAGTAGCTTACCATGCTTGATGCATTTATATCTCATACTCAAAATATTTTGATTTCAGTTATCATTTATAAGACATCTCCTCCTGTATGTGATAGAGTAAGATGACCTTAGCCTGGGTATAAGTCTAGCATATGTTCACAAGGAACACCTTTAAGATAGCAGTTTGGAATAAGTGAGAATCTATGGGTTATTAATCTACTTTGATAGTTCTGAATCTGTTTTAATTCAGAAAGAAATAGAAACATTTCTAAAATTAGCATAGGAATTGTAAAGTACAGTTAAACATTGCCATTTGCACAGCAATCAACCTGGAGCCTATTCATCTTTCAAAAAGACCAGGGCCTAATTCATCTTTGGCAAACTCAATTCCATTTCCTTTCACTCCAACAGAGTTTGCCTATGTTTGTCAGTGCTGAGTTTGGCTTGTATGCAGTTGAGCACATGTCATCAGCTTTCATTCAGATGATTTAACTAGTTCATATATTTCTTTTGATGTATTGCAGCTGTTCATGTATTTAATTCATGTAAATATTCTAGAATCTACATTTATTAGCAGCCACAATAGCTAAAACAGAATACTTGCATAGAGTGTTGCAGAATTGCAAAAAGTGAACTTCCTCTTCATATTTATCAATATCTAGTCTCTATATCTCATTCTAAGAGTAGTACTGCCTTCAGTCCAGTAGCTTTCCAAACATAGTTTGGAGTCTGTGGATTCAGCTGAAATATCTGCCTTAATAGTTAAGTGATTCCAAGTAGCTGGTAATTGAATAGAAGTTGTAATTTGTTATAGAAAAGATATGAATAGGAAAAATACAGCTTCAGTAAATTAATGCCTTGAATACTTTGACCAATCCTACCTATATGTCTCATTATTATTTTTTTTTTATTGTATTTTTATATTTTAATGAACAATTACTATTATAATACATCTTTCCTCTTGGAGATGGTGAAGTACATATTCACAATTTAGTATTCAAAATAGCCATGGATTCACGTTTGACATTTGAATTCCCTGAGGGATATCTTAATCTCTTTATTGGACTCTCTTAGGGAAAAACAAACAAACAAACAAACAAAACCCACCTGCATAAACTCAAACATCATGTCTGTAATTATTTTGAGACTATTATTTTGCTTTTCAAAATAGACATCTATTTCAGAGTTTTACATGTCTACATCTGACAGGAGATAAAAAATTGGGGGGGGGGGTGCTTTTGAATTATTTGTACTTATCTGTATATATGTGTTGCTAGTCAAGGGGCTTGCAATACAAACAATGGTTGCTATTTTTTTTACTTTTTTTTTTCAGATGTAAAAGTTGCCAGATTATATTAGGCTAGGTCTATATCTCTATACATTCCAGTTTTGTTTTCTAGGGTGACCACTAATTGTAATAGAAGAAAAGTAATAGTATACAGATTTGGTTTATTTCTTGATCCACATTATTTTCTGATAGAAATGGGGATTTACAGAGAAGAGAAAAAGCAAATCCTTGCTTCTTAATGTTCTTCTGCAAAACAAATATAAAGGTCTCCATGGGCAAGGATTAACTAATACAAATATGCTTTCTTAGCAGCTATTGAAGAATTACTAATAAACATCATTATAACTGAGTTCAAGATATTCAACCTTGTAAATATATCCTGTTATAATTTCATTATGGTTGTCTGAAGCCCTAGGAGAACCCAACATTTCAACCTCATTGTTCAAGCCTTAATGAATTATTGGAAAGGGGCTGATTAGAAAGCATTGGATCAGAAGGGACCACTGCATTCTGAATATTTCTCTCTTTGATGTTGTTTACCTCCCAGGTTGACTCATTTCCTTGGCCAGAAATCTTAGTACATGAAGCTGTGTGCCTACTCTACTGGGCCATTATATGCCAGTGCAAGTCCAGAAGCCAGATGTGATAGGTTTATGTAGATTTTATTTATTTATTTATTTATTTATTTATTTTGTGGATTTAATGTACGTTGTAAATATTCGTGTAAGCTTACACTTTAGAATATGATTCTGACCAGAAATGGGGCACAGCTTCAATGCAGCTAAAGAGAATACAACAAAAGAAATTGTGTACCCAAACAGAAACTTAGAGTCTCCTTAGGTTAGACACACTATATTTACTCCTGTCTGCTGTTGGGGTTTGAGGTCTGCTTGCTTCCTGCTTCCAGTTACTTCTGAATGAAATAACTCTTCATCTGTTCAAGGCAGAGTGCGCACTGTAATATCTGTTTGTGACACTCCAACCACTGCACACTGCTGGGTAAGAGCTTGGGCCTGTGCTATGCATCAGCATCGACTTGATCTTTATCTTCCAGAGAACTCCAGAGTTTAAGTGACAAAGCACAAGCACAGACAAAAGGAATTGGAATGTTGACAGTGAGTGCATCTCGAGACTGGAGTCAGAGCCTTGATGAATTCCTAGACATTGTAAGCATAGTGAAGGAGATGTAAGTTTCAGTACTTGGTTCCATCTTCACAGTGGCTCAGTGTTGTTCCACTGCTTTCCACATCACATATACAGGGCAGTCCCTCTGTAAAGATTAACATTCCCCATCAGATCAGTCACACAGTGGGATGTTACTTCAGGTAAATTCAAAAAAGAGCAGCAGTAAACTGCATCCTAATTTTTTAAATCTACTTTAAAACTATACTTGTTTGAAGATATTTCCATTGCGTATGTCTCCTAAAATAACGTAAAAGGAACACCCATTTAACCACAAGATTCCACACTCAGGCTGTGGTTGACAGTCACTCAATTTGATGAAGCTGTGTGTTTTTTTCAGTTGAATATTTCTTCAGGTTACCTCTCAGTACAGTCTCTGCCATCTTGGGGTAGGGAAGGGGTTTGAGCATTTGGCTTGCTTGGATTGAGGGTCTTTTCTTTAAAGATCACCTTACAATATGCTCGTATATAATATGCCTCCACAGTTAGGAGGAACCTATATTTTAAAGGTCCAGAGCTTTCTGGGTGTCTTGTTGATAACACACCTCAGACAAATCTTCAAGTTTATGTCTTCTGAAATACTGCAAAAGGAGCATCATACTATACTATGTTTTCACATTATATACAATAGCCTCTGTATTATTTTAAATTAAGCAGATAGCTTTAATTTGAAGAGTATGCAGGCTAAAAGTATTTGAAGCATGGTAACCAACACTGTAGCCAGGCCTCTTATTCTTTCACATAAGACGGCTAAGGATCAGAGGGTGCAAAGGAGGAGGAAATAACATGAAAGCTGGTTTTGCCAGACAGGTAAAGACTTATTCATGCTGGGAGAATCTCCAGCTGGGAAAATCCATGGTTGTTACAGCCTTTGTGTCACCAGAATAGAAAAAAGGGTTAGCTCAGTGAAGAGAATCTGGCTCAAAGAACTTAAAATAAATATCAGATGTCAGAGCTGTGACTTAATTGTTTAGCTAAGTAGATCATGTGAATTACACACAGATTGAGGACCTGTTTTTGCTTCTATTGAAATCGAGGAGAACAGAATCAGGCCACGCTTTTCTTCCAGTATCTTTCAAACACCAAAACTGTTACTGGAGTGTATGACAGCTCCTAGAACCATTTTTGTACCAGTCAGAAATCCTAGAGAGCCGCTAGTACGCAATTTATGTTTTATTATTATGATCGTAGGCTAGGACTTTAAACAGAATGTATTTCCTTAGGTTCTTTTAGGTTTTATTTCAAAATTTGACATGCAGACAATGACTCCTAACACTCTAACTGTGGAAACTGGAACTCCAGATTCAGATGTCGGTTTTTGACAGTAGCCAGTTTCAAAGAGAAACATTGAGACATATATGTATTTTCCTCATTTTAATACATTCTCAGATTAAAGCTCTGACAATATCAAAACTAGACCTATGTACCAATTCAGAGATACTATCTTCAATTGTCCCATTGAGAAACTCTACTGATCTGAAAGCTCAACAACTTTATAGTGAAAATTTGGATTTTTCTTCTTCCTTAATGAACATATGTGTTTGTTACGTTTTATGAATAACGGGAAATAAGACTTTTTTTCTTCCATAGTTACGGTATTTTTATGCTTTCTTTGACATTTTTAAATTTTCTATTAAATAAAACTAAACAAACAAAAATACCCACCCTTGTTTGATCATGAAGGCTTCGCAGGATCAGAAGAAAAATGGTAGAAGCTGAAAACTTGAAAAGATCATTCAGAAAGAACTGAAATATTTTATGAGAAGGCTTCACACATGCAACTGATTTTGGGAGAAGGCAACGTGTGCAGTGATTACCTGGCTAAGAGCCTTCATGTAGTTCTACCAAAAGAAGGAAATATTGGTAGACAGGTGACTGAAAAGTGTCTGAAAAGATCTGCTATTTGCAGACTGACATGTATTTCTGTAAATTCCATGTGGATGATGAATGTGTGTTGTTACAGCATGTAACTGATGACATTATAAATTAAGTATAAAGAAATTACTTAGTATCATATTTTTGGACATACATATAAGATACTGGCAGAAATATTCTGATTTAGAACATTTTGTAGGTGCTGATTTCTGCATTCACACCACAGAGGGCATCAGAGGGTGGTGGTTGGGAGGGGCTGACAAGAACTTCTGTCCCCTGGCCAGCCACAATTAAGCATGTACAAGTTCATGATGATAATATCAATAAAAGAGCAGTCTTTTAACCAGCATCAGGGTGTGATTTCTTTTTCTGAAATTTTTTCTGAGGACATAATTAGCAACTACTTTCCTTTCACTAATGAGTTAAGCAAAGAAAAATCAAAGTGGGGGTTGGGGGAGAGGAAGAACATAGTATTACCAGCGTTGAAAACCCAGTTCACAACAGGCAAAACTATCCTGCCCATCCCCTGTTTGCCTATCCTAGCCCTTCAGATGTGATTAAATGCTGCTTCTGCAGCTCAAGTGAGTTAGCTTCCTCCAGTCTCAGGTTATGTCCTTCCCACAGCTCAGTGCCCAGGCTTGCAGGAGCCAACTCTAGGGATAATCCATTGCCCTTAAGAGGGTGTTGAACTGGAGGCTGGCAACCTCTTTTAGGCTGTAAATAGTCGTCGCTCTGCTGAGATAGGAAGGCCTTGCTGGAATTACTGTTCGTGCCGATAGTTGTCTTCATAGCAACGATTGCTGCTAACTATTCCTGTCACTCCCTGCTCCCACTCACAGCTTGGCGGAGACCAGCCAAGGCAAGGAGGCCAAAGGGAGAGTGGAGAGGGAAGAAGACAAACAAGTTGCAACAGTTGGGCAAGAGTAGGGCATGGACACAGAAGACTGGAGACAGCAGCTGGTTGGATCTCTCCTGTGAATGTGAGCTAGTCTTTATCATCTTCCCATGACTGCAAGTTTTTCCAATGTTCAGACTGCTGGAGGAACTTACTGAAAAATAGTTTTCCACTGCAACTTCTGAAGAAGTAACTTAGATATGAGTGAGGACAGGAATCCTAAGCAGATGATCATCTCCTGTGACTTGTATACTGTGTAGGTGCTATAGTGACAGAAGATGAACACCAAATATTTCTATTCCTATTTCTCCTACTTTTGTTCTCTTATTTTTGGATGCGTGTTCTTGCTGCTGTCTTCTACTGTCACAGGTGCTTTCATTTTTATATGCTATGATAATGCTGGTCACAGGGAGTGAGAAACTGATAAAATAAGAGCAGTTGTGGTGTCTGAAAGATTGTCCTGTAGATTTAAGTCAGGAAATTGGATTATAAAAGAAAGTACATTTGTATCTTTCCCAAGTAATGTTACCATAAAAAGAGCAAACTCGGGTAAAATTTATATGTATTTACTTTGTTTGTTCCTCTTTTGATTTTGTGAAAGTTTCTGTTGAAGGACTGATTTCCCTTGAAGCATAAAAAAAAAAAAAAAAGACACACACATTTGTCTCTGAGGACTTTGTATCACCTTCATCTACTTTCACCTTTATGAATGAAGGCAGCTCTCACACAAATTGTGTTTGGGAGGGTCTACATTGGCAAGAGGACCATAATGATAGCTATAATAACACAGGAGTGTGGACAGGACACTGCTTTCATTATGGCCTCTAAGATCCAGCAGGAGTATACAATGATTATGGGACTAAAGGCCTCACTTCAAAAAGGAGACAATCTTTACTTTCATTTTCTTTCTATCTCAGGTGAATGGAGAAGAATCTGCAGCAGTGTAGAAAATATAAAATTTTGATTTTCCTTTGTAGAAGGGAGAATGAGTTTTGGTTTCTCATACAAATAAGCACACATGCCTTCTAAGACTGCAGAATACAGTAGAATTATGCTTTTTGTATTTTGGAAATAGCAACCTGAAAATACACACTTTTTTAAAGCCATCTATTTAATTATGTGCACCAAAATTATTATTATTATTATTTTTTTTCATGAAGCCGTTAGTTTTTTACAATCTGAAACATTGAAAAAGAAGCTGGAAAACAGACATTCTTTGTAGATTTACCCTGTCCTAGAAGTGTGGCAAAGAGCCACATTCTGAATTAATTCAGAAATTAACCCTGTTTACTGATTTGGAAATAAACAAATAATGAGGGAGTTAGCAATAAAACACTATAGGAAACATTTTTTTATTATTATTTTCAAGGTAAAAAAAGACATGTTTGTGTGGCTTATCATCATATATTTACAAGCTTGCATAGTTTCTATGTAATACTTAGCATTTCATAAATGGAATTCTAAAGGGGAGGTAAGAGAAATTCCTCTTAGACACTGTGGGCTGTGACCTAATGGGGATAATAGCACACAGAACATATGTGAGGTAGTTACCTGTTGACTTCAAGATAGTGTTGCACACTTAGAATCATTGCTGGAACCTATTGGATTTATTAAATTCAGCCTTCTGTTATTTCAGGCAACACGTTCTAGAATTTTGTTCATAAACTTTTAAAAGAACTGGACATGTCCTAGCTAATGTAAGACTTCTCTTGCCTGTTTTATCAGTTAGCAGACATAAATATCCTTTTGCTTCCTGAAGAAAATTCCAAATTGCATTTGCCTTGTGTTTTGTTGCTGCTGTTGTTTTGTTGTTACTGTTGTTTTGGTTTTGTGTGTGTGTGCTACTGTTTATATTTTTAAAATGTAAAGAATCTTCCATGCTCTTTAAAACAGAGCTTACTACCCCATCATTCAAATAAAGTGTATACATCCAACTTTATGAAATCAAGTGCCTAAAGTTCGTCATCTGTTTTCTTGGTATCCACCTGTATGTCTCAATAATAACACATATTAAGAATATTTGAGTCTAAAACCTCTTCTATAGTTCCCTTGCAATTACACTAATGGGGCATTGATGCATGAGGGGGACTGTGCAGCTATGAGTTAGAGTGGAATTTGACCCTGGCCAACATAAAAAGCCAGTACTTCAAACTATTTCAAGACTACTTTTAGGAAAAAAAAAAAATAGAAAAAATAAATAAATTATTCCATTCCAAAGAAAAGATGAACTAGAAATTGGTTATTTCAAATCTGAAGTACCCAAACTATAATGGTATTCCAAACTGTGCATGGATGTCAATCTCTCGAACAAATGTTCTGAGGACATATAAACATATAGTTTTACAGAAACAAACAAAAAAGATGCATGCTGAATTAGGAGACATTTATTTATTTGCTCTTTATATGTTTTTCTTTTCTCACATTACTGTGCTTTGTAGAAATTGTTGTCTGTTTTTATCATCTGTTTTTAGGAATCCCTTTGTACAGTAACTTTGTGTATTTTTGAAAATGTTCAGTATTTGCAATATACCCTTGCAAATTGTCTATGAATATTAATCACCCTGGATTTAAGGGAATGACTGCTATACCAAGACTTACCAGTGTGAGCAAGAAATAGATAATGTAGACAAGTAGATTCTCTGGGATAAGAACAGGTGACTGGCACTGCATGTGGTGGGTTGAAAAAGGGAAGAAAGGAAAAAAAAAAACATATAGAAATCATGACTAAATGACAGGCTGAGACTTCAGAAGCTGGTGCTTCTTTTTACCTTTAGCACATTTAAGAATTGCACTTGTTTTGTTTTGTTTTGTTTTGTTTTTGTTTTAAATCTAGTGCTCTTGCCACTGGCTACTGACATGGCAGCTGGATCAATCACAGTGAATGCAAGCCCTGTTCAGTTTTCACTTTACAGTCATGCCATTGTACATCTAAACTGACTGATGCCTCAACCCACTTCATCATTCAAGTGCAATGAGTGTCACAGAATAAAAACTTTATTTAGTATATGTACCACCAGATATTTTATTCATAACTAGAGTGGGGAGAATTTGAAAATATACTTCAATACTCCAGTTACTCAGCATGTAAATGGAGTAGTTTTTGCCATCCTCACATCAGAAAAATATTACTGGAATGAATATCAGGGAAAGTGAACCTCCAGTCACTGGTTTAAGTATCCTTAGAAGCACAGGTTCAAACCTGGAAAAATAAATAAGTGTGGAAGCATTTATTTGACATGGGAGCAGAACTAGCATTTTAGGACTTGACTAATGAGGTACAGTCAAATATCACAGTGTGCATTCCAAATATTTGCTATAAATAAAGTCAATGTACTGAACAAAGGTTTTGTGGACGGCAAATAAATCCAGAGAGATTACAATGCTGTTTATGTCTACCCTTGGAGAAGTAAAAGATAAATTGACCAAGTCATTCATTATGAATTGTTAATTGTGCTCTATTTGCAACCCTTAAGCTCTAGAGTAAACTTTGTATTGCAAGAATGGAAAGAGCTCCCTTTACATAGAGTAAGTGGGAAGCCTAGTAAACTCAGAGCAGAAAGGTATGTATGAGTACATTCAGCATATTCTACATTCAGTAGATGGCAGTGGTATGCAGTTGTAGATTAACTCAGGATTTTCTCTTGAACAGATGCTGTCATCTCTGCGAAACCAAGAAACGTTGTTTGGGGGTTTATTTGAGGCCTTTTTTTTTTTTTTTTTTTTTTTTTCTTTTTTTCTTTCAGAAAATACTAAGATACCAGGTATTTATTATTATTTTTATTTTTTTTTTTACCTGGTGGAGCAAACAGGGATAGAAAATGTTAAAAATCTTTTCTAATTTATTGTAATCTTCATTACACAACGCTTGGTAAGGCATCTGGTAAGTTTTGAATTTCAAACAATGGTATTACATAGGGAAAGGAATGCATCTGTCTGGAGCATTGACTCATTTTCCATCTATGCCCTGTGGAACTTAGTGTGTACACATCAAAGTCTCAAAATAAAAGTATTCAGTAAGTGGGAACTGTGTGTGTTACTTAACAGAAGTAGTAACACAGTGACGTCTTGGAACTGCACACAGAAATAGATATTTTCCCTTGTCTACAGGAATGAATTGAAAATCTATTGGGGGAAAGCAGTCTGTGTGTGTATGTGTGTGTGTAAACAAACAAATTGCTAAGACAATTAGAAATTATTACGAAGATTTATTTATGAAAAAATTGGGGGGAAAATGCAAAACAAAAGCAGAAATAGAGCTTATGTGATTGATAGAAACCGTGAATGAGGAGACTGAGAAGAATTAAATTGCTTTGTTTAAGTAGATATTTTCTCATAAAGCAGCTATTTCAAATACAAAAAAAAAAAAAAAAAAAAAAAAAAAAAAGATGGAAAGATTTGCTCTCTGTTGAACAAAGCAATATTTTTCTTGCCTCCCAATGGGAAAGAGCAGTAGAAAATGCATTAGAAATATCAGTCTGTGAAGTGAGATGTAACGTAACCACAAATTTGTCCTAAGGATATGGAGCACTCCTGGAGAGACCCCAGAATCAATTAGTAGTCCCTAAGCAGGGACTACAAATGTCACCCATTTTCAATGAAGAGCTGTGTTCCTCTAATGTGTCAGACACCATGAATATCCACAGAAACTTTTAAATCTGTATTAATATGGCTATTGTTTGCAGAACAAAAAGTAATACCATTCTGCTTGCATTGGAATAGCAGCATATAAAACCAGCATTTACAACATAGCCAAAGCTACTGAATATCTCAGTTTTGCAAATTGAACTTTGTCCAGCCATGAAACCTGGAGTAAGGGATTTAAGCAGTGAGTTCACTGCCAAAGTGTAAGAATGAAAGTAGGAAACTGATGCTTTTTAATTGGTCAGGGAGCTGAAGAAAGCAGTATATGTTAATTAATTCAATTCTCCTTAACATTTGCTGCAGTTAGGAGCCATTCTTTCAAGCACCATGAAGCTGTCATGTGGCAAATGCCTTAGCCAGGGAATGGGACTGACAACCTGTGACAGCAGCCCACTGTCGTGGATCACTGTCTTCATCTAGGAGAAGTACCTGGATCAGATCTCTAGGTGCATGCTTCACACTCTATTTATTCACAGGACATTTTGCCATGTGATTCCCACGTGTGACACTGACTGTAGTCAAATGTCTATAGTTTACTCAACAACACAACATAATCTTATTAAAATGAATGTAAACTTTTTTTTTTTTTTAACTTTACACTGAGGATGTGCATTGCTTCTTACCATTTGTAGAAATCATTGCATAGTTAAGGCATACAGAGGAGAGATTATTTGGATCATTGAGGTTTTTGAATATCTTATGTGTTTTTTTTCTTTTTTTTTAATGATTTTTTGTAAAGATTTAATTTATTTTTAAGAGAAAATGCTACCATGCCGAGGATACGTTCATCCTGTCATTGCAATGTTTTTCCATTCATTCATCTTTTAGGTATATCTCTTTACTTGGGTATTTTCTTATTTTTTTCTATTTTCATCTCTATTATTTAAGTTCTTCTGACACCTTACTAGTTATTTTATGAATTTACATTTGAAAGATTTTACTAAGACTTTTTATCACTTTCTTCTCTCTCTCTCTCTCTCTTTTTTTTTTTTTTTTTTTTTTTTTTTTAACATGAATTAAATCCATATTGGCATTGCTGCAAGTATGCAAACTGTTACACCTTGTAGTACTGTCACAGTACACAAGACCTGCTATCTTTAGGCACTAACAGAAGTCTCTAGTGAAGAAAAGCTCCATTTAATTAAATGGGACTTGTCTATTTTAACTAAAGACAGTTTTGCTGACAATAATATTTCAGCCACTGCACATTTCCTGTGAACAAATACAGCCTGTGTTAAGCTGAACCTTTGGAGAGTCTTGTCCTTCAAAATGTCACTTTTAATTAAAGGTTTGCTAAAACATATTGTTTTGTAACCATTTTATTGATCTGAAATTATATTATGAAGAACAAAAAGAATTATATGCTATTTTCATGTCAAAACAACATTTTCAGAAGCTTGAGTTTATAATAAAAGTCAGATGCATCTCACTGCTGGCAGTTATTTTTTTGTTTGTTTTGATATTTTTTTTCCTGTTGTTTTATAGACAAAAAAGAAAATACACAATAAAACATTTTTTAATTATAAATTCTATGGTTATAAAATTGCTTTAAACAAAATATAAATAATATAAATCATTGTAAGATATATTAAGATACATTATTGTTCCTATTGACCTTACGTTGGACTATGTGTATTTGCCAAGTTTTTTGTGCATTTATAGTCTTTTAACTGTCTAGCTAACTGTCTTAGGTAACTCCTTGAAGTGCAGAACATAAGAACCAGAAAAGCCTGTTGTTCCATCATTTGACATGTAATTTTGAGGAATGCTGTAGAAAATAAAAGTGGCTATTCTGAGTTAACAATAGTTATTCTGAAAAATGGAAAATTATTGAAGCTGGCTAAAAATGCCAGGCTTTGAATACTTTAATTGAAGAATGATTTGAAGAGCACTTTAGCACCTGTTTTTAAATCTAACAAATAATGTAATTTCTATTTTTGTGTTCTGTTAGATACACTTATGTTTTCCTGAAGAATTTACCTGCCACAAAATTTTTTAAGAATGCTTTAGTGTTTATCCCCCCTCCCACCCCCTGTTTCTTTTTTTAAGAAATTGAAAAAAATGTGCCTTTTATCATTTATTCTTTTATTGTTTATTATTTTTAGATGCATGGGTATTCTTACAAAAAGTGAAGATGATGTTTCTTGATGAAGATTTCTTTTTCTTACGTAGAAGGGTTAAGGGACTTGGAAAATGAAGCAGAGCCTGAGCTTCCCTGAGTAAGCTTACATAGGCAAAGGCTGCCTGTTGGGGACACAAACAAGTTGAGATCTTGATTTTTTCTGCTAAGGTGATATCACCTCAAGACGTGGAGCTTTGATGCCCCAAGCTGACAAGCTGTCTTGTGGGGATTTGGCCTATTTCAGTGCTGCAAGCACATCTCTCTTTTTTTTTTTTTTTTTTTTTTTTTTATATATATATATTACAGGAGGACATGAATTCATCAGGTACCATCATAGTGCTGGAGACAGTAGAAACACAGGGTAAAAAATCAGCACCTGCTGTCACAGCTTTGCAATTTGAACTCACAAACACTGAGAGACACAGAAGTGGAAATCCACATCCAAGGTGATGCAGCTATGTCTCTATTGCAGGTTGAGCTCACGCCCTAGCCAATGGCTGTGGCTTATTTGTTTTTCTACCTCTCGATGAGCAAGTCCAAATTTGTGAAAAATTAAGCATTCATCTCAGCTACCAAACACTGAATAGAAACTGAAAAGTGTGCAGAATAATTTTCTACATCATTAGCTTTACAACAGTGGTTTAAATCAACTTTGGAAAGTTTACAACAAAATCATGGTTACAGCAGAGATCCGGAGCAGCTGTTGCTCACTGCCTCTTAACTCAGAGCTTGCTTACTCTCATGCGGGCTTTGTGAATAACTAACCACCATTCCAATCATTTAATCATGGTATAAAACTGTCACATCCTTTTTGCATTTTACCTGAAGTCCCAAGTCCTTCTACAAGGCATCACAACTCAGATTAAGAAAATTAACAGTAAGGATCATTTATGATTGAAACCGCGGTACAAACTTAGCCATTCTGTCTGTGGAGCTGGAAAACACTCTACATTTGTCACATCCCTCTATTTTCACCTTATATTTTTATATTCTGAGTATTTTAAGCAGCAGATCTAGTAGCAGATCTGTATTAGCACCATTAATAGCTGTCCATATTCACTGCTGTCTGTGGAAGCAGTGTAGGATGGGCAGTATTTTGGACCAGGTTAGAAATAAGCTACAAACACATACAGAGGTCCTCATGTCGGTAAAAAAGAAAACCTTGAATTCACTTTATTTATGATTATAATCTGAGATTATAAAGATGAACTCAGGGTCAATAGCACAAGTGCATTTTAACTCAGATATATTATCTCTGGAGAGCTGTGCAGGGTTTGTAAGATTGTGCACAAGAATGGCACAGTCTGAATGTTCTCCCAGCTGATAAAAAAATCTGTTACTCTCTTCCATAGGATATATACTGGCTGTACTTTACTAGTTTGTGTAGCATGGTCTTGAGGCAAGAATGGATTGAATAAATCATCTCCAGTCAATGCTTCCTGTTCATGTGTGTTTCATACTTACATTTCATTCTTTCATTTTCCTGTTTCTTTTGTATTTTTGCAGTGTTACTTCACAGTGTTTTGATTTTAGCAATACTTTGCCAATCTATCTTGTTATTGTATGCTATTACATGTTTCTGCTTTTCCTTTATGAAACTTATATATCAAAATAATTTAACGTGCTCTGTGAAGATATGAGCATACACTGCAAGAATGGATATTAAGATATCTGTCTTAATAGGTGTCGGGTACCACATGCAGCATGATCTGAGCAACTAAGAGCAGGTTAGAAGCCAAAATAACCTAGCATAGTGGTTCTGTCTTGATCTTTCATCACCATATAAAAGCATCCTGTATGGACTTGAGATCCTGATTCTGGTTGCAGTGTGATCTGGTCAGGAGTCAGTGATAACCATTCCATTCTAAAAGGATGTTCTTTAGTTTGATTTAAATCCTAAGTCCTTTGAGACCTCAGCCTCATAGTTGTGCATAGATAGGAGGGTTTCACTACATTCAACATGGACAGTTCTGGAAACCTGTTGTTGAGGAAATTAATAGAAAATACCTATAGCAGAAATAGTTTGCCTGGTCTCATTAGCAGTGCCAGCATCCAGCTATGCTGCTGAAAGGCAGAAGAAAATTACTGTGCTTGTGTCAGGCAATTAATAGTTCATAGAGCTAATAGAGCTCCTTGTGCCATTATAGCAAGTGGACAGAAGTGTTCCAGTAACCTGTGCTCCCCGTGCCATTTATACAAATGAACTGACATTGTCTTTGTGGAGAGCTAGGGGCTCACTGACTGCATTACAAAATGTACTGTACTGGAAGAAAAAGAATGTTTCAAGAAAGCTGAAACATAGGCACGTGTTGAAAAGAAGACTGCTGCCTAGAGGGCTGGCAGCTGTGTCAGAAGAGGAGTGGGCATGCAGTCGGTGTCATTCAGCTGCTGCCCTGCACATGGCTGACCCATTCCTGTAGGGACAGGCGTAGACAGGCTGGGGTGAACCCTGAGCCCAATGGAGGTTGCTTGTGGGAAGCAGACCCTGCAGCATTCATTCTCAGCTACAGCTGCAGTTTATGCCTGAAATCCTGAGCTCCTTTCCTGAGTATCAAATCTTTTATCCTGTTTTGCCATCTGTGTATTTAAGGGTGGGGTTTTGGCTTTCTGTCATCCTTGACCAGCCTTCACCAGGCTTCGGTTATTTCTCTTTACTGGTCCACTTGAGGCATCTCATTCAAAACTCATCCAGATTGTTTCACTATTTTATCTTTTCTTATGCTTCATTCTGAATAATTTTAAAGTATTTGGTATCAGTAAATCAGTACTTGGCATACAGTACTTCAGTAAAATTCTAAGTTTAAGGGGTGATATTTCATTTGAAATTAGGAAACAAATGAAATAGACGTGAGTTAAAACTGAGATTTTCAAGTAAATTAGGTCCCCTGATCTTGCTAAGTTGCACTTTAGTGTGGCATTTTAGTTTAAAATCTAAAAACTTGGACATTTTAGTTTAAAATCCCAGACTAAAAATACACTCATGTGACCTCTGAGAAACTGCTTAAGGCCAGTGATAAGAATTTATTTTGGCAGAAGAACAACATCTTTCTATAGTATGTAAGGGAGCTTGCTCTCTTCTAAGCTAAATGTTAATTCAGACTGTGAATTAGGGAAAAAAAAAAAAAAAAAGTAGGAGAATACAGATATTTAAAATGGCATAAGTGGTCAGGAGATATTTTTAGTGAATAAATATGTTTAGCTGCAGGTCCTAATGCTGAGACATTGCAATGCTCAAAGAATTACTGCTAAGAAAGGCATTTCTTTTAAATTTAACATAGCATATAGCTGTTATGTACAGTTTCAGTGGAAAAAATAAGTCTTGAGGGAGATGCACTAGTTTTAAGAATTTTTACTTGTATCAAAAGCTTTTGCTGTAAGCCAGAGGCAACATCCTATTGCAAATAAATAAATAAATAAATCCTAGTGAGTAGAGTTTTTGTGTTAGCTCAGATTTCTCTTCTGCCTATTTCTTGTGGCTGTTCTGAGACAGGTACTTTCTCTTGTACTTTTTGGAAAAAGCACCATATTTGAAAATGGTGTGTTTTAAAATTCACAACTGTTTTCCCAGGAGTGGAATACTATTTTTTGACTAATAATGACTATAGAAATACTCTTGGTCTATCTACTTCTCTCTTCATGTACCCATAATTTCAATACCCAACATACTGTATTTGGTTCAGTATTTTACATAATTTGTTCAGGTACTCAAACAGTTGTCATTACATGAAAACATATTTATAATATTTACGGTCTTTCTTAAAGTACAGCTCAATTAACTTATAAGATGTGCAAACGACAGAAAATATGATAATGTATGCTTTTATGAGGACCATTTGACATTTCTTCAAGAAGAAATTTGGCAATTTCTTCTTGGATTAAAAGAAGATTATTCCAGGAAGAAGATTATTATTATATGTGAATATACCTGGAATAATTTGAATAGTTATTGTGTTATTACAGTAGACTTCTCATATTTTGCTTTAATTTATTTTTTTTTTGTAATTCCTATACTACATAGATACATTTTTTTTTCTTTTTCTCTTTAGAAATTTTCCCAAGAGATTCCAGTCTAAAAGACAAGTTCATAAAACATTTTACAGGTAAGGCAAGTTGTTTGCACTTTATTTTACCCACAGATGTATATTCTAAGATGCCACAAAAAAAAAAAAAAAGTTATGCTGTTAACTTTTTTGAGGTTATGCACTAAGTTTAACATTTTTGAAGTTATATTTCCATCATTTAGGGCTAGAATGTTTTAAAGAACTCTAATCACATTTTTAATCTTAAATGTATATGTATTTCTCCATAAACTTTGTCAGTCCTTCCATATCAATTTTTAAATCTGCCAATTTTAACTACTCATTAGACTACATATATCTTTCAGAATCAGATCCATGTGACTGTAAATTTTCACTCTATCAGCAAAACACTTTGTTCTATCTCATGATATATATGTGGGCTTGCTTTTTTTAACACAGCAAACAAAGCAAGAAAGGATTTAAACCAAGAAAGGGTGTTAAATCAGTGTAAATGAATCAGAAAAATCATTTGATATTTTAGATATGGAAACTTAATATGATTGCAGTCAAATACTTGTACTTGAAAACAGATGTAGTTATATCATACACTTGTTTATTGTATTTTGTTTTGTAACTACTGGGAAAATTATTGTACTGGCTGTAAGCAAAATGAGCTGTCAGCAAAAATATCAACGTGCTTGTGCTGATTCTTTACTTTTTTATTGCAAATGTTCTGAAATTCAGAAAAATGAAGGTCTGAAAGTATGACACTGCAAATGTCTTGGTGATTTTAAGTATTATTGGGATTAGTGAAACTAAAACCTAGAGAAATACATAGCAACAAAATAGAATTTGAGATAATTATGTCTTACCTCTTTGGAAATTTTGTACAGTCATTGGCAAGAAAGGAAAGGATTTGTTGTGTCCTTTGTATGTCAGGGGAGTCCTCAAACCTTTAGAATAAGCACGACAGTAAGGGTCTTTCTGCCAACAGCTAACTCCAGTCTAACAACACCTACAGGAGAAATGCTACACCCAGCTGCCTCTTCACTCCCACAGTAAACAAGAATAATTATGAACCTTATATTCATGTGAAAAAGTAATGTCAATTCATGTGAAAAAGTAATGCAATGTACAACTGTGTTATTCCATGTACCACAGGAATACTAGAAATTAACGTTCTGGGGAGGACAGACAAGAAAGAGTTGCTTATATTAATAATTTAACTGTTTCCTTTTCATATTTAAATCTGGAAACTTCTCAGCCATCATAACAAGATCAACATAAGAATCTGAGTAGGATAGATGATGAATACACAGCAAGTTTCATTACTCAGAAACAGTAGTGAAAAACAGCCACGAGTTTTACATAAGTTATTTTGAGAATACTAAATCACAGAAAGGAAAAAGATCAAAAAGTATTTAAAAGCTTGTTTCTGGAGACATTTATTAAATTAATAGTTTTTTCCTGCATGGGTAGTTGCTATCAAAATTGCTGAAATTATTTGTTTAAGAATAGCTGGAATGAATAAGGAAAGCAGGTTCATTCCAAAATTCTTGGAAGTTTATTTCTTTATTGGCTCAGAATTACTTCCTACATTTTTTTTTCCTTTTTAATTATGCTCTTAAGATCTTCAGTGATGGGGTTTTCTGCCTGATTTTTCTTTTCCATAGCTTTATTAGATCCTGTAATACACAGTCTTTTTCCTAAAATACAACCTAAATGTATTTTTCTTGATTCTGTTCAAATCATGATCCTTTTTCTATGAACCTTATTTAAGTAAACTATTCCAATATAGTCCTTGCTAGTTCAAGAATTTGGACATCCTGAGTTAATGGAGTTGGGGAAAAGAGGAGAGGGAAGGGAAATCAACACTACCTTCACAGTCCATTATCTGTAGAGTTTCAGGATTAAGAGATTTTTTCTACGCTTGTACTTTGCCAAGATTAGTAGACTTTTTAAAACCAAATAAGATATGTATGTAACAATTCTTGACTGTAGAAACAATCATAAATAATATTTTGAGTCATAAAGCTATCTATCAATTCAGCTTGAAAAACCAGCTGACACAGATTGCTTTATAAGGCACAAATAAAATTAACAGCCTATTTTTGATGGCAAGAAGGAAAGTTCGAAAATCATATATTATCTGAAGGGACATAAAATTTATTTAGTGACAAAGCTGATGTTATCTCCATATATCTTGGATAATTTTAAATTGCATACTTTCTTGAGAGCCTAATTACATACTCAGATAAAAAATAGCAGCAATCTTCCAGTTCAAAGTTGCAAAGGCTGCTTTGTCAGTTTATTCAAAAGCTTACTTGTGGCTGAAAAATCTCATGAAATCTACATATTACTGTAAAATATACCCAATGTTCAAGTCAGTTCACTGTCATAGGGAGAAATCTTCTTGCAAGCCTGTGGTAGTTGACCTCCACTATCAGGGAGCCAGGGAGTATTGTCTCCCTGTATATTTTGAGGCTGCTAAACCACCTTTCAAGTGGTGAGATAAATAACTGTTGCCCAGAAATATATAGTATTTTTCTTTGACTAGAAAGTTAGTCAAAGCAGTGTTGCATGTCAGCCATGGTTTGGGGACCAGTAGCTGTATATTCTTATGAAATACTGTTATGGGTCGATGACACTGAATTTCCAGAAAAAAGGGAGACTGGAAGAGCAGACACATAGCATACAACACCTTGGGCACACAGGGATTTGCCTCATCCAAACGTTTAAAACACATGCTGCCCTCTGCAGGTGTGCACCCTTTCTTGCTAGGACTGCTTCAACGAGAGATAGGGTTGTTAGATACTTTTTGGCTCTATTTTTCTCCTCAACTCCCACATCATATTCATACAGAGCTTCTAAATGATGTGCAAATTAGAAGCATTAGTAGATCAAACTACTTCATCTTTGCAGGGCTTAGAAACTCATATTTCCTTAAAATATTGCTTTTATCTATCTTCAGAAATAATATCTGCATTCCTTCTACATTATTCCTACATTATAATACTGACTACTGAACTAACGTTGTAGTTGCAACATTCTATTTTTCACCACAAACTGTACCATTAACTTGGAATTAATAGAATTTCAAGGGTAAGGCAGTCTATCACTTCAATTTTTCTGTTACTTGGATCATAAGCATTATAGTGTAGTAATAAGATTGTTTTCTGTTATTTTAGTAGTATTGTTATAGTTGTGTTGCATCATAGTTGTTTAAGGTGTAGCATAAAGTTAAGCATAATTTTATCAAAACACCTTGATGTTAATTCTATATGATGACATGATTCATTGAAGCTGCGAAATCATGACATTGAAAGGTTGTGGTTAACTCCTGCTTACTCTCAAATAGGGCCAGTCACATTTTCATCAGAGTGTAGCAAGCACTTTCATCGGCTGTATCACAACACAAGGGACTGCTCAACGCCAGCTTGTAAGTTGTAACTAAAGTCAGTTAAAATCCAGCTGTGATACTTGTTTAGAAGCAACTTGCTTTTCCTGCTCAGTGTTTGGTGTGCTGATTCTTCTGTATCGTTTTCTCTTCACTGTAGCAATATTCTACAGAATACATTGAAGGTCTTCTAATGCACACATTAATTTCTGTTAATTAATGCAGTTACAGTCAACTGCTTAAAACAGAGATCCTTCTAAGTGAGACTAACATAAATGAAATGAAAACTCTGGGACAAAAATAAAAGAATAAAAAAAATCAGGCATGCCTATACAGACGTGGGGTATGAAGCCATTCTTTCCCACTCTCCTTAGCTCTACTCATGCAATAAGATGAAATCTGAAAAACTCCCTACCTTCTGTTAACCATCAATTGCATGTTTATATGTTGTTTTTGACTATACACCTGCTTCTGATGGCAATTATCCAAATATGCCCACTGTTAAAGAACAAAAAAGCAGTTTGTTCATCATTTCTGTTATTGACCTATGCATTTCTTATCAAGTAGTATTCCACTATGAGATCAACAGAAGTTTTGCTGTAACACAGACTAAACGCAAATGTGTCAGAAAGATTTACTGAAAAAGAAAACTATTCTATTGTGTTATTAACTGAATAAAACAAAGAAAAATTGAACAAATAAACAAACAAACCAAAAAAGTCCATTACAATTAAGTTAACATTCTCTATTCTAGAATAAACTATGTCATTTCATTAGCAAATGTGGATCTCAGTGATGTGTAAGCACATACTATGGAATGGCACACTTTGGAAATTTTTCAGGACTTAACATAAAAAAATGACACAGTCATAACATTTCTATTCTAATTAAACAACTTTTCTCTAAACAAGATTGCAGTTTGAACTGTGAGGAACTAATTTTTAAGTTTAACTATCAGCATAGATACTAAAAATGTGATTAAAGCCAAAGCAGGTTTTATTTATCCTTTTCTTCAATCAGACCCAAAGCAGACAACGACTTTCATTCAACCTTAAACGTTCTGTAGATCTAAAAGAGTTGAACACTCACCTGTCTGCAATTTATCCAGCATTCAAGATAGTTATCAAGGCTGATCACAGCCAGAATCTTTTCCAGTCTCTTTAGAGGAGTTTGCTGTTTTGTTTCAGGGAAACCGTAGCTACCATAGGACTTCTGAGGATGGGTTACTTCCTGTCCTACTGGCACAGTTAAGTTCTTTATAAACATTCCCTGAAGCACTGATCCCAGGTTAGCATTCAGTCCCTTGTTGTTTGACACAATTTCTGTTAAGTTTTACCAAGAAACTTATCAAACAAGACAAGAAGATTGTACTTAGTATTCCTTGTTACTAAATGCTTCGGTCTTTCCATCAGAAAGCCATTTGAACAGAGGACACTAGAGAAAGAGCAAGTAGGTCACTAGTAACTCTAATCTGATAGCTAAGATTTATTTAGACATGGAAAATATGGATTCCTATTAATGTTAACAGTAAGTGGAACAATAAAAAAGTTTGAAAGGGCCTGACCTCAGTACCTCATAGTCTGTGTATAGGAATACATGTAACATCCCAAGTAATGAGTTAAGTTCCTTCAGGTAAAGTTGGGAATTGAACCTGGTCTTCTACCTCTTAGGAGGGAACTATGTAGTAGAAAATGAACTGCTTACATCTCTCACATTTCCTCTAGGGCCTCAGCTAGGATAAGGTATAATTTTGCATTTTGTGCTCATAATTTCATGAATTTCCATCAGGGAATGTTTTCATTGTGTAGACAGCCTGAAATTCTAGTACAAGTTCTACATTTAATTTGGTGCAGTTTTTGAGGGTATCTGGCAGATGAGATTCATTATTGCTGTTGGTAATTTTGTTTTACAGATTATAAAAGGTGTGCAAGGTTGCTAACAAGATTAGCAATGAGCCCTTTGTGTACACAGTCCTAGGATGTTTGTTATGTAAGTATCATTTTTTTCCCACTCGTGTTTTTTATTTATTTAATGGTCTAATGATTTACTCCACATTTGTACCTTGTTATCAGGTGTGTATATAGAAATGTTGTATTAACAGTGCATCAACGTGCAGTTCTGGGATTGCTCTAAGAACTGCCTACTACCTCATGGTAATACACAGAAGCACAGATGTCTCTGATACATGCCCCAGTCATAGGTGGCACTACAGAGCAAAATTGTGCTCTGGATCACATCTTGCTACCAAAATTTTGAGAAGACTAACTGGTGAAGATGAAAAGTGTGTAAGGACTTACATTTGTTACAAGCTTTCAGTGAGAGAGCTTTGCTGTTAATGCATGGAAGAAACAGAAAGCCTTGGTCTCAGGTCTGAAGTCATAACAGACATGCTATCACTTTATTCATCTTCAGGATCACTTGTCATTCCCAAATTGTCTCCTGAAAATTTGCCTAAAGTTAATACCATAGATGGCAATAGGAGTAAACTGAATATAAAGATGTGACAAAGCTGAAGTCTTTCAGTAACAAGCTGTGGAAGGTAGCAGTTCACTAGCATATTAAATATGCTAATTAAACATCAGTGTCACTGACAAAAGGAACATCTCCAAGTGAGCTGTTTTTCCTAGCAGCTTGAATATCACCAAATATTGTTTACAGTTCTCACACTAATTTGAAAAAACACACTAGTTATTATGGGTCAAGAAAATATATAAAATCAGTGAAAAATAATTTATTTAAATTTTTTCAAAGATGGTTTCCTCTTACCACCTCCTTCTGACAAGTGCTGCCTGGAGTTTGGGGGAGTAGTGTATGTCACTTCTTCCTGCATCAAGACTTCAATTCATACTAATCAAGAATAAGAAAGGAAGAGTAGGATATGAGTCAGTGTTAGCTGATTTGATTCCCAAGTGGAGGTGGGTTTCATTCTGGTGGATGTGTGAAAATGCTTAGAAAAATATGGCAATATTTCAGTGCTGAGAATAAATGACATAATTCCTTTTGCCTCTTCATTTCTTTTCTTTTCAGTCTGTTTGGCCTCTTGCCTTCTGGGTCTTGCAGATGGTCTTGAATGTATCAGGGACACTAAACGTGAGACTGACTAAGGGATGTTGTTACTTTACCAGGATCTTCTTTTTGTAACTGAAGGCAGGAATCCTTTCCTGAATGCCTTTTCTTTTTTTTCCTTTGTTTTTTCTTTTTTTCTTTTTTTTTTCCTTTTTCTTTTTTTTTCTTTTTCCTTTTTCTTTTTCTTTTTCTTTTTCTTTTTCTTTTTCTTTTTCTTTTTCTTTTTCTTTTTCTTTTTCTTTTTCTTTTTCTTTTTCTTTTTCTTTTTCTTTTTCTTTTTTTTTCTTTTCCTTTTCCTTTTCCTTTTCCTTTTCCTTTTCCTTTTCCTTTTCCTTTTCCTTTTCCTTTTCCTTTTCCTTTTCCTTTTCCTTTTCCTTTCTTTTCCTTTTTTTTCCTTTTCCTTTTTTTTCCTTTTCCTTTTCCTTTTCCTTTTCCTTTTCCTTTTCCTTTTCCTTTTCCTTTTCCTTTTCCTTTTCCTTTTCCTTTTCCTTTTCCTTTTCCTTTTCCTTTTCCTTTCCTTTTCCTTTCTTTTTCTTTTTCTTTTTCTTTTTCTTTTTCTTTTTCTTTTTCTTTTTCTTTTTCTTTTTCTTTTTCTTTTTCTTTTTCTTTTTCTTTTTCTTTTTCTTTTTCTTTTTTTTCTACTTCCATATCCTCAGTACAGAAGCCTCTATCATATCCTATTTCCAGCTTTATAAAAGGATCAGAAGTTGCTCCTGATTTGCAAATCTAGCTGTTCTAAGTGGCCTGCCAAAAATACACTCAGAGGTGATGTGTGAGGAAGGAAATATAAGCCATGTGCACTGTGTTCACATAAAATTGTTCCTAGGCTGACTTACTCCCTACAATGTTAAATATAGGGAGAACATTATAAGAAAAACTAGAGCTATGATCTGAGTGTTTCCCAACTGCCTCTGTGCTCCCTTGCTCTGTTCTTCCACCAGGTAGATAGAGTAGTGCGTGGCAGTGGGAGCTGAAGGGGAGCTGCTGCAGGCTGCGTTTCAGGACCATGGAGAAGGCCACAGTAGGGCTGCAGCTTTTTTTTTTTTTTTTACTATTATTATTATTATTATTACTACTATTTTTCATTCAGATGATTTCAAATGGATGTGAAGCATTTAATGGAATCCAAAATCTAGAAATGCACATGACTACATGTATGGGAAACTGGTGAGATGTGTAGTGTGGACTGCTATGAGTTAAACATCTCAGCATCAGATCTGATGATTTGCCACTGCAAAATTCCTTGGTATTCACAGGAGGGAAAGACCCACTGACATTCTGGAGTTAAGATTTGTGCAACCCAAACGAAAATGATTTACAAACAGAATTATACCGAATTATTAAGCAGCCTTCCTCTGTGTTTTGAAATTAGTTATAAAATGTCATGTCCTTTTCTCTTGCAGACTTTCTACTAAGGAGAGAATTCTGATTTGCCAAGAAAGTGCCTTGAAATCTTCCAAGACAGAGAAGACATCTTTTACCTTTTTGATTTACAACATTTTGTTACTAGATGCATTTTATTTTCATATATTTGTTGGACATTCCATATTTGCGTGAAACATTTTATTTTAATTTGTAAATTTGTTGCCTATAGTTCAGACAAGACAATTATTTAAATACATTGTATATAAAGAATACTAATAATATACTGATTAAATGTTATAACCACATGCAGGGAGTTGGTAAAAAAAATGGTGTTTCTCTTGTTCCATTGTATTTACATCATTTTGCTCAGGCTCTTACTTTCATTATTTGCACTAACTTGAAATGCTGAAGTCTATGTAACTGAAATCTGAATAAGCTGTGGGGAAGTTTTACTTGCCATGGAAGATATTTTATATTATGAAGCTTTGTTAATATATACATATATATTATTGCTCATCAGAAAAAAAAAATGCTCAGAAATGCACCTTGCTTTCAGGAACATTTGTATGACTATTTGGGATTATCATCAGTTACATTTGTACTGGCACTTATGGAAAGAGTTGCAAATAATGTAAATATAAAGACTGGAAAACTGCAATGCAGTTTTGGTGGAATAAAGAACATAAAAAGAAACCATTTTCAAGGGTGGGTATTTAAATTTATTAAGGGGTTACTTATTTAATACACATCTTTAATTTACTTGGTGAAGTCAAAATAATTTTCCGCTGAGAACTACAAACTCGTGGGTTTACCTTTTTTGCATTTTTTTTTTTAAGTAAATTTTATTCAGGCATTTATTCTTCAGCTAAATGGGGTGCCAACAAAAACACATCGTGCACCCACTGTGAACAACAGAAACCTTCTGTGAGTGTGAAAAGAGCATAATAGCCCTATAGAAGAGAAAATACTGAGGGAAAATAGTATCATAAAATAGTATCATAAACTGAAGGGCATAATGAAAGTATTTGGCTGGTAACACATCAAGCAAATATTTGGGAAGATTCCAAAGCACAATTACTTTCTTATTTAAACTTAAATTGTGGTGTTAACAGTTGCTACCCATTTGTCTCAGTTCTATTATTCCGAGCATTTTTGATTGATTGTCAAAGAATCTGGTATGAAGTAAGAAGCGAGAATTTTATGGTCAGGCATACAGTAATTGACAACACATGTTCACTGTGCCCGGATCACAATTCTTGTGATTAATTGACCATTGAAAAGCACTGCCCCAGATTGGTTATGCTATCCTTTCCCTCAGTGTAGGCTTGGTGATCCTGATAAATTCTATGGCCACTTATGAGGAAAGACTAAGTGAGCTGGGCCTGTTTAGCCTAGAGAAGAAGAGATGGAGAGGGGACCTTATCAACCTTTATAAATACCTTTGGGGACAACGTAAAGAGGATGAGGCCAAACTCTTCTCAGTGGTGTCCAGTGACAGGACAAGGGGTAATGAGTATAAATTGAAGTACAGGAAGTTTCATTGCTGTATATGTAAGAACTTTATGGTTCAGGTGACAGAGTGCTGGAAGAAGCTGCTCAGAGATGTTGTGGAGTCTCCTTCTTTGGAGATATTCAAAACCCACCTGGATGTGATCCTGTGTAATGTGCTTTAGGTGAGCAGGGGGCTTGGGCTAGATGATCTCTGGAGGTAACTCCCAACCTCAACCATTCTGTGATTCTGTGATTACTTCTCCCTCTACAGAATAGCAGGGAAATGTTGCTCTGAGATTCCTTGTCAAATAGTGTACAGCTGCCTTATTCTTACATTCAAAGGGGTTTAGTTTCTTCTTTCTAAATTGCAGTCTTTTAGCATCAAAGCTGGGCTGGGTCCTATCACGCACCAGTCAGACCAGCTCATACCTTCTCCAGGTACTGTTACATTCTGCCTGGGCAATAATATATTAAACTATTTGTTTCTAAACAGCTCGTTACTCACAGCTGTTTACTTTGTTACTCCCTCTGTAGTCCTGGCTAGAATGTTGAAGTCCTGTGCTGTTTGTATTTATTCTTTATATGATTATTTCTAAACCTTTTTGCCATTGTATTTTTTTGATGAGAGCAAAGATTTCAAGCTACATTCTAATCTATGTTGAAGGCAGTATTCATACTGAAAATAGAGAAATGTATCTGTAATCCAGTGTCAGAATGGTGAGATAGGTAACCATGTTTCTCTGTGAGTTACGTATTTCATAGAAGTTTGGCCATATTTCACTGGCCAAAACAAGTCTGTGGGTGGCTCAGAAACACTGCAGCTAGAAGAGAAAGGATGAGGTGAGAGAAGCCCAGAGTAGAGATTAGAGGTTCTGAGAAAATCTTCATTTTTAAGTCTTGATTTTGCATTTTCCATTCTGATTTGTTTTCATCTCAGTTTCTCAAGTTAGAAAAAAAAAAAAAAAAAAAAAAGTCTCTCATAACTTCTTTCACTCCTCAAGGGACTGAAGATAATGAAAGGAGAAACAGAAAAAAAATGCCCTTTTCTGAAAAGGAGTGAGAATTTCTGAAAAGGGAAATAAGAATTCCAATGAGAAAACCTCATCTGGTTTGTTTAATGTAGTTCTGGGTCTCCAGTCTAATATGCTAAATCAAGAGCTTCATCTTACTTTGTGAGAATAAAGACATCTTCTTCCTATTGAGTGCTCAGCTCCCTACCTTTGGGAAGTTATAAACAGATGTTATAAAGACACTAAGCAGAGATTAAAACACAGAGTTAAAATGTTGGCAAAGGGGAAAAATAATATGTGAAATAAATTAGAGAAGACAAACCCGCCATTCTAATTTGGAAGAAGTCATAAAGCTTAGTGTTTTTTTTGTTTGTTTGTTTGTTTTTTTTGTTTGTTTGTTTTTTGTTTTTTGTTGTTAGCAAGATATTCTTTGAGGCAGCTGTGGCATGGATTCCTTCTTTCTTTTCGGCCCTAGAGGCTTTTAGATGCTCAATATGCTCTGAATGGCTGGAATTAAAACCAGATTTTCTGTACCCTCCCTTTATTATTACATCTGTCACCATTCATCACCATAGCACCTAGATCCAAAGTTAGTAGTATAGAAATTACAAAATAGTGTAACACAGTCACTGTACTATTTAACCTGAAACATGTGATGTTCTTCTTTTGTTTTAAAACTTGTCAATAGGCCTAGATTGTAGGGACCAAATCTGGAAGGTGATTATTTGAAAATAAATAAATAAATAAAATAAAAAACTGCAGGCCATAGAAGCTGAGAGGCGATGGTATGTTTTAAAGTAAGGTTTGTAGACAATGTGACAGTATAAAAAATTGTAAGCATCAGAAACAGAATTTTCAGCGTAGAACAAGACATTAGTTTTAAGGAAGAAATAACCACAGAAAGCCTGGAAAATGAAGAGAGGCAGAAATATAGAAAACAAAAATTTGCTAACTCACTTTTTGGACACAGACTGGAAGGTACCCTTTATGAAGTCTTGTAAAAGTGATGGTGGAGTAACTGGGATATAAAAAAAACAAACCAGCATGAATACACATTCAGTTCATATCATAAAGATTTTATAAATGGCTATAGATATTTTCAGGCACAGGAAACCTCCCTTATGTAGAGACCTAAATTATTTCAATCTGGACAAAGAAGTCAGCACCCTTTGGATCCCACATGATCCTATTAATAACCTGTGGGATCCCTAACTCACTTGGGTCCAAACGTTCCATTGGTCAACAAAAATGAAGACATTTCTCCCACATATGTCACAACAACCTAGCACAGGGAGGTTTAGAGTGAGAGACTGAATTACATCTGATTGGTGTGGAAGGCTAAGATGAGTGGCTGTGATTCTGGGGAAGCAAGAATCCAGCCCAACCACCCTTTTCATCCTATGGCCAGGTGCTACCTGCACTGGAGATGAGTTGGGAAAATAAATAAAAGAGAGGTACAAATAAGAGGAATAAGGATAGTTAGCACAACTACTACTGCACTGGAGTATGGGATTGAACTCCCTACACAATTTGTTACTGGCCTACGTATCATTTCGTCTCTCCTCCATTAACTGTCTTAACAGCTGAGTTTAACCCCAGTCTTGGACACTTACCCGCTCATTGCCTCTGTGAATATACAAGCCTTATCACCTACTCACAGGCAGGTGTTCATAAAATCAAATGTAAGTTATCATTATTCAAAAGCTGCCATGCCAATATTTATGAGGACATAAAAGAGATGAATCCAGTGGCAAAACAGGATAAAAAAAATTTGCAAAGCTCTGATGTAGTTTCACTGTTAGAAAATGATACTAAAATTTTGACAGATTATGCCATTTGATAGCATGACATTTACTCTTTGACCCAGGGATATTGTTTTCAACAGTTCATATCATACCAGTATCAATTTACCATCCATGTAGGCTGATTTTACCATGTCTGAGTGCAATCAGTTTAGCTTTGATTTTCGTTTGTCCTTATAATACCCATAATTATATGGAAGTGCTACAATTCTGCCCTTTGCTATTGTATTTGATCCATTGACCTACTTGCAGTATCAGAAAATTTCTGTGCAGTGCCCTTTTATTAAAGATGTTTCTGCTAAGGACATTTGCTGAAAATACTCATTGAAACTACTCTCCACTTTTACACAGAATATGTTGGCTTTTGTACTTTTTATATGAAGCAACAAATTCAAGAAATGATTACTGTATCAGTTGCTAAAAGCTAAATTGGTATTTTATATTTGAAATGTTCCCTGATGACCATACACTTTTACTTACAAAGCACATTTTTTCAATAGTCTTCTGGTCTCTGCTATATATATATATATTAAGAGATTATAATTTATGTAATTATTATTCCTTTCCTAGTTAACATTCTCATTGGCTATTTGACTACTGCAGAGCAATGACCTGATGTTTTCACTGAAATACATAGATTACAGATCTCACTCTTTGGTAGTAAGTGTCAGCTCAAAGCCTATCATTGTATATGTGCATAAATAAACAATATGACTTTTCTCTTGTGCATTGCGTTATGGTTGTGCACACCAAATTTAATTTTCTTGTTGTGCCCTGTCACTCAGTATCATAAGGTCTCTTGATAAGCTTTTACAGGCCCGCTTCCATTTTTTAAAACCAAGTGACTTTTTAATCAGCATCAAAAACATTTAAGACTGTTCAGTTTTTTGATCCTTTCATTGTAGAAGGTCATTTTATGCACTTGGTCTTAAGAGAGGGCTAACAGAGAGAGCAAACCACAGACTTTTATTTCTTCTCCCTTTTGAAGCCTACTTCTTTCATTAAATATGCCTCTGCCTTATGGTATTTTTCCTGATCCTGCTGGAAGGTATGAAGATCCATATAACTCATGCATTTTCTTCATGGCATCTTGAATAGGCATAAAGTTCCCTCAGAGATTGCTCAGATGAAGAGATATGAACATAAACATTAATTTCTTCCAAGCATGCTTTTGACTACATCAAACAAGCTGATGTGTGTTTTTGTGGGTTTTTTTGTTTGTTTGTTTGTTTGTTTGTTTTGTTTGTTTGTTTTTGTTGTTGTTTTGTTGATGTTGTTGTTGTTTATTTGTTTGTTTGTTTGTTTTTGGTTGTTTTGTTTGTTTGTTTTCATATCACCTTTCATATCACTTTACATGAGAGTAGCCTCTTCTGTCAATTCATTGCATCCTGTATTGTGAAGACACTAATCCATTCAGCAGAAGTGTGTATTTATTGATTATGATTTCCTGGGCACCTCTGGTGCTTTCTTTTTGCACCTGTCTCATCTTTCCTTATTTAAATTATCAACTGATATTTTCATAATTAAGATCCTGTATTCCTATGAATTTAAATATTTGAAGATGAAAGCTCTGTCCCTGAAGGCTCATAAACATGCTGATACCTATATCCAGTGGAAATTTCTGCTGTGACAGTTCCTAGCAGCAAAGTTTAATTTGATTTGAATGTCTATTTATTTATTTGTTTAACTGGAGGATTTAAAAATTAAAGAAGCAAAAAGCTTGAAGCAGACAAATGTGGGGGTAAAACTTTCACTTCACCTCATAAATCTGTGCTGACTGCCATTTGGAGATCTGTCAGTTGTGCACAGTCACTACAACCCTAAAGCTGCAAAAATCACTTGGAAGTTAACCCTCTCTCAGAGCTTCTATATGTCTGATATACAGTGACAGATAAAGCTATCTCTGTCTAGGTACAACAGCATTACTTCACAGTTAAGACTATTTCCAATCACAGTAAAACAAAAGCTGTTCCCATTCCTATATTTTGTCATTTCCACCTAAACTATCCTTTAGTAGCAAAATTGGCAATATCTGTTTTATAACACTGTAATCAGGAGAAAGAAAGGAAAAAAAAAAAAAAAGAGAGAAGAAAAAAAAAAGACATCTTGTTTCATTTTATTTATTTATTTATTTATTTTAATGTTTGTTGTTTGCTTTTCCCAAAATATCTCTGTTTTGATTGCTGAATACCTTGTTTCCAAATACCGAGAGGAAATACTTTCAGAAGTGAATAAAAGAACTTTTAAAGAGAATTTTACTCCTCTTCAAAGTAAAATGCTGAGCAAATAAAGTTACGTGAACTGACTCAGTCTTGAGGGTAGTGTATACTTAAGAATATTTTTAAATCAAAGTGTCTTTATCCTTCTTTTCATCTGCTACATATATAAACTTTTACCAACCTTATATATGTGTACCTTAAATCTGATAGTGTTGTTCTATTAAGTTCTACTAAGTATAGCACATTGTCCTCTAACTTTTACCTTTATCTTTTTAGTCAACATACTGATATAATTATTTTCTCTTACTTTGTAAGTTGCTTCTAAGGTTTTATTAGATACTATTTTTCAACTATCAGCTATTACTGCTTTGTCTTTAATGATCTCCTTATCTTTCATTGGACACAATAAACTTATGTTATAGTGCTGTCCTCAAAGTGCTTTAAGCAGATTTTTAGTCTTTCCTCATGTTACTGGATGACGCAATTCAATGTGCTATATGAAAATGCTGTTTAATGTTTTTGTATCTCTAAACCTCTGTGAACTTGATATATTTAGCACCTTGCATAGGAATGATGATTTGTCCTACTTCCAAACAAATTAACTCACAGTGAAAGGCAGGGAGAACCTTATTTCAACTTTCCTATATTTATAATAAAGATGGAGAGCAACATTTTGTTTGGGCATACAATGACAGAACAAGGAGAGATGGTTTTAAACTAAAAGAGGGGAGATTTAGATTAGAAGTTAGGAGGAAATTCTTCACTCAGAGAGTGGTGAGACACTGGAACAGGTTGCCAAGAGAAATTGTGGATGCCCCAACCCTGGAGGTGTTCAAGGCCAGGCTGGACAAGGCCCTTGGTAATCTGGTCTAGTGGGTGTCATCCCTTCCCATAACATGATGCTTAAAACTAGGTGAGCTTTATAGTTCCTTCCAACCCAAGAAGTTCTATGATTCTATGATTCTTTCAATTCAATGTAACTGGGATGAAAAAGGAGTCATTTCTACTAAAATGGATGTATCTTCTCTGGAGTGCTTTGGTCAGCTCTCCTAATTATTCTTTTCTTGCATTCATAATAGTTACTTGGTAACACTGAGAATTTTTTATTGAGTTGAACTGATTTTTTTTTCCTTAGAAAAATGCATAACAGCAGCTAAATCTGTTCTATAAAAATGAGGAAGCTCTTCAGTAAACACCATCTTAAATAGTTTTAACACTCCAAAGTTCTGTTTTTCTTTCTTAGCTAGGGTTCCATATAGAAGTTTCTCTTTCTTCTATACAGAAGTTATTCATCATCTGAACACCTTTTCTTCTATTGACACAAGAATTAAATTTTAGTATCAATATATTAAAATGTGCACTGAAAAATAAAAAAAAAAGGAAGAAATGATTCCATATACCTTAATTCTATGGTCCTTCAGGGCTTATTTAAATTGTATTCTTATTAGCATGAGGCAAAACAATGTATTTCAGGCCTGTCTTCTAGTTGATTACACTAGAACTGAACTAGAATGTCTCTAGACTCAAGATATCCTGGAGACCTCACAGTATGGTGAAGACTAATGTTCTGTGAAAGAGAAGTAAGCTGTGTTGTCATGTGTTAAAATACTATTAGAAAGAAGAGGGAAAAATTCCAGACTGGTTTGTGCTTAAAAGGAGAGAATGATGCTTACTACTCCCCACATTATATTATTTGCCTTTAAATTTGTAGACAGAAATTAAATGCAAATGCCAATGGAAGAGCTACTTCAAATAAGTCAGGGATATGGAAAGAAACATATATTCTTGAAAGAACAAGTGATCATGGAAAAAACAGAAATTCCAGGAGATTACTCAAACATAAAATTTCAATGGAAGAAATCCTAGAGCACTGGGGAGAGAACCAACAAATATAGGACAAATTATATTAGGCCAAAAACAGGTCTAAAATAATATGAAAGAGTGCCAAAAATGTATCAGTGAAGTATGCAGATACAAAATTTAGAGCAAACGAATCTCTATCTTATTTAAAAAGGGAAATAAACAAGACTAAAAGTTTTTCCAGATATTCAAGGCAAGATCACATGTAAGCTGTCAGGTTACTGCTGTCTCAGGTGTAAGCTTGGTAACATGTATCCTATTTTAGTGAGTAAAACAGTCTTCTTGGTTTGCTTTAATTTTAATATGTAGATCATAAAATAGTGAACTATGTTATTTTTTAATGTTGATAATATATGTGATGCATGGGGAAGGAAGAGAAGAAAAAGTATGTGATGTTTTTGGTAGTCTCTTGGGTGGAATAGGGAGTACATATTCCAAGGGAAAGAAAAAAAAAAAAAACAAAAACAAAACAAAACAAAAAAAAAAAAAAAACACTAGACTTTCACAATATGTGAAACTGCTTCAATAAATCTGGCTTACACAAGTATTTAAGTTTATTAAGACTTCAGCATCTGAAAGCTACTTAGAATTATTGCTACAGCTGGATTATAACATTCTCTCACTGGTCCAGTATTCTATCCTCCATGGAAATCTCATCACTTATGTCTACTTCATCATGATGATTGATAACTTTGAGCTAGGGAAGACACATGTACCATAATATTCTTGTCATGTGGATTTTCTATTTTTAAAACAACATAAGGTCTAATAATTGTTTGCAACATGATATTTGCAAAATATCTCAAGAAGGATGAGAAATAGTCAAAACTTCCAGTAGAAGAAGCTGCATGTTCTCTTCATCTATCATTCCTAAATAGAATTCCTGTATCTTCTTAACTACAGAAAATCCAACAGTAACAAAACGAGCTGGATGTAATGTTGAGATTTAACTCACTCTCTCCATGGTTTAGCTCTCTCACTGATAAAAGCAAGTTTAGTTTATTTTTATCTTCTGGCATCTATTCACAGGAAAGAAGGGACCTGAAGTATGGAGAGAAAAAGTGATAAGACTTGAAAACGCACAACCAAATCACAAACATCATAGCTTTTACCCATTGTATTCCAATCTCTTCAAATATCCAGGAAAATATATTCTGGTATTACCCTGCACTGTGTTTCTGTGTTTGTAGCCTTTGCTAAAAACCATATGCTCTTTAACCATCTCACCATCTACCAGTGCAAACTCAAGTATTTCAACAAGGAGGGAAGTTCAGTATGTTTTGTACCTGAAGGGAGGGTGCAACAGAGCCAGGATCTTTACAGTGGTGCTCAGTGACAGGATAAAAGGCAATGGGCAAAAAGGCAATTGGCACAGGAAGATCCATACTGTGCAGGTGACAGAGATCTTCAAGAACTGCCTGTACACAGTCCTGGGCAATCTGCTCTGAGTGGTCCTGCTAGAGCAGGGGGTTGAACCAAATAGCCTCCAGGGGTCCTTTCCAAACTCAGTCATTCTGAGATTCTGTAATAAATTGCCAGTCTGTACAAATAGATTAGAAGTTGTGG
This sequence comes from Aythya fuligula, assembly GCF_009819795.1. NCBI lineage: Eukaryota > Metazoa > Chordata > Aves > Anseriformes > Anatidae > Aythya > Aythya fuligula. The sequence goes on from NC_045560.1 coordinate 111,449,033, forward strand.
GAGAACATGTTTATCCACTTCATTGTCTCAGTCTGTAAGATCCTATCTGGCAAGGACTATGTTAGGGGCACAGCATGAAGAATTTTCACTATTTTTCCCCAGTTCTAAACATTATCTACATAAGTTACATGTGATTGATAGATTGGGTGAATCCAATCACCTGTTCTTGAAGGTGGCAGTATGGGGTCTTTTCTCATTTTAACAAACTTTATCAGTGCAATGATCACACTTTTCTTTTTTTTTTTTTTTTTCTTCCATGTTCTATATATTCTATGTTTCCTATGTGTACCTTCCAAAGGCACATTTAATCAAGTTACAAGCAGCTAACAAGCTGATTCTAAAGGAATTGTCAGCAATGCCTTGTTACTAATTAGGAGTGTTGTTGACAAGGGTCTACACAGAAATTAATGTTTTTAAAGCATATTAAATAATTTTGCTTTATATTTGGAAGTTTGAAGTTGTTGCTGGTAAAAGTCTTGTTAAGTAATCACTGAAATCTGGTCATTATATGGATTATCAGATGACCAGACTGATTTATATCACAGATGTGTTTTAATGCTGCTTTAATATTAGCAAAAGCAGGGCTACACATCTAGGAGTATAGAATAGAGACCATATATACAGAATGAAGGATTGTATCCCAGAAATTCTGAGGAGTTCAAGGTTCTTATTAGATGTGCTTAAAAACATTTTACAGGCAAAAGTGGTGCTGCTTTTGTAACATGTTGCATTGCACTGTGCCTTCTCTGCACTGCTCTGTAGCTGCATCTTAACTATGCCTTATCTGTACAGCCCCAAGTTAAGAATGTTTTTTTCATAAGTGAAGAAAGTGCAGGGAAAGAATACCAATGTCTGGAAGTTGGAAAATATATGCTAGAATGAGACAATTAAAAGGCTCAGCCTGCCTAGTTGATTTTTAAAGGCTACAGAGTAATGAATAGATTTCCATGTTTAATTACTTTCCCAACAGAAAGACACAAAGGGACTTCATAAATCTGTAGGGAGAGGTAAAACGCAGACCAAAAGCTGGAAGCTGGTTTTATGCAGATTCAAATCTGGAATGGCTCTAAATCACTAATAATCTCTTCATAAAGTTAATTGTATCAAAAGTGCAGGTGGAGTCTCTAGAAACATCAAGAAATAATTAAGGATGGAGGTTTTTCTAGAAAAATATACTATAATTAGCCTATATTATTAGGCTACACAGATAAAGATGTATTGGCCTCCAAAATATAAAAAATTGGATAATCTAACAATCCTTTCTGTCCTTAAGTACTATGCCTTTTTTTTCCTGCCCATTTCTTACTAAATAGGACTTTAGCAGGAGACTGGCAACAGCTATACTCTATAATTAGGTACAGTTTTGTAAAACATGATAGACTGATTTTTCTTTTCAGCAAGAAAATGCAGTTATATATATACCGTACTTGTACTATACAAATAACCTTGATGTATGTGAAATTTCAGGTGCAAAGGCATTTCTATCTGAAGGAACTGCATTATACCAGGTTAAAGAATAAAAATTATTTTGATTTACACTTTTCCTCTCCTACTCCCTAAGTTTTACATTTCCTTAAAATTAATGATATTTCTTGACAACTTTGTTCTAGGCACAGGACAGACATGAACAAAACAAATACCTCTGTTATATAGCTGAGTTAATAAGTAATGACACAATATATAATTTTGATTTTCCCTCTTAGTGGTTGATTATGTGATAGGAGATCAGATAGAGGAAACAACTGTTCTATGTAACTTAAGTTTTCCTGAAGTTGAAATAACACAGTGACTTTTATTTAGTTTAAAAATATTTAAAACACTTTCATGCTTTCCCATCATTATTTAATGATATATTTGATGTGCATTTTGTGGCTGACTATAAGTAGCTATGTGACGCCTGTACAATTGCTAAGGAAAAAGAAATGGAAAAGACAATGTCTCTCCAGAGTAATTCAAACTACCAGATATCCAGGAATTCTTGCTGTACTATGACATTTCATTATACGAGGCCATCCTAAACCAGGCTATGATTAAAAACTGTAAACTGAACAGAATCCTAGAATCATTACAGTTGGAAAAGAGCTTCAGGATCATCTGGTCCAACCATTACACTATCACCAATGTCACCCACTAAACCATGTCCCTAAGCATCACGTCCAACCTTTGCTTGAACACCCCAGGGATAGTGACTCCACCACTTCCCTGGGCAACCTGTTCCAATTCCTGACTACTCTTTCTAGGAAATGTCTCCTGATTTCCAATGTAAACCTCCACTGGTGCAACTTGAGGCCATTCCCTCTTGTCCTAGCACTAGTTACCTGTGAGAAGATGCTGATCCCCAGCTCCCCACCACTTCCTTTCAGGTACCTGTAGAGAGCAATAAGGTCTCCCCTGAGCCTTCTCTTCTCCAGACTGAATAACCTCAGTTCCCTCAGCCACTCCTCACAGGACTTGTGTTCCAGGCCCTTCACCAGTTTTGTAGCCCTTCTCTGAACATGTTCCAGGACCTCGATGTCTGTCTTGTACTGAGGGGTCCAAAACTGAACACAGTCCTTGAGGTGCAGCCTCACCAGAGCAGAGTAGAGGGGGACAATCTCCATGGTCCTGCTGGCTACACTGATACACTACACTACATCCTGATACAAGCCAGGATGCCATTGGCCTTCTTGGCCACCTGGGCACATTGCCAGTTCATACAAAATAGTAAAGGTCTTCTGGTATTTTAGATTTTTTTTTTTTAATTATTGTTATTATTTTTATTTTCTCTACTTGCCTTCCCCTAATATTACATACCTAAAAAAGAAACATATGACAGTCTTTGGCCTAACCGGTCACTACAAGAAAGGATTGCTGACATTGAAATATTGCAAATGAATAGTGATGTGGTATTTTATGTGCTGAAGTATTTCACCATCACACAGGCAAATGTTTCTGATGTCTCATACAAAAATAGAGAAATAAGGAAGTCCTGCTAGGAATGTTTACTTTGGCAGTAATGGCATAGGCTATGCATCTTCTTCCATGTTGAATTTCTACATAAAGGTCTGCTAATGTCTAGAACAGTTCCCACAGTCTTGGCTTGTGATGAAAGTGACCCTCTCTCTGTGTCCTGCATGGCCTGTTTCCCATTTGGCCAGATCTCAGTCTGTGAATGCCAGATATCTGCTCCATATATCCTTTGTATATCTGAGTCATGACAAGGATCAGCTGATATAAGACATGAGGAAAGACATAAAGAAAGGCCATCCATGTTCACAAGAGCCTTGTGACTGCAGGGGGCAGTTTTGCACTAATTCACATCAGTGGTGTGTGTCTTCAAAGAATGTGAGGTTACGGTTATATGCAGAAGAAGATCACATTAGCATTACGTTTATTCCATCTGGCATTCAGCAACACTTGTCCACCATGTTTGATGTGACAGACCTATTCTGCAATAATAATACATTTATCTTTACCATTTGATCTTAAGAATAATTGTACAGATAATCATTTAGGAAAACAGATTTTGTAGCATAGATGTGATTTGGAAATGAGTTACTTCAGTTACACAGATAACCTTGGTGTTCTGGGTCATCAGTGTAGATTGCTAAGCTTTATGAAGCTTATTGACATCTCATAAAACTGCAAGAAAAGGTAGGTAGTCTGAACATAATAGTGTGGATTTCAGCATAACATTAAACAATCCTGTATTTAATATAAGAGCAATTACGTGCACCTTTTTTAGTAATTCATACAGAACTTGTGCTTTTCTGTTGCACTTGTGCCTTTTTTGTGTTTGGTCAACTATCTGAACACACTATGCAGTGATACTTTTATGAAAGGATCACCATTGTCTTTTGCTAACAACAGTTCATATCATTGTAAATTGTTTACTCAGAACAAACAAATGAAATGTTAGTGAGCTGCCTGAAAGAATATATAGTACATAAATTGGAGTCCTGTGTTTTCTTAGCTATTCCAACATATTTTTAAAGGAAGGATTTTCTCATTCTGGTGTAACAAGAGCAATATTAAATGTTGTAGCTGCTATTGCCAAATAAAATTCCCTCATCAGGTACCACTTGTCCATCAAAGTAGTATCTGAACTACTTTCCTGTTGTATCTTAGCAGAGATGGAAAGATTAGAGCCTATTTTAAAAATGATAGGAAAATGAAAGGAAAAATAAAACTAGTACAGGAGACAAATCAACATAGAGACTTTGTCACCAGATATCTTTAACTATATGTAGGACAGCTGAGTTCTAAATCTTTGTAGGATAATTACTGTCCTGTACCAAAAAGATACCAGAATAGTGTACAAATATCTTATCTGTCAGTGTACCTAGAAATCATTGGCAATGTAGTCCACACAGCGGTTGCTCAAAAGGAAGCCAATTCTTTTGTAACTGATTTTCTGAAAAAAAAAAAAAAAAAATATATATATATATATATATATATATATATATATATTCTAGTGAAAAACAAATGGTAGCCTTTGTTTCTTGTTTCTGTTACTCTATATCCTTCATTTTACATATTTGATAGTTCTCTATACAATCTTTGAAATCACAACTTCAGTTACAAATTACTTTTTTCTACACTCAGGTCTAAGAAATTGAAAGCTTATGCAATTTAATTGCTTACTCTTATTCTGGTAAGCGTTACTTGTTGAATAATTCATGGTGATTTTTAAGACAGTAAAATTACTGTTTCTGATGTCCCAAGGTGGTTTAGGTTAAAATTACAGTAGTGACACTTGTCCATCTTGAGAAAGCTGTAAATTCTGACTGCTTTTGTGCTTATGTCACCAGCTGCTTTGCTCAGATTCAGCTAGGAAGACTGGAAAAATAATTTGGGCAGTGCCTCTTATGTTTATATATCTACTGCCAAAGCAATTCTTCAAATTCTATACACCAAGATATTCATAAATATTCTCTAGTAGAAGCATTTCTGGATAGTGTTGAGTTTACTCTTGAGATTTGGTCATGTGGTTAATGCTGAAGGTATCCTATCTAAATTAAGAATAAAGTTGTCTGATTTCCCTACACATTAAAAGGAGAGAGATGGAGGCATTCAGTGACTCCGCATAAAACTAAACTCTACAATCTAACTCTAACTGAAAAATCTTTTCTACATTAATAGGTAAATTGTCTATAGTGAAAGCACTGTTCTCCCAAACTGATGAAATTAGAAATATAAATGCTGGTGGTAGGTTAAAAAAGATGAGAAATTGCTGGTATCATGAGGAAGATAAGAAAAGAGGAGAAAGAACGATATTTTGTGGGCTGCTGGGAAAGTGCTTCTCCCATGTGAAGGGAGTAGGGGACAATATCAGATGTTGTAAAATAGGGATTAGTGGAGCAAAATACTTCCATTGGTAAGGAGAGTGTTATGTTAATATTTCCATGTGATGCCGGGAATGTATTTGTAAGACACAGACAATTTTATTTTATTTTATTTTATTTTATTTTATTTTATTTTATTTTATTTTATTTTATTTTATTTTATTTTATTTTATTTTATTTTATTTTATTTTATTTTATTTTATTTTATTTTTTCCAATGAATTGAAGAGCAGTTTTCAACAGATGAGGAAGGGAATGATGTGTTCAAAGACTGCATTGGTAGTGTGATCAGAGATGGGGCAAGGAGAAACTCTTTGGGATAGAACTGAGGCTAGATGATGCACAAGTAAAGAGGACAATGCCCGTGGACTTTGTTGAACTCACCTGCAAGTCCAGCCTGTAAGACAGAAAATAGTCTTGCAATCCGTTGTACAGAGGCATTTTTGTGTATTTTGTGTATTTTTGGGTGAACAATTCAGAAAAGGAATCACTATCTGTTCTCAGGCAAAACTTTTTACTGATAAGTGAACATTTATCTACATTATAATTAGCACTAACAGTATCAATGTGTACTAGTTCAGTTGGTAAAATAGAAATAAATGATAGTGTATGGCTGCTCTGGCTAAGCGGGTAAGAGAAGCACACAGAATTTGATGTATCCAGCATCCAAGGGATGTTATGTGGTGTTTCTGGGGCTATGTGGTGCTACATCTTTTAGTCAGTTTAGTTCCGAATCTCTAAGTCTGGGTAAATCTGCCCAAGCCAGAAGATTAATCTTCCCTTAAAGATAGAGTAGATTTAAAATAATATATATATATATATATATATATATTTCCCCAAACTTTAGCAACAGAAGAGATTAATGCCATTCTTATATCTGTCTGAAATTTAGTATTGATTTATGTCATGCTACTCATAAGTCTCCATCTATTTCTTCATGCATTTTTTAACGTAGTGGTGTTTGTTTGTTTAAATAAAATGAGTTATTATTTTTCTTTCTGTACTAAACAACCAACTTTACTATTTCCCAAAGGCAAGCACTTTATTTTATTTTATTTTATTTTATTTTATTTATTTTATTTTATTTTATTTTATTTTATTTTATTTTATTTTATTTTATTTTATTTTATTTTATTTTATTTTATTTCATTTCATTTCATTTCATTTCATTTTTTAAAATGAGGCCACTGCAGTAAACCTTGGACAAGTTTGGTCTTTCTTAAATCACGGTGATCTGCTGTACTCAGTTTATATAACAGTTTCTGGGTTCTCTGCAGACCAGCAGACCATCACTACATCACTATAACCTTTTCCAATCTGCACCTTCAGCAGAGAAATTTAAATCAGGTCCCTGGGTTTGATTACACGCTGTTAAGGCTGCAGGAAAGTGACTAGGTTTCTGCCTAGGCCCTGGCTAGAGGTAAAGCCAGCTGAACAGGGTGAAGGAAACCTCTAATGGCCATTAGAGGCAAGGTGACAAGATGAGGAAACTGCTGTCAGTACCATGAGGAAGGGCTGGGTTTCACAGGTAGTGAGGGGCCAGCTGAACCTATGGAGCGTGGAATGGAAAGGCTTGTGATCTTCTGGCAGTAGCAACAGGCAAGGCCCCAGTAGCCGGGGCCCAGCTCCAGGAACTGGGCACCTCCCTGGGGACAGGATGAGGCCAAGCCAGGATGTAGGCCCCTGGGTCGGTGTGAGTCCCAGATCAGGATTGCCATGGTCAATTACAGACCTGGCTTTGGGATATCAGGAGCTGTGGCTGCTGGAGGCCGAAGGCAGAGTCTCAGCCAAGATCTCCCAGGGACTGGGACTGTCTCCTTTGTATGCTGCTCACACATAAATGCAGTTAATGTTCTTTGTGTGAACAAACATTCTTGCTCAAGGTGCTCATTCATTCCTGATTTTATGAATCAAGTTAAATGGAGAAGACACAACTAAATCTACTAGCAGCACATTTACACATCCTTTTACTACAGCTTTTGAGTGCTTGCCAGTTTTTAATTTATTCATCCTCACAATTAAATTTTGGAGGTAGGAATCACAGAATCACAGAACCAATACAAGTCAATTGTATTATACTTCTAAAAAGGACATGGAGAGATAACGAGGACTTAGGTACCTATACTTCATCCTTAGATACTTAAAGCCATGTTTTAGCTGCTGCCAACCCTGGAAATAACTATTTTTCTCAGGTATATAAAATATCACCTTACAGTATTTTCATAGTCAACAAGAACCTATATTATCTGTTCCATGAAATAAACCATGTGGTTTAGTTATTTATTTATAATGAGTCATCTAAGCCTAGAAAAGGCCAAAATCCTAATATAATAAATGTAGCAAGTAATGATACTACTGCTCCCTTCTGCATACCTCAAATGTGGATCTGATGTGGAAACAGATCTGAATCTACCCCTCCCATCTTCATAGACACACATTTTTGTCTCTAAGCTCTGCAATAGCTTGTGTACGAAATTATTGTTAATGGAAGGATTCTGACTATTGGTTATTCTTGTAATTTCCTTTCTGTATCCCAAGGAACTATTTTAGTTTACTATGTACTGAATTAACTTCAGAAAGAGAGAATACTTCCCTAAAGTGAAGGATCCCTGTGAGCAATAATTACAGATTCAAATCTAGTAAGAAAAAGTGAAACTTCTATATAGATATTTGAAGGGGTGTGTGTGTATAAAATAAAACATTTCAACTACTAGTGTTTATTAAAATTACTTCCTTTTCTTACTGCCATGTCTCTTATACTGTCTTGTCTCTTGTCTTGGAAGGAATGAGTTGGTGGCAGAATCTGATTCCAGGAAAGGGCTTGTGTTTTTGTGTCACAGGTTCAGCGTGGTGCCCAAGTCTCCTTTCTCAGCTATGTTAAGTGTGTGTGTGTATGTTTGGGTATTGTTTTGTTTGTTTGCTTGTTGTTTTTGTTTGTTTTTATTTGTTTGTTTCATGAAATCCAGTTCAGCAGTCCTTACCTTTACCACTGTTTTGTAGGAAGCTGATAGGGAGTTTTCCTACTTCTTAACATGTAGTTCAAATGCTGTTTTAGAACACAGATTCTCTTCATTTACTGTATAGGACATGTGAGTAGACTAGCTTATTAAATTATCTGCCTAAATTTGTGAAGTAAATCACTTGTGCATCTAAATGACTTGAGAGGCATCAGGAAATTTGCTATAGACAGCAATGACTGATAGAAGTTGAATATTTACCCAGATAATAAACATAAAAAAATTAAAAAAGTTTAGAAACTTCTACTCTAAAAATGATTTTTAAAATATGTATATTACATAGTTCAGGGATAAAAATAGCATATTTATTTAAATTTTGCACTTATGACTTTCTGTGATGAATTTCAGTGGGTCAATAAGATGGCAAAGCATGATGCTTCACAGGAAACAGAGACTGAACTCTGCTCAAATAGAGATACATGTATGAAACACTTGAACTCTAACACCCAATATGAAGCCTATTTGAAGCTCCTATTTTCAGCAGAACTGGATGCTGCTGTATGTGTGGGTGGTCATGGAGCCATGTAATTGTTCTTCTCATATAACTGAACCATATCACATGGTAAGGAAAGAGAGGGAAAAAAGAGGGAAGCCATCATGCAAGTAGCTGTTCTTGGTAAACATTGCCCATGACAAAATCTCACTGCTTCAGCTGGCTGTTTTAGCCACATGCTACTGTTTGTTTCATGAGGAAAACCTATTTTAATTTTGACTTTTGTCATCTCTTTTCCTTGGGTGTAATTTCTATCTCTAGCCTGAACTAAAAATTCCTACCTAAAAAAAAAGTTGGTTTGCCACTCTGGGTACTTGACCTTTATTTGAGCTTTGTTCCTGCCAGGTCCGGGAAGCCCAGATCAGCCAAGCCCTAATTAGCTATTGAGAACAGAAGCCTTATTGAAAAAGCATTTAGCTCCGTGAAAAAACAGTTACGATATATTGAAGATCTCTGAATCTCATAATAATGAGATTCATAAATAATGAGAATTAATAAATATGACTGGTGTGTTTTTTGTTTTGTTTTGTTTTGTTTTCCCTTCTCCTTAAATTGAGTAACCCCATATTTTGAGATGCTATCTCTTCGGGAAACGTTCCAGGCAAATTATCTATTTCATGGAGGCAGGAAAGCACACAGAGGGAGAGTTCAATTGGCAGCACGCCTTCTCCTTGAAGGAACTGTATGGCAGCTTGGCCTGGCACAAATCTCAAAAAAGAAGGAAATGGTCAGACTTACATGTCATTGTACACAAACACTAGTATTGATAATGTGCTTTGTCAGTAGGTAGATAACTGTGGTTCAAATAATTCCTTACTAAACAAGAGCTGCTTGACTGCATTATTAGAGAGCAACAGAGTGAAATAGAGTGAAATTTCTTAGTTTGGAGACTAAAAGGGATCTTTTTTTTTTTTTCTTTTTTTTTTTCTTTTTCTTTTTGTGTGTGTCTCAATTTAAAGTTTACATGTAAGTACTGAAAGGACATTTAAGTACTATTTTGTTTTCTTTTCTTTTTAATTTTGAGAATAAACAGTTTTGAATCTGGTCCCTTAGATTTCAGAATGAAATTGAAATATAAAAAAAAAAAATGTGTAAGGACGCAATTATATTTATTTGTTTGTTTTTACAGAGGAAAACAATATAGACTTTGATGCAAAATACAGTCTATGTGTATCTCAAGACTGATTTGAACCACAAGTCACTGGTTGTTTTCTCTTCCAGTTCAGTCATGGAAAGCAGGCTTTGAATTAGTACAGTTATAATTACTTTGGCAAGGATATAAATCTGCCTAAATGCTGTAGTTTAATACTGTGGCTTTACTTACTTCTCAGAGGATTAATTATACTACAAACATTTGCTTATAAAATATGTTAATAAGATGAAAATAGGGTGACAGCAATATTTTAAAATATAATAAAAATATGTTTTTTAATTTTCTTCTGTGGAAAACAGGTTACTTTTTTAAAGGTATTTAAAAGGCATAAAATATAATTCAAAACAAATACAATGAACCTGGATAAACAGTTACGCAGCAAAGGTACTTGTCTATCATTCATTTTCCAACCCTTCTATGGATATTTATTGGTGACTAAACCTATGAGTGTTTTTCTACATTTGCTGTCTTTAATATAGAGTCACCAGTTAATAAACAGAACTCTAAACAGGATCTTCTGAATAGGCCTTTTGTATGTAACTGATTTTGATTATGGAAATTTCTAAAACAATTTCTATATACTATGATGAACAGTAGAAAAATATAATGCCAGCAGCTTTGGTAGTGGTCTTTGCAGAATATGCTGTGTTGGCCACCAAAAGCAAGCTTAGGAACTGGGAAATGACAACCTTACTAGGTGAAATGAGTATTGCTGAAAAAGTAGAGATAAATACACTCACTTTATTCTTCCTTTTCTGTTTTAATGTAGCTTTTATTTTGCACATACACAGAGATGATAAGCAAGAGCATATGCTGAAAGAAACATACTTGTTTCACTGTGAATAGGGAGGATTTGATGTTGCATATTTTTCTATAGGGAGTGAATATTTGGATGATTTAGCTAAGGTCAGCCTATCTTCTGGCCTTTATTTCAGTCTTTTTTTAGCTTTCCAGCTTCTCTTCTTGTTCTATAACTTTTCTAATTTAGGACTTTTACTCATTTCTTTCTCATTTCTTATGCAGATGAATGTGTCTGCATATGTATCTGCACAAGAAATTTTACTATGTCAGAGACCAACTTTCTAGGAAGAGCCAAGTACCAAATCTGGCCCTAGAAATTTTGAGAAGAAGGTATAAAGAAGCCAAGAGCATCTTCTCTGTTTGGCACTCTTCAGCCCCTTATTTTTCTTGCTTTTCCTCTCTCTTCAGAAGCTGACTTGGAGCTACAGGAAAAAGTGAAGGGATTTAAGAACAATATACTTAAACCACAGCTTCCTCCTAAATTTTTTAGGATTTGTATTAGCATCTTTCATTTCAAATTAGGAAATGAGGAGAAACGTAAAAACTAACAGAAAATAATGAGCTAAGTTAATTCAAATTTTGATTATTTTTTTTTTGTAGAAAAAATTCCCAGTAAATACAGTGTAAAACTAACTGTTTGAATACAGATATGTTAATTGAACAAATATTTAGAGAAATATAGAGAACATTCCTGTTATCAAAAAATGGGGACCATGACCAAAAACCAAGGTTCTGAGTTAGATACTATTCTCAGAGGCTCTCATTATCAAAAAAATTCTTCAGAGCTTATCTCTGTTTGCTCTACCTAGTCTGTGCAATGGACATGAGTTGAGTATGAGTCTGTCATCACAATGTTATTCATAACAGGGGGGCATTGATATAAGATGTAGTATACAAATGTTTGTATGTGTATTTATAAGGGGTTCAATGACCTGTCATTTAAATGTCTTTATTTTCTGCAAGATATTCAAAGGTTAAATACTACAGCAGCTGACAAGTGGGTGACATGCAATGTCAAAAAATAATCAAAAATAACACAGGGATCAGTGAGCCTAGAACTTGAAAGGATAAATATTATTAGTATATTTATGATTTAAAGACAGATGGTGCAGATACGAGGTGAGAGAGACTGGAAAAACACAGTTGGCAAGAAATGTCTCTATTTTGGTTAATAAGACATTCAGAATGGCAAGTGCTATTGCAGAGCTCTGTTTAATTACACAAGAAATATAGAAGTTAGATAAGGTTTAGTTTTTGCACACACGGGCCCTCAGCTCTCTCCACTGGGGTCTGGAGGTAGATGCTTTCTCTTCCTTGGTGCAGTTGCTTGTCCAGTCTCTCTTCCTAATCTGCATCAGAATTTGAAACTAAAGAGTGATCCACTTGCATTCATTTCCTTAAAGGTAAGCTGGTGGGACCACAGGACTTCTTCTGGATTTCCTGGTCACGGCATGTTTCCTCTCCAAACTGCATGCCCATGAAGGCATTTCTGGCAGTAATGGCAGGAAAAGGAAACTGCTGCTGACTGCTCTGGAGAGTTATTGCAGTCCTTGGATCACTTCATTTGGTTTCTGTTGTGTCTTAAGGCTGGTGCATTGCCTAGAATTCTTGTTATTCCTTTTGTTCTAGACTCATAGCTGTCATTTCTACAGTGCTGGGTGGTAGTACAAATACTTAAAATATCTCTATATTTGGATCTTTAAAAATATGTCCTTTTAACCTCAAGATAGTACGGGGATCTAAGTAATGGGAGAGGTTCAGCTTTGCGTGGTTCAGTAGGAATTTGGTCTTTAAGATTAAAGATAAAGTTCCGTTCTGAATCTAAGTAGTAGATTATTTTTGATTATATTTCACTGATCTTCAAAATCATTGTCATATTTATTTTCTTAGACTGCTGAGCAACTCTATCATTTCAACATCCAGTAGTCAAAACCCTTGGACTAGGTATGTGAGAGCTTTTAGCCAGCCTGATAAAATGTTGAAACTGTATTTATATCCACAAATATTTATATTGTATTAAGTTTATTTGACTGGAATAAAACCAACTGTAGTCCAGAAACTTGATCACTAATATGAGAGACATATGAAAGCAGAGTAACAGTGGGAAAATGCTGTTAGGAAGTACCTGATAATGTACATTATGATTGGATATATCATATGGAGGACCCCAGTTGGTTAGGAGGCTGGCAGCAGATAAAGTTATAGAATAATGTGTTTGTATTATTTGTGGCACACATATAATTAAGGATTATTAAAATTAAAGAAGGATTAACACTTTAATTGAGATTGTGACAGAGATTCAAACACAAACAGTGGCAAAGCTGAAGTTAAGCTAGTTACAATGTACACTAAATTTTCCTGATGAAGCTGTCTTTTTATGCATATTATCAGGGGCAGCAAAATATTCATATACTTCCACATATGATGAATAAATAATTTATTCATTTATTCATCAGAATTTTTTTTTCAGATTATATTTTTACCAAAGCTACATTAGCAAGTCAAAAGCAACCAGCAAGATCTAAGTAGCTTTTTTTTTTTTTGCTTTTTTTTTTCTCTCCCATCAATGTAATGAGTATTTGGACCAATCTCTTAGTTTTTGAGGTATAATGGTTTCTATTGGTGATGTATTTAAGTACGATCTCCATTAGAGACAATTAGGGAGTCAACTTAAACATAGGAATCTCATGCCATTCTAGATACCTTTTGTTATTGTCCCTGATCCTGAAATTAGAAACATGTTCCCTATCCGTCCTCTTTCATATTTCCTAGCCCAATGTATATCAGATACCCATGGGAGTCTAAAATGGTACTACTCTTATTGTTAAAAAATTTGCTTCTTATTGGTACTAAGTTTGGATTAAAATCTGATTCACTTACATAGATTTAGTTTAGTGGAATGACTTGTATTTAGCTTTACATATCCAAGATCAGTTTTGGACCACTATATCTATTGCAGATTACCAAAGTCTATTGAAATTATATTGTATAGCTAAAACGAATTACATTTATTTTTCTGTTATTCAAAATTATTTTATAAGCAAATTGCATTTCATATTTGAGCAGCTTACTAGTACAGTAAAAATGTTTTATGATTTTATTGTTTTTGCATGTATATAGAAGTCAAATCTCAGAGCTCTACATGTATTTCTATGGCTAAATTATCCTGTATAGTATTAAATAATCCATATTCATAAGCAACAAAATGAAAATATTTTTATGAAAAATTAACAAAATTCTTTGCACAAAATCTTTGGCTGTTATGAATAGACTGTTTACATTTCTCCATATAATTCAATATTTAATTTGCATTTTTAATGATTTTATCCTAAAGGAATGAACAAATTGTTATACAGGGCAGTATTTTCTGTTGAAAACCTGTGCTGTTTCAGGTAGTGTGCACAAATATGATGCTTATATACATATCATAGAATCACAGAATGGTTTAGGTTGGAAGGGACCTTAAAGATCATCTAATTCCAATCCTGCCATGCGTAGAGACACTAGATACCACTAGACCATGTTGCTCAAATCCCCATCCAACCTGGTCTTGAACACTTCCAGGGATGGGGCATCCACAACTTTTCAATATGACTATTCATAAGACATACCAATTAAAAAAAAAAAAAAAGATGAAAAAGATGAAAAAAATGAAAAAAAAGACAAAGATCAGTGAACTCCATTGAATAATCCATATCATAGTGAATAGGAAATAGTGAATTTGCAAATAGATCACATGTTAACTCACACCTGAGTGGTGTTTGTGCATGTATAGAGATTTTTAAATGTTTATTTAGAATGATCATTCTGTCCCATCTGGTTTGCCTGCCTCTTCGTACATGAAATAAAAAGTGTCTGGATTCTTTGCAATGGCATCCCTAGAGGTTACTCAAAACGGCAAAACAATGTCAACAATAGTTAATAAATTAATGATAGTGCAATAGTAATTAGTCTTAATATTTTCCTCAAACACATCACTAAGAATGTCGTGTGCACAGCTTGAATTAATTATGTTGTCTACTCAGATCTATGAGATGTTTTGATGCTCAACCAGGCTTTAGTCATGCTACACTCTCGCTACTAAATATACGTCTGCAATTTATTTCATTGTTGTCTGATTAATATAATATACCAAGTGAGAATGCTTGATCACATTCATGATATATATCCGGGCTGCATCTCCATATAGGCAAACAGCATTCCAGCAGTAATGTAAGGCATATATGAAATGCACATGATCTATTATGTAATTCCACTATCCTGCAAATATCAACAGACATTGCGTTTTTTTTTTTTGTTTTTTTTTTTTTCATTAATCCACCTAAACTATAAACAAATGATCTAATATTTAATATGGTCACTGGCAGATTTGAATCTGAAACTTGCAATTAAAATTCCAAAATACACAGAAGAATCGTCCCAGACAAAACAAACAGGCATGCAATTCTTGTCAGTAGTTTGACTAGGAAAGTGGGTTTCATGTAATATATTTTTTTTAATCAAAAGAGAATATCCCCAGCCCCCCTCCTCCCCCCCCCCCCCCCCCCCCCCAAGAAACAATCAAAAACCAAACAAAACCAAACAAAACCAAACAAAACCAAACAAAACCAAACTAACCAACCAAACAAGACTGTATTCAGAATTATTCAGACCATGTATTGGAAATGTCAGCCTGTCTTGTCTGGGTAACGCAAGAACATTTCTACCACATGTAGTCTCTGAAGTATATGCAGCAGTTGTGCACAAATTCAGTGGAAATAAAACAGTTTTTGTTTTGTCTAACAATTTGACATTTTCTGTAAATTTGCATCATTAATAACCTAATTAGACTGAGTAGAATACACTAGTTTATACACTTTGTAAACAGAATATTTAACCTAAGTACTATCCAAGGTTACAATTCATTAATGTCTTTTAGCTAAGAATATTCATCTGCTTCACAAGACTATGAACTAAAGGTAAAAAGGAGGTAAAGATTCTCTTGTCTTGACCTGGAACCCTAAATCTTTTCCATGCCTGGAGAAGACTCAATTTCTGTAAGTGTTAAAAGTTTTCTGCAGACAATTCCCATGGTTGCCTGTCTCTCTATTGCTTGACATGTATGGCACTGTTGAAATCTTGACAGAAAAGGGAAACTCCATAAACCTAATTAGCTGTGGGACTTGCAAATAGAATTATGTCTGAAGGAAACACATAGGCAAGTGATCTTGTGCTGCCTGTAGTGCAACTGGCCATGTTTACCAGCTGCCGTCCAGAAGCCATCTAGTCATTAACACAGCTCCGCTGAAGCAAGATGTTTAGTTTGGGCACAAGGCCATACTAAAATGCATCTATAGCTTCCAGACCACAGCTGGCTTGTGTCTGTGAGCTCAGAGAGCTGGCAGAAGAACTCTCAGATGTCTTAGGCAAATGTGTGGGGTAGATTTATGTGTGTTTCTCTGGACCCTGCAGAGGAGACAGGCATCCTGTTAGATAAGCATATAATGCTTAACCCCAACTAAAACACAGTAGGGGAAAAAAATACAACCTCTTAGGTCAGTTCTGATCACTCCAAGGCCTAGTCTGAAATCCCTCAATTCCTTGGGTGATTCATATTCCTCACTCCAATTTAGAGGGCAAAGTTGTATGTGAACAGGGTCTCTTGGCTCTTTTGCTTGAATTCAATTATGAGTTCAACTTATGGGTGGGCTAATTGCAGAGAAAACCAAGCTCATTCAATTATGTAAAATTTAGAGTTGCTGGTGTAGTGTTTCAAGTGTTTCACATGAAGTGGGACAGCTTTACTTAGAGATAATTAATAGGTACTGATTTGGAATAGCTGTAGCTTTTAATAATCTGCAGCTTTCTTCATATAATGTGCAAGAGTTGCAGACAGGAATTTAATGGAAGGTGGTAGAAATTTATCTGTAATCTGTCTATGTTAGTATACAGAATACCTAACCTTCCTTTAATTTTAATGAAACAAAATACTGTGTAAAATTTTAGGAGCAATATTAAGAAGAAGAAACATTCAGCCGTTATTTATTTGCCTGCCATAGGTTTGTATAGCTGAGTAGTAAATCTGTTTCTTTTCGTTATGCCAACTCTAGTTAAGTATCCAGGGTTAAATCCTGCAATAGATGTTTTAACCTATATTCAGCATTTGGCCCTAAGGCTCTCATGCAAATTTTCAGTATTTTAAGAACTGAAAGCTCAATGTGGCTTTTATTAAACAATTTAATAGCAAATACCTACAGGAATGTTTGCCTTAGAACACTTCAATAGAGAAAGCTCTCTAGCAGCCACTGTGACAGGCCCAATTCTACAAAGTCTTTAAACTGGTAACCATGCCATTCCTGTTGGCTTTCATAACATAAGGACAGCACAACCAACTCCTTTGTGAAATTGTCCTTAAATATAAAGTACCTGACACTTCTGACATGCAAACTGTTCTATGGAGCTTAATACCCTGCAGCACCACTTAAACCTTGAGAGCTGTTATTCTTCTAATGTCTTTCCCACCATCAGGAAACTGTCCTAAACATGACAGTGTGGCTAATTCCATAAATTTAAAATGCAGCTTTGCATTTGAAACACAGTAGTTTGGGCCAAAATATAATAGTGAATGGTGAATGTACATGGAGGAAAAAATATATTTACTTTTGTTTTATTTTTAAAAAAATGAAAGAAAAAAAAAAAAAAAAGAAAAGAAAGAAAAAAGAACCATAGCTTCACACAAAAATGATGTTGGGTGCTGTTTGATCACAGACTCCAGGTACTGTTGCAAAGTGACGTAAAGGTATTTCAGACAAAAGGGTATGTGCATCTGGTTGCACATTTACACCTAAGAGAAAGGGAAGTGTTAGTAAAACAAAAATTGCTTAGCTTCACATTATGCAGCTTTACTAAAACATATTTCACTGGCATGAATCCAAGCAGTCCTTTTCTTCTACGACATGCATTTTTAAATTTTTAGACATGGGGCAGTCATCTATTTATGCTAAGCAGACATGACACTGAAAGACCACCATCCTCTGTTTATAAAATGTATTGTTAATTAAGCGTCTGTTAAAGCAGGAAATGTGCAGGAAGAAATTGAAGAGTTCTGGTTAGAAGAAAGTGATTTTTTCCTTTCTGTCATAGTGTGTGGTGGTTGTCTGCTCTTGATCAAGTAGATAAGGCCAGCAGGTTCCAATAAAACAGACATTAAAAAAAATATATATTAATTCCTGGAATCCTAAAAGACTAGATTCTAAAGTTTTTACTTCAAGACATGCAAAAGCTTGGATAAAGTCTGCCTGTCAGGTTTAAGTGGTGGTGGTGGAGGAAAAATAGAATCTGGCTCAAGCTTTGTATCTACAGCCCTGAGTAATGAGATTGGCAAAAGGGGTAGTCCAGCCACTAAAGAAAAAGAGTCCATGTTTCTTTATGTAAATTTGAGCTATATCTTCTTGATGCAGGGTCTGAATAGACACCATGTGTCAGTGCTGCAGTTTATAGCTGACTTTTGTAAAAGTCTGTAGTTCAGGGGAAATGGACATTCATAACACTGCATACAGGTGAAACTGCCCCGGAATCCCAAAACAGTGCAATTGGATTGTAAATCTACAAAGTAAAACTTTAACTGAATATTCAGGGTTAGAAGAATAATTTATGATACAAATAAAGTTAATAACTGAGTTTTTATTCATGGAAAAAAAAAAAAAAGAAAAAAAAAACAGAATATGTACTATATTGTAGGAAAAATAATATTTTACTACTTACTTATATGAAGTGTGAAGTTACATGCATATTTGGACAATTTTTTTATGAGTATACAATTTGGCTGCACAATTCTACAGGAAAGATAGGATTACTAAACTCTAGGAGGATAAGCACACTGTTTTTTCATACTGAAAGAAATTTCTGTCAAATGGTAAAGTGTAGCCTGGCTACAAAATTTGTATATAGAGAAATGTATAATTGCAGATCCCTAGAGATAGATTGGTTTAATTGGCAAATTGGTTTAATTCACTCATAATACTTTTTATTTTCTGTTTCCTCAGGGAAACAAATTTGATAAGAGATATAACTGTCCATGGGGACAGGTGAACTTGGGACAAACAGCATATCCATAAATGAAATAAGCCAGTCATTGGTGGGTTCAATAACTCAAATAATAATTCAAACAAAATGCTTGCTGGACTCATATTTAGAATTTCAGTTTCAGCTGAAAACTGTTATGCAACAGGGATTTAGTTAATATGTAATTTTTCCATAGTTTGGAGTTTAATAATGTGATTGTTCTTCAAGGTGCGAAATTTATTGATGTTTTCAGAATAGCTGAAGTTGGAAGGGACTTCTGTGTGTCATCTAGTCCAACCCATGATTCTTCACTAAGTGGTTATGGAAATAGCAGGCAAGCAGGAAGCAATGGTTTGTTATACAAATGCAACAGAAATATTAGTTCTGTTTGAGAGTAGAAAATTAACAAATCACTTGAAGTATCAATTTGCAATAATCCTATTTCTTAAAAGTGGATAAGTGGTAAGCAAAGTTTGAATGATAAAAAAGCACAGCTCTCTACAAGAGGAAAATCCATCTTCTAATAGAAGGAAAAGGAAATAAGTAGCTTTAAGAGATTTTTGTGTCACAAGAAAAGTGGTAAATTGTGAGAGAGGAAAGGCTAGTAGTCCAGATTAGCCAAGATCATGAGGCCCATCAGATAGCTGTGAATTGATAAACATAGTCTAGAACTGTGTTTTCTTTTATTGGGCTTTTACAGGAAACAAATTTCTCTTACAGGAAATAACATCATTAGAACCAAACTCTTTTATATTGTATCCAGATGAATATTTAAAACATCTCAGTAACCTGACAACATGTAGTGTTATTCCCAGGGCAGTAGAGCAAGGTCAGCTCAAATTAATGAGAAAAATAAGCTTAAATTAACTTGGAAAAATTTGCCTGAAGAGATTACAGAGCGATCACACAATGCCTTCCAGCAGTACATTGTATGTTGTAAAGGAGGGTTGGGACTTGGGGAAGAAGAGAGAAGCACCAAGCTTCTGTTGCTTTATCCAAGCAACACAATTGGACCTCTGAGAGGATGAGTCTACAATATGCTGGCTGTGTCTGTGTGTGGCACATCCAGCAACAGCTGTTACAGGTGCAACTACTGCCAGATGACACTATGGTCTAAGGAAATTAGATGAATCGGGTAGGGGAATTACTGCAGGAGGGAAGCAAAACTGAGCAGCAGGAGAGAAGCTGTTTCTATACCCTGTTCCAGGAATAAATATTGTTGTTAATGAGCTCATTCCTATGTCACTATTCCGGGGAATTAAGTGCTAATCCACCAGCAATTGACCTTCAACTGCACAATATTTTTGTATATTTTTATTTTGAGAATTGTAATACATTCTCGGAGAGAGACAACTATGCCCGGTCTGAGTGCCATTATCTGCCCCTCCCCATTGCCTGCTTCTATGTGTTGACCAGAGAGATTTTTACAAATTTGAGTGTGTAATTGATAGGCCAGTCAGGTAAAGATGGCCTAAATGGACCACTCCAAACCCTCACAGCCAGTGGCTCATTTACATGGGAAAATGTAGATTAGCAGTGAATTTGTGTGTATTTTTTTTTTTTTTTCAGGTGCTATGGGGGCTCACACAATGATAGACTCTGAAGAACATTCCATGCCTGGAGTGTTGTAAATAACACCTCAGTTTGCACCCTTTATAATTTATCCTGTAACTCCCTCCTGTGATTTTAAGAAAAGTCTGCAGATGAAATCCTGACCCTTGTGAAATGCATGATCATTTGCCCATTGGCTGTGGTGAGGTCAGGTTTTCATCTCTGTAGTCTGAAAAATTAGTTGCAATAAAGGAAAAAAAATATTAAAATTATTCTCATTGATTTTAAATCTAGATGTGAGTTTAATTATAACATTATTTTACAAATCTGTTTGTACAAGCATTCAATTATATATCTTTAATGTTACCACTCCCCTCTCTACTATAAAATAATTCAAAATTTAACTTCTTTTTTTTTTTTTTTTTTTTTTTTTTGTGGGGTGGGGTGTGTGATAAGATTATATCTTGCAACAAAGTGTATTGAGAAAAGTTAGCAATATGAGAAAGAACACCTCCACTATATTAGATGTGGAATCAGTTTAGGAACTGAAATCTAGTTAATAATTAGCCAAGATAACTATTTCTTATGGTAGCAAAGGACTTTAACATAAGTAGTTTTCCTTAAATGAAAAGTTTCTTTTCTCAGTTCAAATATGAATGCAGTAAGCAATTTCCTTTACTGCCCCCCAAAAAATCTGGAAAGGAACTTATCTTTTATTTGATCAGTGGGGAGAAAATCTATACCTAAGAGAATGTACATTACAAGTTGTTCTTCAGGTTATCTGTTCTTCAGATAGCAAGAGAGTAGAATTTGCAATTCAGCTACATTCATCAAGATTTTTTTTTCTTTTCTGGATGTTATTGTTAAATACGTTGATTAATAACTAGGAGCATAACATGCTGCTAGTTTGTTTTCACGTATTCTTTACATTCTGTCAGCTATATCTTAAATAATTCAGATTCCCAAATGCTAACATTCTCATATATTAACTCCAAATCCCCAGATAGAATAACATTTTCTCTCTCTCTTTCTCTCTCTCTCTCTCTTTTTTTTTTTTTCCTCTTTGAATAAAATCATGTTGTTCTTAATTTAGTTTATTAAGGACTGTAGTTTGAATGATTCAAGAAGCAAACTCCAGTGACTGGTGGAAAATTATGTATTTGATGAGAGGTTGTCATGTGAAGTTTACTGTCTGACTGAAAAAGAAGCCATGAGGAATACCATGATGTTCACTTGGCAGGCCTGTTTTCAAAAGATTTCCTTTGTATCTTAACTGAATGAAATCTAACTTCCAATAACATGATTATTTTATTCAAAAGAGAAATAGAACTTAACCACTACTTGAAAGTGGGAGAAATCAAAATTCTGCCTCATCACACCTACTAAAACCAGTAAGTACTGATTTTCCAAGCAAAGTAATCATTAGAATGCAAAATTATAAATAAGCAGCTAGGGAAGCTCCTGGATTATTTGTTTATGCTAAATCTGAATCCTTTGAGACGTTTGTATACAGAAGCTAAACCGACAATATTAAGCTTGTGCATGGATTTCAACACTAGTAGGCCTTAGAAGAGAACCAGTATTAAGGAACTTTATCAGCTTTACTGGGAACTCTTTGGTAAATCATGGAGATGTTTTAGCACTTCTGACTAAAATCTGATGGGAAAGCAGCATCTGGTGTGAGCCGGCCTACAGCATAGAACCATCTGTAAGTAATTCTAAGGTAGAATCAGTAAAGCTCATAAAGATGGAAACTGCAGGGATAAATGAATTTGTTTTTTGTGCTAAAATTTACAACAGTCAAAACTTTGGACCTGCTGTAGTGAATGGCAAGAATCGGGATAACAAGAGTAACTACAGGGGAATAGTTTAGAACTAAGTATAAGCAGATCTTTATTCTCAGTTTTCAGGCTGCAAATGTTTTTGCCAAGAACACTGCAAATTCAGCATAACATACATCTGAAGAAACAGGTTTTTTTTTCAGCAGAGATTAGTCACCTTGTGGCTTTAATTGTTCTCAATTTTATAAGTATCATACTTTGATTTATTACAGCAACATTATGGTTGTTTTACAGCATATTTTTCTATTTACTGTTTGACATTTAAACCTTATACACCAGAAACCAAAGATATTATAAAACCTTTAATCACATTTCTGAGTTTTATTAATATTGCAAACATGGGTGATGATTTATCAAGGACTGGGGAAAGAAGACCCCAATATTTGTATTCAAATAGCAGCTTTAGAAGTTCTGTAGGTAGAGGGTTTCTGAAAAAAGCAATGTGGTGGAGAGAGTGTTTCTGAGTGGTGTGGACACATTCAAGATAAAATGGAAGTTACACTTTCATTTGGAAAATATTTATTCTCTCTGAATGTCACTTCAGTCAAATTCATCTCTGTGATTATCTTCAATACCTTGAAATAAATGCTCACAAGTCAGTTTTTCTTAGGTATGTGTGCCTGTGCTCCTACAGACCATTGAAACATGGTAAGTTCTAGAGCAAGCCCAACGCACACCTCAATGTGATTGCAAATCAGTTGTATAAATCCAATCCCTCCCCCATGTCAGTTCCATTACAAAAGTAGGATACACCAACACAGTTTTAGTCAAACTTTTCAGCAGAACTTTAGCAGAACGCAGAACTTCCCCAGACATAACCATAGCCATTTTTCCTTGATGTCCACATATCCAGCAGATCCCTCAAAGCAGATTATTAGCGTCTCTAGCAAAACGTTATTGAAATTGGTGGGACTGACAGACATATTTCCAAGATAATAATACTGCATATTATAGGTTATATTTCACAGCTGACTTATCAGCTCTAGTAAATTTGAGGATTGCTACATTTTTGCCTGTCAGATGAGCCATACTGACTAACACAGCATTAGTTAGCCCATCCTTCACCAAAAAGCGTAGGTAAAATGTGCCAATCTGAGTGCAAAGTGACTCCATGCAACTTCCAACCTAGTGATTTTTCTCTTCTTTTCCCATGGGCTACATATGTGTGCATAATTTAACATGCATTGGATAATGCACAGAAACATTCTTTGCCTTGGACTTGAAGCTGCTGTTGTCAAATTAAATATCTAGTGAGAATGTAAAAGCATAAATTTTAGAGTAGTTTATTTGTTTGCTTGCAAGACAACAGTTTTCTAGTGCTAATTAATAATAAAACAGGTCCCTGATGTATTCGTTTACAGACTATATCTCATGTTAATCTCATGTTTTTTAGCCAGTGAAAATGAGATATGTTCATATATACTAGTATTCAGGAATATACCTTGCAATACAATTCTTCTTTCATATATAATTATTTCAAACAAAAAGACAAGACTTTTTTAGCATTTTGTTAAAATATGATCATTCTCTATTAGGAATGCTTTGAAGTCAAGTGTTTATGCTTAGTTAGATTTACAAATGTCTAACAAAAATACATTACTTCCCAAGATGTATGTTATGCTTCAACAAAATGATTAGTTATGAAATTGTGCATTAATAAAAACAGTTGGTTCTCTTTGTAGCTCAACTCCCTTTGCCCTCATTCTATACACAATAATGTCAAATAGATCTCTGCAGTACTCTTGAAAGAATATAACTATGCTATAACCATAATATGTGAATTTATATTATGCATGAAAGGTCATAGCCTATGAGGAAGTCAGTTTCTTTTCATGCGTGTTGTCCTTAAGAGTTAGCACTTACGGAAGTGGGGCAAAAGGAAAAAAAAATAGACACTGCAAGGAGTGTGATCTAAAACCTTTATCCCATAAAAAGTATGTGTATAATAGGACATTTGGTGAATAATGAAAAACATACATAAAAGATTCTCATAGATCAAGGAAAATGCGAATTCCAACACCAAATAGTGGCCTGGATCTCATAACCCCCCCAGAAAAATAAAAAATGTGTCATACCTATAAGAGATCGCCCATGTAAGACAGGAGAATTTATCTCTTTCTTTAGTAGAGTAAGAGGTGGAAACACTTAACTTTTCATCTCTTGTTCAAAATATGTTATCATTAGAACATCATGGAACTTGGAGAGAAATAACAGACCCGGGTAGGACAGTAATTTAAATATTCTGGCATGTTGCATATGGTATGATTTTAAGAGAAGTATTACTCCTTCTGATTTGATACGTCAGCTAAAAATTCTGTACCATGGACATTTCCAGTTTGGAAGTTATAACTGAATATGCTGTTTTTTGATAGTGTTGTCTGTTTAGTAGCAATTAGTTTACAACTATTCTTAGTTTCCCCAAGCTCTGAATGAATAAAAAACAAAAATAAAAAAATGCAGAATTTCTGTCCACAGTCACAGGAATTCAGTTCAGGCAATTTTTCAGGGTCAGCTCCCCAGAGATTGTTCTTACTGCCTGTTACTTCCTAAAAGTATGCTTTACCCTTTGTTATTTACAAACTTTTGCAAAACAGCACAGAAGAAACCCTAGATTAATATGGCTCTTTCATTTACCTTTACTTTGGCAGTGACATGAGTCTGTGTTTGGAATGGGGTGTAGTGCTATTTCAAAAATTATTTGAAGTTTTGTTTATAATGATTTTTAATTACAGGGCAGAAGTTACATTCTTATACAACTACAAGTACTCCTTATCCTACTGAATCTTAAAATAACTTCCTTCCAAGATACAGTTTAAAGACCTACAGGTTTTACAGATCTCATTGACTTACGTGCATGCTTTAATGTCATCCAGAAATGTCAACCAATGTGATTTTGTTGCAGAGAGGTTTTGTAGCAGCACAGCTGCTTCTTCACAAGCCGGGAAGAAACTTTGCCAGAGGACATCCAGAGATGTGATTTTTTTGAACAATGTTCAGCCTAGAGAAAATCTGTGCAGAAGCCTGGAGAAGCCTTCCTGGCAGAAGATATCCAGGTCAAAACATTCATGTAGGCACTAAAGTGTCAGGGCAGTTGCAACTCCTTGAAAGATTATTCAAGTCTCAATTGAACTATCTGAGTGATCAAGCCTATATGTTTCCAGTTATCTTGTAAGAAGAAGCCATACTGAGGTTCTAAGACTGCAGTAGGACTTGAAACCTTGTTTATAGTGTCTTGGAGAAGACTGGGAGAGAATATCTATTACCCTTACCTGATGATGATTTGGAGTTTAACAGAGAAGAGCAGGTTGTTTGCTTTGGGCAGCTCTGCAAAATAGGAACTTACTGTGGTCTGTGGACTTGCCATAGTCTAGAAACCAACTAGAATGCAGGATGCAAGTTGCCCCTTCCTTCTGATAGCTTCCTCAATAGAGTGGTGATAGATGGCTGTCACTACTCAGCCTGCTTCCAGCTTTAATACACATCTATTTTTATTATTTTATTTTATTTTATTTTATTTTATTTTATTTTATTTTATTTTATTTTATTTTATTTTATCTTATTTTATTTTATTTTATTTATATTCTCCCTGCTTTCTCTGCTTTTGTTCCTTACACGAAGGTTTCTTTCAATGGCTTGTGAATGTGAAGTTGACAACCTCATCAAACTTCCCCTGCATGGCAAACAGCAGATCTGAGAGGCTGTTAACCTCATTCCACTGACACATACATGCTTTTCTAAATTCCTTGCAAACATCAGCTATAAAAGGAAATGTGTTTAAAAGCTGCAATGAGCACAGAATAAAAAGGGAAATAAAATTGAATCCTGAGAAGGAAAAGCCATCCATAGATTTGAAACAAACTAGCAAAATCCCCAGGCAGAAAATACATTAACACTTTCACAGAGTTAAATCATTTTCCACCTTTGCGCACACACCTCAGTCTTACACTCTTATTCTATAACTGTGCCAGTCAAACAATAGAAGAATTTGCAGCACTGTGTCCCAGGGTTCATTGAAGACTGAGAGAGACAGAAGGTGAAGGAGTCACTTTTCTGGAGACCCAAGGACACTTCTTTTTTTCTTGACTGACAGCAGAGCTTCAGAGTGCAAAGGAAATACCATATTTCATCCTTGCTTCAGTGACTGTTAGGAAAATCCTACCTCACTGTGTTACTCAAATGGAGTATATGATATGGTGAAGAGGCTGATGGGATTTGCATTATGGTAATAAAGAAGAAGAGTTGGGTTTTGTCGGATAGAAGGAGTTTGGTAGACTTCACAGGATTGAGAGGAACCAACTGTTGGGTAGGTATGTCCTCTACCAATTCTTCTGCCGCCATTCAGTTCTTCCATTGCTTTCTTACCCCAGCCTCTTGCAAGCCCTCCCTTCTCCTCTGTGGCTTTCCTTTTTCACATCTGTCCCTAATTTTCACTCACTTTCTTCAGCTGGCCTTGCACTCTTTGAGGTGGTGATGTCACCGTCCCTGCAGGTGTTTAAGGAAAGGTTGGACTTGGTGCTTAGGGACATGGTTTAGTGTGTGACATTGGTAATAGGAGGATGGTTGAATCAGATGATCTTGAAGGTCTTTTCAAACCTTAATATTCTGTGATAATACCCATACTGAGAAAAAGCCTGCGTCAGCCAGCATTGGTGAGGAGTGCTGTTACTGAAAGACATCACTCCCTATAAGGGTGGCTTCTGCAATCTTGGAAGTAGCTTTGTGGGATAGGAAGAGTCTGTTAGAGAGATCTGTGCTACCTAACAGCTGATTATGATCTTCCTGGGCATAGGCAGGGCAGCTTCCAGTCACTTGGGTACTGAAGTAAACAATGTTCTCTCTAATCCACATGATGCCTTCCTTCCTCTCTACACTGTGTTGGTGGGAGCTAGACTGCAGGGTCTCCACTGAACCTGGCAGAACCATCCCAGGTATCACCCTTTTGATACCACTAGAAGTAAATGCCCTGCTGCACAGGTAGCTACATACTTCATCTATGCCTACATCTAGTCCTGTTAGTTTTATTCTTCAAAAACATTTCAATACTATGATTATGTACTTGTAACATTAAGAAACAATGAACTTTGTGTTTTCTATTAAACAAAGACCTTATTTTAATTGACACTGGTGTTTTTTATTTAGCAATCTCAAAAGCGTATTGCATTTCATTTTCTAGAAATACAAATTATTTTGCAAATTACCAGGATAAGAATACATGCATTAAAGCTACGGAAAAGTCCTTTTCACATTATATAAAGATACATGACCTTTTGATATGTTGAATATCCAGGTCATGAAGTTTTCAATTCAAGCAATAAATTCTCTGGCACTTTCACTAATGTTTTAAGCAAAACCATTAAAGTCAGGAAATAAATAAATGAAGGAAGGAAGCAATCATATTTTTACAGGCAAATACACATAGGTGCCAATTCCACAAAAATTAACTAGCAGATTTTGGGTCTCACTGTGACTGGAAATGTGCCAGACAGTTTGGCAGATAATGTGTAGGAGCAATACATCCTGCTAAGGAATAGGTAAGTGATAGTCATTGGTGAAGGAACAGAAAATTCAGCTTGTAGGTAGTGTAAAAACTTACAATGAAATGCATTTTTAAAATCATAGTTAAAAAAAAAAAAAAAAAAAAGCATTGCAAAATCTCTAATGTGTATATGCATGCACATTTGTGTGCATGCGTGGATAATTAATATTATTTTATAATATTATTATAGCTATTCAGTTATAGTTGCAAACTTTGCATTTCTGGTTAGATAAGAAAACATGGCAATTTAAAATATTAAAAATAGTGTCTCAGAGAAACTTTAAATGTTCTTCCACTGAGAAGTTTAAGAAAAGTAACACAGAGAAATAACTGAATGATAGTGTTAACTAGATAATACATTTGCTGAACACAGTAGTTTTGTTGTTTTTTTGTTTGTTTGTTTGCTAGCTTTTTTATTATTAAGCAATATGCACTTGGATATTATTAAGCAATATCATGGATATTATTCATGACCTCAGTTTCTTAAAGGATCCACAACAAATTATCCTTATAAATTTTACTAGAAAGAAGTATAATATTTATTTTTATTTACAAATAAGCATTGATAATGTATTCCATTGGAAAATCTAAGCAGATGCTCTTTAAATACTATATTCCTTAATCATCACATCATTTAAATTATCTCCTTAGCTCTCAACTACCCTTCTTTCAGAAAATGATCATTTGTTTTCTTTTTCTTTGCTGTAATGAACATAATACTTTAACTTCCTCTTTACTGTTCTGATAAAATAGCTTCTCTTCTGAAAGACAAAAGTAATGATCAATTCTTAAAATTTTATTTAAAATTTAGGTGAGGCCTGTAGCTTCTTGGACCATCCTTCTTATTCTTCATTATAGATGTGATGTCTGCCTTTTCAGTCATCAGGAATGACTTCCAATTGTCCCGACCTCTCAAAGATGACAGAGTATGGTTTTACAGTGTCATCAGCCAGCTCCTCTAACACCCTCAGATGTATGCTCATCTGGGGCTCATGGACGTGTGTGTGCTCAGGTAGGTCAAGCAATTACTTTCTTCCTGTACTGTGGGTACATTTAATTCCCACAGGGAGCTATGAAGTTGGGCTTCTAGCATATAGTCATCAAGGTACTACATGTATAGTTATGCTGTTTTAACATAGATATTTTCTTTATTACATGAGTGCATGTGATTTTATTTATTTATTTATTTATTGGATAGTTCGTTTAGAATTAAGAAAATTTAATAGGTGTGATTTGAAACTATGTAGAAAAATGACTACCATTTTTGAGGGACGGTATGCTGCATGGTAAGCAGGTGAAAATAAATAGAAATGTGAGGGCAAACAAGCCTCAGTTCATGGACAGGAAGTTTGAGAAGAGAAGCCCATCATGCTTTCATGCTCGTATTTTCTCCCCTAATGACTTCATTGCTAGAAGGGAGACCACCACACTGTCATGGGTGACTGCAAGAAGGGTTAGCTCTTCAAATATATCCAAATACCATACTTGTGATTAATTTTTCTTTTTGGGGAAAACCAAACAAGTCTCCTCCTCACCCCCCTCACCTTCCCCACCCCCCAAAATTAATAGTTGGGATATTGTCTAGTTTCTCAGTAGTATCTTGGTAGACCAGGAAGGTGAAATTTACATCATATTCTTAATGTCCAGCTAGTGTTTCAGTCTGAATGAGATATGTGGTGTTGTTGAAACTACCTGAACATAGTATGTTATGTATCATTCAGAAGGTGGAACTGATATGCATATTGATGTGGTTTTGTTGGGCTTTTCCAAGCGTAGGATCTCTTCTTTCTTTTTTTCACACAAATCAAATAATATGCAAAATGAATTATGACCCAAATGAGGATGGGTTATTTAGGAATGTATAAGGAAAAAGTACATTAAATTTAATTAAGTCCAGCAAAAGAAATTTTAATACTCAAGATCAAGAATTTAACCAAGCAGAAATACTTTTCTAAAGGAGGTTACAAAACTTAAGAATATAGCAACTGCAGCATATTTCACTGAAGCTTAATTATTCTTCCATGGACACATAATTTAATGAAAATGATAGCCCATAACAATATGAGCTAATCTGTGCAGTCTAAGTGCACTTTTTTTTTTTTTTCTGTATATGATTTTCGCATATATGTGAATTTCAAGTTCACATATGACACAAGATAAAACATATTTGCTATCACGCTAAAAAGAATTACTGATTTTGTCTCAATAAAATATTAATATTACTTTCACACTACCTACAAACACCGTTCTCTTCTTTACAGGGTCATAAGGGGGAGGAAGAGTAGAAATCCTTTCTTGGGGGCTGAAATCTTTACTTAGGTCATATCAACCTACATCTTCTTATTCCCTTAAGGAATGACTTGTCTAGCTTGATTAAAAACCATTACAGAATCACAGAATTACAGAATCACAGAATTTCTAGGTTGGAAGAGACCTCAAGATCATCGAGTCCAACCTCTGACCTAATGCTAGCAGTCCCCACTAAACCATATCCCTAAGCTATATCCCTAAGCTCTACATCTAAACATCTTTTGAAGACTTCCAGGGATGGTGACTCCACCACTTCCCTGGGCAGCCTGTTCCAATGCCTAACAACCCTTTCAGTAAAGAAGTTCTTCCTAACATCTAACCTAAAACTCCCCTGGCGCAACTTAAGCCCATTCCCCCTCGTCCTGTCACCAGGCACGTGGGAGAACAGACCAACCCCCACCTCGCTACAGCCTCCCTTGAGGTACCTGTAGAGAGCGATAAGGTCGCCCCTGAGCCTCCTCTTCTCCAGGCTGAACAAGCCCAGCTCCCTCAGCCGCTCCTCGTAGGACTTGTTCTCCAGGCCCCTCACCAGCTTCGTCGCCCTTCTCTGCACCCGCTCAAGCACCTCGATGTCCTTCTTGTAGCGAGGGGCCCAAAACTGAACACAGTACTCGAGGTGCGGCCTCACCAGAGCCAAGTACAGGGGGACGATCACCTCCCTAGCCCTGCTGGTCACACTGTTTCTGATACAAGCCAGGATGCTGTTGGCCTTCTTGTCCACCTGAGCACACTGCTGCCTCATATTCAGCCGACTATCCACCATCACTCCCAGGTCCTTCTCTGCCAGGCAGCTCTCCAACCATTCCTCTCCCAGCCTGTAGCTCTGCTTGGGGTTATTGCGCCCCAGGTGCAGGACCCGGCACTTGGCCTTGTTGAACTTCATACAGTTGACCTCAGCCCATCGGTGCAGCCTATCCAGATCCTCCTGCAGAGCCTTCCTACCCTCAAGCAGATTGACACACGTACCTAACTTGGTGTCATCTGCGAACTTACTGAGGGTGCACTCGATGCCCTCATCCAGATCATCGATGAAGATATTAAAGAGGAGAAAAAGTGTTACCCAAAAGTGTTTGTGCAATTGACAAGTTATGACTATGACAAGTAATTGAGTATGATTTGTTTAATTAGCTAATGTAGTTAAAACATCTTATGGTTACTTTATTTCTCCTTAATCATAGTAGTACTCTACTCCACCCAATCTCCACTTGCTCCATTTATTCACTAAATTTTATCTTTAGACTACATGACTGCAAACACGTTGTATATGCCCGATCTTCAAGTTATCATTGTGCTTGGGCTTGTGTATTTGTCCACAGGAGCAGCTGAGGGAACTGGGATTGTTTAGTCTAGAGAAGAGGAGTCTCAGGGGAGACCTTATTGCTCTCTACAACTACCTGAAAGGAAGTGGTGGGGAGCTGGGGGTCGGCCTCTTCTCAGACATAACTTGAGATAGGACTAGAAGGAATGGCCTCAAGTTGCGCCAGTTTCAGGTTGGGAATCAGGAGACATTTCTTTTCAGAAACAGTAGTCAGGCATTGGAACAGGTTGCCCAGGGAGGTGGTGGAGTCACTGTCCTTGGGGATGTTTAAGGAAAGGTTGGATGTGGTGCTTAAGGACATGGTTTAGTGGGTGACGTTGGTAGTAGGGTGGTGGTTGGACCAGATGATCTTGAAGGTCTTTTCCAACCATTATGATTCTATCTTCCACATATAAAATCTTTGCAATCTAATTCTAGGTACAAATTAACCCCCAGCTGTATTCCTGCAAGACTTTCTCCTCATCTATTCCTGGGTTAATTTACAAAATTCCTCTGGTTTGTCCGTGTCTCAACTGCAAGTAACAAAATGCAAATACAGGTAGTCTTCCACTAATATCTCCACAGCAGTCATAGGTATTATTTAGGTCTGTGTGAAGACATGGAAGAAAATGCCTGTTCATGTAAACACGTCTTTGCTTTTAAAATGGAAATTCACTAATTGTAAACCTGAAATCCTCTTTCCCTTTCCTGGTGGTGCCTTTTCTTTCTTTCTTTCTTTCTTTCTTTCTTTCTTTCTTTCTTTCTTTCTTTCTTTCTTTCTTTCTTTATTTTATTTTTATTTTTTCATTTTTATCCACAGAAAACAAGCCAGCTCCTCTGGAATCAATCCATATCAGGCATATGAAGGTTTGACTAAAACAAAGTTTCTAAGCCTGTTTCTGTTTATCCAAGTGTGTTTTTCACCTCATGAAAACAGGCTGAACCTCAAAAATGCATAATTAAAAAAGGTTATCTGGATCTTCATAACAGATTTATTTATTTATTTATTTATTGTGTGAGAGAGAGTGGAAGAAAGATAAAATATGTGTATATGGCAAAGAGACAACAAATTCGCTACTTGTGAATAATAACAATTATATATATATATATATGGTTTGTTTTTTTTTCTAATCAGAGAAATTCTGTCATGGAGACAGATACTGACTCCAAACCCATGCAGCTACTTATTAGTAGCTCAGACTGAATATAACATTAGGGAAGAGGGAGAGTGGATTTCACTGAACTGTAACAATTTGCATAAACAGTCAACTGCAATTAGATCAGTGTTACCTAATAGTGCCTGAAAGGCAAAGTATATAAATTTTGGTATGCAAAAAAAATATTATAGCAAATCAGTTTTGGACCATTTTTCTATTGACTTCAGTGTTGTTTGTTTGTTTGTTTGTTTGTTTGTTTTTTAACTTAGAACAATAAGCAGCACTGAATCAGGATGAAGTGTCCAATTAAATTGGGAATAAAGAACTAAAATACCAGTAAAGTGGAGCTAGATTATAAGTTTGTACTATCTTTGACTTGTAGGAAATCTATCAAAAGCATATAACACTGTATTTTCTCACAATTCTGGCATTTTTTCCTCCAATTTATATTAAAAAGAAAAAAAAAAAAAAGATGCAACTTATACAATTTGAAAAAAATGTGGATTTGATTCTTTATAGAAATCTTAGTAATCTCATTAAAAAAACTTTGCTTAATTTTAATAATTGTTTTGTCATCATCTTCAGATTTATAAAATTTTTGAAAGTAGACTGACAATATTTATATGTCTGGAATCAGCAATGTTTTGCTACTTCTTTTTTTGCTACTAATTATTAGATTAAGTGAATTGTAATAGAATTAGTGAGGCTTCATCTTCCAGTCAGCTATTCTTTCCAGATCTGTCATACACAATAACTTTGAGATACAACCTGTGCTGTAACTCTTGGATCAATAATTCTTTTGATTCTTACAACTAAAAGAAAATATTTATCCATGCAAACCATCATTCAGGATCAAGATTTTAATTGTGATATGATATCTCTTATATGAACCTTATCAAATAAGAATTAAACTTCTCATAACTGTTACTCATTTATGCACTATTTCTTCCTAGAAGCAAGTACTTGTCAGAGTGACCTAATTTACCAGCAAGAATGTTATGCTTTTAGTTGTGCCCTGCATTTTGAATTAAGTACTCTATATAGCCCAGCTACAGTTGTATGGGATGCAGACTGAGGATGATGAAACATACATCACAAAGGACTTGATACACCTTTAGAAGCTGTCCTGACATTGCTTCAGTTTAGAGGGAAGTATGGTGCCTGGTAGGTCAGAATTCACACCTCTTCCATTCATGTTTTCTTACTATAGATCACCTTCAAAAACTGAGGTAAATACTTAATAATAATAACAAAAAATAACTTTTTTTTTTTTTAATGGCTTCTCTTTAGATTAACACACAAACAAAAACAACTGTTGAATAAAAAGATTACTTGCTGTTTTTCTTTCCATAAAGAAATTCCTTCCTCTGATATGGGGAGTAGAACAGATGTGATATATAACCAGCCAGAGACCATGATACTGATAAGTATGAGCTGTAAAATGAGGTGATCTCCCATCAGTTATGAATCATTTAGAATAATTAGAAAACGTGCATTTACAAAAATTATAACTGGTTTGCAAGAACTGGACACATTCTTGAAACATTGCACTCAAAACAAACAAAAATTCACACATCTACATGTGCAACTACTTTTACAAAAATGAGTAAAAAAAATATAATAGTTTTCACACTTACTCTCTAGTTTCTCTGTTCAATTTCAGGATGCTAGATAGAATAGTGTGTGATTATTATTTTATTTGGATGCTTAGGAACAGTAGGTCAAACTAACCTTGTGAACTATTCCAAAAGTTTATAGCAATGAAATAGAGAAAACTAGCAGTGAAAGACCAAAACTTACATCCTCTTTACAAAATACAGTTGGCTAGCACCTCCACTAGTCAAACAATTCCTACAGCTTAGTGTCTCTTTTGAACAACTCCTACAGCTTAATGTCTCTTTTGAACTAGGTTCTGAATGACCTTCTCTTTCTCCCTTAACTAGAGAGAAGCCTAACAAAATTCTCTCTCTCTCTCTCTCAAACTATTAAATCACAACTTGCCCTTGTGAATACCTCCTTAAATGAGTACAAGAAGAATTAGGCTTCCAAGGCATAAAGACCAGATCTATAGGAAAAACAAACAAACAAAAACAAACAAACAAACAAAAAGAAAAACTGTGCTTCCACCTTAAAGCGAAGTAAACACGATATAGTAAAAATCTATAACTGCATATAAGAAATGTAGAGGTGCCAATGGGATAGAAAATAAGCTTTACAGGCACAGACTACTAAATTCCCCACTGAGCAAGCAAAATTATAATTTATAACAAAGTGGCACTTGAATTGTTTGCAATGATGAAGTTATTGTTTGCTGCAAAATTCTCTGTCAATAGAGTCCTACTGTTATTTTCAGTCTTCAGTGACTTCTTAAATTTATTTTATATTCCTTTCTGACACTACATCCTCTGTGTTGTCATTCCTGTGTGTCAATGTGATGTTTTCAAGCCTCATCTAACTCTCTAGTTTTTGAAACTATATAACTGAAACACCAGCAGCAACACAGTCTGGGGGAAAAAAAAATAAATCTACCTTAATTTTTTTATGAGTTATATTTTTCTTCCTTCATCATATTCCAATTCATTGTTCAGTAAGTTTTAGCTTCCAACTAGATGATATTTCAGATCTCTGAGTTGACATATTTCTTTGACTATATCTCTTTACTTAGAGCTGAGAATTAGTTCTCATGATTACTTAAATGACCTTTTGCTAAAAATTTTCTCACCTAGCGTTTTAATCTTTCATCTCTCAGTAACTCAGCTCTTTCTCTCCAACTCTTCCAGCTATGAAGCCTTTTCAGATCTTTTCATTTGAGCTCCTACCATGAACTCATCACTGTTAACTTTATTTTTATTTTCTGACCTCCTTTACTTGCCCACTATTCACTTTTTTTTCCATCAATACTAGCAGTCATATTCTCCTATAGTAAAGCACTCCAACTGTTGATCTTACAAAACCATTACAAATTCACCTCTTGTGGCTATTTCTTCCCCTTCTTCTTAACTTTGTGGAAAACTCAAATTGGGTGACCTTGCTTGGTTTGTTTTTAAATGTATTGCCAAATTCCAAGCCCTCTTTGTCCATAATACACTTGATTCTTTCAGGACATGGAGGCAGGATAAAAGACAAATTTGAAGAATGAATGTGTTTCTATCTTTGAAGAAGACCTAACCAGCTTCTACCAAGAGAAAATTGACAACACTTGAGGTAACTTTTGTCTTCCTTTTGGTTTGCCCTCTGTCTCCTCATCACAGATGTTAATCTGCTGTCCTAATCCAATCTCATGCCCTGCTGATCCCTCTACCTGATCTCTCTCATGCTCATTATCTCACATATTCCTTTCTCACCCTTTCTTTCTCTCCCTTGTCTTAAACATGCATAAAAGCATGTTTAATCTCTTTGATGTTTTTATACAAAAAAAAAAACAAAACACACTGAGGTGCCTCAGTGCAGATCCAACTACCAGTTCTTTTTTTCATTTCTAAACTCATAAAAAAATAATGTATAGAACACTCACCACAAATGTTAAATCCTCCAGATTCTCTGCAGTCTTCTTACTCCACCAAAACCACTCTAACCCAATGCCATCATTCTAATTAAATGACAGACCCAGGACTCTTTCATCAGTAGTGTTTGA
Source organism: Aythya fuligula (assembly GCF_009819795.1). NCBI lineage: Eukaryota > Metazoa > Chordata > Aves > Anseriformes > Anatidae > Aythya > Aythya fuligula. The sequence continues at coordinate 111,485,189 of NC_045560.1, forward strand.
CTTTAGATCGTGTTGAGTTTACCTTTGAAATATTGGCCTCCCTTCTGCTTCCTTTTCTCCCCCTTCATTTTTTATGGTCTCAATCACCAGAAAACAGGAAAGTATAATACCTAAGAATAGAAGTAATCCTGATAAATCATAAATATATGGAAAAAAAAAAAAAGTCTTATTCTCAATTCATATAATAAATTACTAAGCAGGATTGTTTGTTATGCATGTTTTGCTCTGCATACCTTGTGTTGATTAATAATGTCATTATTGGGTTAAATGTTACTTATTTTTGTTCAATGCCAAATTCTCAGAGCATTGGTATATTTCTGTCAGAAACTTAGAAGGACATTTAATACCCAACTCTGAAAACTTTCTAAGAATCCATATCAGTCTACTTAGTTATATAATCTGTATACTAAATTGCTCTTACAAATCAGTCTTGGAAGAATCAAAAAATTATGTTAGCAAATAGATTTTTACATATTTTCATACATTTGTTTAATATATTATGTGCATTATATATGTTCAAAATTAGAGAAGTATTCTCACGTGCATGTTGTGAGGCAACTATTATTTAAAATCTATCTCCTCCATCCCTCTCAAGACTTATCTCATAACTGCTCTGTTTCCTTAGAAATGCTTCAAGTTGGGATGAAGCTTGTTAGCTTGCACTCATTTCCCCATCACTTTAACAAGGCATTCGTGGGGAAAATCCACTGACATAATTAACAATCTCACATCACACTCACATCACAAAAGATGAAGCCAAATACTGACAAGGGATGGTGCCAGTGCTCATTAGTAAGTCCCTTATATCTGTTTGTATCTCCTCCATCTTGTCTCATCTTGTCTTTTCCTTCCTTCCTTCCTTCCTTCTGCCTTTCTCTTTCTCTCTTTCTCTCTCTCCCTTTTTCTTTCTCTCTCTTTCTCTCTTTCATTCTTTCTTTCTCTATTTCTTTCCTTCTCTCTTTCTTTCTAGTAATTGTTCATATACTAATTTATTGCAAGCAGTAATGGAAAATAAAAAACTAGAGAAGTCTTGTAAACTAGCTAAACCTATCTCCATGTACTCATTGGCAGGAAGGTTTTTACTATAAAATTATAATACTTTGTCCTATTTCTTTTAAAAGATGAGTGGAGAAGTATATGGAGATATTATCTTCATCGTTTCACTATCTTGTGCTCAAATGAACAATAGCATACCTTTATTAAAAAGTTCCAAAAGAACCGTAGACAATTAATTAAAGATTTAAAATTTACTTTCAAGGGACAGCCATACTGTTTACAGAAGAACTCTTTAGATGATAAGGTCAACTTCCAAACAAGTTTTTTTGTTTGTTTGTTTGTTTGTTTGTTTGTTTTTTGTGACATGTATACTCATATACTGTTTTTGCAACTTGTATGCTGTTTTTGATTTTTGATGGTGCAAACATTAGTAAAATATTTTAACCCTAGTTAACTTTGTTAGTTTGTTTGTTTGTTTGTTTGATTGTTTTGTTGTTGTTGTTTTGTTTTGTTTTGTTGTTGTTTTTGTGTGTTTGTTTTTCTTCAAAAGGGACCACATTTCTAAAGTCTTTCTCATTACATGTGTAAGTATGCCGAGACCTGGGTAACTAATGCCACATATACATAAAAAAAACCTGCACTGATGAATAACATCTGTCTTGTTCAATACTGCTGAAAAACTTTATAGGTCAGGCAGCCAGACAGTCCTCTTGTCCAGGGATCACAGACTTTCCTGAAGTCTTTTTACTGTAGTTCATTCAAACATAAAAGTTTTAGCTTAGGTTTCATTACATATTGTTTCCACTACATGCTATATTCTAATTCTCCTTAGTTATCTGCTTGCTGATCTAGTGATCTTGTTTGTAAGTTTGCTGTGGCTTACACTGCAGACAGATGTGGCCTTCTTTGCTGCACAGGATGCCTAGGTCCTTTTCTGCAAAGCTGCTTTCCCTCCGGTCAGCCCCCACACTGTACAGTGTCTAGGGTTATTCCTCCCTAGGAATAACCTAGGTGCAGGAATTTGCAATCCCTTCTGTTGAACTTCCCAACATTCCTGTCAGCCTATTTCTTCAACTTGTTGAGTTTCTTCTGAATGGCAACACAACCTGTCAGCCACTTCTCCCATTTTTGTATATTCTGCAACCTTGATCCAGGTCATTAATGAAGGTGTTAAATAGTGTTGGGCCCAGTTTAAAGCCTTGTTGGACACTACTAATGCTTGGCTTCCAACTTGACTTTGTGCTGCTGATTACAACCCTTTCAAGCAACAGTTTTCAGTCCGCCTCACTATCCTCTTATGGGTTATGGGAAATTGTTGATAGACTTACTAAAGTTGAGATAAGCAACAATTACTGCTTTCCTACCATACACTAAATCCCAAGTCAGCAGTCTTGTTTAAGAAGAGAGAAAGTGTTTTGGGACAACTGGTTGTGGGTGTACAACAGCAGATTAGAAATCATCAGGTAAGTATTTTGACTCCCTTTTGTGTTGTGTCTTTTTCAAAAATGTGTGTCAAGAAAAAAAGCTATTTGAAGAAATGTTCATTTATGTGATTTAACTGTGTGTATAACTGAATAATTAGAAAAAAAATGTTTGCTGAATTCAGCAAAATAATGCAAATTATTCTGTTATTAAATTGGCTTTAAGTCTCCTTAGCAAGCTCTGGTTTTGTATTTTTAAGACCTTTTTCTATTCACTGTTGAGAAATAGGATATTGACTACTACTAGTCTTTTTCTTCAGAGCACACTTAGCAGTATTTATTCCAAAGACTTTATACATGGAAAAAGAAGAGAAACTATAAAGTTCTGTTTTGTTTTGTTTTGTATTTTTCCCCCACAAGTGGCTTCTGATGCAGTAGCACAGCATTTGCAGAGAAATTACATGACTTTGCAAAGTTTTGTTTCACGTGTTTGGAAACCACTCATTTAGAAAGGCACTTTTAGAATGTTTTCCTTCTGTGCTTGTCCACAGAGGTATTTTACAACCTTTCTAAGGAATGTATTTTTCCAAGAGGCAGGAAATTTGAATCTTGCAATGCTTATGGTGAAAAAAATGATTCTATGGAAGTCATTGGCTGAAAATGATATGTCATTTGGCGGTTAAAACGGGACCACTTAGAAAAACATTAAAAGGAGATATGATGAGAAAAGGATAAAGGTAAATAATTAAATGAGTTAAAAACAAACAAAAAAAAAGTGTTCAGAGATCTATCTGCATTAAAAATTCACATATCAAATTGGAGAATCAGATGCTAAAGGTTTTTATTTATCAATCACACCTAATGCTTGGCAATGACCCTGAGTAATGCTTAGAAGTGCTGCAAATACTCTCTTGCCCTGTTCTTCCTACACTCTTATTTACAGACTGGAATACAAAGATGAAGCTATCAGAGCATCTGGTAATTTGATGGCTGGCTTGTCCATGTGCATTCTCTGATTGAATATATTTTGGCAGTCACAATCCGATCAGGAATGGATGAGCCATGGATGAGTATGTGTTGTTAAAAGGTGTCCCTGCCAAGCCATGTGTTATGCAGGCTTGGCTGTTTTCATGAAGAACAGAGATCCTATTAAAAACCTGGTGTTAATAACTATCCTCCTTTCTGAATTTGTTTATTGCTGTGGATTCTGGAAATATGCTAAGGTCCAGAATGTTAGGCATAGTATTTTATTGAATTGGGTCAAATGTCCATTGGAACTGGGTATATAAAATTGCTCATTTCAAGATCCCAATAATATCCCAAAAGTTGCAGGAGAAATCTCTGCCTGCATAGAGACTTGCTGATGCCGTAATGTGGTGGTTTTACTCAGGTGGGCAGCTGAGCTCCACCATAGCTTCTCTTTAACTCCCCCTCCTGAAAGGGAAAAGGAGAGAAAACAGAATGAAAAGGACTCAAGGGCTGAGATAAGGATGAGGAGATCGCCACTCAACAATTATGATGGGCAAAACAGACTCAGAGTAGGGAGATAGTAAGATTTACTGCCTATTACTAACTATTACTAGAGAAGTGAGAAACAAAGGAAAGAAACATAAAAATACATTCCCCCCACCCACCCTATTCCACCTCCTCCCCCTGAGTGGTGTAGGGGAACAGGGGAATGGGGGTTTTGGTCACTCTACAGCACTTCTTCATAGTTCCGTCTCAGTCATTCTCTTCCCCTGCTCTAACCCCCTAAGGGGTCCTCCCATAGGATTCCGTCCTTCCCAAACTGATCCTGCATGGACATCCCAAAGGCAGCAGTTCTTTAAGAACTGCTCCAGATATGGGTCTGTACCTTGCAGTCCATCTGTCAGGAGCACACTGCTCCAACCTGGGTCCACCACAGGCAGCAGTTCCTGCCAGGTCACCTGCTCCTGCATGGGCTCCTCTCCATGGGCCACAGGTGTGTCCTGGAATTTGTTCTGGCAAGAGTTCTCCACAGGCCGCAGCCTCCTTCAGGGCACATCCACCTGCTCCACCATGATCTCTTCCACAGGCTTCAGCATGGAGATCTGCTCCATGGTGGTACACCGTGGGCTGCAGGGGGACAACCTGCTTCATCATGGTCCTCTCCACAGGCCACAGGGGAATTTCTGCCTTGGAGCCTGAAGCACCTCCAGCACCTCCTCCCCCCCCTTCTTCACTGACCTTGGTGTCTGCAAGGCTGCTTCTCACTCCTCTCTCAGCTGTTGTTCCTCAGCAGTTTTTTTGTTGTTGTTGTTGTTTTGTTTTGTTTTGTTTTTGTTTTTGTTTTTGTTTTTTCTTTCTTAAATATGCACTCATGGAGGTGCAAACAGCTTATTAGATTGGCTTTAGCCAGCAGCAGGCACATTAGCTAACATGGGGCAGCTTCTGGACTTTTTTCTCAGAAGCCATCCCTATTGCATCCTGCTACCCAAACTTTTCCATGTTAAACCCACTACATTCCACCCCTCGCCTCTGTGAAAAGCATATTTAAGAATAATCACAATATAGTCTTACTTCACAACCATCACAGTCCAAGTAGGACTACTCTCCAAGTAGGAATTTTGTGCAGAATTGAAGATTCCCTTAGACAGGAGAGATGTGGAGAGTCTCGTAAAGTCCAGCTGAAGACTAAGTTGTGACTATCCTTGAAAAAGAAGCTTTCCAAAACTGATCATTCACTATTTATTCATCTGCTGATGGTGATTCTCAAGGAATCAATGTGATTATAAGGGTAAAATATCCTTTGCTGTTGCTTGTGAAGTACCTGCCAAAACAGTGATATTTGACACATCCAGTTTTTAATCAAATCAGCACTTCCTCCAGTATTTACAAGCAGATATATTGTTCCAAGATCATGCAAAATAAATCAGCAATTACCTACACATTGCTGATTTGACTGCCAAAGCATTTTTTTTAGACACTGAATAAAGCTTCTCTGGTATTTACCACCTATAAGGACCTAAAGCAAGATTAATCTCATGGATAGCATAACTGAAAAGACTTCTCTCATCTGTTTGCAGTTTAGTTTCTTCCTTGACCCCTTTTTCTGAAAATGATTGAGTTTCCAGGTAGTAGCTGCTATTCCAATTTCCTGCTGCTGATGACATTGTAAGTTATCTTTACTGGTTTTCCTGGAGAACCTTGTTCCAGTCTTTGAGAAAGTGCCACAGGTTATTCAGGGTTCAAATTGTCTCTAATTTTCAATTAAATAGCTTCATTTTTTCATATGGCCAAGTTATTTTACCTGCATATTATCTTTTCTATCTTCATTTCTCACTCTAACATAAGTGACTTTTCAATAACTTAAGGATTTCTTTTTCAATTATTTGAACAAAACTAAGAAAGTGAAAGACGTGAAATGGCTTGCTGTCAGAGCAGTAAGAAATACTTAAAGATCTGTCATTTTTCACAATCTGAAAAAGAGAACTACATAATTTTCCTGGTAATTACATTATTAAATACTTGTTAGTCCTAATATTGCTTTTCTTTGTAGACAAACCACTTCAGTATTAGTTCCAGTGATCTGGATGAGGGGATTGAGAGCACCCTGTAGTTTGTGCTTGAGAGCACCATGTAGGTTTGAAGATGACACTAAGTTAGGTGCAAGTGTTGATCTGCTCGAGGGGAGTAGGACTCTGCAGAAGGACCTGGACAGGCTGGACCAATGGGCAGACACCATCTGTATGAAGTTCAATGAGGTTAAGTGCCGGGTCCTGAACTTGGGATATAATCCCATGCAATGCTACAGGCTGGGGAAGAGTGGCTGGAAAGCTGCCAGTTGGGAAGGGGCCTGGGAGGTTTTGTGGATAGTTGGCTGAGTATGAGCCAGCAGTATGCCCAGGTGATCAAGAAGGCCAACAGCCTGGCTTTCATCAGAAATACTGTGGTCAGAAGAACTAGTGAAGTCGTTTTCCCTCTGTACTCATCTCTCTAGGCTGAATGATTCCATTATTCTAATATAGGTTTCTTAAACTGATGATCTGTAAGCAATTTTCAGTCTTCAATAATCAGTCTGGCTAACTGTAAAGGAACTGAAACAAAAGCTCTGTGTATGTGCTGTTGCATGTACATCCTTGGAGAGTTGGCTAGTGTAGCAGCAAATGCAGGCATAACCTTTTTATATGTTCATTACTACAGTATAGAAACATATTCATAGAAATCTAGCCAATATTTATAGACATGTTTTCAAGACTCAGCTGACATACAGATACTTCTAAGCCCTTTCTATTGCTTTTCTTACTGTCAATTTTTGATCTATAATATTTTATTTGCTGTTTTGAGAACTGGACTAATGCGTCTAAAAGACTGGTTGTGATGACTCCAAGGTCTTCTTTTCAGTAGTTACATGTCTAAGGAAGTTGCTCCATATCAGGTGGTATTGAGTCTATACTTGGGAAGTAGCATTTTTAGGTTTCTTTTTTTTCTTTCCTTTTTCTCATTTCTGTGAGAAACTGACAGTCTCCGTTACTCTCATTTTACAAACCAGATCCTTTATCCATTGACTTTAGTAGGGTTAAGTTTCTTAGAAAGACACAAAACAAAAGTAATTCAGATTAATATATACATGAAAATACTTTCATGTGAAGATAGGTGAAAGTGAACATTTTCAATAAAATTATTGAACAGAAACTTATAAAAAGGCAACAGTTTAATAAATGACTAGTTTTCAAATTATAAGAAAGAACTCATATGAAAGCTAATAGTCCAGGAAATTATTTGAACTATTGTACCTTCTTGTTTTATCAATAAAATCATACCCACGCCCCCACACCCTCCAAAAATAGAATTGGTTGGGTACAAATCTACCTTCCTCTTTATTTTTAGGGATGAAGTATATTCCTTATTATATATGTACAGTAGCTATTGGAGCTCTGGCACTGAGAAATATCAGAAGGCAGCAAGCTATAATTGTGCTTGCCTTTAGCTCAAACATACCTGGATTCTTCTGCATCCTCACTGCTAATGAAATGCTATTTCAGAGATTCATGGTGTATCTCTGTTTAAAGTTATATTTCTATCTCATTGAGCAGAGTCCCTGTTTAGCATTGCCCAAGGCAGTGCAGTCATGTGAATACATTGATGAGAATGCATAATATATGTTAATTGATAGAGTAACTGTCAGTATATCGTGTGCCAACGCCAGCCTTGTCAAAACCAACCCTAATTATGGCATTGATGATATAAGTATTAAAATAGCTAATGAATGCCGTAGGCTACCCTGTTGGGATGTTTTCCATTTTGTAAATAAAATACAATAATAGGATGAGTGTCAAGTAAACTATTTATTTATTTATTTATTGGCTGAACTAATAATTTGTCTTCAACAAAAGCAACATGGTTTATATCAGAATGTTTAAACATTTATTTAGGCAGAGCATTAGCTTTTATGCAGACCTTCTCACCTGTTTATTCCTGATGCAGATTTTGGGAGTCTCAACCATTCTGAGGTGTTTTAGGACATCCTATATCACAGTAAAGTGAAATTAGTTGATGTGTGTGGGCATACATTATGAAGGCAGTGGCCACTACTTCAACAACTGGGGCTATGATCCTAACCCTGCAGTTTGCAGATCTACTAAGCTTTTGATAAACTCACTTAACTCACTTGTAATATGCATTTCAGGTCAGATGCATCCTGTGGCAGAGTGGTGAAACTGTCTCTTCTTTCCTGCATGCTCTCTATGAAAGTAAGAGAAGATCCTAGATAAAGAAAACAGAGGTAATTTCACTCTATAGCACTAGCATAGAGAACTTTTTGATTATAGCCGCCGTTCTTAGGTTGAAAGTTTAAAGTATGGTGTGGCTATACATGCAAAGACTGTATCTCAGAGAAACACCTGCTTCTGGTAAGTCAATTCCTAATCTTTAATCTAGTTTCTGGAAACAGTCCAAGTTTAGCTGTTTTCAGACAGATTTATGGAGCATATTTTCTCACATGATTAATGTTACCTTACTTGGGATGCTAGGATTGGAAGATGCTTCTTACACTTCTAGTATTGATAATAAATGGCTTATCTCAACTGTAGTTTTAGTGTCAGTGATCAAAATGAAAGTTTGTAAATTCCAAATATGGAACTTATTTCTTCTTCAGGCAACCAACTTTAATAAGTATTAGTGTATAGTTTAGATATATCTCCATGTTCTGTGTTTTAACACCTCTAAGGTGCTGGGCTATCTTTCCAAGAATAATATCTATATTAAGCATAAGAAATTTAGTGTGAATGCTTAAGTTGAATGATAAAAAGGTTGACTTTTTTTCTTTTTTTTTTTTTTTTTTTTATTTTATTTCCCCAGCTTGTTAACATCAAAAGATGCGTGAGTGGGCTTATAGCCTTGAATATCTCGTACAATTGTGTTCAGAGTAAATAATTTAGTTTTTAGATGGTATATTCAAGTTAATAATAGAGATGCATGATTTACACAGTGTCTTTATAAAACAGTAACTAAGCTTTAGAATTGCATCAGATTGTGTTATTGCTTCTTTAATTGCAATGAATATAAACAGCTTCTGAGGATAAGACAGAAAAGAGCCATATAATGTATACCACCTATAGTTTTTGTATGTATTGAAAATGTGAATATGTGTGGGTTTTTGTTTTGTTTTGTTTTTAACTATGTATTCATTATCTACCTGAGCTACTTATTAAGGAGAGAAGCTTTTCAAGCCAATTAAGTTTAATGACCTCTTGGATAAACTACAAAATTTGCTTTTGTTTAAATAAGTATTTTATGGGCTATTGACAATCTATACATACAGAGACTGATAAATGGGTAGAATTAAATTTACATGTTTTCTTCCAAAGGAGTAACTTTGTGTCTATAGTTGCCTTATACGATAATCATACTCTGTGGATATTTTCTGCAGTTTTGTAGTTATATATCTATAGTCATATGGTATTAAAGACTGTCCTTTAGTTTTAAAGGGCTACGCTTCTAAGTTTATATTAAAGGACTGTTTCAATAGATGTATAGCATACATTTGTGTGAATAAGATACAAAATATGCCACATATAGAGAAATCTGATCAGATTTATGAACAGAAACCATGAAAAATGTTTCTCCAAGCCCTACAGAGCATCTCTAGATTCTTGTGAGCAGTTAAAAACTGTTTTCAACTGTTTAATAGAATTTTAAAGGAACGATGAGAAAATTCTCTCAGACAAATTGTTACATTTAATCCTTTTTGACTGACTATTTGTCTTAACACTATGAATTTTTACAGTACAGTATTGTTTCCAGAACTGTACTCATGAAAATCCTTTTGAAACTTCTCCAAATCAAAAATCCTGTGATTTAGCAAACTCTAATTGAAGATCTGCCCTTAATATCAAGCTTTATTCTTCTTTGTTGTAAATTTGGTAAATTATTGCTTGCCCTGTCCTTGGCAAGCATGGACAACAGTTGATCATTCTCCTCTATAGAGAGATCTTTGTACACATTCGAAGATTGTGATCATGTCCCAGTTCAGCCTTTACTCTTCTAGACTAAACAAGCTCCATTATTTCAACCTTCCCTCATAGGTCATTTTCTGCACCTCTTATCATTTTTATTACTCTTCTCTGGACTCTATCCAGTTTGTTTACATCTTTTGTAATGACTCAAGCCTGGTCTATGTCCACTAACAGAACCACATTCTTCCTAATGTGGTTAAGACACAGTTTTAAAGCAAACAATTAAGACTAAATGGTTTGATCACAAAGTGACTCAAGTGTAAAACATGTTTTTGTGAGATCTATCTCTTCCTTACTAGGTCTATGCAATTCTCATACAACATTGTTAGCCAACCCAAAAAAAAAAAAAAAAAAAAAAAGGAAGAAAATAAAAGAAAATAAAAGAAAGAAAGAAAGAAAAAAAAAAAAAGCTTGGTTAGTAAAATGTGGAAGTGCTTAAACTATTTTGCTATTTTGGTCAAGATCATGAGGATCATCCTGTCATTTCTGACTACTTCAGTCAGGCAGGAGATGTCTACAAAATTTTTCTTCTTTTGTGAAAAAAGATAAGCTTGACCAACTGCTTATGATATGCTGCTTAAATGCAGACAGAAGCATTCCTTTTCCAAATGTTATAGTAGTCACTTTTTCCATAGTTGTTGAAAGTTATGCCTTGTTTTTAAATAAAATAAATATATAACTTTTTTTTAATACATATATAGAAAAAAAAAAAAACTATCAATCAATAGAATCAATTTAGAATAAAACTTCAGAGTAAAATTGAAAGCTCCACTGCCTTGTGAACTTAAACATTGCCTTTGATCTTATATGATAAGCAAATGACCTGGATCTGTCATTCAGTGTCTGTTCAGAAAGAATAAATCACGAGCTAAGGTAACTCATGGCTTGAATATCATATTGCTGGTTCTCAAGAATAAACAAGATTTCTGTTTTGTTTTTCTTTGAAATCAGGAGGTGCTCTTCAACTTCATGTGTTATATTGTCTATACTACTTTTAATTTTTTTCTCCTCCATCTCTTGCCTGAAATTCAGTTCTAGATGGAAATATATTTTTTTTTATTCTTTTTTTTCCCCATTGGTGTTATCCATTTGGTTTATAGCTTCTTACAGAAGCAGAAGTAGACTTCAGAACTTTACTAGATTCTACTTGTGTGATAGTTAGGATTTAAATTGCATTAAGCTTGTCTCAAACATATACTCATGATGCAGAACTCCAAATAATTCCAATGTTTCAGTTTACCAGAAGTGAGCATACCTGTGCAAGTATGCAGTAGGTATTGATGGGTACTGTATAGCATAACTATTTTTGAACAAGAAGCTACTTTGGTTTTGATGTGCTGCTATAATGTATGCAATTTCGTGTTGGTAATCAGAGCAGCTAATGGTTACAAATGTATTTGTCAACTTTCCCGTGTTGGTGACTGCTTTTTAAGGGCTGCTTGTAACAGCTGATAACAGACGGTGAATTTCTATCCAGGAAGAGTTTGGATTAAGAAATTGTTATGTCATCTCTTCTTTAGCCCCAGATTCCCTGGTCCCTGACTCCTCTTAGTTCCTTCCTCCACACTGGAGTATCTATATACCCCTAATACTTTCACTAACTTGGCTATGTACTGAGTACTATTCAACTACCAGTGTCCTCCTTCCCAAATATATGCTCACTCCCAAGCCTTTTCAAGATTCCCCCAAATGTCCTTTTTCTTCAGAAGGCCTTTGTGCACATGAAGGTGCAGAGTACATCTCCGTACCCACAACCCTGAAGAGCTGATATGATGGATTGTCTTCTACAGGTTGTTCAGAATTACAGCCTGACTCTCTCCCAGGCATTGAACCAATCTGTGCAAGCTGGGTGGGTAGCTTAGGGGGTATCTACCCCTCGATTATCTGTCTCAAGAAGGTGCTTCTCTTCTTTTGGTTATATTAGAATACTCATTTCTGAAATGGCAATACAGGATCAATTTTCCATAGGACATAAAAGACATGTAGCAGACCCACTCAGAAGGGATAAATGATTAGCAGTACCAATAAAAATCATAGGGAAGGAAAGAAGGGAAGAGATCTGGGCATTGAAATGTGTTGTTTGTTTGTTTGTTTGTTTCTAATAATTACTTATTGTTTCTTGTTCAATAATGCTGGCCTCATTTTGCAGATTCTTGAATCCGTGCCACTGCTTTTCATACAGATGTAAGTATTTAACTTTCAGCTGCCTGCTAGTAATAAATATGTATAAGCTTTGAGATGCATATGTATGTTTTTGGATTTTCTTCCTTAAGCAGTCATTTGAGAACTGGAAGGCATGGCTATGGCAGGAGGTCAAAGGGATATTTTACAAACACATCTCAGTGTTTGTAAATATTTGAAAAAGGCTAGTTCTCCTCTTAGCTTCCAAGGCTCGGCTTTTGACCATTTGAGTCTGGTATTCCACTGAAAACTAGATTTAGGGTTTTACATCATCATCCCTACCTTACGTTCATACTTGCCTGTGCCAGATTTAATATGCAAATTCAACTGAATACAAATACTTCAGTAGCATGTCCTTTTTTTCTCTTTGATCACAGATCATACCCAACTCTGGTTCTGTATTAGTCTGGTGAATTTTTGCTGATCTTTAATCTCTGTGGCTGCAGAATGGGTACAGAACTAACAGTTACTTAACAAATAACACATATTTTTCTCTATGTCCAGTATAGCATGGGATTCAGCTTGAGCCTGACAGCTGAATTTAGCTTTCTGAAGTATGATAGTTACCTAGCTTTCCAGTGGTATGGAGATGTAGTCACTATCAACGTGGTTGTAAACTGGGGCTGAATCTTAACCCTAGTTATATTCTAGTTTTGATTTTTTTCATCTGTAATTTCTGAGACTTTAATTAGCTTAAGAATGGCTTTCAAATTAATATTTTCACTAGAAAAAATATTAAACTGATCGAGAAAACTTTGGAATTGCTTTGGAATTCAGATTAAGGATCCAGAGGTCAGATACCCAACCAAAACTTCCACCTCTCTCAAACTGATGAAATTAGAATAAGAAACTCCTGACAAGTCCTCAGAACACTTTGACTTTTCCCTCCTCGGTCAAATATTTAAAGGTAAGGGTTGTTTGTTTGGTTTTAATGTTTTTTTTTTTGTTTGTTTGTTTGTTTTGTTTTCTGTTCTTTTGTAACATACAGCCTCCTTTCCGTTTCATGTCCACATTTATTCTTTGCATTGCCTAGCAGCTTGGAATGGAGTATGCTATATTTTTACAACTTTAAAAACTAACAAGTGGCCTGAAACAGAGGGAATAGATTTGGTGACCCTGTGTACAGAATGAAAAGACAGGAAAGGGACCTGAGAAGAAATGTTTTGTATAAAACTGTTGACCTCGGTTCCTGTGGAAAAAGGCTATACAGGTTTCATAAAGTTCAACTTTTCATTTGGCTCGTAACTCAGTTCTGCCTTGTTATTTGAAATAAAGCACAAGGTTTTCCTTGAATCTGTCACTCAGGAAAGATTTAAATAAAGTGTATAAGGGGATGTATTCAAATGTAGTCAGACAGCTTAATGATCAGACAGATTTTTTCCATTACTGTTAATCAGGAGGTAGTGATGAGGGCCAGTGATACAACCAGGCAAGCTCACATGTCTTGTAAGCATGCTTTTTAGTCATGCTCTAACCCTTAAAATAATCTTGAATCCTCTCCATTTTTAGCAAAGCAATGTGTGTGGAGGGGGGAGCTGTGGGGGGTTGTGGTGGTGGTAGTGGTAGGGGAGTGTAGATAGACTCTTCAAGATTTTTCTGTCCTTTCCCGTTCTTCATCTCTCAGAATTTTGGAAAGAGACCTACCACCTGCCTGCCAGGTAACATGTAGAGGGACCCTTATCATTTTTCTGTCTGCCTGACAGGAGCTGGGTTAACAGTCTTGTAAGACTGCCAGTAAGGTGCTGAACAACCAAAGGCATTCTCAGCCACCCTGGGCTCTGCACACTGCCTGCACACAGAGCTTAGTTCCTGTACATCATATATGTTTTACCTATGTATCTCTTTTCTCAAAAGCTTATCCTCTGCAATGCTTTTTATCCATAAATACATGACAGCTGTGTATATGACCTAGTCAGCTTTAAAAGAAGCAGGCACTCCATGTACTCGTTTACTCAATGTGAGCAATATTTAGGTTAGGTACAAAGAGTCCTTTCGTAGTACTACCGGCAGTCCACCAGATGTCATGCTATCACAAAAATGGCGATTTATGTGTATCTGGAAAGTACTGCAGTTGTAACTCTCCAGAAACTGCACGATCTGTTCAGGCAGCTTCAGTGTAAGGTGTTCAGGCAAGCAGAAACATTGAGCAAAAATGTTCCTAGGTCTACTGTAAATGTAAAAAAATGCACCCTCAAGCTTTAATCCCTAGTTCTACACAAGTTGCCGATTCTCAGTGGAAGGGAAAGGAATTGCACCAGGTCGTTTGTCCATCAAAAAAAAAAAAAAAAAAAGTCCTGTTGTGTATTTTTATCCTGTGATCAGCAAGACCAGATCATAAATGTATCAAAACAAGGAAAGCTTATTGCAACACTCAAACCTCTCACTTTATGCAATCAATACTCATCTGAATGCTTCTAGAAGTTGTTGTTCTTTTTAAATTAAAGTACTGCAGAAGTTACTCTTCAGAGAAGGAATCATCCTTCCTCTATTGTGTAGGGAAAGAGGGAGAAAATTTCAAAGTGGAGTTGCCAGATACTCAAGTTGTAGAAGTGCTAAATGAAGCAGGTTAAATAGTTAACCTCGTTAAATAATAGTTAAACTCGTTAAATAGTAGGTCTAAATGGACATGTAAAAAGAGACAAAAAAACTTGTGATGCTGTCAACACAATGCCCATAAACATATGTCTACACAAACACTCAAAGTCTGACTGCACTTCGGAAAATCTGATCTTCCAAACAGCAACAACTGTCATACACTAATACCAGAGGCTTTAGGTAAGATTCATGCCAGTTACATGGAGCAGTCTGTGAGTGTGATGGCAAAGGAAATGAATGCAGGACCAATGGCATGAGACTATGAAAAGATGCCTGCTGCTATGTTTTTCCCCATACATACCAGTTTCATACTCATCCGTACTCAAGATGTACCACACCTGTACAGATCAGAGTGGGACAATCACTTCCCTCAACTGGTCTCACAGACTTTGCAAATTTTGTTATATTCTGTAGTTTCTTGTATCTATGCTCAGTGATTTTTTAAGGTTAAGAATGTAGAACATGATCATGAAATATGAAAGGAAATAAGTAGAATAAAATCTGAATTCTGTGTTGGGATAAGACACACTTTAAAATGGGTACCAACAAAAGAATATTTTAAGTGTTTTTGTTTGTTTTCCCTTATAGAGAAATTTTGAGTGTTGTTGAGTTTGAATAAAACCAGATACCAAGTAAGAAAAGAAAGCATGCTTCAACATAACTCCTTCTTTCTTCTTTCTATTGGAAATTATTTTCACTGAAAAATTCCTTCTTTATCTGAAAACAGCAAGTACATCACCATCGCCAAGAGTTCCAAGAACTGCCAATCAGTTTGGCAATAGGCTAGAACCTAGTTGTGAAAACATGCAGCTGTTTTGGCATTTTTTGGAAAAAAATAAAAAAATAAATGAATCAGGCATAGCTGAACTATGCTATTGGAGAACTATTAGGATGAAGCAGGGAAGAGATCTAAATCTTCTTGTTTGACCAGAGGGAGAATAGTATGAGATAAGGCACAACAGGCACAGCAATAAATATGTATAGGCTCATCAAAAATTAATTTAGCCTGAAAACTAGAAAGCACTAGTAGTTATCAAAGCAGTGAGGTTCCAAAACAATCTTCCCTTACAAATAATGACAGAGAGACACTGTTTTTTTTTAAGAATAGGACTTAGTGAGTGTTGCGGTTTAACCCCAGTAGGCAGCTCGGCACCACACAGATGATCTCTTGCACCCCCAGAATGGGATGGGAGAAAGAATCAGGAAGGTAAAAGTATGAGAACTCATAGAGGTAAAGACAGTTTAATGCTAAAACAAAAGCTGCAGAAGTACACAAAGCAAAACAAGGAATCCATTCACTGCTTCACAATGGCAGACAGATGTTCAGCCATTTCTATGAAAGGAAGGTCCATCACCTGTAATGGTGTCTTGGGAAGACAAACACCATCATTCCAACAATCCCCTCCTCTTCCTACTTTCCTCCCTCCTCCCCTCTCCCCCGCCTTTTTCCATCCCATCTTATATTACCGAGCATGATGTCATATGGAATGGGACATCCCTTTGATCATTTTGAGAGAGCTGTCTTGATTGTGTCCACTCCCAGATTCTTGTGCACCCCCAGCCTCTTCTCAGCACAAGAAGCTGAAAAGTCATTGACTCCATGAAAGCACTGCTCTGCAACAACTAAAACATTTCTGTATTATCACCACTAATCAAAATATCAAATATCCAAAACATAGCATCATAGGAGTCTCTATGAAGAAAATTAACACTATCCCAGACAAAATCAAGACAGTAAGGAGTATGGTAAATGTGAAGTAAGAAATCAATGCTAAAGGGATTTCTATAGGTATTGTAAACTAATCAGGACTGAGACAGAATGGCTCTGGAAGATTGAAGGGATTTCTATAGATATTGCGAACTAATCAGGACAGGACTGAGACAATGGAAATGATTTCCTGGAACTCATTGTAATAAAGATCACCCTTTCAGGAATATTTATAGAAAATCGCTTACCTGTGTAACCCCTTCTGTATAAATACAAGATGAACTACTATGGTGGGTGTGCATGATTGTGGTGGGACTACCCCCCGTGCTGCCCACCTACTTTAAACATACCTACTTTACAACTTTACAGGTTGTGGAATCTGTTTTCCGCAAGTCAATTGGCAGTAACTATGAGGTCATTTTGGTGATCTGAAAGGTAACTTCTTTATTCCAGTGTTTTTTAACAAAGGTTGTTGTGTTATTATGCATTCTTTTGAATCATGCAGACATATTAATGTATCTCTAAATTAATAGAATAGTTCACTTGGAAGAGACCTACAAAGATCATCTAGTTCAACTGCCTGACTACTTCAGGGCTAACCAAAAGTTAAAGCATTAACCAAGTTAAGGGCATTAACCAAATGTCTTGTACACTAACAGGCATGAGGCATCAATCATCTCTCTAGAAAGTCTGTTCCAGTGTTTGACCATCCTCACAGTAAAGGTATTTTTCCTTATGTCCAGTCTCACCCTTCCCTGGTGCATAATTATGTTGTTCCCACATGTCTTATCATTGGTTCCCAGTGAGCAAAAACAGGCACCTCCCTCTCCATTTAGCCTCCCTGAGAAGCTGTAGAAAGCAATAAGGCCACATCTTGGCCTCCCTGTTTTCCAAACTAGACAACCCAAGTGTCCTCAGCCTCTCCTCATTGGACATGCCTCCCAACCCTTTTACCACCTTTGTTGCTCTCCTCTGGATGCATTGAAGGATCTTAGGAGGTTTTGTTTGTTTGTTTGTTTGTTTGTTTTGTTTTGTTTTGTTTGTTGGTGTGTTTTGTTTGTTTATTTTTGTTTTTGTTTTTATTGTGGAGCCAAAAACTACTGTACACAATATTCAAGGTTAGGTCACACTGAAACTAAACATAATGGGAGAATAACCTCTTTTGACTGTATGGTTATGTTCTTATGATCTTAGTTTTTATGTATTTCAGACTCCTTAAGAAGTGTCCTGTACAGAAGACTAAGCAAAAGATTAATTGCAACATGCTTTTTCTCACAAGCAGAAAGACACAGCAGATATTGGGAAATGCCTATCTTAAGTGAGCAAATATTCTTTCAAGTCAGAGAACACAAGGAAATAGAGTATGTGACTCATAGTTTATAGTTTACTATACAGTGAACAGAATTACAAGATCAATGACTACAATACTTTTCACTGGCATATGCAAATTCCTATGGGTTTGTTTTTCTGCCTCTACAATCAGGTAGTACTACTGAATGATGAAAGGGCTTAATTTAATTTCAGGTCTCTAATCTCTCAGGTGAAAATCCAAAATCAGAGATTTTAAGCAGTATTCTGAAGTATTATCTAAGATCCTTCATTATTTCATCTTGTTATTTATTTTATTAACACAGTACAACCTATTAACTATTTTGATGGGTCAGGAAACAAATAGGACAAACAGGAAGCAAATTACTTCAGCCCAGATACAGGTAGAAAAAAAAAAAAATGATTATACAGAAAGAATAACAGACTAGAATGAAATATTCCATTCTTATTGTTTATTACCTGCCAGTCTCTGAATGATGTTGAATTGGAAGAATTTGACTTTTTATAAATAGCTTAATTATTTCAAAGAGGGCAAATAAGGCTATACTTCAGTACCTATAGGAAGGTCTTAATCTATATGACTGTTGGAAGGAAGATTTTTGAAGGAAACTTTCCA
The DNA here is from genome assembly GCF_009819795.1 of Aythya fuligula. Lineage (NCBI taxonomy): Eukaryota > Metazoa > Chordata > Aves > Anseriformes > Anatidae > Aythya > Aythya fuligula. Next base: position 111,503,513 of record NC_045560.1, read on the forward strand.
TCTTTAGAAATATGTTACTGAATTTAGGAATACCACAGTCATTTTAATTTCCTGTTTTAAAAAGAAAACAGTTTTTGTTTTTTCTTCTCAGCATTTTCTACAGAGAACTGGCAATAAAAGTGAAATGGGTTGAAACACTGCTGAATTTCTTATGAACACTAGAAATTTGAAGAAAATTCAGACCAAAGGTTTGGAGCACAAAATCCATAAAAGATCCCATTAAATGAATGTTATGTAAGTGGGTGTAATGGTGTATTTTGTATTATAAAGCATGTCTTTTTTATAAGAATTCATAGAATAAATTCCAGTTTTATATAATATTCTTTAATAATTCTGTATATTGTATTGTGGAAAAATTGACTGAGATCAGTCTATTTTTTATGTTTAAATAAAAGTTGCAGTGTTGTTTGTTTTTTTGGGGGGTCTACTTAGAGCTAAAATGACTACATGTGTTACAGCAGTTGAACTTGACAACATCTGTAAGCAGTTCTTTCTTGCAGGTATTCAAGTCATAATGGATGACATTATATGAACATCAACATGCATAACCTCCTTTGTGAAGGATCTCTTTTAACAGATATAGCTGTCTGCCACTCACCTGCATTTTGTGTACCTGCGTGAAGCTTTCACCTCCTCTGTGCTCAGTGATATGAAGCTCTTCTGTAACAAAAGACAAAAAACTTTTTTGCTGGAACATGAGTGAGTCAGAAATGTATGTGTAGAAGTTAATTTTTGCAGTAACTGCAAGGCATGTATCAGCTTTTCCTCTAATGCAGTAACTTATATCACATACACCAGGTTAAGTTAACCACCTGCTGAACTATTCTGAAGAGACTGACAGCTTTCTCTCCACATCCTTCCCCTGCTCCCCAGTACTACTCTGTAGACTATCTGACTTTTGAACAGTCTTTTCAAGTGTTTAAAACATTCTGCTGCTCCTTGGCCCATCTGTTCCTTGCTGGTCTGATGGTCTGACCCCCTCTGTTCACTCCATTGTCTATGGTTAAAATAATGCCCAAACTGGCAAAAACATGTTACTGTGGTCTCCGCTTTATCTTCCCCTTGTTTATCATTCTCTAAATTAGAAAGCAAAATCTTTGCTTCAGAGGCAGCCAAATCCATCACTGATCCTACTAATAATAGGAAAAAAAAAGTAATAAGGGTGGTATTTCAGTAAACATAGATTGTCATAGTGCTTTCCAAACCAATTTTGGAATCTCTTCAGCAGAAAGGTTTAGTTTTCCCAAGGGCTGATATCACAGTAGGCCAGAAGTATAATACACAATAATATAAATAAAACATGAAATTTCAAAGGCATATGAATGCTATCAACTCTTGGCTTTCTGGAATAAGATTACAGAAGGCACCCTCAAAATCTCCTGAAATAGTGGTAACATGAAGAGAGAATTCTTCTGACTAGTCCTGGGTTTTAATAGGAAGGATATACAAATACAACATTTTATTTTGGATTAGCTTTAGGTTTATATTTTTGAGTCAGTTTAAGGCTGAATTGGACAAGATCTGTTTTGGCTTTGGCTGAGCCAAAAATCTCCTGAGCTCTTTTCAGTAGATTTTGGCCATCTTGAAAAGACAAAATGAAAAAGAGATTATTGTTTACCAGAAATAAATGTTGGCATTTGGGGCTTCAGCAGGACTTTGACAGCAGCATGGTGGCATGGCGGTTTTTTGTTTGTTTGCTTTATTCATGTCTTTCATCTATAATGGTTGAATACAATTTTAAGTGCACAAGGTTTGATAGCTAGCTAGGGAATGAGTATGATTTTAATTCTAAATATCAAAAAGTATTCATCACTGTTCCCTGACCTGTTGGACTGCTTCCTGAATATCTCGATGTCATTAACTTCTTAGTGACCTTAAGGAGAGTGAGTGGCTGGAGTGGCTGTTTAAATATTCTTCCTCCATTAGGAATTGTAATTTAATCTTTTTTTTTTTTTTTTTTTCCTTCACCTCCTGGTGGTGAATTTCCACCAAAACTGTTTCTTCTCACACGCAAGTTTCAGCTGTACCCTAAGATCAACAAGATACTGACTGCTGTAGTTTTCACTGTCAGGGAGGCGCTAATCCTCTTGTACCACCCTTTAGAAAATAACAAGCTTTTTTCCTGAAAAATAATAGCAAGAGGTATTCCTCAGGCATATGCTGGATGGAAAGGGAAAAATCATCCCTTTGCCTGCTAAGGATCTTTTCCACTACTCAGCCAGTTAACATGTTGTCAGAAGCAGAAGTAAAAACACCATTGTGTATATGGAAATAATAGATAAGAGAATATTTATTTAAGTTAGGTGTTTTCAGATCACATGACCTGATGAGACAAATTTCAGTTTCAAATAGCAATGCCAGAAAAAGCCTGGGAAACATTAAAAATGTGGACTGGAATTTGAGATTTTGGGGGTATTTGGAAATAAATATTCAAAAATTTGAATTATGGTTAATTTTCAAATCATTTCCTGGAAAAAAACATGCTGAATAAAATAATTGTCAGGCACCTAGGAAATGAAAACATTAATTTGTCAGGAACAAAGTAAGTTAAACTAAGCTAGTTTCCCTCCAAAATGAAGTAATATGTCTTTTGCATAGTGGAGAAGCTAATGTTACAGTACTTTAAGAAGCATTTCAATGCAGTTTCTGAATGCAGTCTCTTAAGGAATGAATACCTGATATTTAAAAACTGACATTTATCATGCAAATACATAAAATGGTAGGGAGAACACTTCTAAAATTACTCATTAAATTTGACTCTGAAAGGGTCTCTTCTGCTTCTAGTCAATGCTTGGAGACTGAGTTGAAAGCAGTATTTACTAAATATAAAGTTATCATTACATTAAGAGTTTAGGGTCCCTAAAAAATAACACTTATATTAACTCTCCAGTAGTAAACAGTACTTCTACCCCAAAACTACAACTCATGTTAGTCAAATACATGGAATCACATCCCTGTGACATCAATCAGTAGTCCCTATAAAGATTGCTGTCTGCATTTCACAGACAGAATCACACAGAATTTCTAGGTTGGAAGAGACCTCAAGATCATCAAGTCCAACCTCTGACCTAACGCTAACAATCCCCACTAAACCATATCCCTAAGCTCTACATCTAAACGTCTTTTAAAGACTTCCAGGGATGGTGACTCCACCACTTCCCTGGGCAGCCTGTTCCAATGCCTCACAACCCTTTTGGTAAAGAAGTTCTTCCTAACATCTAACCTAAAAATCCCCTGGTGCAACTTTAGCCCATTCCCCCTCGTCCTGTCACCAGGCACGTGGGAGAACAGGCCAACCCCCACTTCTCTACAGCCTCCTTTAATGTACTTATAAAGAGCAATAAGGTCGCCCCTGAGCCTCCTTTTCTCCAGGCTGAACAAGCCCAGCTCCCTCAGCCGCTCCTCGTAGGGCTTGTTCTCCAGGCCCCTCACCAGCTTCGTCGCCCTTCTCTGCACCCGCTTAAGCACCTCGATGTCCTTCTTGTAGCGAGGGGCCCAAAACTGAACACAGTACTCGAGGTGCGGTCTCACCAGAGCCAAGTACAGGGGGACGATCACCTCCCTAGCCCTGCTGGTCACACTGTTTCTGATACAAGCCAGGATGCCGTTGGCCTTCTTGGCCACCTGAGCACACTGCTGCCTCATATTCAGCCGACTATCCACCATCACTCCCGGGTCCTTCTCTGCCAGGCAGCTTTCCAACCACTCATCTCCCAGCCTGTAGCTCTGCTTGGGGTTATTGCGCCCCAGGTGCAGGACCCGGCACTTGGCCTTGTTGAACTTCATGCAGTTAGAGGCATGCAGGTTAAGAACAATGTTGATTGCTAGAGAAGGTTGAGAAGAGAAGCAAAAAGATCTTTCAGGGGTGTGGCAAAAGCCATGTGAGAGGGCCTGTTGCAGGAATCAGGATGGTTTATGTAATAAATGACTGAGTCCCAAATAAGATTGCAATTAAAGTTTACAATTTATTAAATGAATAGAGGCAAGCAAACAGCACTGGGTGTGCCAGGAGTCTCCGCTCCACCAAGACGCACAGAAGTTACATCAGGCAGCTGGTTTTTATGCTCTTAGGCTAATATATATTCATTACTACGTAGAAAAGGCAGGGTTATTATAATTAGTTCCCAGAGTCCAAAACCTCCCACTGGCACATGAGTATCAGTCTCCGGTGGTCTCTCTGGGGGTCTCTTGTGTTGAAGGCTCATAGTCTTCCTCCCAGGCTTTGTCCTTCAGTTGTCCTTCAGCTTATATCTCTCCTCATTTAGTAGTCTCTGGGCCAGATGTCAGAGACTTGTGCAGCATCTCGTGCAATAGTCAGCAGTTATCTCAAAACCCTTCTTTCTTTTATCTCCTAGACCCAGACCTGGGCCTCAATGTTAACCCTTCAAATTCCCAACTGACATGAATTGCTGGACAATTCCTTTGCAAGATACAAGAACTACATACATTAATCACTCTGTTTTTCTTAGACTTGTTGTTATACAAGGATACATTTCATCATATCATGTGGCCCTAGCATTGTTCCATATTGACACGAATCAGATGAACATATTTCACAATGCCCCATCTCCTTTTCCATGGTATTGATTCATGTTTTCCTTTCCAATTGAGTCAATACTTGCTGAATTGGTATCAATTTTGGATCTTCTTTTGTTTTTATTATCATCAGGGAATGGGCTTTCTCTTTCTCTGGTTCTGGGTCAACAGGTACCACAGATATTTGCATTCCTTGTATAACTGAGTGTATTAGTCTGGTTTTAAAGGTATTAAACATGGAATTATTAACAATCCTCCACATATCCCCAATACAACGATCCTTATTTTAGCAAACCAATCACTGCCCATAAAGCCCCTCCCATAATCCTCCTAGATCAATTCCATTCCAAGTTTGAACTGGGACATGTGCAATTTTCTTCATTTCTTTTACAAGTTCATTTACAGCTTTTCCTTCTGTTGTGGTTTAACCTGGCCAGCAGCTAAACACCACACAGCCGTTCTCTCACCCTCCCCGCTCCCTCTCTGGGATGGGGAGAGAAATGGGAAAGTGAAGCCTGTGAGTTGAGATAAAGACAGGTAAATCATAACAATAATAATAAAGACAATAATGATGATAATAGTACTACTAATAATAATGTGTATGAAACAAGTGATGCACAATGCAATTGCTCACCACCTGCTGACCAATGCCCAGCCTAACCCTGAGCAGTCCGGACCTCCTCCTTCTTGTGCTAGTAAATAATTCAAGGCTAAGCAAATTTGTTACAAAGCAGTTCTCATCTTGGTATTTTGCTTTGCAATTAATCCGAGTGCATCTCCGGTTTTATTTACTGCCATTTCTACTACAGCTTGTAACTTAATTAAGCATATATATTGGGGTCCTATAGCCCCAGGATCCATCTTCTGCCCACTTAGGTGGATCATAATAGGCAAATGACTTCAATCAAGGGATTGTGCCTGCTTCCAGGGTCGATTTGGGCTTGTGTTACTGTTCAGCCTGTCGGGGTGATCCAGCTCCCGGAAAACTAATCACAATTTTATATGGGTTTAAAAAAAACGTTCTTATGTTATTTTCTCGGGACAACCTGACCTTAGTGTGGGAGAAGTCCAGTTGAGGCCCTCTCACTCGGCAGTCCCATACCCATATACCCATAGGGGTTGCCTCCCTTGGTAGACCATGCACACTGCAGTGGAGGGTCCTGTCCTGGTCTTGCCTTCTCCTTTTCCTCCCTTCAGGCTTGTCCCCTTTATCTGGTGCCCTTAATTCATGCAAAGCCTTGTTGCCAGAATATTAGTCCCTCTTTAGCCTTAGTTTCAGTTCCCCAGAAGTGGGCTCAACCCTCCAAGCTTTGGTAGTTATTGGTCCCTTTACTCTGGATGCATGGGTCCAACCCCTTTCTGCTGTTCTTACAGTTGTTTCAGTAGTAAGTAGAACAAGGTACAGTCCCTCCCATTGGGGGTTCAATTATTTTTTTCCCTCCAGATTTTTATTAAGACCTTGTCTCCTGGTTGTATCTTATGAATAGCCCCATGAAAACCACAGTGGGGTGTTTTGTGTTAAAATTCCATTTTCCCTTAATTGTTGTAGTTGTTTCCCTGTCATGATCACATATTTCTGGCTTTCATAATTCTCTATCAAAGAATATTCCAATGAAATTTCTTGGGAATACAGTATTCCATATAATATCTCATAAGGTGAGATACCTGTTTCACTATGGGGCATAGTCCTAATATTCAATAATGCCAATGGCAAACATTTTATCCAAGACATTTTCATAGACATATTTCACAATTTATATTGGAGAAGACTGAGGTGAGATCTGCTAATGCCTTTAAAAACTAGAAGTTTCTAACAAAAAGAGAGAGAAGTATAAAATCTTCTCCATAGACACTGTGGAAAAGATGAAGAGGAGTCTTGAGCTTGAATTACACATGGAATGTTTAGATTAATAGGGAAAAGAAATCTTTCCAGTAGAGAGGAATATTAAACAGTGAAATAGACTCCTGTGGTCTCCAAACCATGTTCTGTCCGAAACCTCCTGTCTTTGATGCTGGCCTTCTTTGGAATAGCTCAACAGATACTTGCCAGGAGTAACATAAATGTACCTGGTTTTGCTAATACTTTGTGGAAAATCTGAATGGCTTCTTTAAAGTTCCTTCACTTTTGCCTCCATCATTCTCCTAAAAGTTTAATGAAATCCAGACTTAAGATATATTTTTATCATTTTTATTATTTTGAGTCTGGAGTTCAAGGTGTTTTTTTTGCCCTCTTCTCCCAGTTCTAGCCAGCACTACCACTGAGCAGCATGTGGCTTAATAGTTTTAATAAATATGGTTGGCTCTCCCTCTAGTGGCTTCGCTCAGTTGGGATTCATTTAGGGGCAAGAGATCAAGGACCAGTACACACAGATGGACAAATGTTCAGTAACCTTATATGATATTTCGGATTTCCTATCAAAATTACAATTGACCTTTATACCACTGCTGTGATCACAATTAGAGATATATCTGTGACTTCTGTTGGAAACAGGCAGCTGGGAGTTGGCTGCTTTATGCTTCAGGTTTCCTTAAGCTCACTTAGCCCTTGTAACAACAGATAGTATCTCATGTTTTCTGCCCCAATCTTTTTAATTTTAAATAAGCCATAGACATTCAATACATTTCTAAAAAGTAGGCACATTAGTTCAAGGCAAGGTAGGTTTTTAAAAGACTACAAAAAAAAAAAAAAAAAAAAAAAAAAAAAAAGGCAATTTTATTACAAAACAGTGGAAATTGCAGATGGTCTCCAGATCCTGAAATTTAGTTTGCAAGTTGATATTAGGTATTAAAATGGTTTGGCAAACTACACTACTCAGCTCTCCAGCCACGATTTCTGTGGCCACCTCAGGTGCCTTGCCAGTTGCTGGCTCCTCCTGGCACCGCTGACCTTAGAGGGGAGTGATGGGCCTTGTTACACTGGGCAAGGGGACTCTAATGCCATGTGTACTGATGGAATTAGCTCACCATGCACACATATTCACCATAAAGACATATACACCTTTCTACTTCTTGGTTTGCTCTTGAGAGGGAGAGGAGATATCTAATTATCTTCTGTGTGGCTTTTATATCCTGTAATTCATCTTTCTAACCTACTCCATTCCATGGGTTGTAAGAGCAACTAGCTTCATAGTTTGGCTCTCTTTTTGCTCACTAAAAGTGTAGCATTGTACTTTTAAAGTTTTACAATATTGTACACTAAAGGAATTGTATGCAGTACAGAGGCTTTGACCTGTATGCCCTGATCTGAAGACCCATGTTCATGCTTCACTGGTAGTACTGATCTAGCATTTGTCTTGCTGTGGTTTACTTTGTACTTCTATTCAGAAAACTTCATACAGATTTCTAATTTTAAAGGTCCAGAACATAAGCATGTTCATGCATATTTTGTTTTTGGTAACAAATTATGGTGAAGAATATTACTCTGATGCAGAAATATATAACTAAAGAACTGTTTATTTTATGTGAGAATATAGATTACTTAAAATGTATTTATTACATTGCTCTAAAAGTGTAAAAAGTGTACTCTGAACAGCAATATTGCTTTATTTTCAATCAATTTTTCTGACTCTTTCTCTCTCTCCCTCTCTTTTGGCAACAGCAAGTAAAGTTAGTCTTGGAGAAAACAAAAACTTGAGAAGGAAGTGGAAGATTTAATAAAGTGAATAATTAAGTAGCTCAGACATTACAAAAAAAATATTGAGTTTCACAATGAAGTTGAATAATTTTATATTTTTAATTTTATAGGGCACTATTACTGTGCAGAGATTTCAACTAGAATGTATTGTTGTTTACTAAGGTTTTTTGTTTTTACTGGAATAATGTTGAATATTAAAAACAGTTGAAATATATAATTTCTGAAGAGATATGAAGTGAAATTGTAACAGCCTACATGTAGTTTGATAGCCTATTAATATTATAAATTACTATTAAAAGTCCTTAATAAATAATGCTTAGAAGATGTTAAAAATATCTGTTATAGACTCAGATTTTTTTTTATACACGAAGCTTATTTCCGATTAAAGTAGTTGATAATTATAAATGATATTGCATATGAATGCTGAATGAGAGAAGAAGTAAAATGTTACTTTCTTGTGGCTGATTATATTAGTCATTCAGACTATAAATTACTGATGATTAACGTGTGCATGTTTTGAATAAAATACAGCAGCATTTTATGAACACTTGCTAAATCTTCTATTAGAAATACGGAAACATCCTTCTTCATTCTCAAAGTGTTCTTTTTATCACACTTTATTTCATTTTTAAAGCATTCCTAACTGTTTCACAATGATAGAATATCTTTCAGTAATTACAGTGAAATATACTTTAAAAATGAGGTTGAAATAACATTATCCATATTTTTGCTGATGTACCAATTTATGGTGCTGGCAAACAGCAGTTTGATATGTGTTTCTTTATATTTTGTTTGAGTTATACATTTATCAAGGTGTTACACATTCAATGCAAAGTTCAGAACTATTGTAAAAGGGCAGAATGTCCACGAACTGTGTTTCAGGATTGTATGTACTCATAAGTGGGTAAAAAAGGTGTGATGGAATGTTTTTTTGTCTATGTTTTGCTGTGTTTGTCTATGATTTAACCATGCTTTCCAATTTTTTATCTCTTGTTTAAAATTGAATTTTCAGAAATAGCAGAAAAGTCTGTTATCAATTTCTATACTTCATGATTTCAGGAAGAAGTTTTAAATCATGACCTAATGGTTCAAAAAGATGGACAAAAGAAAGGCTGAGTTCTTCCTCTGTTCTTAAACTGTGGATTTTAGAAGAAGATGGGAATTCTTCTAACCTCAATTGTCTAAAAGTTGTGTGTCTAGGCTATATGTCATGTGCTTATGTTCTGTATTAGAAAATAAAGTGTAAATAAAGTGTAAAATAAAGAGTAAAACAGACAGAAATCTAGTTTGAATTTATATTTCTAGTAAATACCTATAACTGAATTTAGATTCATGAATACAACACAGCTGGAAGTCCTTATGACATTTTCATTGTGATCCTCAGGTCATTTTGTTGAATGTAAGGAATCTTCCAGTGCCACTAGCAGTTACTGGAAGATGCTTCTGCTTGCTTTGTCCCTTGTGGTGCCAGTCTATCTTGTCTTTGCCTGGCTCAGGATAGCACTGTTAGATGGAATGGAATGCACTCTGAGCACTTGTGTTGCAGGCCAGGGACTCACCATGGCCTTGGATGAAGAACAGGCTTTGTTTTCTAAATTGAAAAATAGCACTTTGTCCAAGTCAGCTTAAAAATAAGTTAATAAATTAATTAATGAAAAAGTAAAAATGCATTTATAAGCACTTATTTACAACAACTGGAAGAGGCAACACAGTAACAAATGTTTGTATCTTTGCAAGGTGGTGCAGGTGAAAACTGTGTTTAATTTGCTTGTACCAGGTATAGTCTCGTTTTCTCCCCCTCATCTGTCTCTTTCCCTCCTGGTTCAGTGTTGGTCTCAGTCTCTGCATTTCTCATTTTTCTTGGAGGATATCCTAGCATTGTAACTAGTCTCCCCTTATAAGTCTTCTAGAGGGTTGCTGCTGCTTCCTGCTGCTTGCATAGGAGGCAGGTGTTTCTCTTAGAGAGAGAGTCATCTTATTATTTTCTTGGCTAATAATGATGTCTTTGCTTTATTAGGTGACTATTTGGTTTTCTGAACTGAAGGGTGCATCTTTCATTGGCCCTTACATAATGTATCAGTGTGTATGTTAAAAATATACATGTCAGGAATAGTTGGCTTATAGCTTGATGCTCCCTGCCCTTTCCTGGTTAGATATACTGTAATATAAAACCAGGAAGAAACTGCTATTTCCAGTTTTATCAAACCATATTCTTTACCAACAGGTCTAATTATTGAGGTTTGCTACCTTGCTTTTCTCTATTTTCAGCATATAAAATAGCAGTAGCTAACAAAGAGCATTTTCTAAAGACTTTTCATGTCTTTTTCATTTGTACTTTCTTATGTATAAAAGTTAAGCTTATAAGGAAGCTATAGGAAAATATATATCTGCCTACTTTAGAAATCAAGGAAAAGACTCCAGAAAAAAAAAAAACTGACTTCAGTATAAAGCAAAATGAATCTTTTCCATCAATAAGAATAGAAATTTCATGTGTAGTATTAAAACTTCATTAAGTTTAAAGATACTGTGAAAAATGTCCACAATAGATAATTTAAGATGTCTGATAAGTGTTGCTCCTAGCTCTTAATGGAGCCGGATATGCAAAACTGGTGAAAAACTGAGCTCTTAGGTTTTGCATATAGGCAAAAGCAAAATGTTTGCATGAAAAGCAACATCATGTACTCAAAGTGAACTACCTGTGCAAGGATGAAAAAATGGCTTGTAATCTTCTTAGTATGCTTCCTACAGGGTATAAATTCAACTATAAAAGATTACTTAATTTTTAATTTACTATTCTCAGGGCTGAGAGTGTATCTGTAAAGAGTGTATCTGAAACTGTTCAGATAAACTACATTCAGAAGAAAAAAAAAAAAAAAAAAGTGTTCTATTGCAAGGCAAACAAACAAAAATGAAAACAAACAAAACTGAGCTGTGCAGAAGGAGTTTCCTGGAAAAAAAAAAAAAATCTTGAGCTGATGTCAGAATTATGTTATGAGAATCCTGATGGAGAATTTTGTTGCTGAGGCATAATTTGAGTAACTCTAAGATGCAAATCATCCACATGATGGAAACATTTCTTCTGTTGTAAATTCACTTCAGAAGAAAACTTGAACTTTAATATCATCTCAGGTATTACACTAAACATTAATGCTTGCTTCATAGAGTAATTTAGTGATCTACACAAGGTGTAACAGAAAATCAAAGATAAAATTAGACAAAAAACATTTAACAATTATGTTATATTTTCGTTTCTTTTACATTAAACAATAAGGATGTGAAATATTTTCTTCTCACACATACCATTCCTTTAATATTAATTATAAATGGTGTTTAACCACAAAAAATGCCAAGAAACTCCTGACAAAAAAAAAAAAAAAAAAAAAAAAAAAGTTACAATTCAATTAAAAAAAAAAAGTAAAAAGCTATGTGTTTGCAGCTACAAATGAATATTGGATTTTCTCCCTAAATCAAAATCAAAACTCATCAAAATCAAAATTATACTCAAAATTAAACTCAGTTCTTGTGGCTTCCTTCCATCCAAGCTGTTTCTGACATGAATGGAAATATTTCTATATTGATTTTCAAGGATCAAGTACAAATGACAGTCTACCTAGAAAAAGTTTGATCTAGCAAGATATACATACACTTAAGTACTTTCCATCAAGTTATTACATCAAGTTATTACAATGCATAATTTCCAACAGTAGTACATTACACTAATTTCTTAGCCAAGGAAATACCAATTAGCAGAGTATGTTGAAGGCCTGATAACAGTTCATAGAAACATTGATGATTGCTCAGACAGGGCTGTTTATGTTTAATGTTTAATCTTAGTTTCTCCTTTCTCTTTATTAATAGTCTCCATATAAAGAATGCATTCATTGTGCTTTCCTGTGGTGCTTGTATACCCATACTTTGATTTATTATCATGAAAGCACTTAGGTCACACACATACAATTATGATTTCAAAAAGGAATACTTGACCTCAATAACCAAATTAAAAAACAAATTCCCAGCTGGCATTTCTAAAACTTTGGTTAAATGTAAACATCCAAATTATTTAAATCACTTCCAGCTACATTGACTAATATTTTAGTATATCTCAAAATGAAGAAATTGTAAGAGTGCTTTGCACAGCATAACTTTTTAAATTGTTTTAGAGATTGGTTGCCTGTTTTAGAGATTGGTTTCCTACTATGAAAGCACACTGTTGCTTGAATGCAGGAAGCCAGGACAGCCAATATGAAATTATAGGACTGTTCAGAAATTATTCAATATTTAGCAGCTTTGGGGGTTCCAGTTAATTACCTTCACTGCTTAAAGAGACTGGACCACAACTCAGGAGATTAAAAAGTAGCATAGTTTGATCTTTCTTTTGTATTTCCCTTGCTTGCTATAAATGCATGTGTATGAATGGAAGAGCTTCCAAATTCTGCAGATCTTTCTTCATTTGTATTTTGTACTACTCAGACGTAGTTTTGTGGCTAGCATGTGACATAGAGGAGAGACATAGGTTTCAGGCTTTTTCCACATGTATTATTATCTTGATGTTGAAAAAGAGTCTAGAGTGTGGTCATCAATGTACTCATTTGGAAGATGACATTTCAAATCTTCTCAGGCTGAACAGGCAATTGAATCTTGGTTTTACCTGGTTTTAAATGTGCTGTTAAGTCATTTTTGAGTGATTCAGATTACAAGTACTTGTCACTGTAAAAAAAAAAATTATCATAAAAAAAAAAAAAAAGATGGTGAATAAATATAAGCTTTTATTTTTTTTCTTTTCTTTTTTTCTTTTTTTTTTTTTTTTTTTTTCAGGGGAGTAAGAAGATGTTGAGAGAGAGCAGGATTAGAATTTGATATTCCATGATCATTCCTGTAAGAGAAACCATCACCTTCCCACCTGTATACTTACTGCAAGTGGGATATGAAGACCAGAAAAACGAATGATAGCTTTTTAGGAGCTGTTAGAATACAAAAATAACTTTCACTCTGAAACTATTACTTTAACTCCCTTCCATTTTCCAGATGAGTTGTTTTCTGTAGTTCTGCCTGTTTTTCTCTTGCATGATAATCATTACAGTATATATGATGTCTCTTCATACAGTTGATCATAAACAACTATTAAATTTAAACTGTAGTTTCAATTTCTTTTACAGTGCAAGTCATTAAGGAGTATATTACGGAGAGCACAAGGATACAGTTAGGTGAAAAGAAACATATTTCTAATGTTGGTCTGCTGAAGTCCTCAAAAACACATGATTCAAAACATTATTCTAGACCACAATTTTCTTTGTATCTTCAACCTGCATGCCAGCTCTACCAGTGTTTGATTCCAACTCCAAAGATGATGATAGGAGTCAAGTGCCTCGCTGTTTATTATAGCTGGCCCACTAGCACTGCAGAAATTTGTTAGAAGGCCTAATAGTGTCTGGAGAAAAAAGAACTTACAATGTCCTATGTAATGGCACTCTCTAGTGACACTGGTGTCTAACTAAATATATTCTGAACATTCAAAGAGGAAGGACTGAACATAACTGAAAGTCTCCCTTCTCTGTTAGAGAGGTAAAGAAATAGACTTTTAATTTCAGAAGTGTGCAGCTCAGCAGATACAGGCTACAATTACTCAATCATGTAATTAATTTACCAAACTTATTGCATATTTTCAAACTAGGCATTGGTCCTCTTTAAAAACAAAAGTTGAATTTCCTCAATGTGACTTAGTTATGTTACCTTTCTTAAACATCATTCTGCTGTTTAAGTAATACAATCTGTATCATGAGAGGCTTGTGGTGCCCTTAAGAGGGTTAAAAAATTTGGTGCTCAGTATCTAAAGGTTTATGATCTGATTTCTTCTCTGACAGCAGAAAATGCAAAATTCCTTAATTCTAAAAGCAAAAACAATTATATCAACTCAATTAGAATAGGATAATTTGTTAGGTGAAAGTTGTCAGTGAAACCTTAGCTTCATCCTGCTTTAGACACAAGAAAAAAAAATATATCTGCTTTTCGGTATTATAAATGTTGTATTATCCTGATTAGTTTTCTAGCTAACAACTTTATGTTTCCTGCATGTCTTTTTTTTCCTCATTACTCATGAATGTCTAGTATTTAGTTTCTATCTGACTAGTAAAGGAAGGAACTCTCACACATCCTCTTTCCTTTTTCTTTTTTTTTTTTTCTTTTTTTTTCTTTTTATTTTTCTTTTTCTTTTTCCTTTTCTTTTTCTTTTTCTTTGTCTTTGTCTTTTTTTTTCTTTTTTTTTCTTTTCTTTTTTTCTTTTTCTTTTTCTTTTTCTTTTTCTTTTTCTTTTTCTTTTTCTTTTTCTTTTCCTTTTCCTTTTTCTCTTTTCCTTTTTCTCTTTTCCTTTTCCTTTTTTTTTGTGTCATTTTCTATCCATGTTATTCATAAGAATTTATTAAATATTTTAAGAAATCCTTCAGGAAAGTTGTTGGAGCTTTTTGCGGTATACTGTTGTTCATAAGATTAACTTAGGCTGTATTAAATTGATATAGACATGTCATATTTTTAAGAGCAGGAAAGTCCTGCTCTTTCCTCCTGATGGGTGACCAGGACCCAACAGGAAGGAGGAGAACAGGTGGGGGGTGGTTTTTGGATCAAGGCTTTGGATCAAGGCTTTTGAGCTGGGGCAGGCCTTTGAGAAGCTGGGCATGTGGGCTGCTGACGGCTCAGCAAGTGGGGCACAAGCATATTGGGGAGCAAGCTCACTGGACTTATTATAATTTTTTGAGTACTGTGTTCTGGGATCCCCAGTACAAAAAAGACAGGGATCTCCTGGAAAGAGTCCAGTGGACAGCCACAAAGATGATACAGGGCCTGGATCATCACCTCTATGAGGAAAAGCTAAGAGACCTGGGTCTGTTCAGCCTTGTGAAGATAAGACTGAGAAGGCATCTTATTAATGTTTACAAATACCTTAAGCATGGGAGAGAGAGGGATTTGGCCAACCTCTTTTCAGTGGTTTGTAGGGGACAGGACAAGGGGCAATGGCCACAAAATGGGTCACAAGAAGTTCCGCACCAACATGCGAAAGAACTTCATGGTGACGGTGACAGAGCACTGGAACAGGCTGCCCAGGGAGGTTGTGGAGTCTCCTTCTCTGGAGATATTCAAGGCCTGTCTGGATGTCTACCTGGGCAACCTGCTGTAGGGAATCTACTTTGGCAGAGGGGTTGGACTCGATGATCTCTTGAAGTTGCTTCCAACTCCTACAATTCTGTGATTCTGTAATTCTGTGAAAGCTGCTAACTATATTCAACTCTTGTTCTGCTCCAAGTTTCTTCCAGGCACAGTGATCCTTAAATTGAAAGCAATAATTTGTATACAAGAGGAGAACAAATTAAAACGTGATTCTCAAAATCACACTATAAGATACTTGTCAAAATTTTTCCGTCTCTCAATCTAAAATCAGGATCCTCAGAGTCATTTATCATTAAATAAAATTAAGGAATTCTGTGTGATACTTCACTGAGCTAAACAATTCAGAATTACAGGTAAGAGAAGAACATATATCTCTGAGAAGAAGATCTGCATCTTTGCAATTCTTCCATAAGCAACTCAGATAAACATGCCACAAATTAGAACAGCAAAAAGGCTAAGAGCTCCACAGATTCTCCAGGCAAGCAAAAATTTTTCAGCACAATAGTGGCATAAAGTTGTGCTTTCCTTGCTGTGTTAAATCTATTTTGTGTTGAAGAAGTTGCCTTGTTTCAAAGTGCAGTAGAGCAAAGTAACAGAATGGTGTTTCCTGTGGTTCTTTTGTTGTCTGATAATATCTGAATTGTATGTCTTCCTGAAGTTGGAGATTATGCAACCATGAGGGGGAAGGCATGGCCAATGGCATATCTCATGTCCTCATTTTCCTGTCTACTTCATGGTCTCTCATGGGCACAGGCTGTTTGAACCCCTCTGACCGGAAAGTTGAGGTAATAGCCTCTCCACTTCAAACTACCAGTGGAAACCCCAGCCTTTCAGGAGAGAGAGTGGAGGTCATATTTGAAAAGGTTAATTCCAAATGTGTACTTAGAAGAGGAGGAGGTGTCTGATGTTTCTCCCATCTAAATGTTGGAATAGGTCTGGCCAGACAGCAAGCCCATCTCAGTGCTGTCATCAGATGGGGAAGTGAAGGAATGAATCCCTCCTCTCTCCTTGTAAAGCATAATAATTAGAGATTGTGAAGAAGATTGTGTGTTAATTTTAGGTACAAGAAATAAAACATTTTATCTCCTCTAGTAAATTTTATTTTCATTTTAATAGTTTTTATGGATAAAATTGATTTTTAAATGTCTAATTAATTTTTCTAATTAGTATTTTGGAGAGTTATGTAAATGAAATTGAAGAATCTGAAAATCTTGTCATTTATTTGACCTTTCCATTAAGTATATGGAATATTGACAGCTACCCCCCTTCCAAAAAAAAAAAAAAAAAAAAAAAAAAAGAACGTAACTGCAAGAAAGGGAAGAAATTAAGAAATTATATAAGGTTAATGTTGCTAAAATGTCCTGTGGTGTTTCAATTTGGATATTCAATAATGTGTGCTTGATTCCAAATACTATGATTTCAGCATGTTCAGTTGTAAAGAGCAAACTCTGGGTTGCTATTTTGAAATCAGCGGAGTCTATGTCTAAATCCATTCGATTATCAGCAGTTCTATTTTCTGCTCTTTATTGGGTAATATACCATCAGCAAAGATGGGGATTTATGCCAGTGTACTTCTGCTTTCTTCTCTCTTCAGGGTGACTACCTGACACTTGCTGGTTCTGATCTCTGACACTTTGATTCCTGGGCAATACCTAAAAGACTTTGCAGTGAAAGCACTTGTTCTATGGTCCCAGGGTGCCTTTTGTAAGTCCATGCAGTTTGTTAAAGCATTTTTATTTATTTATTTTTTAAGTGATGGGAAAGAATGATCATATTTCTTTCCTCACTTATGAAACATGCTTTCTTTTGTGGTTTTTGAGAAGCAGTTCTGAAGTAGCCTTAACAGGCTGGAGAATCTGATCCACAATTTTGAGGTTTTGTTTTGCATAGCTTAGCATAGGTAGTGAGGGTAAGAATCCAATTTGCTGCTGACAAAGGCCATTTCCTCCCATTATAGCATTTCACTTCCTTCTTTCTCCGACTCCCACAAAAGCTTAGACATTTCAGAAGCTGTCAGTTGCTTTCACAGAAATGTTCTAGTTCACCGCAATAAAAGTTCTATGTGAACATCAGAGGAGAACAGAAATAATAAAGAAATCAGAACTGTTGGTTATCTCACAGTTTTAAAGTCTGTTTTGTTTTTTGTTGTTTGTTTTTTTGTTTGTTTGTTTCTTTCTTTGTTTCTCTAAACAAATTTAAGTTATTTTAATGACATTTGTATATATGGCCTTTATGTTCAGTGGATCTGCCTTTGAATTCAAAAGTTGCTTAATTGTTACAGCTTGCATTCATCTTCTCATGCACATGCACCTGAGTTGCACAGTATTATTAGTAATGATTGATTGTAAAAACCTTGTAAAAATACCAGTACATGTACAGGCTGCCTACTAAACCAAAAGAATTCAGTCTAATTCCATTTCAATAGGTATATACTGTGCATTAAAAAAAAAAAAAAAAAAAAAAAAAAAGGGGGGGTTTAAATGCTAATCTCCATCATACTGATAATTATTCCTTTCTCCCATGTCTTTTCTAAAAGCAAAATCCACAATTGATTTACATTTATTCTTTTTTCCACATTTTTATCTTTCACTACTGCGTGAGCATGCTCTAACTACATTAAAATGCTTGCTCCTGTTCTTTCTCACTCTCATTTCACTCACCTAGGACTGCTCAACATTTTCTGTTCATTTATTTTTGCAGCCGTGGCCACTGTTACTTTTAAGTGTCTCTCAGGTAACTTCTTAGTACAGATTTTCATTTAAAATTCCACTGTCTTTTATTCAGTGACTTCTAACACCCTCATTAGGTGCTTATTATTATATTGTGCTCATTATACAGTTATGGCCTGTCATTCCTGTTTTTATTTATCATTTCAGGATAGTCACTGCATGTGACACAGGGTAATCACAGTGATATATGCCAACACTAATACCCATAGTATAAATCTGCAAAGACCTGAGAATTTTGGTTGGTGAAGGTTATAAGAGTAATCAGACTACTTCCTTTCTGCCAATAGCGTGCATAAGTCTTACTCTGTCAGTAATTCCTAGTAGCATTACTCAGAAAGTTGAGTTTTTCTCCCCACAATTATTTCCACTGAGTGTTATGTTAGTGATCATTTGGTCATGGCCAGAGCTATGCCAGGACTTCAATCATTCTATACAAGATGATTTTTGAATGAGGTCTGCGGAAGCAAACATAGAGCAGATCATCTCCATCAATGCAAAACTCTTCATGCAAATATTCTAAAAGGCAGATAGATGCTTTGGCTGTTATATAAAAGAATATTTCCTAATTTCTGACTTCCTTTCACTTTATTGTATGCCAAGTCTGTTTTCCAAACTTCCCGAGTGCATGTATCTTAGTACATTCATTGACCATTGGTCAATAGATACACAGACCCACTCAGATCCTGGTGTCCAGACTTCCAAAATGTTCCTCTCATTCCCTGATATCTTGATCTCCCATTATAAAAAAAACTCCAAAACAAAGTGTAGGAAGTTTGACCACTTTCCTCCCAGTTGCTTGTGAGTGTGCGTACTTGGCAGAACAGAACAGTGTTGCGTAACTGTTCCTCACATTAATTTGGCCCCCACAGTTTTAACTAGTCTCCCATTATTGTCAACATTAGTATATTTTAATACTTTACTGCCTGGTAGGAAATTAGAAGACTTTAGATTAAAAGACATTTTAGTTTTTGGTATTTCTCAGCTGAAACTTTATATATTTATATGTTAACTAACAGAGTGATTGAAGTGTATATATGCGATTGAGGTGTATATGCTAAGGTGTGTTTGTAGGATTGTCTATGGCTTTGTCAAGAACTCTGTGAAAAGCCTCTAACATGACCCTTAATTTGTGACATCTTTTATTTTTACTTGACATAAGCAAACACAGAGATGTTTCCCTGAGATAAGCACCAAAGTCCAAGCTACTGGAAGCCTAGAGCTTTTACCAAAGCAGATAGAGCTATAAGATGACTTTATTTTCATGTGTTATTGTTTGCATTAAATTTCATTTTAAAGTATGCTCAGAAGAGCATATTTTAACATTGGGATATGTTTGGCCTCACAGGTTCACCTAAATATTTGCTTTTATAGACTAAAGGTTGCTTCCCATATTTTATCTCTATGAAATCACTTTAAATGAAATATTTTTGGGTTGGGAAAGAGGGAGTGCATAGAAAGCTTTTAAATGTACTATTCTTTGTTTGACATTTGTTCCCAAATTTACCCAAAACAAAAACAAGTAACCCTAATTGTTCTCTATGTGTAAAATATATTGTCTGTGTCCAATGTGACTGATAATGCATTAAATATAAACACAGTGTTGGAGTGAGGAGGAAGTAGGATATAATTTCAAATGCTACTCTTTAAATTCTGCTTCTTCATATATGTCACTTTCTGGAAATGAAATGTTATCATTTTAATTCTTCTATGACAATTTACATTATTTGTGTAAACAGAGTGTGGAAGATATATAAAGTCAAAGTGTTGAAACTTGTTTCTGTGTTCTCTTTAACATAGCAGTGAAGTTTTTGGTATGGAAAATTCTTCACATGGAGAACATTCCAACATTGTCAATGGAGAAATCCCCACTTCTGTATATTTTATATCAAACTGTAACAGATAAGCCTCTTGTAAATCATTCTGAGCATTTGAGGATAGTGTAGAAAATTTTAGACTAAATTATTAAATGTAACACTGTGTTAGATAAACTACGACTAATTTTAGCCATGGCTTAATGAAAAATGTCTCATGGAGGTAATTTCAGCTGGTGATTATGAATAAGAATGTATGGATCTATGTCTCTCTCTATATATATATTTCCCTCTAGTTATGTTACTGTATACCAACAAGATACGCTGTGCTGGCATTTAAATTTTTATGTAGACCAGTTTGTACACAAGAAAAAAAAGTTCCCCATGTGAAAATAAACAGTTATAGTGTACACAGGAATTTTGTGAAAATTGCTACACCTTTTGTCAGATGCATGTTTCTCTGGAGAGTGTAAGATATGCAAGATGGGCCTGACAAATAAATAAGTAGTGGAAGGAAGTTTTGAAAAATGTAAAAAGAGATTTTTATTTTTTTATTTTTTTAAAGAAGATTCATATCTTGCATAGAACAACTCTAAAATCAAGTATTGACTGAGCTATTAAATTGACAATTTCTATAACATATTCAATATTGAAGTTAAGATAATATCAAGGAAACATTTACATTAGATTTTCAAATTTCCAAGTCCACCTTTAAGGCAGCTTACAAGGAAATTATTCTCAAAAGATGTCTTGGATTTTATATTCTATTTTGCCTGGACTATTTTAATAAAATGAAAAATCAGTTTTGAATTAAGTAATAGAAATTTCAGTAGTGTTGCTTCTACTTTCCTAAGATGTAATGCCCCCAAAGCACGATTATTTGGAAGAAAATGTTAGAACACATATATGTAAGTGGAGGACTAGAAGTGATAAAGATCACATGGAAGAAGTAAATGCAAAGTAATGTGCATGCATTAAGTAAATCTGTGTGCATTGAGGTGGAAGTTTTGAATATGAATACATGAGAAAAGGAGAAGTGGCTGCTGAGGATAAAGTTGGTCACATGATTTCAAAGTTTGTGGAAACTTTGTGTGTGTCTGTGTCTGTGTAAGGGTCAGGTTTTAAGATTAGAGTTCTTCAAAAATTTGTCACTATAAACTTCCCTTCCACACAGTATTACCGTGCCCTTGGAGCTGTTTTTCTAACTTCTAACAAGTAAGGCTTATTTTTTTTCTTTCTTCTCCCCTCCCCCCCCCCCCCCCCTTTTTTTTTTTTTTTTAAAGGAAAAGAACTGTAGTGTAAAATTGTGTTGTTATGGGACTTTAAAAGAAGGTCAGAGTCAGGGAAAACTGTTAAAGAATGAAGAGAAAAAGTTAATGTGAAGCACTGTGACCTGCTGATTTTATGGTTACATCAGGAACTTTAACACCATCTTTGGCATTTGCAGGAAATTTTAACTATTGTGTAGATGTCAATAGGAAATTCTATGTTTTCACAATGAATGGGATCTGTTTTTCTCTTAGGTAATAAAACTATGTAAAGAACATATGACCTGTACTGGAGTTGTAACATCCCCTTGATTATAAATGAAGGAAAGATGGATTTGTTTTAATTTTTAAGTTTCATGGCTGACTTCAGAAATCTTTCTCTTGGAATTAAGGTAGTTTTTCAGATGGTGTGTGCAGCCTGTTGTTACAGAAATTAAATAAAAAAGAAGGATTTTCAAAAGTGAAATGAATGGCCCTCCTTTTGAAAAGCTGATTTATTTATTTTTTTTACTATGCCTCAGTTCTACACAAAAAGCTGTTGGAGTGGGGGGAGGCTGAGGGGAGGGGGAAAGAGGAGCAGTGTCTACTTCTTTGAATTAGTTTGACAAATTGTGAATATTTTTCTCACACTCAGGATACACATAAAGAAGATTTATGGATTGCACTCCCCTAGAATTTTCATAGACTTTAACTCCTTATTGAGGAGGTTCATTTGTATTATCACATGTACAAAACACAAAGATCATGAATTTTCTTAGGAATGACTTAGAAGTTTGTCTTAAAATTCATTCATTTAAATTCTTCTATTACAAGAACGTGTCCAAATCACTTGTATTTCATAACTGGTTGGAGATCCCACTCTTGAAAATTAGTGGGCCAAGTGATTACTGGGCATCATTAAAAAGCAGGCTTGGGTTATATTCAGTTGTCTCCAATATGTGCAGTTTAGTTACACAGGCAAAACTTCAAGTCCAGACAAAATGAGATCAGAGATACCTGGTCGGGGTTTTGCATGGCAACATTATTTTGCAAAGCAAAATAACACTGTTTATTTTTAATCAATTCTGAGTTACTGACTGTCCTCTCAATGAAAGAGATGGAATGATATTCCAATACTTTGGCAAGGGCAGTTTACTGTTTTTCCATCATTACAACAAAATCCCAGCTGCAACACTGTTAAATATATGTTCAGTATGGCTCCTTCCCTGTTCAAGATGCTTTTAGAAAAATAGGCTGAGTGCAAGTCTGTCAGTCTTTTAGTAGTGCCCAGAGAGGCAATACCTGAACAAAGTAAAGGGATAAGGAGAGACAAATCCTGTGAGGATAGAAGCACTACCATGCTCTACCACCTGCACCTATTAACTTTTTGCCTTGGAAAATCTTCCTCATCAGATGGTGAAGAATCTCAAAAATGTTAATTTCACTTGCCAATTAATAATTCTTCAGAACCCTTGAATTGCAATAATGGGTACTGCTTGATGATTTTAAAATTGTAATTCTAATGTGAATCATGTCTTCCCCCCCTCCCCACCCCGTCTTCCACCTAGATCCAATTTTTTAATCACTTTACCTTTGGTAAAGACCAAAACAGGAAAGTAGCTGAAATAATAGGGCATCTAATATGATCGTGTTTGAGAAGTAGGAGGGTTATTATATTTGTAATTATACCTTAAACAGAATGTTCAACTCTGTTACGTTTTCTGTCATGGTATGATCCCACTCACACACCAGCCATTTATGTACAGCATTCTCTCTGCTTCACGTTTTGTTACACCATAGTCTTAATGACTGCACCAATAAAACGCTAGTGGCCAGAATTTATTCTAAATACTACCAAACCTGTTAATATCTGTGTTTAAAATCAACACCCTTGGAAAGTTTAGTCTTTCTAAATAATCCTATAAAACAACAACATTATTAGAAATAGCCCATGTAGAATTTCATCCTATTTTTCATCCTATTAATAAGGAATTTCTTGTTGTATGTTCTCTTTCCTAACTCCCACTCTACTAAGAGTACCATCTGTTAAGATGGAGTAGAGTCAGCTGAAATCAATCAGTATCTTCCCGCAAGGACCCACTACCATTTTCTGGAATATACGATTTTGAGACATTAGCCTCCCATGTTATGAGTGGCTCCACCTTTTCTGCCCAAGGTGAATTCCCAAAATGGTTTAATTAAACTCACTGAGCTTTTAACAGGGGATTGTCAGTATCTGTCCTGCCTCTTTGTGAAAGTGTAGGTTACAACAGCTTGTATCTGTGACTGTAGGCAGCTAAGAGGTGATATTAATAACCATTTTTCTTAGTGAGTGAAGGGAGCAATGAGGAAATTCAGTTTCCCCTGACATCAGACAGAAGCAGAATGAGGTATTAAAATTACCAGCTAAGTCAGAAATGTGAATGACTCAAATTTGTATTCTGGGAAAGCAGCAGCTGCCTCAGCTCAAGGTCACCACAGTGAATAACACTTTGGAACCACCTGCCTCCTAAGCCTGAGCTTTGCTTTTCTTCTCATGCATGTATTTGTATCAATAATGTCCGTTGCTTTATCCAATCACTGAGATTCGCTTTCCTTTTTGGTTTGCCATTTGCCTTCACTGTAAGAACAAGCGTTTAAAACATCTCACTAATCTAATTTAAGCTTAACTATATTCTACTTCGGAGTTTCATCCCTCAAAACTACCCTCTTTCTCCAAACTTTAAATAATTTTCTTAGATATCTCACTGTGACTGTTGCAGTTATTTTGGCTTCTGCATATTCCTATTATTTGACTTTTACATATGTTACTGTCTTTTAGGCCTGGGTAAAAAGTATTTAATGTGAAACACATAACTTTAACCTTGCTTCAGTGTTTGTTTGTTTTTGTTTTGTTTTGGTTTTGTTTTGTCTGTTTTTTAATATGGCATTGGATCTCTTCATACATTACAATATGTTTTGGTAGGCTTAAAAAAAAAAAAAAAGAGAGAGAGAGACTCTGCTGCCTCTGAGGACTTTCTTGAGAACTCAAAATGAAGCTGATGAGATTCCAGGTACAATCAAGATCCTTCAGTGCAACATTGTGCCTCTTATTTCAAAACTCCCATCTGTCACTTCAGAATCACCCTTTCGGGCGTAATCCTGGTTGTATTGACAAGTTCCTTTGGAAATGGGTTCAGCTGTTGAGATTGGAAAATAAATGTCAAGACATGGTTGTTTATACTTTGCATGGACTTAAATGCATGCTACAGTATCAAATTTTATTATTTCTAAATGTGTTGAATTATTTTTTAAATAGTTCAGTTCTCCTGCAGTTTGTTGGGCCAGGATATCCAGACATAGCTGAGAACTGTTGTTTTGCATTAGTATTTGTAAGGTATCTTTGTAAGGTCCAAACTATTGGCATCCCTTGTACAATGCCTATGCATATACACAGCTTTGGTGATGTGCACTGCATCTTTAAGATGGTTTGCATTCTTATCTCCCACATGTTATGCTGGAGAAAAGGCAGTGAACTTGAATGATAGAAACTTCTGCAGAGGTCAGAAGACACAGAAGTGTTCTGTCTCAGTGTTCAATATTATATTGCTTTTATTTCTCAGTAGTAATAAGACAGCAAGAATAATGACAGGATAGAAAATGGAATGATCTTGTTTTGCCATGATTGTTTCAAGTCTTTCCTGTACAGAAACTTTCATGCTTAATTTTCTGTCTTGCCATTGCTTATAGCTCTATAACATCCTCTTTATGGAGGCATGATAGTCAGTGCTTTGTTTAGGACTAATATATTGCAAGTGATTGCTTTTACATCATTCCTGAGAGAAACATTGCTTTTTGTATGGCATCTAAGTAAAGCTGGGGAACTACATGACTGCTGAGATAAACTCAGTACACCTGACAAGGCAAGCACAGTAGATTACTTTTTGTGGAGCGTAGAACCATGTGAAATGAAAGCTGTTCAGTGTAAAGAAAAGGTCAGGTTTGTTGCTTCTATGGGACCATCTTACTATGAAACGGGTAGACAATCACTTCAGTTAATCACATAGCAAAATTTAACAATGGTGTGTGTTTGCTTGGTTTGGTTTGGTTGTTGTTTTCAATATATATATAAATATATATCTTTATTACACAGTCTAGGTGTTTCTAGAATCAATATCAATTGATTTCTGCCAGTCGTCTTAAAAGAAGATACAATTTTGAAATATTTTCATAGTGCCTTTATCTTCCACTGTACATAAAAGATCCCTTAGTATAACTGAGAATTGGCACCTATGAATCTGCAAGAATAAGCTCCAACATGATGTAATTTTTTTCCATCAGGGACAGACAGAAGAGTTGCAGTCCAAATGCACAAGCCAAGAGATGCACTCATGCATCTTACAAACCACCCATTTCTGTAGCCCAGAAGCCAAAGTTTGTTAATTCCACCCACATCAATTACAGAGAAATAATGCTAAGTGACTCATCATGGGAAAGTCACAATTGATGTATCTTGTTAAACACACTCTCCTAGATGAAAAATACAAATTAAAATGAAATTGCACTTATTGACAATGTAAATAATATGCATACAGCAGTCATTGCATGCTTGCAGTCCTCATTATAGTTCAGAATCTATTTGAGAACCCAGAATAAATCCATAATTTCAGGTGCTGTAAATATCTGCTTTGAACCTTGGCCCAAAAATATTTTAGCAAGGAATTAACATTTCAAGAGGAAAATTAAATTAGGTTTTACAGTTAAGGGAGGCAAAAGTAAATCACATTATAAATGAAAGGATTTATGTTTGCACATATTCAGTAGAGTGACCTATCTTTTCAGTTCAAAGGTGCTTCATCATTAAAGTCTAACATTTACAGTAACTAGCCATTTGTGCTTTGCTAGGAACAACATTCTGTTTCTCTTCCTGAGAACTAATTCTGCGTTAAAAAAAATCCACCACTATTTTTTTTTCCTTCGTGACAAACAGATAATCAGGATAGGAGGAGTAGAGCAGAATCACATGGAATGTGATTATGTCTGCAGTTTATTTTGTCAAAAGATACCTATCTATATAGTCTGAATATAAACAAGCTTTCTGGATTGTCTATCATCAATTAGAGAAGTTATTTTTCTCTGGGTCTTTTCAGATCTGCCTTTTGTTCCCTGGAGATATTTCCTCTTCATTTTGTTGTAAGTTCTGTCTGAGAACACACAAGGTGTTGGTTTCTTTTAAGTATTTTATTGTGAGCAGCAGTAATTACAGTCAACGCATTCTCCAAACAGTATCTACCATCACTACTCTGTAATTTGCCTTACCATTACTCCTTTGTGAATTAATTTAGTGAGGTTCAAATTAAAACTTTTTTCTAAGTATGTCATTAATACTTGGCTTTAATATATACTAGGTGCGTTTATATATGTAATTCTAATATGAACTGCATATAGCAATAATTTCCACATAGCTAGCTAAAGAGTAAATTTCTGAAAGCTTGTGAATATGAAGGGATATGTATACAAATATGTACTGTCTTTTGATAGCTGACTAAACCAAACTCCCTCATCATCAGAGTCAGTTACTCAAGGTGACTGTGACACAAACTGTAAACTATGGCATAAACACAGCATTCTTTGCAGAGAAAGCATTACTTTTAAACAAAAATGGCTACTTCATACACTGATCATCCATGTTTTTGGATGATTTAGTTGTATGCTTTCACAAATCATTTGTACACACAGAGTCCTAGCACATGACACAATGAACACAATACTTATGGGTCTGATGTGTCTACTGCCTTCAGAAACCCTGCTTAGGTGTATAAGAGTACAAGGGACCTGAGTTGACAGGAAAAAAAAATCACTGATATTTTGCTTTAAGAAATACAATTTGACCTGAAAAATACTGACTAAAGTGATGTCATGTAGAAATGTGTTCCGTAATTAAGAGGCAGAAGTCTCGTTTGAATGAGTAATCTGTAATTTTCAAAGGAAAATTAAAAATCACAAATAAAGGAAAAAACTATAAAAATATCCACTATATCTGAGGACCTGATGTTATGTGGTCTGTTGTGTATGTATGTGTCTGTTTGTAAAAATATCACAGAATCACAGAATTGTCTAGGTTGGAAGAGACCTCAAGATCATCGAGTCCAACCTCTGACCTAACACTAACGAGTCCTCCACTAAACCATATCACTAAGACATCTAAATGTCTTTTAAAGACCTCCAGGGATGGTGACTCCACCACTTCCCTGGGCAGTCCATTCCAATGCCCCACAACCCTCTCAGTAAAGAAGTTCTTCCTAATATCCAACCTAAAACAACCCTGGCGCAACTTTAGCCCATTCCCCCTCGTTCTGTCGCCAGGCACGTGGGAGAATAGACCAACCCCAAGCTCGCTACAGCCTCCTTTAATGTACTTATAAAGAGCGATAAGGTCGCCCCCGAGCCTCCTTTTCTCAAGGCTGAATAAACCCAGCTCCCACAGCCGCTCCTCGTAGGACTTGTTCTCCAGACCCCTCACCAGCTTCATCGCCCTTCTCTGGACTCGCTCGAGCACCTTGATGTTCTTCTTGTAGCCAGGGGCCCAAGAAAATATGCCAAAGAAAAAATCCTATATATTTATGAAAGCACTGAACATGCTTGTGTATCAAGCCACCGCTGTCTCCAGTGTGTTTCTTTGTTTCTTAATATATTCTCAGTGGCAGAAATGGTGTTATTACATGGTCATCATAATGTAAATCTTCTTTCTAATGTCTCAACCTCAGACATGTTCAACATAAGAAAAGAAATGCTAGAAATTAATAACTACTGTTATAAATTCCAGAAATCATTTCTGGTTCCTTTGAGGGTGAAATGTAAAGTAGCCACATTTAGCACCAGGTGTTGTGTTAGAGGATACCATTTGTCTTGAGATGTAATTGGGGTCATGATTAAAAGGATTCTAATTCCCTGCCTCAGCTATTATTCTTGGGTTCAGCATTTACCCCCTTCATCATATGCTGGCTCTGTTACCTTCACTGACAATAGTTTGCCTGCTGGGGGTTATTTAGTCACCATCAGAGACTGCTAGCTCAAAATCACACTGAATCCCACATTTGCAGGGCTCGCAACAGATACGCATGCCTCCATATTTATCCTCCAGTAAATTTTGAAACTGCAAGTAGATTTATTAAAATATATTAGTAGATTGGCTCACTGCTCTGTAAAAAAGGGAAAGATCTACCTTCCTCTCTATCCCCAGAGTGCAATTTGCTCACCTGAATCATGTAGTTCTGTTTTGTTGCTGATAGTGTAAGTCCAAGTGCTTTCACTTTGTTGCTACGGAGTAAGGTGGATAAGAATTCAACTGATTTTTTGGAGCACTTCCCCAGATTTAAAAGTGCTGCTAGCCATCACATAGGAGGGAGGAGTATCAACAGAAGTTACATGAGTCTGCTCCATCCTACAGTCTTTCCGTACCTCAAGTGGATTTTCTATATATGGAGCATGTATTCCTTTTGGATTTTAAATTTGTGTGCGTATGTACTTATTGGACCTGAATAATCTGAGAAATGATTTCTAAATTTTTTTGTGATATCTGACATGTTTCATTCATAGAAAATTACTTTATCTAGAAATAAAAATCCTGCTATTTTTCCCCCCTCTGTGTTGTTCTGTCATTGAGATTAGCTTTTGCTTTTGATACCCATTTTCTGCGTTCAAAACTTTTGGAGGCTAGGAGGGCAAGGGCTAAGAGTTTTGCTGCATATCCTGAAGATGGCAAGGTTCTGCTGAGGGAGTGTTCAGAACTGGCAGTCTTCTGATAAGAAGTTAAAACAGAGCTAATATCTGCAGACAAGGTCAAGTTCAGGTTTTATGTTTGATCTTTGAATGATTATTGTTTGGGTATTCCATTTTGGTTATTCCATTTGGATACATCTCTTACCCTCACATCCTATCATGTAGTCTTACACAGCCTATGTTTCCAAAGAAGGGCTGAGTAAATTCCTCCACAAGAAGTAATAATATTTCAGTATAATGCAAATTAACATAATAAACTCCACTTTTCAAAGTTTGTTATAAATATTATGATTATGCTGCAATATATAGTTAGGTAAGAGTGCCCTAAGAAGCTGCACAGGATTTTGAGATATCAGTGGAGATGTATGTTCTTCCAGTTATTAGATTGATTGAACTTTTAAGCAAAGATTTAGTTAGAGAATTTGTTACCTTTAAAGAGTTACTTGCTTAATACTGTCTTTTAAAATAGCATTTCAGGAACCCTCTAAGTATGTTGATTAAAACCTCTAAAGGTGTGTCCTGCAAACAATTTCATTGTGGATGCCAGAAAAGCCTGGAAATCTATTAGTTTCCATACTGCAATTTCTATGCTACCACTGAGTTGCTGTGCATTTGTAGACTGAAAGGAAAGAAGACTGGATCATAGACAGGAACATGGAATCCTACAACATACAAGTAATGATTTTGACTGCCATGTTTTTCTTAAATGAGACACTGATTGTGGTGGGTTGACCCTGGCTGGCTGCCAGATGCTCACCCAGCCACTCTCTTGCTTCCCTTCTTCAACAGGATGGAGGTGGAAATCAGATGAAAAAACTGTGAATTTAGATAAAGACAGACAGACCCCTTACCAATTCCTGTTACAGAGTTGACCTGGGGGAAATAAATTTACTGCCAATGCAAACAAATTTGACTCCGTCACTCCTTCCTCTTCACACTCTTCTACTGCTCCAGCATTGGGTCCTCCCTGGACTGCAGTGATAACTACTGCAGAGCCTGGAGCACCTACTCCCTCTTCTTCTCTGACCCTGGGGTCTGCAGGACTGTTTCTGGAACCTTTTCTTCCTCACTGTCATGGAATGTTTCTCCTTTTCTTAAGCATGCTACCAGCTTCACTGATGGGCCCAGCTGGGCCCTGTAGAGCCAGCTGGAACTGGTTGTGGCTGTCAAGGGACTGCCTTGGCCTCCCCCCACAGAGACCACCCTGTGGCCAACATCCAATAAAGTGATTAAAAGAAGTAAGAACTCTTTTCCTGCCCATGTAGTTAATAACATTACAACATGGGTTAGTGTAACAGAGGGGAGACTCCAAAGCTTTTACTTAGAATAGAGATCTCATTTTGAAATTTCTGTTTTGTTCTATTGGTTTGAAATGGCTCATTTGTGGAATGTGTTTTAATGTGAAATGACAGTATTGTTACAGATTTTCTTGGAAGGTCTTGGTTTGTTGTATTCTGCATGTACTGATGTAAAAAAAAATAATAATAATAAAATAAAGTAACTGTTTTCCTAATGGCACTTTATTATATAATGTTTTTATATTTATATTTTGTAGAGGATCTAAATTTGTGAGTTAGAGGTAATCAGCACAGAATCATAGGATGGTTTGGGTTGGAAGGGACCTTAAAGTGTTTGTTTATTTGTTTGGTTTTTGTTTTTTTTTTTTGGGTTAAAAACTGGCTGGATAGCCGGACCCAGAGAGTTGTGGTGAATGAAGTTAAATACAGTTGGAGGCCAGTCACTACAGGAGTCCCCCAGGGATTAGTATTAAGGCCTGTTCTCTTTAATGTCTTTATCGATGATCTGGATGAGGGGATTGAGTGCACCATCAGTAAGTTTGCAGATGACACCAAGTTAAGTTCATGTGTCGATCTGCTCAAGGGTAGGAAAGCTCTGCAGGAGGATCTAGATAGGCTTGACCGATGGGCTGAGGCCAACTGTATGAAGTTCAACAAGGCCAAGTGCCGGGTCCTGTACCTGGGGCACAACAGCCCCAAGCAGCACTACAGACTTGGAGATGAGTGGTTGGAAAGCTGCCTGGCAGAGAAAGACCTGGAAGTAGTGGTTGACAGTGGGCTGAATATGAGCCAGCAGTGTGCTCAGGTGGCCAAGAAGGCCAACAGCATCCTGGCTTGCATAAGAAACAGTGTGGCCAGCAGGGTGAGGGAAGTGAGGGAAGTCTCCCTGTACTTGGCTCTGGTGAGGCCACACCTCAAGAACTGTGTTCAGTTTTGGGCCCCTCACTACAACAAGGACATCGAGGTGCTCGAGCTTGTCCAGAGAAGGGCAGCAAAGTTGGTGAGGAGTCCGTAGAACAAGTCTTATGAGGAACAGCTGAGGGAGTTGGGGTTGGTTAGCCTGGAGGAGGCTCAGGGGCAACCTTCTCACTCTCTACAGGTACCAAAAAGGAGGCTGTAGTGAGGTGGGAATTCATCTATTCTCCCATGTGCCTGGAGATAGGATGAGGGGGAATGGGCTAAAGTTGCTCCAGGGGAGCCTTAGGTTAGGTATTAGGAAAAACTTATTTACCAAAAAGGTTGTTAGGCATTGGAATGGGCTGCCCAGGAAAGTGGTTGAGAAACCATCCCTGAAGGTCTTTAAAAAGACATTTAGATGTAGAGTTTAGTGATATGGTTTAGAGGAGGACTTGTTAGTGTTAGGTCAGAGGTTGGACTAGGTGATCTTGGAGGTCTCTTCCAACCTAGATGATTCTGTGATTCTGTGATTTAAAGATCACTCAGTTCCAACCATCCTGTCGTGGGCAGGGACACCTCCCACTAGACCAGGCTGCCCAAAGCCCCATCCAATCTGGCCTTGAACACTTCCTAAAAGTGTTCCTTTACTAAAAGGTATCCCCAGAGCCTTCTCTTCTACAGGCTACAGAGAAGAGCTCAGGCTAACGATCAACTCACGTGTGATTGAAAATCAATTTTTAGTGTTTTTTAAAGTGTTCTGATCCCTACCCTCCAGCTGGATGTAGCATCTCTAATATCCCAGTATTAACAGTCTGGTATCAATATAGCAAAAGCTGCTGATAGAATAAAAATAAATCTTTGTTTCCGCATCTAGTTTCTACTGATTTCTCCTTCACATTTAGTACTAAAATTTCTGAGTCTATTTTTTTAATTCATGATGCTGATTTCATGGCAAGATGCCAACTGCCATTTTCTGGCACTGTACCAAAAAGCCCAAACTGATCTTAAACCTTAACCATTGTTCCAAAGATATCATATCCATTTGTCTGAAAAATGTGCCTATTCTGATATCATCAGTCTAGCGTGAAAGCAGTATTATAAATGTTCTATTCTGATTTATGTTCTCTCAGAGCCAGATTTTAGAGAGAGACATTTCAAAGAGGCCCTGTGAAACTTCAAGCTTGGTGGAAGAGGAAGGAAACAAATAGCAGCCATGGAATGGAAGCCTGGAATCTTGGGTCTAAAATACAGGTAAGTTTGGGCACCACGTTAATAACTAGTTTATATATACAAACAAATATTTTCAGCATTCAGTATGTCTTTCTCTGCTTTTCTAATACATTTCTTGTGTATTGTGACTTAGCTGAGCACATGCTGGGTAGCTTCTTGGCCATAAATTGATATACAGTTCCAGTTATGCTGATGATATGGTAAGGAGGCTTTATGGGTCAGCACTTAATTCCAGGTTGAAGGATAGCTAACTTTGTGCCTTTTCAGGTGGCAGGGAAAGGCTCAGAGATTTTGTTAGATGAGGAGTAAAGCAACTACAGATGGAAATAAATATGAAGTGTCTCTGGTGAAATGGACAATCGATCTATTGAAGGGTGATCCATGAGTCTGAAAAAACATTTTGGAGAGCATGAACAACCTACCATGGAAAACAGTTCATGGAAAGAAATTTGGGTTCTTTACAAGCAAACAAAGGGCATATCAAGGGTCAGAAGGAGACTGATGCTATACATATGGGATGTTGTCTCTTTTATAGAATGGTTTGTGTTGGAAGGGACGTTAAAGATCATCCATTTCCAACCCCTCTGCCATAGGCAGAGATGCCATCCACTAGATCAGATTCTTCAAGCCCCAACCAACCTGGCCTTCAACACTGCCAGAGATGGGGTATCCACAACTCCTCTGAGCAATGTGTCCCATTGCTTCAACACCCTCATAGCAAAGAATTTATTCTGAATATCTTTTGTAAACCTACCCTCTTTCAGTTTAAAGTCATTACCCTTTGACCTATTAATATACTCCCTGATAAAAAAGTCCCTTTCCAGCTTTCTTGTTCACCCCCTTTAGGTACTGGTAGGAGAGACTTCTTTTTCCAGGAAAGTGCTGCTATTTATGTATTCATTGTTCCTCAGTGCTTTTTGTCACATCTTGGAGACACTGTAAGAGCTACACTGAAGTGTGAATGCTCCTTGGTAGTAAGCCAGGAAGAAAAGAAAATGGTAATTAAGGATTACAGTTATAACTTGTATGATATTTATGCTGATAAAAGGAAAGACCTGAAACTATTTTTCAATTTATTATGAACTAATCATGCTTTAAAAGTGAGAATGGTGGCTCCCATTAAGTAAAATTACACTGAAAATAAATACTAGATTCAAGCTCTATCTTATCGCATTGTTAATTACTGTCAGGTGTAAAAATACGTATGGTTTACAGAGGCAGAATCATCCATGAAGGAGATGATTTAATAGAAATTATACAAATGATGAGACAGGGAGATGCCAGCCTTACTTTCAGTTTCTGTTGCCTTCTTCAGCTTGTGGTATATAGAGCAAATTCAAGTGGGACATGTTTTCTGCTGAGTTTCATCATGTGTATTTTAGAGGAACATCTGGATATGCAGATGAATAATCAACAAGGTGCATAAAACCTGATTTTCCTGTGCTGGAACATATAGTAAATTAGATTTGGTCATTGTTTTAATAACTACTAAGTTTAAAAACATGCTATGAAAAATAAGAAAAAATAGCTAAATTTTCTGTAATGCTGTTATTTGGTTCTATCTTTTCCCCTCAGTCTTTATTCTCTAAAGCTTTAGATTGGCTGTCTTTTCAACACCTATATTACAGTGTTATATCATAGTATAGGCTACTGGGTGTAATATGTGCTGCAGCCTGTTCAGTATAGCTCCTCAAGGAAAAATGTGCTGATGTTGATAAGCATCTGTGACTGAATGTATTTTTTTGTTTGTTTGTCTGATTTTTCTGATTTCTGAGATAGTTAATGGCTAAGTAGGGGTGGAGGTGGAGGTCGGATGCCTCAGAATCTGATGCCATATGATAGTATGAATAAAGAAACAGATGAATAGTGACATTACATATGTCTGTGAAACTGTGTTTTTAATCCTCAGCTAGTTTGTGGTTGCAATGCCAGACTGAGTCATGCTTTATTCTTGGTTGCTTTAAGAATATTTATTTGAAAAATAAGCATGATACTCTTGTTCTTTGCAAAAACTGACTTGATTAAGTAGAATTCCACATTATTCTGGTAGGCTTACTATTGTTACCAATGTAGTTCATCCCATTTTTTCTTCTCTAAATTGAAGGGTCTTACTAGACTTTGGTTGAAGTTCAATTTATAATCTAGATATAGACCCCAAATCCACTTCTAAATTAATGGCTTTTCTCAGGTTAAAATGTTCTAAATGCCAAAATGATTTATTTTTTTATTTTATTTTATTTCCTTTTAATAGGAAGGGTGTATTTGTGAACCTCACACTCAAGTTTGGGTTGTGAAGACATGCTTTTGGTCATGATCTATCTTCTCTTCTTCTTTTTTTTTTTTTTTTTTTTTAATCGGATATTCATTTTTGAGCCTCTATGATTTTCGCTGGATTATACACTTTTGTAGTGTTTCTTTCTTACAAAGCTTTTGTAATCATTTTACTGTTTGCACCACGGTGTACTACTACCTTATTTGTCAGGTTCTCTGTTTAGCATGAAGACATTATCAGTGAATGCTTTCAAAAGTCGTGTAGAGTTTGGCTGAAATAATTTTTCTCATCACAGCAGTATTGCAAGTTTATAATGAAAAAAGCTTCACTACAAAAGGAGATCTTAACAATTTAAATTAGGCAAAGCAGTTCTCTATGCACTGTTTTAATATTACTGGCTTTAATTTTGAAATAAAATGTTTTAGTGATTTGAAAGCCAACTATTCTCATTAAAAATGCTAGTTCTGATGGGACTGCATTATTTGTTTTCCTCTCCTTCCCCTTAATATGTTTCTATCAAGACAAAGGATATCTTTTCATTCAGTCCTCTGAGCAACCAAAATTTTGCTTTCAATAAGTATTGGCGTCTTTGAAATGCACTGCAATAATGCTACAAATCCTGGTGTGGAAATAAAAGAAAAATCTGCTAGGATTTCTTTCAGGAGCCTAATTTATTTCACTCTTAAAAAATGTTCTTGCAAGGCTGAACAAATAATTATTTTAAGAGCCTTTGAGAACAAGTTGTATAACTCCAGAGTTTACATCTCTTTTAACAGAAACACAGGTCTCTTGCATTTGACCTATAAAATGAAGGGGGGAAGGAGGTGGGGGGCTGTATTAAATAATATACAAGATTATTTAAAATTGTTAAACATAATTCAGTGTTAATGATGTTCTGATTTTTATACAGAATCAATCCACTGAAGAATAGGGGAATACAAGATAATTTCATTTTTATTAAGCTCAATGTGATGACCACAGGGAAGGGACCACTTTAGTTTCTGAATAACTCTCATTAGCAGCAATTTTTTTGCCTTATACCTGTTCTGCTTTCTGCCTTGTATTCCTCTTTCTTTGCTTAACCTGATTAAGTTTTAGAAATTACACAGATCTGAGTTTCAACAAATGCCAGAACAAGTCAAGTACCTTGCGAAGTACCAGCACTGAATTAATTGTTTGAATTAATGCATTTCTATCAACACAGCTGTCCAATACCCTACGGCTTCCATAACCTCAGTTTATATCACTGTTGATACTGGTTTGTAAATGCTTTGAGACACTAAGTGCATTTTTTAATGTTTTGTAGATAACAACACCAATATACAATGAAGTGCTTGGAAATGGATAATTCTAAATTTCATTTGAATGGCAGCTCACAGAGCAACCTGTCTACAAAACTGGTGGAGAAATTCATTTTAAGCTGGTATACCAGCTTCAGTGATATCCACATGTTGAATGGTTCTGTATTCTTGAAGGCTGTGGGCTTTTATTAACAGAACTGAAATTTTATACTTGTATTGCGGTGTATTAAGGTAAAATAGTATCGTCCTAGCTGTTGTTGTTGTTGTTTTCTCTTACAGTTCTAGCAGCATAAAATACTGGTCCTGTAACTAGTCTGCTTTATACAACAGCAATATCAGTTTAGTGGGATCTAACTCATCTCTCCAACATCTAAATTCTTAGGAGAAACTATCCTTCTCATAGAAAAGCTTACAAGCTCAGCTTTTGCATTATTTCTTTAACAGTATTGCTTACAGTTTTCTTACATAATGCCATTCTTATTGCCTCAGTGGAAGTTCAATGTCACAGAATCACACAGAATCACAGAATTTCTAGGTTGCTGAGTTTTAATTCTGTTTTCTCTAATTTGCTCATGTGGAGCAGAAACTCCTCTATGCCAGCCTCTTCACATCTGAGACTGTGTAGATTACAGAGCAAACGGGCCAGACAACTTTCCTGGTAAATGTCATTTACAGGAGGATGTCGTGTTTGCTTCATTTTTGACGAAATTATGTGCTTGTGTCTCCCTCTTGTGGCATGAAAATATTTCGACCAGAAACTGTTAATCGTAACAACCACTGGAAAACAGTACAACCTTTCCTGATTTCACACTGCTTCTAACTTTTTAATGCTCTTTTAATGCTCGGTTTCTATGATGTTTTAATGGATTTGCTAGGGATTCTCCGACAGGTGCAGTGAAAGCTTCGAGGTAAAATTTTGAACAGAGAGAAACTCTACAAGTTTGTATTGTCCCTCAAAAACAAATGTACTGCTTTTGTAGTACACAATGGTAACAATGGTAAATTTCAATTTCTTGTTTTGTCATGTTGTACTCAGTCCCAGTTTTTAAGGCACAGTTAATATGAAGACCTCCATTTCCTTACAGAAAGAAGAGTCTATGAACTCTGTGTCATACCTGACAAACCCAGCTGTCCTGTTTCTGGAGTAGGTGGTTTGTACACTGCTTACTTGTCTCTGCAGTGTCCCTCCCAGAACTTCTGTTTCCAGCTTTCTGTTTCCACGATCTCCATGACAAATACTCAGGTCGGGTGTCTCTGCTCTGCACCTGCAGCAGAGAAACAGCCAAGCCATCCCAGATAGCTAATCAAGACTCTTGAAAGTCTGTTTTGTTTTGGTTTTAAACCTTATAATTTTTTTTATTTTTTTTTACTATTATTTTGATTTTGGCTTCTGATTTTGAAATCCTGTGGATTTAATAGTCTAGATGGGACATCAAGACACATCAGTTTTATGTTTTATGTATGATTTTTAAACACTGTGTACTGCGAAGTGCTTGCCTGCGTAATGGAGGAGTATAATGTTTCTCAGTAGAAGCAGGCATCACCTCAGAGCTTAAAGAGCTTTCAGAAAACCAGGGACCTTACCTCAGGGCATAATGATATATAGAGACAGTCTTTAATCAGGATACAGGATTGTAAAAAGCTATATAAGGAAATAATAATTAGATTTATTTATTTATTTATTTATTATTAAAACCCATGGTATACAGAATGCTAAATGTTTTCAATTGTATGCACATTCATTGCGTTGCACAAACTGACCATTAAAGGATACATCCTAGCAGCATTAGTTTGGTAAACCAGATTATTGAATGTGGCTACCTAAACACAAATCCCCAGGTGAGCAGGACTGAGAGTTACTAAATATGTATCACACCTCCTAAGAGACTGCAGATCAACACAAAACACATGAAAGACAAAAAGCAATATAGTTGTCTCTGCTCAAAGTGTGTGTCTTTAAGCATAAACTGCCTTTGGAAAAACAACAACAAAATCATTGTTGTGTAACTGAATATAAATTGTGGCCAAAGGTAATAAAATGTTTGCAAGTGTGAAGTCTATTGAAGCTGTTGTACAAGCAGGAAGTATAATTCAGAAGGAAGTGAAGGCATAGACCTGTCTTTCAAACATGAGGCCAATCAGCATGCAGAATTCAGCAGCAGCAAACCCTTAGACCACTGGATAACATCTGTACTTCCTCATGAAAAATAAAAAGTGAGGCTTTTCCTTGTGGTAAGTGATTAGGACTTATAACTACATATCCAGAATTGCCAACACAGCCATAGAGTTTTATTTGCCAGTTTCAGAATAGCAAAGACAGTCATTACAGTGCTGTTTTATTCCAGGTTCTAAAACAACATAGCAAACAAAGAAAAATTACCTTTGACTTTGGGCCAAAGTTTTCTGTCTCAGATTGTCTAGCTGCAGTCCTAAGGACTCACTTAGACCTCTTTTCTTATCATGGTCTGAGAAAAGATGTTATATGACCCAGAACTGATGATATTCTTGGGAACCTTTTCTGGGTTTGTGGTTTCTTTTAAACTATATGAGATAAGGCGCATCCCCTGAAAGACTGGGAGATGTGCTTCAAAACACTCTCCTGTTTTCTCACAGAAGAGGCCAGAGTCTCAAGTTTCTATCCCAGGTGAATTCCTTAATGAAACAACTATAAAGTGGACAAATGCCTTGTCTGTTGAAGAATTATCCAAAGTAAAATAGCTTTTAACAGAATAGGTTGCTAATAAGCAAGTGCAGGAATCCTAGTCTAGTGGTTAAGGGCATTTCAGAAATTTAAGCATCACTTGCTTTAAGCCAGATAAAGTGGAGATTTGAAAGCAAGACTAGTGCCTAGAAGGAAAATGATCTTACTTTTAGTCAGACATAAAGGATTTGCACACCTGTCAACCAATGAGGAGAAAAATAATCCCTGTTACTGACAGCATTCTGTAAAATCTGATACACCTTGTCTAAGAATTGGGATTTCCAAGAGTGGGTCCTACAGGCTGGAGAGAGATAATAATATCTTAGTTAGCATGAGGCCTTGTACTAGGTGTGGACTAGGCTATGAACACATTTTTTGTGTTCTAGAGATCAGAAATTTTAAAATATGCTAGAAAAAAAAAAAAAAAAAAATTACGAGAAGAGAAAACGAGCAGTATTTAATGTCTTGTGTTAAAAGTTTTTGATTTCTTTTTAAATTATTTTTGAATTGTCAGTTTTTCCCTATTTTTCACAGCTGCTTAATCAGTTTATTTTATTGTCCCTGGTAAGCTCCATTTTCTGTTTCTTTTACACAAGAAGGATGTTCTAAATACTACTTGAAATGTAGTAAAAGACACCTAACAAGAAAAACAGCTAGGAAGTGGGTTCATGGCAATTATTAGAGCAGGACAGTATGCCAGATGCAAGTTAATAAAGAGTAATAAAAAAAATGATGTATCATCTCTCTATACATCAGTCTATATGCTGCACTGTGTCTAATTTTTCCTTAATTGTCAATACATTGGGATTATCATTTCTTTCTCATCTGTCCTGGCTGTATTTCAACTTTTATTTAGTTGTTTTATAGGAATATCCTATGTTCTTTCTGTATAATTCCATAAGGCAGTGCATTTTTTTGCTAGTAAAATGACAGTGCAGCTGACCCTATCTGTGTAAAAGTCATGCATTAGGTCATAAATAGAATCTTAGAATGCCAAAGAACATGTAGAAGAAAATCAGTTTAACATGTTGAAAATAAAATATAACAAGTATATCGACAGTATTTGTTTAGGGAGTTTATTCAAGTCTAATTCTGTCCTGTGGAAACTATTAGTTCAGATATTCAAGATAGAGTTTCAATCTGATTATTATCATTTAAAATGATAATATTTTAAATCATAATAATTAATATTAAATAATTAATAAATAATTATTAATTAAATTAATAATTACTTATTAATTAAATTATTAATTTAATTATAATTAAATTAAATAATTATTAAATAATTATTAATTAAATAATTAATAAATAATAATTAAATTATTATCATTTAAAATATTATCATTTAAAATGATAATATTTTAAATGATAATAATTAAAATGACAAATGATTATCATTTAAAAGATTAATATTTGAACATCTAAATGGATTATGTTGATCCACAATAATTGATGTGCATGAAGTAATAACACAATTAAGGCATAGCTTTTGTTTGTGATTGCTTGGAGAGCTACAGAACAGGCTTTCTAACTGCGACTGAGAAACTTGTGCCTGTCTCCACTGGGTGGCAGGCAAACCTCTCGTCGAGCCGAAGTGATGGCTTTTTATTAAACTGAAAAAAAAAAAAAAAATAGCATTACCCTTGCATCCCAGCACTTTGTAAAACTCATGAGACTTTTCTGTACATCCAGAAAG
The DNA here is from genome assembly GCF_009819795.1 of Aythya fuligula. NCBI lineage: Eukaryota > Metazoa > Chordata > Aves > Anseriformes > Anatidae > Aythya > Aythya fuligula. The sequence continues at coordinate 111,543,784 of NC_045560.1, forward strand.
TGAGTGAGGTGGTGTCCCCTTTATCCTTAGGGACTCTCTGATTACCCTTAGCAAGATTAGCTCTCTTCTGTTAATGGCACTTCAATATGCAGTCCCCGTACCGTGTTTTAATTAGATAGTGATTAGTTCAAGCATACCGCTTTTTAAAATTAGGATTCCTGAAATGAACACCTTCACCATCAATACGTGCTACCGACAAAATTCACTGGAGACATCTAATGATTTTAAGTTGCCTAGCTGGAAATTAAGAACAGTGGAAAACAATGTACTGAGTATTATGTGTAGCCTCATAACAAGCTGAAGCACCACTGAAGAAATTGAGTCTTCACAGTGGTGAGAGATAACACTTTTGATCCTTTGCTCTAGGGAATTCACACCTGTAGCTGCAGTCATTACAGTTTTCTGTTTGGCTGTAGTCGTTCCAAATCCCATATGCAGGGTCAGTGGTTGGATGGGGAGCACTGCTCCATCCAAGCAGCAGAGGGACCTCCTCACCTCATGTGACATTAGCATGGCATGCACTGCTGGAATTCGTTCCTTCAAGTACAACAAAGATCACAACTGCTTCAGGTTTTAAGGATCCCATAGAATCATAGAATGTCTCGGGTTGGAAAGGACCTTAATGATTATCTAGTTCCAACCCCCCAGTGGTCTTTTCAGGATGGTAAAGAGAAATTGAGGTGTCCTGGTCACACTGCATAAAGAGTAAATTTCCTTCAGGTATATGAAGCCTTTCTGTACTTTCCTGTTGGTCAGTTTGTCTTTCTTCCCTTTCTGGTAAGTAATGTATTCTGATAATGGATTTTACAAAGAATCGCTTAACCTCACAGTATATATCACATTTTAGCTATTGTCTTAGCAGGATAATACAAGACAGAAAAATTCATGGGACTCTGGTGTATAAGAAATACTCTGTTTAATAGTATTCTGTTAGTTTATTCTATGATATATAACCTTTAGGTTATAGGCCTCTTCAGAGATTCCTTTAGGAAAGATTGCACTATTTGGCTCCAGAGCATAAATAAAGCAATGGATCCTTTTTCTATGGACAGGCCAGTCCATGGATACCAGTAAAGTATGCATCACTGAAATAAGATACTAGCTTTGGAGTTTGGTCTGGTTTGATCTCAGAACTGTGGATCAGTGTACTAGCAGCTTCAGAACTCTTGTCATGCAGAAGAGGCACTGTATGTACACTGCTTCTCAAAGTCTTTTCCATCACCTCTACTCAAACTCAACACCTGAGGGTTTTACAAAATCAAATCTAGGCAACAATAGGGTAAAAGATAATCTCCAAAGAATTTATCTGCACCTTAATCTAGAGCATTTATAGCAAAGTAGTGAGTCAGGTTGAGAACCTAACAGTCCTTGAAATGTTTTCAGTAGAGTTTCTGTGGAGAGTTCCACTGAAACAGTTGTTTCACATTAGAAACATCAACAGAAATTAAAGTTAACTTTAGTTTCATGTGATGAAATATCTGCTCTGAAATATAAGTGATTCTTATCTAGCTGTCCTCAGGAGGGTTTTTTTAATACTGTTGCAGCCAAGCTACGAGGAGAAAATTCTCTTGTACAAATTTCTTCTTTGCTCTTCACAGATGGTAATTATCAAAGGCTTCTTGCATCACCTTTGCAGGCTGCCCTCAGTCCAATGGCCGATAGTTTAAACTGATGTCGCCTACCAGGAAAGGAAGAACTCCTAACACTCCCTGCTTAACTGCACATGAGATTTCTTGTAGCCAGGAGAAGAACACCTTGTTCCTAATTTCTAGGAGTGGTGCCATGAGCTGTGGAAAATGTGCAACCAGTACAAACTAAAGACCATTTTTCTGGCAACAGAGGTTAACATGGACATACCACCATGATGATGTGATAACTGACTCCATACTATAAATGCAGAAGCTCATTTGGTGTCATTTTCTCAGCTTTGCACAAGTTTTCTGACAGTTTGTGATCACATCTATGAAGATTGCTTACAGCATTTTGTGGGGATAGAGTCTCAAACAATAGGAATATTGTGGAGCAGTTTTCCTAAGAATGAGACCTCGACTATAATATGTACTTCTAAAAGAAAAGAGAGTCAACACAGACCTCAGATTTATCTCCGGATATTTCAATCACACATGACACTTCTTCCACCCAGACATGCCCCATTATACCTGCAGTGACGTAGCACAGGAATAGCCTTTCTTTACCTTTTGCTTTCTAACATGGTGTACTGTCAAAGAGTCTTCTGTTCTTCTCTGGAAGCCGGCTGTACAACCTGATGTATGCCTGCATGCGAATGCGTCTCCATTCCTTACCTACCATATGAAAGAGGGCTGTCAGAGTTAATTTTTGTGAAACAATTCACAGTAACTACTTGACAGATGTCTAAATATGAAGCATGGTTAGTGCAATAATGTAACGAAGGACCTTAACAAAACCATATTGCTTTAAAAATTTCTCTCTCAGCACTCTCTGTTTTAATGAGACAATCTTCTTTCCTTTTATTCCTCATCTCATACCTTTTGTTTCTCTTCATTGGCCCTTCTGGACAACTGTTTTTGGGAAAGCTTTTTTACATATGTCTCTTTCCCTTTCTCTCTAATAGATACCATCATCTTTTAAAGAGCAGACACTCCCTCCCTCAGCTAAGTACTATCTTGGCAGGCAAAGGGGAGGAGGAGTCTTCTTTAAAAGGCTTTGAAATTGTGTTGTTAAAAAATATATAAATAAAGCAACAAACCTTTTAATAGGGCTTTGAACAATCATCCCTTTCATTCCCTTATGGCCTATTGAGCTGCTGGCTTTTTTATTATTTAGTGTGTTTCAAAAAAAGTCCAAATGTTTTATGTTAAGCCATTAAGAGTTTATTTGGGTTGAAAATAAATAAATAAATGTGGTACTAGCAGTTGGTACTGTGAGCACATGCACAGTTGCCTGGCAGAGGCAACCTATAGGACACACGTCAGAAGGCCAGAATAAGCTCCAGTGAAAGACCAGAACAAAAGCATCAGCAGCATTTGTTTCTGGTTAAGTACTTTTGCATGAGGCTGACTACTGGAGTGGTTTACCCAGCTTTTATCTGTTTCAAATTCACCTCACTCCCTCACCCCTCTTTGCAACATCACCCCCAGCTGCAACTCATGGTAATTTCATGGAATAGGTGAAAGCATGGGATTTTTTAAATCTGCTTTTTTTTTGATTTTTTTTTAAACCACCTAATGGGAGCATGTGATTGGTTGGTATCCAACATTGTTCTTGGAGTTACTATACACCTAACTAGGTTTTTTTTTTTTTTTTGTATGGTTTACCTGATTTTTTATTTTTTTTGGTAGGTTGTGTGTGTTTGGGGGAGGAGGAGGGGGTATTCTCTTTTTCAGTGCTGGCTATATTTTGTGAATAGCGAAAAAAAGCACTCCATTTCTTTCTTTCTACCCCTTCCACTTTTGTTTGCCAACTCAGTCTGCCGTTCACCAAGAATTCAGCAGCAGGCTGGCAATTGCAGCAGGGGCTCCTCTCTGTGCATAATTAGTATCATCTTGCTTGGTCTCATTTCTCTAGTGAGGCTGATGGGGACAGAGAAAATAATTTTGCCATTAAATACATTACTAGGTTCACATCTTGGTTCCCATGTGACCTACATTTAGCAAATCGACATCAAAACTTAAACTTTCTAGCTCTCTTTCTCCATGAGACTGAAGTATATAGTAATTTTTGAAAAGCACATATATACAGCTTTGTTAGTATTGTTAAAGAACTAATCAGTTGGAAGATGTGGTTAGGAGGAACTCCCCAGAATCTGAGCTTGACTTGAAATTTCATTACAGGATCAGTAAAGAGAAGAGAAAATTAGTCGAATTTAGGAGGCCTCATGTTTTGTAGACATTACATATACCCTTCTTGCATGATGGCTCTGGCCTATTTAAAAATAGGTACTGGAGCTCAGAAAAAGGATTAAGAGGAATATCTAACTGAGCTAATAGATATGTACAGAACCTTCTTGACCCAGGCCTGGCAAGGAGTCTTGGGAAAGATTTGTTTCTGGGAACCAGTGACAGACATTAAACATGAGAGGAAGGCTGTGAGAGAGGAACACGAATAGTTTGAAAGCTGAACCTAAACCTGTGTTTATGTTGGATTTTTGACTCTAATGTCATGGACGTGTTAAATATTTCAGTAGCATCACAGACAGCTGAGCTGCAGCCATACTGAAGTCGAATAATGACTACACTGCAGGTATTAATACTGTTGCCATATTTGTGGACGCTGTGAAGAGACACTGTCATGGCCAAATTTCTATTGGTTCTGCTTTGTTATAGATTTCTCGTGTGAGCCAGAGCAGTTTTCTTTGTGCTTCAGTTCTCAGTTCATAAAATGGTTTATAAACATGTCCTCAGGTGATGCTGTGAAAGTAACCACCCAAATCAATATTTACAATATCTACAATATTTAAGTAAACAGGAATCTGAAATACAGATAATTAAGTCGAACAGTTAGGTGCTTGGGAAAGAAGAATATATGTATACTATATATATGTACTATGGTATATTACTAATTTTAATTAGATTAGAAGATCTTAAAATGTTAACTTGGAAAAAAATAAAGAAAATAAAAGAAATCAGTGGACAACTTGTGTTTTTCAAAGTCTACATGAAAATGCAAAGACAGGTTGCAGGTCTCTTTCAGTGATTTTTTTGGATCATGCTTGACAAGGCACAATTATAGATTCTGCCCTGAGACTGGGTGTCTGTTGAGTCCTGAGAAAAAATCACATTTGCTTTAAAAATCCTGAGAGGTACTTAGACAAGTCTATTTGCAAAATCAGTCACCATTCGTATTTTACAAGCATTGTTCTCAGGTATTGATAAAATAAATACAACTAGGTAACTTACAGTTTTGTGTATTTCTAGAAAGCCTTTGCATTTTTAAAAGTTATATTATTGTCATACAATTAATGTTCATGAGTCATTCAATTTTTAAATTGTATTTACAACTGAATATCTTTTATATCTTCCTTTTAATGACCCTTATTCCTGGAATAAAGCTTTGGAAGAACCCGTGGCGTAAACTTGTAAAAGCTTATAGAGGTATTCATTGTTACTCCCATAGCCTGATGGGATGGGATCAGAATACACATGTACACTGCAGAATCAGACCTCACAAAAGGAAAAGCAGACTACTGGTTATTTTACAACATAATGTCACTGAGTCGCACATTGTGCTCTCACAAACATACACATGACAGGTGTTTTATAATCCCTATGTTTTAGACCCTTTGAAAGCATAAGAAAAAACATTTACTAGGAAGTTGTAAAAAAAAAAAAAAAAAACTTCCAAATATGGCAATGGCTGCTGGATGGTTTATATTGGGTGCCAGAAAGAGCATTCCAATGCTGATTGGGTTGTTAAAGAATGAAACTGCAAAGAGATCAATGAGAACAATTTTTTACCTTTCCATATCTTTAAATAGATGTTGCCTGTGATTTATTGCAAGTATAAAGAAAAGCATTGGACTGGTTTGTGTGAGTAGGCTGTACTGGAAGCACTGGGTCTATAAGGTACTTTTCTTCATACAGTGGTCTGAAAATAATATTTCTGTTGCCTGAAAAAATGTGGCTTTCTGGCTAGCAGTTTCCAAAGAAGAGATGGGTTTAAAATAACAAAAAACATTCGTGGAGTTTTATGATTTTAAGGATACTCAAAATTACCGAACTAGAATCCAAAATGTAAACATTCTATGTTTCTTAGAACAGCCTGAAAGAATTAATTTGCTTAGTAAGGCAAAGTCACCATGTGGGTTCAGAATCCATATTTTGAGTTTTGGTAATACTGAACAAATAAATTTGAGTATGGCTTTTATAACTGAGGGCTGTTTCCTTAATGGATTAAAATATTTTCAACAATTGTCTTGAACTTTGCTGGATGTGATATAAGGTAAACTATTGAATTTCCTTTTCTCTTTCTGTAATGGGTTTGGAAGAATCTGAATTAGTTACTGCTGGTTATCCTGGCTCTATGTTTCCAAGGCTAGATCCTAAGGTAATTCCAGATATTCCTTTCAGATCCCTTCTGGAAAAAAAAAAAAAAAAAGAAAAAAAGAAAAAAAAAAGTTAGAAAGAGGAAAAGATCATCAAAGTACTATACCAAACGCAGTCAATAGGCAAAGCAAGTCTGAAGTTCTGCTTAGAGATGATAAAGCAAATGCAGCATAACCTTAAGATAGAGAAAAAGTGACACCCGCCTCCTCCTCCTCTTTCTCTGTGCGCGCACACACACACACACACACACACAAGTTGTTTACAGAAGTGCCTTGTAGTGAGTACTGGTGGTGTCACTCCGTCCCATGCCCCAGAGCTATCACCGGGCCTCATGGGAGATGTGACTACAGCATCGGACATGGGACTGTTTGTTCACTCACTTTCTGTGAAGAGAGTTTTGAACTCTGTTTTGAATAGACAGCATTTTCTTTGTGTGGTTGGTAAATAACACAGAGCAAAGTTAGTCAGCAAGTTACATAGCTTCTGCATTCTGATTCTTTGGAGCCCTTTTGTACCAAGCTTGACAGGATGTTTTTAACAGAATGTGACCTCACTGGGATACCAGAGGTAAGGAAAAAAGTTATTGGGGCTGTTGTGGAATATTTTGCACAGAACTGACTGAAAATACTGCTTTAGAATGCCTCTTGAAAAGAAGATGGTTTCACTGTGATACAGCCAACATTTTTTTTCAGTGAAAATCAATGTCTTTCACTCCTTTGTAAGTTATAATAAATCTTAGATTTTCTATTTCCCACTTGTGGAAAAAGACACTTATTTGCAAATCTCAGAACGATTATGTATTTGCTCTGATGCATTGAGCAAAGGCCCAGTTCCAGAGATAGAACATCAAATTGTTTTCTTTCTAACACAGAAGAGAATAGGCGGATCAGGTCCAGTTCTTCACCCAGGTCCTAGAAACAGCAGCACGAGAACCGGAGCGGTGGTAAACCCAGCAAGACCAAGAGACAGCAGCCTTCTGGACACCTGCACTGACTCCCTAGGTAAAGGTAAGATGGAAAAAAAAAAAAAAAAAAAAAAAAAAAAAAAACTACTGCATTTTCTGGGCAAGATCATGCGGGTTTTCATAACAGACATTACAACTGGGATGCACTGCTGTTTGTAGTTTTGTTTGGACGCACAGAAAAGGGGTTCCTGGGTGGTGTAGCTCGGGGGATTAGTGGCTGTGTGGTTACCCCCTCTCCTCCCTCTGCTGGCCAGTGTGGGGCAAACGCGGGTGCTGGCATCCCACGTTCCCCCGGCATCGAGAGGAAAGCACTGCTTGATTGCAGTGTTTCTTGATTTCTCTGATTTGTTGCTCTTGTTACCAAGTACCGACAGCTTTAGGGTGCTGCGATGCGAGGTTTAGCAGCGATAGAGGAAGGGAGATAGATCTGAGAGTTCAAGAAGTCATGAAGATTTTATTTCATTTTGTTTTATGCTTTTTAAAAACAGATGTAGTTTAGCTATTTATTTATAATAGGCTCAGGCTCAATGATCTGAGTGATCTGTTTATGTTTAGGATCTAAAAGGGTTTTATGAAAAAAGGAAGAAAAGTGCATTATTACATGAAATAGCTTCATGAATAATAGCCATCTTGCTGTTCTGAAATTGAATTAACAATATGTGATATGCTTTAGTGTGTATATCAACAGAACAACAAAGCTTCATTGTTTTTGTACTGAACAATCACATTTTCTTTCATTTTTTTTTCAGCCAGAACAGGTGACTTACCAAAAACAAACAAAAAAAAATTGTTTGGAGTCACTGATAGAGTAGTGAAAGGAAATGAAGTTCTCATGATATATAAAGCTGTTAGTCATACTTGAATACTTGCATAACAAAGAAATCTAAAAATAAGTTGTTAAAATTGGAAAGTTTTGCACCATGAGTGCTGCTGACAATGAAAGTGTTCTTTGATAAATGAGCATGGAAAAACTTGCTAATTACTTATGACTAACCTGAGTTGCTTTTTACTGTAAAGCACATAAAGAACCAAGGCTTTTTTCTTGTAAAAAGTTAGAATGTAGATTGATCAGACTTGACTTAGTAGTATAAAAGATAAGGTGACCATGTCACTGCTCCCAGTAAGACAGGGAAATGAGTTGGGTTTGACAAAGCATTCATAGTGACACTTTTATAATGTCAAACTTGCTACTGTACTTTGATCCACTGGTATGCAGTAGGTAAGCTGCCAGTGCTGTCCTAATTAGAGCAAATGTTTTCTCTGAAAAGGCTTCTAGAGACAAGCATGTTCTCTGAAGCAGAAGTCTGTAAAATGAGGATGATTGAAGATGATGAATTTATATTCACAACTTTGTTATTTTTGTTGCAGTAATACTTCTGGTCCTAGTCATGGGTCAGATGCTGGGTACTGTATGAAAAAAATACAGACTTTATGCTGAACAGCTAATGATACAGACATGGGACAGCAAATAAAACAAATGTGATGAATTATTCAATCATAAAAAATACAACCAAAGTGTTAACATGGAGTTTTCTGATTTTAGTATCTTTCTACACCTGTTCTGTTGTTCTTAATGATGATTTTCCATAGTGTCTCATCTCCTATGTATAAGCTGCCACAAATAGTTGGAAGCTTGATCTCTTTTGAATTTCTGTCAGAGAGAAGTTGGCAGGGTGGGGGATAACAGTTTATTTTATCCCTGAAGTTAAACAAAAGACTGCAAAATTTTGATAGAAGTAAGCTGATTAATATTTATGACAGTTACAGAGGATTAACCAGTAGAGGTCAGTACAGAGTGCTGAAATGGAAGTGGAGCACTATGTGGAAAAGCTTTGTGTATTTATACTCTGTACTTCTGATTTTTAACTTTTCCGTTAAAAAAAAAAAATGGTAAAGGTCTACAGTCATTCAGTCATCCTCTTCAAAACGACAGTTTAAAAATACTTGGGACAGTACAGTAATGACAGACTGCTTCAGCAGAGGAATATAAGCCAAATGGTGCATTTTGTAGCATGGTATAGCTCGTGGAAAGTTGCTTATTTTGTGTAATTATTATAGAAACTAATGTGTAATATGTATTATACATTTTGCAGTAATGAATGCATTTAGCTGACAGCAGTGTAGCAAATTATGAGAAAGGATTATTTCCAGGAATCACGTTTTTAAATACTTGAATTTAAATATATATATATATTTCTCATTTTAGGTAGCAAATTTTGATAATTAAAATTAAGTGTTGGTTTTAAAGTTTCTATCTTCCTTTCCTTGTATATACATAAAGGTGTGTGTGTGTGTAACACAGAGAGAATAAGGGAGGCAGACAGACCTTGTACATAAAGTTGAATTATCTTTTGTTTCACTTTTTAAAGCCATTGTTTGTTTGTGGTTTCCTTTTGTGATTTAAAGCAAGGAAAAGAATCAGCTTGTATAGTCTGTGCATGAAAACATCCTTCAACATGTATTAGCTGCAAAAGCTCGTCTCTGAAAAGCTTCTGTTCAGAATTGCTTTTTGTGGATCTAAAAAGAGAAACTTTCATGTTCCCATTCTGTTTCCTTGCAGAATGTACTCAGTACTTTGAAAACTACCTTGCTATTAAATTGTAATTGTTGAATATAGATATATATTAAAAAAAAAAAAAAAAAAAAAAATCCTAAGAATTTTTATCACCAGATAAAAGTAATGTTCTATTTTGGTTTCAATGCTGACTTACATCTGCTGTCTATGAGCTTAGGGAGAGTTTTCCCAATTCCTTCAGAGAGAGTAGAGAATAGAACTATATGAATGGTAAACATTTTTGAAAATTCTCTTCACTTGTTCTGCTTACCTTCCATGCTCTTCTTTAAAATGATTACAGAGGCATTGGAAAGTATCCAGCATCTTTGAAAAAGGTTTTACTTTATGCCTTTTCTCAAGCACTTAAAGGTGACAAGATCTACACAGCAACCCTTTCTCACAGGGTGTTCTGTTGTATACTACTGGAGTCAAATGGCATAAGTGTGAATGTAGTTTGGAGAGCTGTAAGAATGCATTACTGCAGGGAAGGAATTCCCTTATAACTTTAAAGCAGCAACAGCATAAACTGAGGTGTGAAGGAGATAGAGATAAATAACTCTTGCATATCTGGCCTGTGACATATTTTTCCCCCACTTTTGTTACCATAGCTTTACACACAGGTCTTACAATCCAGTACAGTTGAATTTCTTATGAAAGAGCACCCTTTACAGATGTTCTTTGGTAACAGAAGGCCCAATCTAACAGGAGACATATGAGTGATGGGGTGTTAAATGATGATTTCCACTTTAAGCCTAAAATTTTTACCAAAGGCTTGGTTTTGATTCAGTTCAATTCCCTTCATTTGAAGGGGAGTGGAGAAACAATATTTACTACAGTTTTCACTATTGGCTTTGGTTGTGTTTTAAGTAGATAAAATTGAATGCAAAAGTCAAAATCAGCTTCCTTCCCCAGATAAATTTCTGACGTTCATACTATTTTGGCACATAATATTTTCCTATAGACTTTTTCACATACATCTGAGTTTCTTCTGGGTGTAAATGTTGTGAGAAATTGTATTTTGCTGAGCCACAGTGGAAGTATTCATTTACAGTAACTGATACTCTTCATTAGCACTTGGGGGGGGAACGGGCAGGGGGAACAACTCTTCCCGTCAAATGCTTTTCCCCAAAAGTAGTGCAAAGATTGAGGTGGTTCATATAATATTAAATAATCTGGTTTTAGCCAGTTGATGTTGAAATCCAAATGTCCAAGTATTTGTATTTCTCCAATTAAGTTTGTTTACATGTTCAATTTCATGAACATCTGGTCGGGCTTTTTCTGTAGCATATGGGATATAAAACCCCAAAATTCAGGGACCAAAACAATGTTGCTGGAAACATGTATTTCAATAAAATATATTGTTATGGTGGAAGTTTGCTATTCTTATCTATATCCAGACCAAATATAAAAGATTACCGCAGAGCTGTTCATGATTAATGAACAGAAGGTCTATCTTATCATTGAAGTTCTTAGTCGCTTGCTAGATTAATGTTTAGTATTTTCTTGATTGTGATACGACTCTCATACAATCTTACAGGTATAGTAACATTATATTCTCATTTTGCCCCTCTTTTCTGATGTCTGTGATTTTTTATTTTTTAATTCTTCTCTGTAAAGTAGCTGTGCAATTATCCTATCACCATATAGCTAAGTTTTATGGTGGGTGTTCATTTGTTTCCAAGTCTGGGACAGATTTCTCCATCGTTGTGTGTGTGTGTGTGTAGTGGTGACTAATATTTTTGCACTACCCTATATGGAAAAAACTGTCACTGAACTATAAAGCTGTGTGTTTTGCTTAAGCGTGTATCAAAAAATTGTGATCTTGTGCCCAGATGAAAATAGCACTAATTCAATTCAGTCAGTGTGATCTGTAATTGAGATAGCTTCACTAGTGAAAAATCTCTGCATATAAACAAGGACACTGTGGCATTTGCACTAGAAATTGAGTTAATTAAGGTTCCTTACTTGTAATTACGTTATCAATCTGCAGATTGCAAAATAACCTAAAATAAATTAGAGCCAATAAATTAGAATGATAAACATTGTCAAAGAAATTGTAACTTCAAAATTCCTCAAAGAGAAAGAAGATATTATTCACCCATATGAAGAACAAAGTACCAGCCTAAAAGATTGGTATAATTCTGAAAAATGTATTATATATCAATATCATGGTTTCACTTTTGGTGGATCAACCATTTTAGTGATGCATATATATGTACAGTCAATTTTGTTTTGAAGCTACTTAATTAATCCATAATAGTGCTTCTCCCTGATCTTATGAGGCTGGACAGCATAGCTGTTTGTTGTATTTTTTTGTTGTTGTTTTTTGTTTGTTTGTTTTGTTTTGTTTTGTTTTGTTTTTCATTTTGTCATAACGTTCTGTTCAGAATTTATTATCTGTCCTTTTTGCTATGTAGCTCAAATAAATATTAGGTTTTTGGTTTTTATTTTGTCACTTTATCATATGTCAGGAATCAACTTTATACTGTGATGTCCTCTTGATATTCTTCACCTCCCACTGATATCAATAGGATGCTCAACCCAAGACATAGTGCCTTATATATCCCAATACCAGAAAAAAAAATATTGTACATGGTGACCTGAGGGTGAGGACCTTTATAATTTCAACATTAAAACTGAGGTATAGAAGGAATTAAAGCTTTCTAGAAACCCTGAAAATCACTTCCTTTCCATAGACAACTTCTGGATTATTTCTCTCATAACTATGCATTTCTAAGAGGTCAAAATTCACTCTGTCAGCTTAACTGTAAAACAGATATGTAAGAAATATATATATATGTATATTTGTAGAACATATCCATGATCTTGGTTACAAGCTAAGAAATTTTTGAACACCTTTATGTTTTTAACATGTCTATTCTGAAAGTGGATCTTATATTTGACCCTAACTATAGAATTTGGCCCTAACTGTAAAATAACGATTTTATCACAAAAGAAGCTCCCATAGTCTATGTATATTATTGCTCAATATACTGTCAGGGGACATTAATAATAGGCTTTGCAATATTTAACAAGTACACAGCCTTACTTTTTCCTTTTGTACTTTAACGGCATACCTCAAATTGAGTTGTATGTACTAGGTTTTCCCAACACTGTAGAAATGCAATTTTTTTGTTGGTCAAAAAAAAAAAAAAAAAAAAAAAGTGTGCCTTTCTGAAAACTTTTAATCTATGTCTATACATAGTGACTTTTTATCAGAATACTTATGATTTGCATAAGAGTATATATATATATGAATGTATACACAACATATTACACAGTTTCTCTGGACAATTCTTGGCAGCTCATTCATATTTTTGGAGGTATCAACAAGTTCATATTGACATGCATTTTGTTTAAGAAATTAAGACATTAAAATTTAAGAAAATATGTAATTAATATTGAATTAATATTGAATATGGTCCTAAAAATACTATCTGCTTTATACAGCATGTAATTTCCTGTGAACCTGATTCACAGAAATACTGCATTTTTTTTTCCTTGAAAATAATTTTATTAGTAGTGCTCCTAAAGAAGTGTTGATCACATGATTGGATGTGTCAAACAATATTCCACTTTCGTTGCAGATTTACACTGTTTCAAAGAAAATGTATGAGTAAAGATTTTCTGGTGGTTTATTGCTGGTGGTAACGATGACCACAGAAAATGTGAATACTTATACGTAGTATGCAACAAAATAGAACAGTTTTGGAATCAAACTACAGACAAGGTTTTCAGTAATTTATGTTGCCAAGATGGTGCAGTTTATAGACTTTGGTTCAGCAAGATCTCATTCAGAGCTCATGTTGCAATTGTGGACAGCATCATTTTGCAGGGTCATATGTTACTTTGAAGACAGGCAGGTTTTGATAGCCTGAGTACAACAGGTTTTATAATCTTTCTTCCATGTCCAGTGAAAACAACACCTCCATCATACCTAAATTTTTAATGGTCTTTGGTGGCACTTGAATTTGAACACATCAGATCTCCTAACATTTGATCTGAGCAGTGAATAAATCTGGCAGATCTACACAGCTTAGGAGAAAGGTAGCAAGGATTTTCATGCTGGGAATCGGGAAGTGTCAGGAATAAAGTCAGTGTATACTGTGTAAAACCACCTGATGTAATATGGCTCAGTTCTGTGAGATCCAGAACATCCCTTTTTGTCCCTGGAATAATAAGTGGCTAAGAATGATCTGAATCTGGCAGGATGAGAGTAGATGTATCACAAGATCAGACTGGCTAAACAGGGAATCTGTGATGCATCTCCAGAACAAAGAGGCAGTATACAGAAGATGGAGACATGTTCAAGCTGCAAAAGAGGAATATAGAAATGACATGTCAGTATGGTATTAGGTAAGCAAAAGCTCATCAGGAATTGACACTTGCAAGGCACATCAAGTGCAACAGGAAGAGCTGCTACCACTAAATGGATAGGAAAAAGCTGAAGAAGCAGAATGTGTGCCTGCTGCTTGAATGGGACAGGCAATTTAGTGAGAGCAAAACCAGGTAAGGCTGAAATACTCAAAACTTCTTCACTTCAGTCATCATCAGCTGGCTCTATGTATAAAGGCAGGATTCAAAAAAGAGGGGAACAACCAACAGGAGATGAGGATTTATTGAGGATTTATTTACAAGAACTTGGCACATCCAGTTCCCTGATGGGCTGCACAAAGAGTCTTGAAAGAACTGGGTGATGTCTTTGCAAGGCCACTACCATCTTTGAAAAGTTGTAGAATTTGCTGAAGGTACCAAGTGATAAGAGACAGATTGTACCCATCTTCAAAAAAGGCCATACAGATGAAACAGTGAAGACTCACTTGCTGGTAAGATTCACTTCATCCTTGGGGAAATCATGGAGCTGGTTTTCTTGGAAGCCGTTTCTGAGAAAATGAATGGAGAAAAGAGTGATTGGGAGTAGCAGTTTTTAATTCTTGAACAACTCTATTGCATTACATGATGACATAACTAGATTCATGGTTAAGGAGAGCAGGGGATGTTATCTGCTTTGAATTTAGTAAGTTTTTCAGCACAATCTCCCACAACATTTTCAAGTTCAAGGTCTAGTGTTAAAGAGTAGATGGATGGACTACTAGATGAGCATAAAACTGGAGAGATCAGAAGACTGAAAGGGTAGTAGCTAATGGTTTATACTCTGTCTCTGTGCCTATGATATGGAATTTCTTGGGGATCTGTCCTGGAACCTGTCCTGTTTAATAAGTGTCCTGGTGTACAGTGGGCTAAACACTGTATGCTGGCAGTGATGAAGGCTGATGGAGCACTGTACTGTATTAACAGAAAAATAGCTAGTTGATTTAAGGAAGTTATTATTTCCCTTAAGTTGGTACTAATTAGGCCACATCTAGAATATTACATCCAGTTCTGGGTACACCCAGACAAGACAGAATGTTCATCAATAGGTATGAATGGAATGAGTTTGGTGGAGGGCTTAACCAAGTTGATCAGAGTACTATATGCCTTGTGAAGAGACTCTGAGAAAGCAGGGCTTGTTTAATCTGAAGAAGAAAAACAAATAAAGAAACAACAACAAAAACACACGTTTAGGTAGAGCAATACTGAGGAAATTTTGAAATAACATTTCTCTTGCAAGTGAATACTACCTTCTGCCTCCTAAGTGAGCTCACCTATTTCAGTGTATCAGATGAGACTGGTATATTGAGAAGATCTGATGAATCTCTAAATATAAGAGATTGTCTTGCAGTTAGGCAGTAGGGATACTGCTGCACATTTTAATAAAGGCACAGTATTGTTTTCACATAGGTTATAATGAAAAAACATCAAATTTGGCTTACCCAGGTCTCTGACCCTCCTGTGCATGCTGGGATGATCTCTCCGGTGGAGGGGTTCTTGTCATATCTCCTCACGTGTAGGAAATTTGCTGAGTACAGGTATTCTGCCAGGATATTGAATGCTGTTGGTAGGGAATGGATGGCTTATGGATTCTGAACCATGCCTTGGTTTAATCTGATGCTGTTTATGTTCTGTTTTTTTTTTTTCTTTTCCTCTGAAGTTTGATGTAAACATTTTTGCTGAGGAAGAAAGAAGAGAAGTGTGTCAAAGAAATCAAAAATTCTGATGCATTTTTGTTTGGAAGTGAAAATATTAGAACAAAGGGAATGATAAGCAGGTATTTTTAAGCCTATCTTTTTAAAATGCAAAATTAATGCATGATCTTTATTAGGTCATCAGTACGAAATCATAAGTATGCTTGGAAATATATAATTCACTGTAATCGATCTTGGATTCGATCTTGCATGGATTTATACTCTGGGAGACATTAGGAATTGGATGGGAGAATTCTGGTAAGGCCTGGAATGGACACTGACACATATGTGATTCTGTGAACTTTGTTTTTACAAAAATGGTAAAACACTGATATGAGTTTTCAGTTTTAAACATAAAATTTAAAAATTAGCATTGCAGTAGGATAGCCATACTCTATATATGTGACTTCCATGACTATCATCAACCTGCACCATATTTTGGACAGGATGTAGCCTTGAACTGAACGGAAGTGGGTATGTGTTCCCTCTGATGTGTTCAGTCATTGCTGACCCTCCCTGCCTCAGATCATGATGATACCATGATGCAGATCTGCAGATGGAATGAGAACTCAACACAGTCTTGGAGGAGTTCAGCATAGTCAGGAGCACGTGTTGCCAATAACATAGTGAAGGGAATGGGACATAAGGGCATGGATAATGAAGGCTAGTGATAAATCATTAGAACTTGTTTAGGTTGCACCCATGCATCCCGACACAGGAACCTGTCTTTCAAGGAAGTACTACTTGATAGTTACAGTACATGAACAGAAATGGAAGCAAACTCAACTTAAGTATTGAGTTTAGGTGATCTAACACTGGGTGAACAGGCATCACAACAGTGACTGTGATAAGTAAGCCTTGCTACAAGGCTGGGCTTGGAGTCATATTTATTTATTTCTGTAGAGGATGTATGAGAGCTGGTTGGCTTGCATATGGCAGAGCAAAGCCTTATCTCCTTGCAATTTAACAAGCAGTCCTACTCAATTAGAGAAGAAACTTTATTGTGGTTGTTCCTGGTCATGGAGGACAGGGGGAAGCAGAGCAAGTAGGAGCAGCTGAAGTCACAGCTATTGATGCAACAACAGGGCAGGAATAAACACCTGTAAAGATACTGGGTTATTTACCCATGGAACAGCAAAATAATGGAGACTTTGTCTAGTCCTCTGTTAATCAAAATAGGAGTGTGTTCAGGCTATGGGAAACTGGATGACACCAGAGCTAGAATGCAAAAACCATAACCAGAATACTATAATCCTCTGGTATTAGGTAGAGAAATAGGTCTTAGAAATCAATGTTTATACATTGAGATCTTTTTGTTTATTTATTTTAACATTCTCTTAAATGCTTTCTATTTGAGACTTTGGGAAAACGAGACTGATGCTCTTCACCATTATCTCTTTTAAAGAATTAATTCATCATATTCAAATCAAACACTTTCTAGTATCACATTAACATATTCACCTCTTAAAATCTGAAAACTATAGGACTTTGAGTTCCTGAATGCTACTTCAATATTTTTGAAATAACATCCAGTTGACACCTTTCGTAGAATCATATTGGAAGGGATCATGTTGGAAGGGATGTTCAAGAATATCTAGTCCCTGCCATGGAATGCCTTCCACTAGTCCAGGTTGCTCAAAGTCCCATCCCAGGTTGTGTGTCACGAGAGCAGAGTAGAGAAGGCAGAATCACTTCCCTATACCTTGCTTCTTTTGATGCTGAACAGGATATGGTTTCTGTAACGTTAAATCTTTACAATATTTGGCTGCAAGTACAATAAAAAGTCTGGCCAGAAGAAGGAGAAAATGCAGGACATCCTGTTCACCTGTTTATATAATCTTATGGCTAGTGCTATCACAAAGGTTTCAGGTTTATTCAGTAATTTGTGGAGGCCAGATTTCACCAGTGAAGTTAATGAGGTAAAATGTGTGATAATGTGTGATGCTGACTAAATATGGATAGCTAATACCTGTTCTCATGGAGGAAAAAGTTCCAGAGATTTTGTATGAATAAAACTACTTATAAAACTACTTTTTTTTTTTTTTTTTTTCATTACAGCAATAGGATTGCCAAGAATTTAAATGGAATTATGCAGTTCAGTTAGAATATGATGACATTCTTGCATGGCTTTTGTTTGTTTATTAAACCAGGAGTCTAGTGCTATCTGACACTCCATCAAAGATGTGTTGCTTTTGGTTGAAATTTTAAAATTCTGTGCTGCTAGAGAATTGGCATTTCATTTAAACATCTGACAACATAATAAGTACTTATTCAGCACCTTACACTTTGTTCCTACAGAAGGACAAACTTGAAATTCTGATTTCCACTGGTTTGATATACAGTTGATTTGGAAACTAAACAAAATGGAGCGTCACTGTTTTATGTGGGGACTCATTTCACTTGGGTAGACTGTACATAGAGCTCTTTTTCATTAGCCTGCTCCCTTTTAGCCCTGATTGTTTGGTTACTAGCCTGTGATTTTTCTGGAATAAGAAGACTAGGGCAGATAAAACCTTCTACAAGGACTTCCTTTGGAGTGTAGACATGTAGAGAGCATTAGATAAATAATCTACAGAGTTACAGAGAACATATTCAAGATGCTTCACTGTAAGAGATCAGTGTCATCCAAACTATACCTGGAGTCTAATAGATTCTGCTTCCAAAGGGAAAACACATCCTCTTCTCAACACGCTAAAAGACTGAATCTCACTTTAAATTATCTGTGCCTTTGCCCAAATATCAAGTAGATTTATTTAACTGAATTAAAAATGGTCTTGAATACTCAAAGCACTTTTGTGAAATAAAATATATGTTATGTATGTACACAGACAGAGGGAAAGAAAGAAGTAGAAATCGCCAAGGACAGACAAGGTTGTTCTAAGAACATTTATTGATTAGAAACAAATCATGTTTGGTTTGGTTTGCCTTTTTTTTCTTTTTTTTTTTTTTTCCTTTTTACTTCTCCATATTACATGAAGTGGTCTCTGTCTGGGTGTAATTTTTACTTTTTAGTGCAATCTGCACCTGTGGCCTTTGGACTTAATGTTTATGACAGATGGACTGGACTGTGTTTGCACCATTTAGTGTATAATCCTTCTGTATGTATCTATGCCATGCTAAGCAGTGGCACTGGCCCAATGGGCATATTTATTAGTGCAGACTTCCTGTCTGCTTCCATTGTTCTGTTGCAGTGTCCTTTGAGCCTAATGGACCTTGCTTTGTACTGGGCCCACCTACAAAATATTGTTCCTGATTCATGCCAGATTATCTGCTGCAGACTCCAGTCTCCCTCCCCCAGCACCCCCCCACCCCCACCCTGCTTTATATTTTTAAGTACTTCAGCACATTTGCCAACTAGAATGCTTAAAATGGATCAATTCCATATTGTAAATGTTCTTCCTCTCAGCCTGCGAGCTTCATTTTGGAACATGTTTGCTAGCTGTGTTTGCTAGCATCAAGATGCTTGATAGAAAAGAGAACTGCTTTCTCTGAATAGGACATATCTCCTGCTACCTGAGCTCCCACTCCGTGGGAAACAGAAGTTATTCCCAGCAAAGTGATGGCCACTGTACAACAGGGTGTAGTAAATGCAGCCCTGGCTGCAGGAGCCTGCTGGCCCATGGCTGGCAGCCTGGAGCTGTGCAGTGCGTTCCATTCCTGCTGACTTCATCAGTGCTGTGTGACAGGTGTGAAGCCTACTACTGCACAAGATATGTTTCCTTCTCTATCAGTAGAATAGCAAAACAAATGCTAAGCAATGGAAAATGAACAACACTTAGGCACTTTCAGTTTTTAATTTTTGAAGGGAAGAAATAGATTTGTGAAACGAACAGAAGACAGAAATGATATACTAACACTTGGAAATTCAAAGGATAATTTAGTATTGTACCTTGTTAATTTATTACATGAAATCATGACTTCACCTATATTATTATTCTGTGCCTGTTATAGATATGCGTGAAATAAACCTCTCAGTTTAATTGTATTCATATCAAGTTAGTGGCAAATTTCAATCAGGTGTTTGAGAACCAAAAGCATCCTTTTCCAAACAGCAACGTCTATGTTAAAGTTAAATAGTTAAAATTTTAACTTAAAGTTAGAAAGATAAAAGTATTTTTAAAATATTTTGATAAGAAGTAATAATGGAATTGTAAATGCTCTGTGGAAAGATAGATCACAATTTATCACACTACTCAGGAAGACTATGCATTTAGTGCTTATAGTATCATAACCACAATGAAACAAAACATATTCTGTATAATGGTAGCGATAATTTCTGGAGTGTGTGTACTTGCTAATAAAATTTCTGTAGGATAGGAATGAAGACCTTGGAGGAAGAATTTCTTATTTTATGAATTAAAAAAGGCAGTATCAACAACATCTTCATATCTGAGTTAATAAGGACTTGTGAATAAAATATGTTCAAGTCCATTTACAAATACTCAGGTATAGTTTGAGTACCATCCTTCTTCGTTCACTTTCAATGCTGTTGAATAGTTAACAGTTTTGAAGATCATGTACCCAAACTGCAATGATGAACATTTATATATTTATATACATTTATAAACGATGAATATTTATATATATATATATATACATATTTGTGGAGGACTGTATGTGTTTTCAACACTGAATTTAATTTTAAATTTTATGATTGAATTTTAAAATCTCATGGTTGTATAAACATCATTTTTCATGCCCCATATACTTGTACTTTTATCATTCCTTTACTGATAACTGAAATATTTTCACCAGCTTTGCAAATTTTGAAGGAATATATTTCAGAATACAGTGTAGAAAATGTGCAAGCTCGTTCTGGTCAAATCCTGTTTAACACCCTTCAATTTGAATCAGCTGTGTGATGGTTCTGAAATTTTTCTTTCTGCATTTGCTGTGGCATTATCACATTTTTTTCTGTTACAATATTGCTCACATACTCCTTGAAAAAGCAGTTTCCTAAGTTGCTTTTCCCCGCTGCCAGTCAGTGTGATGTTGAAGTCTCTTTTCAAAACAACCATAAAAGCTTCAGAATCTCTTTCTTGTAAAAGCCATTTGTAAATTTTAAGGTGAGAGCAGCCTGGAACAGGACATACCACAGGGGAGGCAATGTTATTAAATGCTTTGCTGTTGTTTGTTTGTTTGTTTGTTGTTGTTGTTTGTTTTTCTTTCCTTTTCTTTTTAGAGTTCATAGCCACCATTAAGTACAACAATAGAGATATCATCCAAGTTTGCCAGGACAAATAACTAACCATCTGCCACAAAAGTCTCTTTGTTAGGTGAGAATATTAGCTTTAAGGACATTATAACGTCTGATTTCCTGATTGGAGCTCTCTACAAATAATGACTTTAGGGATTGTGTCATCCTGTAGACAAACTACATGACCATTCACCTGTGATTATTTTAACTTCAGTGCCAGTAATAGTACAGTGCCCCAGAAGTGAAGAGCTGGGTATCATGTCCTGCAAATGGAATTATTCATCTGTTCTCTAAAGAGCCTGGGGACTGAGCTGATGGAAGCACGTAACAGCAAGGTTGTGTCTAGCAAGGTTGTGTCTATTAAGAATACGCAACCTAAATCTTCCAGCTGGGAGGCACAGTAGTGAAAAGTGCTATGTGATGGTCCTCCTTTGTGGACCATGGACCATCATCATGTGACTTCTATAGATGTCACCTGATTACTAGCCATGCAGGTATACCCTGCTACCATGCACTACCCTGGCATCTGGACCCTTCCATCTAGTTATTATGGCATGTAGATTGTTGATTGTAAATTAATATTATTGTATTTATATTATTGTATTATTGTATGTAGCATAGCCTAGCTAGTACCATTTTCTGTCCCTGTCTCTTCTGTTAGGTCTTTGGTACTGTGGAACTCTTTTTGTAAGGTCTACTTCTTTGTCCTACTAGTACAATTTCTTAATAGCTGCAGTTTTTTTCTGATTTGTCTAAACTATAGCAAAAAACAATTAATTTTCTGGTGGAACAGAAATCCACAGTTGTGGTCCTACAGGAGGCTCTTAAAAACAGTTTTTAAAAGCCATTTTCCTCCAAGGCCTTGATAAATTTTCCATCTAGTTTTGTAATCTGCATTTGCAAAGAGATTTGATGGTGCCCTTGGAATTTTCTGTCCTAGATAACATTTCCATACTGGAAGCACACTGACTTGGTTTTCCAGAGTGCAAACAATGGATTTAGCTATTAGCTTTTAATGTCTGTAGAATTATTTAACCCTGATCCTTGGAAAGACACAATCATGCTGCCCCTAAGGTGCCATGGGGTTCCACTAATGTCATTCATCTGAAGAGTCATTAAGTTAACCAGCTGCTTCTTTGGTGTGCTGTAGTATTTAGTATACATTTAGGTGATCTAGTAGTAACAAATGCTACTAGATCACCTGTGACTTCTAAATGCCCAACAGGCAAAAGAGGCTGCAGGTTATTCTGTGGCACTGGCTGTTCCTAGAGTGTTTCTGAGCGGTAACTTACTGAAGTTCTGTAACTTTCTGTTTTTCACCAATTTTCTTTCCTAATATGTCCACACAGATTATTTAATGCAGTTACATTGTTCTGTCTTCGCTATAATCCAGCCTTGATGTTTCATATGTACAAATTAGGAGCAACTTTGTCCCATTTGTATTGCAATTGAATTATTAGTTATATCTACTACTTGTAAAACCAAACAACTTCTTCAATTTTAAACGTTAAATATCAGAATGTGATGATAGATTTGTCAAATGTGGTGTTCACATTACAGCTTGAATAGTCACATTTAAGTGCTTGTATGAGGATTTTTACAAATATAACAGTGTTGCTTCCTCTAGTCTCTTTGCACACTTAGGAAGCATACTTCTGAATAATTTTTCCTATACTTCTGAATAATTGTTCCTAGTTGAATCTGATGGAAAAAAGAACACATTTCATTTAGGAATAAATAGTATAAGACAATGTCATTTGTTCCTTATATATAGAGAGAGATTAGAAATATCTTTTTTCCTTTAAACATTTTTTTTTCCTATTCTTATGGACTAATATATCCAAATGACAACAAATGTAAAAATATTCATATAATAATAAATTTATTTGAAAAAATAGAAAAAGCAAGTGCCAGAAAATGGCCAATACTGGAACAACAAATGTTAAGAGTGTATAATGAGTGTATTTGTGGAATACTGTGGTTGTTGCGTTGGTTCTTTTTGTTTTGTTATGTTGTGTGTTGTTTTTTTCTTTTTCAGAGTTCTCCTACAATATCCATTTGTTTTAATTAAAGGTCTTTTTGTTTGAAGACATCCAATTTTCATTGGTTCTACTTCTTTATTTTGTTAGATACTATTGGATCCTGCCCACAGCCTGTACAACACTTCTGTGTTCACTTTACCCCTTCATTAATGGGGGAAGTTCAAGCTGCTGCCTGGGTAAAATGGTAAAAGCATCATTGACTTCACTGTCACAGGAAAAAGAGAATTAGAGATTATTAACTGCTAATTTTCACTCCTTTTAATGGGGTTGAAGTCCTAAATTAAAATACATCATATATTGATTTTAATGATGACATGTAATATTACACATGAAGAGGTCCTGTGCTATTGAGGTGTTCTCTGGATGCTGAACAAGAAAAGCACTTAGAGGAAATGTAGGATTTTAGCACAGGATAATGTGAAAGGGGAAACTGGGAACTGGTTGTAATCAGTTGTTCCCTTGTACAAGAACCAGTATAGACAGAACATTGATTAGACTCTAGCCAAACCCAATAAGCAGTCAGATTACTGATTTTAAAATCTGCCACTGTGGTTGTCTTCAGTGGTAGAAAAAAATAGTTTTTCATATAGGTCATAGCTTCACATGTGAACCTCACAGCACAACCTCATCATGTGCCTGTGATCAGTTTGTCCAGCAATGGGCTTTGTGTGGTATTATTTCATATGCCCCCCTCACTGTGCTGAATCCTTTTCTTCTGTCTCTTAGTTGCATTTCCATTCCACCAGTTATATCTCACTGTGATAAGTGAGGATGAGAGAGTAATCCATCCTTTGTGCAGGTCTTATGTCTATCTTCCGTCTACCTACATGTTTTCCTTAAATCCTGTGATTGTTGGGTAAGTGGCAACAGAGACAGATGGAGGATGTCACACCTACATACAAATGATGAAGAAATGATGGCTGTTGGCCATTGACTCAAAGTGACAGAGGCATCCTTAACTTGCACATCAAAGGAGCTGTTTTTAAGGGTGGTGTCAATATCACTGGTTGCTGAAAATGGAAAAGCAGATCCTCAGCTGTCATGTACTCTATCTTTGATTCACTGTGCTAAAACAACAAGCCTGTTACACAGCAAAACTTCCACGTAAAACAAGCTAAGCCAAAAAATGTGAGAGACTAAGGAGGCGTGTAGTACATATTGAAAGTGTCTTGTAAAATGTAATATACAGAAATCTGAAATAAAACATATATTTTTCAGATGAGATCAATTTTAAGGCAGCCATTGGTGTATATATGTATTACATATATATGTATTATATATATATATATATATGTATTACCAGAAATCTGAATCTGAGGATAAGTGACTACCTAATGTTACCTTAACTGGAGCTGACATCAAAATTAGCTTCTTTATAGCAACACTTATGAATTTTATGAAGAACTAGGTAACTCTGTAAAGGTGTCTATAGAAAATGATAGGCTAAACTTGTATATAAAAACTTAACCATATTTATGTAACACAGGAAAAGATAGCTGATGAGGTTGATGTGAGAAAGAACAACTCAAAGGATGACTATAAAATCTACTGTGTTGACAGCTCATGATTAAGTTAAGTAGCATATTCCAGGTGAATAGTTTTTTTTCCATTTAAAATAGTATACGTAATTTTCTATAATTTTCTATTCATCAGTGGGCAAAAAAGGTATACATGGAAGGAGTTGGGGGAGGGGTGGGGAGGAGAAGTTAGGGGGAGGAGAGCAGGAAGGAAGGAAAGGTCTAATGCTTAGAATTTCCTTTAATTAATCAACTTCTTAATGCACAAATAATGGGTGAAATAAGATTTTTATTGTGTGTGATTGTGAAATAAATGCACATGCATTAAAAGGCTGATTAATGCCAGGTTCCTAGTAAATAAAACTACCTTGTCTTTTCCACTACTGTGATATTTAACTTTACTGAATGTACATTCCCTTGCTTCTGACTATTCTGTAGTTATTTCTATTAGTTATCTTCTGAAAGACTATATTGTCCACTTACTCACATAAAAATGCAGTAACTGTCAGGAATTGTCCCACTGATGCCTATGAAGCTATTTGCAAGAGAAACTGCTGGGCAGAGTGGAACTCCATTAAAGGGTTCAAATGAATGATAAAGTTAAATTTATTATTTTACTTGATATATTTCTATCCTCTAACATTGTTCATATTTAATTCCTTTTTTTTTTTTTTTTTTTACTTATATTTCTAACTCCTCATAGCTCTTTCTGTGTCTTGCTTGTTTTTATTTTTCTCTTTCCTCCTCCTAATATTCCTTTTTAACAAGATTTTGTGAGTCACACTGATTCCAGGCAAACAAGCTGCTGTACTGTAAAATAAATAGCCTTGAAATGCTACAAAGTAAATCACTTGCCTTCAAGATTAAGCTAAAATGTTTGCTTGAGCTTCATGTCTGAACATCCTTCCACTTAACCAGATGATAGCAGAGTTTTTGCCAACAAAACATATCTTTACTAAACCAGGGCCATCTTTCAATGAGAACAGAGCAGTATGCTGCCCTCTGCCATCAAAACATGCCTCTAGCCCTATTTATTTATGAGAAGCTTTGTACTGGATACAAACTGATCATGAATGTTATCCAGCTTTATATAAGACATCACATGGTATTGGTAATCTGATACAGGGTTTTAAATGGATAGCTACACTGCCAGTTTTAAGTGCCAGCAGTTGTTTTTTGCTTATTTATTTTTATTTTTGCTTTTGCTATCAAATGATATAGCAGGTACTGCTATGAAATATGCTAACCTTCACTGAGTGTATGCTTCCTGCAGAAGAATTGATATTACTAAACACCTTCATTTTACCTTCTAATTTTAATCTTCTGAACAAAATAAACTATTTTGTATCCTTGAACGCAGCTTCCTAGAAATAGATTGATGTAGGAAGAATAATATACATTTTACTCCCTCATCCCAAACATATTTTTTCACAAGCTTGTGCTTTCAGCATCTTTTCGCTGTGTGATTATTAAAATACTTATGCTTTACAGTTATAGGCCTGGATAGTCTTAAAAATAGATAAGGTTTCAAACATGAAATACTGACTTTTCTTGGTATTTATTCATGTAAGATCCAATTTGATCACCTATATTTGTATTTGTAAACCTAGAGAATCAGCTTTATTTGTGGATTAGGTATATAATTGACATTCACTCCATGCAGACATGGAAGAATCTAACCTGGTGTGAGAAACCTGAAGTGTGACTAACATCCTGAATTTTTGATTTGCAACATAATCTAGAGGATGGATGAGCATTAACATGGAAAATCTAGTCTCTCTTTCCCAGAGGGCACCTTTGTATTATTGTAGCTGGAATGCTTCATGTGCTATATCACTTTGATCAGATAGCTAAAATCTGAACACTCAAGTATTGTAAAGGTAAGGGTAGTAGATTTGATCAATCCCTGGGACTGCTAGTTTCTTAAATCATCTTAGGATAAGTTAAACTAAGCTTTTGGAATTGTTCTATGTGTGTTTAATGGAAGAAAAAATGGCTAATTTGTGCTTGCCTTACTAGAAAGCAGATGGGTAAGGGAAAGAATATTTCAGAGGGAATATTTAAAAATACAAAGACAACCTAACTGAAAATTTTGTAAGCAATTAGATGGTAGTACAGGTAAAGGCATCTCAAACTGGCGTTTCAGTATCCAATTCTTTATCAAAAATTCATTTGCAATTGAAATAGCTCATGAAGAGATGTGACTTGGAGCAAGGAGCAGAGGCATGACAGAACTGGTAAGGTGAATAGTACGCTAAGATTTGTTTGTATGTTTCCAGGAGAGAGAGAGATCTGTAGCTTTGTATGCTTCCCTAACTTTATGCATTAGAGAAGTTGAATAGCGTGACTGAGTTTAAAAGGGGTGACATTAATGTGAAGTCTAAGGATTCTTTATGTGCATAAAACCATGATGGTTCATTCCATGAACAGCTGCTAGCCAATAAGCCTTTCAAAAAGCCTTTTGGAGACAACACTGAAAATCTAGGGCTCCCACTCTCCCTGCAGGATTTGTACACTGAATTTCCAAAAATAGGGCACCTCCAAATGGTGATGTAAATGCTTCATAGGGACCCAATATTGTAATAAATGTGTATCACTGTATCCAACATACCACTGAACTTAGTCCCTAATAAGGAAGTTGCACAATAGGCACTTGAATGTGTTTAAACATATTTAAATGCCATGTTTTTGAAAATAGTTTCAGTCATGAATTTGATTTTCAGAAGTACATCTGAGGTAGTATGGCTACTAGATATTTTCACTCTGGACTTTATTTATGCAGACAGCAAAACTATCACACAGTCTGTATGAGCACTGAATGATGTACATAGTAACTGAAGCCCAGGAGTGAAGCTATGTTAAGAGAGTCTACGAACAGCCTTTATTAATATATTTTTGTTTGTTTTAATTTTTTGGGGCAGATGCTCTTTGTTTATGCTCTACTTGCACAGTGGTTCTGATTGATGTTATGTTCTAATAAATAAATAATAAAACCAATGGATTGTCTTACATTTTGTGCAATTGCTGAAGATTCCATACTAGCACTTCTCATTTTCTGGCAGATGGTAACATAGTTACCTCTGCCATTAGAACAACACAAGTGTCTTTTGTTGTTATTGTTGTTTTGTTTTGTTTTGTTTTCATTGAGAGAATCTTAACAATTAAAAATGTGTCCTTGATAAGCCAGAGGAAAATAGAAACAGCTTATTTGTAATATATATAACTGAAGAAATATATTCACAATGGAAGTAAAATGCTAAAAAGCTTCCTTCTCTCTTTCTCCAAGATTTTTTTACTGTGAAATTAAGGAAGAAACTGCCACTTGCAAACTCTATATGTGTTGAACAGTGGTAGAACTGTCCACAAAAAAGAATATCAAATCTGAGGATTTCTCTTTGTACATCCAACACTAAGGGCTAAGGAACCAGAGCTTAATTACAGGGAGACAAGTACGAGTTGAAAAAATCCTTTGATCATCATACAAATATAAATGCAGTCAATGTTTATCTATATCTAAGGAAGATATTTTAAAATGTGTTTCATTTTTAATTAAGTTAGCACTATTTCAATTGTATGGGTTTCTGGGACTGGCGTACTGCATGTCCCAACTGGTGCATGGGAAAAAAATCATATTCCACTTTAATGAAATTACAAAACATTTCCTTGAGATTTGATCCTGATGCTTAATAGCATTGTCTCATCTTATAGACAACTTAGCTAATGCTGGTGTAATCAGAGACGCCTCTTGCACCACATGAGTTGGAAATATATCAGTTAAGAATGTAACATACGCACCTTCCACTTAAATTTTGTCATTATATTTTGAAGTATCAACATTCCAAACACATTTTAAAGGAGAATAGAAGCTACAGCTAAGTGACTTAAACCACTGAAATTGAATTAACAATAAAAATAATGATGGATATACAACTTCAATGGAACTGACATTCAATTATAACAACTTCATGCAGTGCATTATAAATTTGTCCCATTGTATCTGATTACTATAGTTAATAGAGTAAGAGGCAAAAGCTCTAATCACAATCTTAAATTGTATTTTATGCTTTCTTTTTGATTCTTGATTTGCATGTTGTATACAATAATATATTTACGCAATATTTGACAAACATCTATTTTATTTTGCAAATTGACAAACTTGTCTTGTGTAAGTTGTGCTGTAAGGAGGGCTTTAATGGTTCAATTAGATGGTCTGTTCACTTTTTACAGTATATTTTATTAGTCTAAGTATGGTAACCAGGCTTAAAACCAGGTACTACAAGGTACCTTTTCAGCACAGTGCTCAGGAAATCAACCATGGAGCTCTCATTAACATTAATGGATGCTTAGTGGCTAATTTACTCTGCATCATGGTTAAAACATACTCCCCAGGGTGCTCACCAGGCTGTGTGGGAGATTCCTCCATACTGTTGGTATTGTAATTGTATTTTATTAGCTCAAGCTACAAATGAAAGATTTCGATTCCATGACATCTCTGCTGAACTCTGATTCAAATGGAAAATATACACACCTGTATTCACTATCAATTAGCTGTGACAGCAAGATAATCTGATCAAGAATTTTTGGCAAAAACATACAGTAGAAGAAAGATGTACTATCAATACTTCTAATTTTACATAAATCTGCAAGGTAACTGAATATTTTATTTTATAGTAAACATTAACCACTAAAAACATAAATTTTCAAATTAAATATTCAAAAATTTGTAAATGCTGTTGCAGTTTTAGTTTAGCCTTGTTATGCTTGTGTTTTTGATTAAAAAATGAAGATCATTGAGGGAAATCAAAAGGAATTATGAACTCAGGAGCTATGAAGCTAGAGTTCTTCCAGTCTTAAGTGCTATAATTCTTTAGAACTCTTCCTCCAGCCAAAAAAAAACTTGTTGGGAATGCTTCCGAATTCAGTTCTGAATAATGGATTTTAAAGGAACATTAAGTGTAAACTGGTAAACTATAAGGAACAGGGGAAAGATAGAACAAAGAATCCCATGCTTGCGTGAACAGAAAACACTGGGATAATGCAGGACTTGTCAAAATCAATTTGAATTTTGATTAAGGAAGAAGATTCTTCATTCCTTAACAAAGGACAAAGAAGGAAGAGGGTTGCTATGTACTTCAAATATTTTCCCTAGAAAATATTAAAAATTAATACCACTTTTAATATCATGTTTCAGTACTTAATGAGACTAATGCTGAGCATAAGGACAAAGCCAGGCTTCCTGAAAGATGGGTAAGAACAAAGCACATTGAATTTAATGTATATGTGTATAAGATACAGAGAGAGATGGAGAAGATGACATGGTTCCCAGAATATTGGAATAGAAAATCACAATCAGGCAGAATGAGTTAGGAAATCAGAGTGGCACCACAAAACTGCAAAATAGTATTAACATTTAAATATAACATTTAAAACAATAAAGGAAATATATGGCTTATGCTAATATGGACTTACCAGTATTATTCAATCAGGCAAAAACTTGAAAAATATTGAATACATAAAAAAGAAGAAAGTAAACAACATAAAAGTAAGGGCTGATGGATTATTTCAGAGCAACCACTTACATATTTTTTGTAAGATACTTGTTTTTTTTGGATAAGAGAAATGCAAGCTGGTCTGATTTGTTGGGACTTCAGAGATGCATGGGAAATTATTGGTTACACTGAAAAGTGGGATTAATATGGAACTCTAGAGTGAGTAAGGAACTGGTGAGAAGAGAAATTAGTAGATTATATATAACAGGGTTTGTAATCATCAAAGGCATTTATTAGTAGTGCATTGCTTGTGCATTGCTACCTTGATGACAGTATAGATACCAAAATGTTATTTTTCATACAACTTCTTAGCCCCTTTTCATTTTTCTTTCAATATATTTTCCTCCAATATTGTCTGTAATGCCACACTAAAGAGCAGCTAATACAGAGTCTGTCAGTTAAACTCATGTCATGAAAGTCACAGATTCTTAGAATTCACAACAGTGTTATTGTTCTAGTACATTATACTGTTTAGCATCACTAGTCCATGATACCTGATTTTTATTTATTTATTTATTTATTACACAAATCCTCTTCCTTGTTGTACAAATACATGCTGAAAAACATGGTATTTGCCTTCTTGTAGTTTGGACTAGCATCTCACCAAAAGCATACATCAAAATCTTTGAAAAAGTATGGATAAAACTGATCTGGAGTAGCTTTGTTTAAGACAGAGAAAATAATTACCTCAAAAAATAAAATAAAATAAAATAAAATAAAATAAAATAAATATATATATGCATATATATATATTATTGGTTCCAGATATGTTTACAGAATGTCTTGGTAGAATCTGGCAGCATATTTTCAATGGATATCTGCCCAAGCATAACTAACAGATATATTACAATCTCCTATAGTGGATGAACCGTAACAGATGCAAGGAAGTAAGTGGTGCAGGAAACACACTGTATAAAATATGATATATCACAGTTGGAAGGCTAGTGTCTTTCATTTCATAGATACAGAGATTGAATATGTGTAGTGGTTCACAGCAAGTAGAGAAAGGTAAATGTGGTTTCACTTGGAGAAAGTGATGACAAAGCAAATTTCTGGGCTGGGAATGGGATAAAGCAGCTGTAGTCATACAGTCAGAACACGGTCATACAGGTTTTGTCTACCCTTCAGCATTTGCTGCTGTGTGATCATGGTGATCTGTGGTCTTTAAAAAAAAAGAAAAGTGATTTAGTGCACAGTTGCAGCCATAGGTTTCTACTAAATTTTAGCTTTTTGTTATATTAATGATGAGAAAGAAAGAAACTTCCACCATGCAGTTTCAGAATGTCTGTTGTTTAAGCACTGTCAATCAATATTCATTTACAAAACTGAGCCAACTTTTTGTGCTAGGAACTAATTTAGAATGTTTGTACTGGGTCTCCTCTGTCAAGAATGTAATTTCCATCCCTATATTCTGTAGTATTAGCAGTTTCATTAATTTGTTTCTTCTTAGGTTGAGAGAAGACTGAAACTGGTTGTTGAGCAGGTGAGGAATTGAGCCTCACCCACTCAACTTATAGGAAAGTGCAGCAGGGAACAGCTTGTTCTTAAATAGCACAAGAGGAAATAAAAGTGCTGCATCCATCAGTATGATGAAGAAACCTGGAAAGAATAGGCTATCAAGAGAGTCTCTTAAAATTGTAAAATAGTTTCCTCACATCAGAAAGGATATGGTAAGATGACTAAAACTGTTTTTCCAGAAGGGTGGTCATTATAGAGTAGGCTGTGTACAAAGGAGCATCTAGAGTTCTTAGAATATGTGTGCTCCCATTTCCACGAGGTGCTACCTTTCACCATTGTAAAAATCAAGTTTTACCAATGCTCTCAGGAAACCTTCAATGCTTCTATGAAAACTAATAATTCCAAGAAAACCTGACTCTACTGAGGAAAATAGAAACCTACTCAGTGGCTGCTATAGTCTGACTTTTCTCTCTCATTAGCAATAAAATAAAATAAAGTGAAAGTATAAATAAAACATTTTGTACTTAGCAAAGATCAGGTCCATCTTCAGCCTTTTGAAAAGGTGAGCACCAAGTGTACTATTTGCAATAAGCATCAGTTTTTAACTGTGTAAAGAGATGGAAATGAGCCAGTTTAGTTAATGATAAACAGGAAAATGTATCATGAGTCAGCATGGTTTGTAAATGCACTTTGACACTGAAGAACCCTCAGGATTAAAAAGCATATAATACACCTAGCATCGTTATACTTACCAAATACAAGTCTGCGCAATATACCAAACCCCTCTATTCCCTATATTAAATAGTTTTGATGATTTGGTCTTTTAGAAAAAATCAAATATTTTTCCGTCAGAACATGCTCATCTAATGAAATTGAAGGGATGAACATAAACATACTGTCTGAATTTCCCTAAATTCAGATATTATATTGAGCTGCACATACAGTTTTTCAAAACGATGAGATACTACTTCATAAAAATAAAATACTTTCAGTGTAATTAAAAAGAATACATTAATATATTTGACATTTCCCATGTTATTATTTGCTTTATCTTTCATTTTTTCTCTTATTTTGTCAGAAGTTGATTTCTGTTGCTCTTTCCTCTGTGGTATTAAAAGGAAACTAGAAGTTTTCCAAGAAATCTGATACCAAGTTTTAAGAGTGTTTGGTCTCACTTTGAAGACTGTATTGAACATAATTTCTGTGGCTGCAGTCATCCAACTTATTTTCTCTTTATGGTCCTTCAGGTAGAACATGAATAATCAGAGTATGTGTAGTGAATGTAGCATACGCAGAGGGGACAGCAGTTCTACTGCAGCTACTACATTGCACTTCCTATCTTTAACAATAGCCTTAAAAAAAAAAAAAAAAAAAATCTAATCTTGTCTCATCAGTGCCTGATAAATCTAGAACACAGAAATGATTGCTTAGGAAAAATTTACAGTATTAAGCTTACTTCTGTACTAGAAACAGATAAAAGTTTACTGGGTCTCTCTCCTTTTTTTTTTTCTTTTTTTTTTTTTTTTTTTTAAACTACATCTATGTGGTGTGCTGCTGTCCTGCCTGGACAAAGCCTTCTAATACTGGAATCTGGATTGAATATGAGATGTCCCATATTAGTGTGGTTGATGTACAGGCTGATAGTAAATTTATGTTGTTTCATATACTTCCTGGTCACATTCTTATTTACAATTTCCATGTCTAACTCAGGCACACTAGGGCACTGTATGGTATGAATGTTTTTAGATTGCTGCACACAGCAATCTACAAGTTGCCAGTATGCAGATAATTACATCTTAAATGCTGTACCTCAGAGCACCTTGTTTGGCTCAGGTGGTACTTTTTGAAAATCTTTGTAACTTAGACTATTGCAATCAGGAAACACAAATCTATATATAATTTTCCTTTTCTTCTTGCTCCTATTTAACCTGCTTCCCACCCAAAAATGAATAATACTACCCTGTAACACTGAAAACAATGCCTGGCAATATCATAGTATGTCTACATAGCATACATGTATGTAGCATATGTATAGTATATGGACCATAGTCTCAACAACTTTCTGCTCTCATTTCATAAACCTGTGCATCTTTTGCACATAACCACAGATTTGTAGTGTTCTTTACATTGAGCAAGTGAACCATTTTTTCTGGTTATATAAACTAAGTGATGCTGTAGCTGCATGGTATGACATAAACATATCTCTTGTATATTTACAGGGCGCAGAATACAGTCTAGTTTAATTATGCAAAAGTATTTATCTCTCCCCTATTACCATATCTGAAAAGTACATTACCCACTCCCACAGTTAAATGTGTCCTCATATCAATTTCTCCTATGTAGTGCTCAGTATAGTGCTTTACATTTTCAAAGTGTTTTACAAACATGAACTAATTAACTAATGCATGTCATTATGAGCTTGTGAATCTTGGATGTCAAAAGGAAAAAGACAAGGCAACCATAGTGGATTAAATAAGGCACAGATTAAATTGCCAGCAGAGCACAGCACCCCCTATTTAGCAAATTTCTCTACAGCATACACAACTATTTGACGTGCAGTATTGTTTCTTGCTTCTTTTTCCTGGTGAGAAATACCATCACTTGGTGGTAATTCTTCACTTCAATTTAGGTGCCATAATTCTTGGGGCCAGTCCCAACCTCATGTCACATGTCTGCTCCTGCTTTAATCCATGTGAGCATAAGATTCTTCTGTCCTTGAGGCATGGACATGATAACATTTATTCAAAGCTGTACTCATTGCACAGTCTCAGAATAGAATTTAATATAAATGCAGTAATCAACTTCTGATTCATAAACAATACTATTTTTTCAATTTAAATCATAATCATAGTGTGAAAGTTATGAGACATAATTATAGGAGATATTTATGTCCTGTGATACAGTTCTGATTTCTAACAGAGTATCTGTCTATAAAGGTATCTGATCTCTTTCCTGAGAGAGTGTTCCTTATGTATTGAGTGAAGACCATGACCATCATCATTTTCTTTCCTTGTATTTCTTCAGATAGGGGCAGAACAAATTGTTGTCTAGATGAATTTTTATGCCTGCTTGTCCTCCTTTTTCCAAAGCATTGTATGTGTACACCTACACATGAATATAAGGTATTTACTTTATATGAATGAGCTACAGGCCTTTGATTCAAAGAAGAGTTCCTGATATGTAAACAAAATCCTAAATACCAGGTTTTCGTGCATAGGATTGATGGATCTATGTTCATGTGACAGGTGAGAAATCTGAGCTTCCGGTGCCTCTAAAAGAGACTGTGAAGCCATTCTGCCTCAGGAAGTAGGTGGATTTTTTGGCACACTTTCACAGTGTTGTAATCCTCCTCTACAATGAGCAAAAAAGCATCAAGATATGCAAGGAGTTATATGGTAGTCTGGTTTACTGATTCATCAAGAAAATCATATTGTATATCGCTCACTAGGTTCCGCTTAGCAGAATAAAAGACTTTAAAAGCTTCACTAAAGGAGAAAGCTGCAAAGGGAAAAGGGAAAATAGTGAAACAGCTAGATTTATAGGTGTGATGATCAGGACAATCACAGCAGGCTGCTCTGCCTTTACTTATGAATAGCTGGACAGGTTTGCTGATATTTTTGTAATGTGAGCTTGTAATATAAAAGGATTGAAATCAACTTGCTGAAGTTATTCTTATTTAGCAAGTTTATAGATTTCTTTTCCAGTACTTTTATTGTCTTCTGCTCTATATTCGCAAGCCCAACTCTTCAGTAAATTTTAGGGTGGGGAAAGTTGTAGGTAAAAGACATCTTAATAAATGCTGGATAATAACAAAAGTTCTGACAATTTAAATTGATTTTGTAGCTCAGTATTAATAATTGTGCAGCTATTATACAGCTATTAATGATGATACAGCTATTATAATTACAGCTATTGTAATAAATGAGGAAATGGTTTCACTGGCTTAAGCAGAAACATTATAGTATCATCTACATGAAATGGCAGTTTTCCCCCCTCCTGCAGATTCTTCATTAGCACAACCATACTTGCCTAGTAGTAGCACCTAAGAGTTGCTTGTTGGTATGAAAGCATTTCTGACAACAGTGCCAAGTTGCCTTGTACTTAATGTGAAGAGGCCTGAACTATAAATATTTTCATGACCTTTGTGAATGCAACCAGATTGCTAATTTTAAATTATAAGTATTTAAACAGGTTGGAAAAGCCACTGTACCACTAAAAATTTGCTATTAACATTTTTTTTTTTCAAAAATGTATGTTTAAGTGATTAATTACTTCATGTTACACTTGTCATAAATCTCCCTGGTAAATAGTGGTCCCCCATCTGTCTGTCTCATTGCCACATTGTGTCATGATTTAGGTATAAGTATAGTTCCAAATATGTTGAGAAGGCAGGGGATGTCAGAGAGGCAGGGGACAGAGGTCCACAGAATCATAGAATCATAGAATGGTTTGGATTTGAAAGGACGTTAAAGATCGTCTAATTCCAACCCCCTGCCATGGGGTAGGGACACCTTGCACTAGACCAGGTTGGTCATAGCCCCATCCAACCTGGCTTTAAACCCTTCAAGGCATGGGGCATCCACAGCTTCTCTTGGCAAACCGTTACAGTGCCTCACCACTCTCAGAATAAAGAATTTCTTCATTATATCTATTTGAAATATACCCACTTTTAGTTTAAAGCCATTTGTCCTTATCTTATTGCTACACTTGCTGACAGAATGTCCCTCCCTAACTTTCTTGTAGGCTGCCTTCAGGTACTGGGAGGCTGCTATAAGGTGTCCCCAGAGCCTTCTCTTCTCCAGGATGAACAACCCCAACTCCCTCATCCTGTCTTTGTAGGAGTGGTGCTCCAGCCCCTTCATCATTTTCAAGTCTGTCCTCTGGACTTGTTCTAATAGGTCCATGTCCTTGTTGTGCTGGGGACCCAAGAGCTGAACACAGCACTACAGTGCTCTCCACGAGAGCAGAGTAGAGGAGGAAAATCACCTCTCAGTCTGCTGGCCACACTCCTTTTGATGCAGCCCAAAATATGGTTGGTTTTCTGGGTTGCAAGCACTTATTGCCAGCTCAAAGTGAGTTCATCAACACCCCCAGGTCCTTCTCATCATGGCTACTCTCAATCCATTCCCCACCCAGCCTGTATTTGTGCTTGAGGTTGCCCCTGCCCAGACACAGGACTTTGTACTTGGCCTTGTTGAACCTGCTGAGGTTCACACAGGCCCACCTCTCAAGCCTGTCCAGATCCTTCTGGCTGTCATCCCTTCCCTCCAGCATGTCAACTGCACCACACAGCTTGGTGTCATTGGAAAACTTGCACTCAATCACCCTGTCCATGTCACTGGCAAAGATGTTAATCACAGAATTAAACGGCACTGGTTCCAATACCGATCCCCAGAAAACAATGTCCATTTGTTTTTTTACACAAGTCTTTAGACAAGGAGATTGACTTTTCATTGTATGCATAGTGCCTCACAAAATGTTCTCACAGATTTCACCAACCAAAGCTCTGGTACCTGTGTCTACTACAGTGCAAATAATAACTGTATTCAGTTCAGTTCATGTTGCTTATTTTGATCTATCTTTAACAAAAGGTGATGGATCAAATCATACTTTGTGGCTAATAAATAGTGCCCTAGTGCAAAGGTTCTAAATAAGATATTTTGGCTGCTAAAGTGGGGACACTTTTTCCAGAGATAATGAAACTTTTATAAAGCTGGATTAGTCCCTATCTATCTTGGGGGGAGAATTTTATAATCAAGGCTTAACGATATGAATGTCTATGGTTGGTACATTCAAGGACATCTTTCTCAGCTTTGTGAATAAAAGATATTATCACCTCATATAAAGTAGGAAGGAGAGATGAGGTGCATGAACCTGAACTGTGCATCTGGGGCTAGTTTAAGGCACAGTGCTTTGTAAAATCTGATAGTAAAACCAGACTTCCCTGGAGCTTTATTTGGCAGTTTAGAAAAAGCCTGTTTTAATTCGTCATGCAATATATCCACATCTAGTATGTATCCCTAGGCCAGGGATACATGGAGAGGTTTAATTCACTGAAAACAGTCTGAGATTCTTACAATAACTTTTATCTTAGAAGCACATGGGTAGATGTACAATTAACCACAAACCTACCTATTCAAAAATAAGAATAAACTTTTTCTTCTACTGGATATAGCTTGTGCTTTCACATTGCCTTAATATTTAAAATTAATAATTAGGTAGTAATTTTGTCCTTTCAGTCTTACACAAATCAGCAAAACTATGTCTTCCATTTATACTAATACTTGCTCATGTATACAAACACTTTCCTTGTTTCTAAAGGATGCTTGTTGTGGATCATATTTTGTATATAATTCTGTGGCAACCACTATTTTGCTGTTTATCTCTCCTAAAAGAAAAACAAAGCAAAACAAAATAGAAAATAAAAAATCTCTGGTTCAGTCTGAAGAGGGAGGTCATTTACAATCATGACAATACAGCTGCAAAGACCTCTGTGTTTCTTGAATTATATTTTTACTTTATTCAGTTGAAGGGAGCGTGCAAACATTTTTTTTCCATTTTCTCTCTGGAGCTTTTCATTTTTATTTAGCTATACAACATGTACTGAAATGAGGCATATGTATATATGTTTTAATGACAGGTCTGTTCATAAAAAGATTAAAATGAGGTACCAAATGTTTAGTCAATTGTTAGGCTCTTTGATTAGATTCAACAGATCAATAGCTTGTTATTTTCATGAATTACTGTAATTCTGGCACTTTTCTGCTTGCTTATACATATGTTGTTTGCATTTATATTGTAATTTGCCTTGCAATTGGTGATATTATCTTAAAGAAACACTGAATATTTCCTCAATATATAGGGTTCCCTACAGTTAGGTTTTCAACAGTCAAGCTCAAATAAACCATTTGAATTTGAGTTATTAATAGAAATGTTTTTAAGGAGTTTTAGAACTTTGAAAAGAAACCATTTTAAATGTGTCTGTGTTGAATATATCTACAGCTCAATATGACATCCCTAGTAATTATGTTCTTGAAGGCTGACTATGAAGCATTTAAAACAGAAAGAATTTCAGAATCTAGGGCATTGGGGCAATAAATGCAACCAACTACACTGGGGCTTAGGGGAGCCATAGTTTCTCACCATGAAGTTCATTGAACATGAGCTGATCCTTACCTAGAGACCATCAGAACTTCTTAGGAAAACATTCTCTGGAAGGCAGGGATTTTTTGTAACCAAAGCTTGTGCTGGGAGCTGAATTCAGACAATGCTTTTGTCAGGAATGACTTTGTGATGAAAGTGAAGAGAGATGCATCAGACTCACAGCCCCAGGTACCTAACAACCCAGAAATCAGGGAGTCCCTCATGAGTGTGTAGGACCAGGTTTAGGTCTACATATTGGCTGATTTTGACTGGGAATTGGAATGTGGATAGTTCTGTGTCTCGAGCATGTCTTTAACAGGGAATGTCCTCATTAAAAGGTGAAAACAGGTAAGAGCTCCTGTTCCTGTTTGCTATTGTATGAGAGAAGATATATGTTCATTCAAGAACTGTAGAGTGCTGTGGTAACAGTGAAACTCCTAAGCCATAAATTTATTGATAGAAAATACCTGGTAGAAAATACCAATATAGAAATACCCTATCTACCTTTTTCAGAAACATCTACCATACCTCTCCCAGATCCCACTAAATCTGGAGTTATAAATGTGTAAATAGTTAAACATTAAGTCACTTAAAGAGAAGCTGTTTAGGAAGTGTGTATAGCACCTGTGTTGTAAAAAGCATAATTTCAAAATTTGGGGCTGAATTAGATACCTGCTTCAGTATTTTTCTGTTCTCTTTCTCCTCTCATTTTTTATTTTTTTTTTTTTTCCTGTTGACTCACTGGTAGAAGATAATTCCAGAATATCAGTTTGATGTGATGGAGAATTTTGATTTTCTGGATAGGTAATAGTCTTCATATTACATCATACAAGACATCCAAAGTGATCTGAGTCAACTCCTGGTGAGCAACCACTCTTCAGTGGTTGTCTGGAGAAGGATAACTCTTTTTTTGGAGTTCAAAGCACTTAACTAGTCTGGGTTAAAAAAAAAAAAATACCTTCCTACCACAAAGTATAAAACTTGAACAGTGAAGTACAGTAGGATAATAGGATGTAGGAATAGTAATATATAGTGAGCTAGAGGAGGAATATAATAACAGAAATAAGGAAAATAGTATGATACTTAGAACACAACGATTTTTAAAGGCCAACTAAAAGCCAGATAGTATCCAAGTGCTTTCTAGGAACTGTGAAAGGAAAAATCAGTAGCTGAAACTACGGGTATTTCCATATATATTTACTGTGTGAAGAGTTTTTTCCTTTTCTATTTAAAAAAAAAAATATTAAATGCATTAGCTTTACTTTATAATTTCCATTGCAGGAGCATATGTTGGATATGTGCCTACTTGTAGCTTTATTCAGACAGTTTCTTCCTATTTTACCAGCTTTTTATCATTTTTAATTGCATGATAAATAGTACAGATTACAGATTTTTCCTGATTAGTGTTGCTACTGAGGCATTCACTCTTGGAATACAATTACAAGAAAATATTTATTTACTCCATCTTTAGGATTGCTGGAATAATAATAATAAAAAAATAATCATGTCACTTTGTAAATCACTTCAAAAAAACATTTTTGTTTTGCCAGATCTTATGTTTCATACAGACGGCATGCACCATGTTAACAGTCAAAATAGTGTATCCATGTAACATCAATATTTTATATGCAACCATTCCATAAGCTATAACCTTGCAACTTAAAACAATGATCTTCTGTCATAATAAAGATAATTAGGGATGAGCATCCCCATTCTGTTCATTTTTGATCTCCTCTTAATCTCTACAAGTAAGAATATTAGACTCCAGTAATCCATAGATAATATGGTGGGAATGACTCACCACAGTTATGTACTGTGATCAGATTAGTTACCTCACATACATTCTTTTTTCATTTTCCTGCAAATGTGAAAAAAATCCAGTTGGGGGGGGAGGGGGAATTATTTTGCTTTATTTTTTTTTTCAGTCCATCTGAAAAGCAGTTATTTGTAAGAACAAATTTAAGTGTAGTTCTGAGTGTTGGGGGCTTAAATTAATTATATCACAAATTAGAAAAAAAAAATAGAAATTTATAAGTTGAAATAGAAATTGAAAACTATTTGGGTTCTTTTCTCATTTATTGGGAAAGTAAATGGGATTTTCATGGGGGACTTTATACGTATGAAATATTAACAGCAGGGTTTTGAAGATCTGACATTTATCCTTGTAAACTGTGAACCTACACTATAATTACCTTCATCGAAATTCTAAGGGTATTGTCTCACTTAAAGCCTACAAAACTTCAGCAAACAGCCTGCATTCTATGAAATTTCTCACTTGTTCAGATTAAACAAACTCAGTTTCTCCAATCTTCACATCTAAATCAGGTTTTCTAAAACCTAATTCATTGCTGTTGCTTTCCTCTGGACTCTTTCCAGTTGATCCACATCTCCCTGCCAAAAACTGCATGTGATACAGCCAGAATCAAGTAGAGTGGAAGGATGACTTCATGAATCTAACATGACATCCTATTTGTACACTGACTCTCCATCTTTGTATTTATATATCACAGTATGTTGTTTGCTTTTTTCTTCACACCACTGAGGTGCTTTTAAAAAATGTTAATTTCTTATCCTCCAAACACTTACTCACATGCTTAAATGGACTTGAGTTCAAGGAGACAATTCATGTGTGTAGATCAATGCACATACTTAAGCATTGCAAGGGTCAAGGCCAAATATTCCTGGTAAGGAGTTGTTATTAACCAAACTGAAGAGCCAACTTGATTCAAACATACAGTAAGCCAATAGCAGAGCTCTCTGGTATAGTTAAATCTCTTCTAATCTTCACTTCAAATGTGGGATCCAAATGTACCATTGTATGACAAACTAAAAATTGTAATGCCAGTGTTCTGCATCATGGATACACTATTACCTCATGGAGAGAGGGATTTTCATTTCTAATCTAGATCTGGTTTGCATTTTTGATAATTGGAATATATTTTGCTTCACTGACTTCCAATGTTTTATTAAGATACATAGCAACACTTCCAGATTCAGCATAAAAGCAGACTATCTATTAAAAATTTTACAAAAAATTATTCTGATATTCTGGTAATAGATTAAGCAGCAATATATTGCTCAAATAAAATGTGTTAGTTTCAAATAAGCTTCAGGAAAAACAATATCAAAATAATATCTAGTGCTCAGCTTCCATTGATTTTGTCACAAGGCCATTCAGTAATTAATAGTAGCTTTAATACTAATCGTTCATTTCTTGGTTCGTGCTGTCTCAGGTGTTTACATTTGTATTTTTTTTTCTTTGTAAATATCTTGTTACAATTTTTGTAGACATTGTTAAGTACCTTTTATTCTAAATATTTATTTTCTGAGTAATTTATTTAAAAATTCTTTTTAAATGGTTTTACTTCTTTTATTTAGACCTATGTGACTATGTAAATAAACATTAACTTAAAGATACCATTACTGAACTGCTTTTAAGAATGTTTGGTACATAACAGCTGACCCATCATGATGTGATTACTCATGTTGCCTTCATTTTTATTTCAACCAGAATGCAGGGTTTTCTTGGTCCTATTGTAAGAGCAGAAAAACAATTATTTTATGCATGACTGATGATAGCGATGGAGACTCTATATGGGACACAGCAGGAAGCTGAGAACTGCTTGATGCTTCAAAATAGTGTGTACTTACAGCACATTCAAATGTTGTAAACCCTAAGTGTGCTGCTAAATTTTATTTGTAACTTTAACATTTGTATTCTGCTATATATTTTTAATTTTAATGACATGCTGAAAACATACTTTTCAAAAAGTGTATAATGCATCAGTTTTAAAGCAGAAATGAATTCTGACGAAGTGGATGCTTTACTAGGCAAACTGGTGTTAGAAGTTAATTGGGTTTGACTAGCAAGTCCAGTTATTGGCACAATTTATAAGCTTTTGCAGAACTGTGAGCATTCGGCTATCATACAGTAGTATGCACAACGTGAGGCCTGACAGTAAGTGCTTGCTATCTGACAGTAAATAATGAATCCTGGTTAAAAATATATATATATATATATCCTTATAAAATGGACTCTTTTTGAAATAAAAGATTATTTTTCAGGATGCCTGAACATTTATTACATCAGCAT
This sequence comes from Aythya fuligula, assembly GCF_009819795.1. Taxonomy (NCBI): domain Eukaryota; kingdom Metazoa; phylum Chordata; class Aves; order Anseriformes; family Anatidae; genus Aythya; species Aythya fuligula. The sequence goes on from NC_045560.1 coordinate 111,586,389, forward strand.
ATAATTAACTTTTCATTGTCTTTATGTGCTGTGCCAAATCTGTTACAGGAATGGTCAGTTATTGCTTCTTTGTGAGGTAAAAACACTAGCATAGAAAAGATTTGTTAGGAAATATTGTTATAATTATAGTGATTATTCTGTAATTTAGGAAGCTTCTTCCTTCTTTGTGAAACACAATGCTATAACTTTAAATCCTAAAGTAGTATTTCATAATTACACTTGTCTCTTGCATTATAATATTTTTCTTCATGTGCTTGAAGTAATTTCTACAAATGTTTAGACATACAACTGATTTAATTGCTTCAATATTTCCTTTAGGACCAAGCATCAATTTGATATCACTGACTGAAGAAAATAATGCATAAGTCAAATACTGTGTGTTGCAATTTGTTTTTACTTAGAATGTAGTGAGTTAATCTGAAGAAGCATTTAAACACCTTACATGTAACCACTGTGGTAAAGAGTGCAAAGTTTTGCAACTAAATGCAGTTTCTTCTAAGAGAAAAATCACTTAATTTGCCTTCACCTGTGTGACAATCCTTCTCATGGGCACTGTGAGCATTAGAGATTGGTAATACATCTATCCCCCTAGTATTTTTATTTAATTATTAGAAGCCTAGAGAAACCTACCTCCCTTGAAAGCTTAACTGTTGATATATTCCATTTTCCTGCAGGATAACCAACTCTTGGCAATTGCCCTGGAGCCCAGAATTTGCCTTTGCAGGCTCATGCGTGCACATCACACCACCCGTCTCTTCCCCTGACTGCCAATTCCATTCCAATGAGCTGGCAGGGTGCTCAAATTCACATCAATTCTGTTCCGTGATATTTTCATCAAATTGCCAAGCCTTAATTGCATAAGTGGGCTACATGCTTTTTGTTGGTGTTTTCTTTTTTTTTTTTTTCTTTTTTTTTTTTTTGTGTGTATATGTGTGTGTGCTTGCACACCATTGTAAATGGGACTAAGCTACATGATGCTGTCTGTAGGATATTTACATTTCAATATTCTCCATCTATTATTTTTTTTCCTGGGGTATCACTTTATGTTTTTTCTCCAATGTGTTGTTTTTTGGGGGTTTCTTCCTAACATTTTCACCCAATAGTGTGGTTTTACCCTTAACTTTACATCTCAAAGAGAGATGATTATGTCACTTTATCAGGGTATTCAGAAAATTCTCAAAAATTCTTTAGAAGGCCGAGTCCTTTATGTCTGTTTTCAATGGCTCTTGCTGGGTCACATGACTCAACCAAATGCTCTTATAGAGAGAATAGATATAGATATAGATATAGATATAGATATATAATATACACACTCTTATAGCCCTGTCCACAGCTGTACCTGGAATCATGGTCTTCTCCTATGCTATGCATGTACAAGCCTGAAATCAATTGCCAAGGTGATGCCAACAGCAGTTTCGGTACCACTTCAATGCACAGGATTTGGGAGTTGGGGAGGAGGAGATGGAGGACCTAATCACTAAATAGGAGAAACTTGGGAACCATGTTAAGGAGAAAAGCATAGGCATTAGCACTTCACATTCCCTGTTTCTTTCTGGTTTTGGACAGTTAGTTCTAATATTGGTTTTACAAAGTGATTTTGCTCTGGCAGAAGCATTCTAAAGCACTAAGGTAAGTAACTATATTGTAGTTATAGTTTAGGTGAGGGGAAAAATAGATTCTCTTATTGATGCTGAAAATGAAATCAAAATTTGTTTGCAATGCAAGTAACAAGGATGTAGTAGATCCTCAGTGTAAAGTTGTGAAGTAGAATTATTTTCAACCATCTTTAGAAAAGTACAGTCATTTATCACTCTTCCCATGAAAGTGAGGGTCTTTCTTGAATGCTGACCTAATAGCAAGGAAGAATACCCAGGAAACAGTAGTTCAAACAAAAAGCTCAAACACAAGGCCTATCTATCCAAAAGTTTTCTGATTCCAACGTCCTAAAAATATGTCATCGAAATATGGAAGTTACATATTCTTTGCAACATTTAATGACCATTTTTCTTTGAGTTTCTACATTTATCTGAGGATTGAAAAGTTCTACTGAGCACAGTTCAGTGTTTCCAGGTAAGTCATCTCTAGGCAGTTTAGTATTACAAAGAAAGACCCAATTTAGAAACTAATACTTCACAGTATTAGACATCTCGTAAGAAAACTATGTCTCTCCCCAAACACTCCGGAACTGTAAAGAAACACTTAGTGATATCAGAGAACAATTCAGTCTTATGAAGACTGAATTCATCTCATTTTCTCATTCAATGCTTAAGAACTATTTTATGGACCATATTCCTAGCCAGTAAAAAAAAAAAAAAAAAAGGTTATTATTCTAATTCACATTTGTGCTCTTACGCTGAGTCCTGCACTGAGAACTCAGTGCTTCTGAACATGTTCAGAAAAGTATGTTAAAAAAAGATAAAATAAGACTGAAGGGTTCAACTAGACAGGGAGATTCTTTGTTCTTTGGCAGTTGCTGAGCAAACAATGTATGTGTGTGTGTAAACCAGGAAGTGTTCTCTTCTGTCAGGCATGTTTTAAAATAATTATTGACTTTTCTCCTTGCTGCTGTTTATGTAGAAACATGGCACTATATTTCTATAGTAGGCAAGATGTTCTTGTGAAAAATCACTGTTAACCTCTTCAGTGCCCTGAAGACTGTGTCATGACCTATCAGTGGCAGCACTTTGAACAAATTGCTCATTCATTTGGATGGAATATCAAAATGTACAGTAACCTACACATCCACCTGCATCAGAGGAATACATTTCACTTGCCCATTGAGTATATTACATAGCACTGAAAAGATCAAAGTGACAATTCCTGGCTATATCACTTGTCCTATAAGCGTAATCAGATTATTCAGTACTTTGATTTTTGGGTTCAGCTAACATATAATAAGTATATACTCATGCTATAGAAAGCATGTACTAGAAGGTACTATTTTGCACCTGTGAGGCAGTGGTCTAGTTACTGTAATTAAGGAGAGCTTTCTGACTGAAGTAAAATCATACATCTTAATACCAGCTCACAATTTAAACATTTAAAGTAAATTATGTGTCTCTTCTCTCAGTGGTTTATCATGAACATCATGAGTGCCAGCAGTACCTAAGATTTGAATGGTTCCTGCATAACTAGTCACAGAGCAGCATTTGGGGTTTTTGCAGGAGTGAAGTCCTGGCTTGTTGCCCAGCCTTCCCTCTCTTTTCCTCAGGGCTGGAACTGTCAGGGGATTCCCCAATAACAATCAATGACCTGCTGGCTCTTCTGGCAGTGTGCCACAAAGTTGTGAAACTGCTGAGAATTACATGTCCTGATTCACCCTCACATATGCCAGAGAGCTTCAAGCCCAGAGAATATTCTAACCTGTTAAACAAAGATAATGCACATAAGTCGACTTTTTTTTTTTTTTTTTTTTTTTTTTTTTTTTTTTTTTAGCACAGGGTAAAATATGTGCATTGGCTAGTGGACTGTTAAACAAGCACACACTGAGGACTCATTTTGCGTTGTAGTTTACGGATACAATAGGATTTTTTTTTAATATCTTTCACACCAGTTTTTGTTTCATTTTAATGTGAATAATAAAATCTTAACTCAGGCTTCAGCTCTTTTTGTTTGTTTTAATGCTAAACAGTTCTTGGCATTTTTTAATCAAAGGCGATGATAACGATAACATCAATTTATCTCAGCCTTCCTGTCTCATTTTAACTATTACCTTAAACTGTCTTCAAGATACAAGCGACAGATTGCCCCACTCAGTATTCAGCTCCTCTTTACACATATCTCTCTGTTGTGAGATTTTTTGTGGTACTTTTTACAGTGAAATCTTGGGTCAAATAATTGCTATCTTGTACATGTTTAGTCCTGTTATAAGTGAAGTCTCAACTCAATCTGAATTTAGTAATATTTATAAAAGGAATATTTATAAAAGGTATAAAAGGCAAGTAAACAGCGCTGGGTGTGCGGGGAGTCTACACTCCACCAACACACACACACGAACATCAAAATTTCTAAATATATAGAACATTGCTTTTACATACTAAACCCGAGTATGCCTATACATATGTACAATCAGGATAGGTAACAAACAATCCTATAAGTCCCATGACTTAACAGTCTCCATTTTCCATTCCTTTTGAACAATATGTCTTGCTTTAAGTTGTCAAGCAACTCGGCCTTCGGGCCTTATGTATCCCGTTCTTCGCAGATCGAAGAAAAGCATATCCATCTCCTTTTCAAGGCTAATAGGCCTGGGTCAAAAGGCACGTCCAGGTCAGCAGGGGGCGGAACAGCAAAAGCCTGCGATGGCTGTAGCAGCAGAGAGGCCGATGGCGTAGCAGTCGGATCAGTAAAGGAGCCCGCAGCTCCCTCACTGTCTGGCAAGCCACACGTTTCTGACTGTGGCCCCACATGGCTCTTTAAGGCCTCAGAGACTGCTCGCCAGGTGCTGAGCAATCCCGCTGCAACCTTGTCGTCTTTAGTTGCTGAGTCCCACACCCCGACCTCAATTTGGTCCCATATTTCAGGATCATAAACTGTCTGATTGTTATCAAGGAGAATAAGCTGTAAGGTTACCAGGACAGTCTTTGTTCCTAAGGACGTATGATTCCCCATAATGTGCAAGCGTTTACCAGCGAGGGGCAGTTGTGTGCGTGGGTCCGCTTCTCTCAGCTGGAGCTTCTTTCCATCTCCAGTGTGCCCGTTTCCAGCGATTTTCTGTACGAGCTTCTTTGAGCAGTTTGCTGAGTCTGGCTGAACCGATCTTCATGAGGCGACCAATGTGCCTGTTCCTGTCCTGGTCTCCTTCTGCCAGCCTGTTCCTTTTCATTCCTTCTTTCTACTTCGCTTTTTTTTTTTTTTTTTTTTTTTTTTTATCTTGAGGACAGGCTCCCCTCTTATACCCTTCACCCCACAGCAGTCCTTTTCAAAACAACTTTTCATTGGTCAAACAACTTTGCATATTACAAACAACTACAAATTACAAACAATTATAAACAACTTCAGCAACAGCAAACACCCAGAAACTTCCATGCCTTAATGGCTGGAGAACAAGCAACCCGAGACTGCATGGAGTCTCCTGAATCACCCTTCTTTGTTCCCTCTAAACTCTTTTACATTTCTGATGGCCTCATCGTTAAGAGTCTAATGTTATCATTAACCACGGGACTTTCCGACCCCCATGGCCACACTCCCACATCTCCCCCTTCTTTATTAATATCAACCATTTTCTCGACACGAATTACCACTCCATATATAACAGTCCTTTCCTGAAGAAAGTTAATTTATGGAAGTATTGCAGGATTAACCTTAATGTAAATGAGAGTTTAGTGAAATATTTTTCTGGGACTAAGACTAATATTCTTACAAAACCCGGTTTGAAACCCTTATATGGCTTATGTTCCATGAAAGTGTTAGAAGGCTGAGTTATAAGAGTTCATGAATATTTAACACAGCTTTCTGCTATGGAAGTTAATATTGTGTCTTGGAGTTAGTTGTTTCTCATCCTTTGGGGCACAGTTAAGATACTTCTTCAGGATTCCAAAATATTTTCTTTAATGAAATATTTTACAATTTGCTAGTTAAGTTATAGATATCATCAAGTCCTTTTAGGTGTAGTAGCTATAGGTCATAGATAAATCAGGATACGATGTATAAGTGGATTGATATTGTTGCCTGACACAGTCACTCAGTCACCCATATCTAGGGAAATTTTCAAGATTTTAGAATAAATGATGCTCCAAACACTTGTATTTAGTACTGTAAAATATTTCCTTGTTAAAATCCCTTAGAATTAATTTTTTTCAAAAGATTTATAGCACGTATTTATTACAGATTCATTTGTGATAAAATTTTGCATTTTAATGCACGTCAATTTTTTCTTTATATTAATGCAAACTGCAAAAAAAGTTTTTTTGAGGCTATTCTGTAATCATCCTAGAGATTCATGTATTAGCTACCTCCTTTCGTCATGTAAAACAAATATTTCTATATTTTTAAAAAATTGAATATCATGATAACTCTCCATTTTTATCCTGATCACAAATAAGAGATTGGAAATAGTAATACATTTAACAATATGTATGAGTAGATTATATAATTCATAGATATGGTCATTGAAATTATGAGATCATGTACAGTATTTTTTCATTTGAATCCCCTGATACCAATTGGAGTTCTGAACACTGGATCAGTTACTGAACGTGATTCAGTGGATGGTGGTAAAGTATGAGATTCTTTCCATTGTGTTTATTAAATGGGTGTTTTATATCTACCAGCTATTGACAAATATTTGCTTATAAAATAGCATGTAAAGCACTCTCTCTCTGTTTAAAAAGTACGGTACCAAATTTTAGAACAAATGTTTTAAAACTGGTCTAGCAATACTCAGCAGGTGATCTTATGCTTTTGATGTATGAAAGATGGTTCAGTGAAGTTAGCTTGTGCCTTTGAAGTGAAGAAATGACCTACAGGTAGATGAACAAGACATGTATCACATTTTCTCCCTCTGAACCAGCAGGATAACTAATTTCCCCTTTAAATAGGGAAAATATCTTGGATGAAATCTTATTGAAAAGACTGTGATGCATAAAACTAACCTATTAATTATAGTTAAAACCACTTTCTCAGATTGAAGGAAACATTTGACTAAAACTGCTCAAAAGCTTTCAAACCACTCAGGTGATTTCACTGCAAGGTGAAAAAACCTTGCAGGTTTTTTTTGTTTTGTTTTGTTTGTTTGTTTTGCTTTTATTGTTTTTTCGTTGTTTTGTTTTGTTTTGTTTTGTTTTTTGCAAAAGTCTTTAATAAAAAAGGTGGAATTAATGTAACTAATGCACCATGTATTATTCTACTTTATTCACACATACTCATTAAAAATCCAAGAAACACACAAATAAAAAATATAGCAAAACACAAACTGTCTTTCTACCTGGTGTTAAAAAATGTTGATGCAGACTCTACAAGTATTTCCTTCAAACTTTTCAGTCTCATTGTGTTAGATGTTGGCTAAATGCTTGCTTAGTTAAAGGGTAGGTTTGTATAATCCAAAACTCTTATAACTTCCTGAATCATGTTGCAGATGTCAGGCTGTGTCACGAACACAGGAGGAAGAACAAATACTGTACTCTGCACCATATGTTTTCCCACTGGCCTCACACCTTGTTCCACCCAGAAGCATTTACCTGTGAATGCATAGGTCTGTGACTTCATTCTTCCCCATATGGCAGAGTTGATTGGACGTATATGGCAACAGGCATTTACAAGTTGCCAGCCTTTTTTCTCCCCATACATGGATGGCTGAACAGGGAATTGTGACTCTTTCGAGTCAAATGTTCTTCCTGGTACTGTTTCTAACATCCAAATTTAACCTAGGTGGTCTCACATTCAGAAGAGGAAAAAGTTCTTAAAGATACCTGTTAGTTAATTCAGTTAATTCAAGGAAGAGAACAATATTTACTTTTTTTTTTTTTTTTTTTTCCCACTTATTATTCTGGCAAACATACACAAGTGAAATTCACATTTGAATTGAGATTTCATGTATCTGCTTTGAAACCAAAGTAAATGATTAAGATCACCTTGCAACATAGTGAAAAGAGAAACCTTAATGAAAATCTCTGACATACTATGACATGCACTACACTGTAATAATTGGGTATGTGAACAAACTGAATGCAACTGTACTGCTGTTTTACTGTCACTAACAGAGATGGCATTAAATACTTCAGCAGCTTTACACATTGTATCTCCGTTACTAATACTAATGATATCTACACAGCAACCCAGAAGCATAATTACTTTGCCATCACCACTCCCATTATACTATATGAAAGAAGAATGAGACCATAGCTTTTCTATATTCCAAACATCATAATACCTTGAACATGAAGCATAACTGTGGAACTGAGAAAACATATTGAATAGAATACAAATCAAGAGCTCAATGACATAAGCACAGCTCCTTCATGTGCTGACAGAGAACATCCTCTGCAATGAATTGCATAAGATCTGAGCAAAATGCACTTTTATTTTCAAATGCCCTTTGTCCAGCAACATAGACGTGAACAGTCCTGACTGGTGGTTATCTGAAGGTATGTGGTATTTAGTGATGCATTGTCAATGTTGTCCATCTAGCTTGGACAATTTTTTAGCACTTTTAAAACATCAATCCTAGTATCATATACTAAATGCATGTCAGGTTATTCTGAAGATATGCAATTATCCATTCCAGAAGCACATACAAGCCTTGTGACTAACATCCTGTCACACAGCAAGGCTGTCTTGCGGTTATAATGCTGGGGGCATGCACTTAGTTGTTTACAATCAGCTGTGTAATTTCTGTTGGCCTCAACAGGCATTCTGTATGCATGACCATTGATGTACATTTTACAACAATGGTAAAATACCAGATTTTCTGCTATGTAATGATACCTTTGCACTATGTGTTTGTGTATATGAGTGTGACATGTAATCTGCCTCAGCAATTCAACTATGAGTTTTGTTGTAAGCATAGGAGATAATATAGGCACAATATAGCATAATACAGAATATTGCATTGCATACTATTTCATAGTAGAACTTATCAACCAACAGCAATGTTAGAGTTCAATCTTAGTAAAACAAATTGGTTGTATCTGCAGTTAACTACTGTAAAGGCTCCAAAAAAAACCGACTCAAACCCATTTTTATATACATACTATACAGACACCCCAACACACACACACTTTTTTTTTTTTTTTTCTTTAAGGTAAGAATAAATGATATTTCTCATACTGCTACTGCAGTGACAAGGACTGTCGAGCTTCATTTCTTCAGTTATCATGAGCCCAGGTGTTAAACATGGCACATGACACCGGTGTGCACCATGCAGTGAGGCAGGGACACTGTAAGCTGACAGAGAATCAATAATGAAGTGGAAAAGACAATGACACCCAATGACATTGTCTCTCTTCCTGACAGGTCTGTTCAGCCCCAGAAGTATTAATTCAATTGCTTCAGTAGCACCAGACTCTTTGATTTCATTCAGAAGTCAGCACTCATGAGGAGAATTAGAGCAGCATCTATAATGCATAAATATGTTTCATGGTCATTTATTTGTAAGTATGTAGTTATCTAAATTGCTATTACAACTAGTGAAGTCACATTGGGTCTAACCTTTTCTTCATAAAGATAGCCATTTCTGCAATAGAATCTGATTTTAACTCAGAGAATCTCTTGGCCTGATTCCATGCTTGAGCATTTTAGGGATAATCTAGTGACAAATTTGATTAAAAGTTGGTAAACTCAGTTTAGACAAATGAGATAAAGGATGGTGTACAACAATGAAAAATTGAACTTTGTTACTGGTAACTAGTGACACAGCAAGTTATGTTTACTCATTTTTCTCTGTTTATTATAATGACCACTGTCAATGTACAATGCTTTCTGCATTTTGTTCACCACTGAAAATGCAGCTACACCCGATATTAATTTACTCCCACGCCCCTGTTTCCCCCAGAATGACAGCATCCATGTATAGAGAAGTCACAAATCCAAATCCAAGAAAGGCTGGTAAAAGCAATGTGAAAGCTGAAAGTTTACGTACCTCTACAGTGTTTACTTGCTCTATGGATAAATGGAGAACTTTTGTGTATTCTTTTTTATCTCTTACAACTTTCAGAAGCTAATGTTAGGTACTTAAGTTTTAGACCAAACTACCTATACTACACTGATTTTTATTAATTGTAATGGGCATTGCATGCCTTCAGCACTTTTTTTCTTTTATTCTAATTAAGATATTGACACAGACTACCAAATGTCTGACATTTAAGAATAATTCTCTGAATATTTAGGTCACTTTTTGTGTGTGTGTGGGGGGGTGGGGGGTAGGTGTATGAACACAGACATGAGAATGGAGAATTTAGGCTCATTAAATTAAACTCACTCAGAAAGTGTGGTCCCAATATAAGTCAAGAAATACCTGTACTGGAATTGTATATAGACCAGTACTAGGTGTACTAACAGAGGAGCTTTTAGACATAAATTGGCTATAAATAACTTCTGAAAGAACTGTGGATGGAAGGTAAGTTTCAGCCCATCTTTAACGTTAAGTTAAAAGGAGCTTCTGAAGGCTAGTTAAGTTCCTGTCTCATTGCAATTTTAATTTGGGTTGAATATACTGAATTCCTATTCTGAAAATATATTCTAATGCAGAAAGAAAAAAAAATCCACAGAGGGACCTGGCTGGAAATATTTCCTTTAAAGATATTAACTGATATTTCCTTAAGCACAACCATCTTAATGAAGCCTTGTTCTGTAAGAAATCAGAGCTTGTAAAATCTATACTTCTCTTCCTCATGCCAAATTAGGGACTATGCAAGATGTTTCAAGATAAAATGCCATTTAAAAACATGGTTGAGTATGAGTAGTGGATGTTTACACAATTTGAACGTCTCTATTTAATGGAGGAAAACAAGATCACTTTTCACATCAATAACCCCTTTTTTAAAAAACATTTTGCATATACATGTATTTACTTTTAAAGGATTCTCAAAAAATGCCTGCAACATGACACAGTCATAGGAAGGTTTAAGATGACATTGGAGACAGGGAAAAGGATAGAAGGGAAACAGAGAAGAAGTGTATCCCACTATCATTTTACTCTTAAGTGATTCATTTTTACAATGTGTTCATATCTTTAATGCATAAACTACTGAAAATTTGAAGCCATCTTATGAGCAAGCATGTACAATCTTAATTCTTGTAATATTGAAACAAATATTGCTTACAGCAGCCAAAGGCTTGGTGTACTATGTATAGTCTCATGTTACCCTGACAAGGGTTCATGTCAAGCTGGGGAAATTACATTGTCCCAAATTTTCTCCAACAAGACATCACAGTAGATTATCTGGCTGCCACCACTCATCAGGCTGCAGCTGCTACCCTGCTCTGTTTGTCTGAACCAGCTCCCTATATCTGTGCTGAAGTCAGACGGGATGCAGACCATTCTGGGAAGCAGGTTGGATTAGCAATAATAAGGAGGCAGATTGAGCAGCCAGGAAAGAGTCAGACATGACTGGTGGTGCAAATCCAGGCTCACCCAGGCTTTTGTTTGCTGCTTCGGTGCAAGGACTAGTGGGGTTTATCCACCACAGCATAAAAAGAAAAAAATAATAATAATAAATAAATAAAAGGAAGAAAAAAGTACCTTGATGTATTTGACCTTGACCTCGGCATTATCCCTGTGGTTTAACTTTAACCTCAGGATTTTACACCAAAGGGATGTGGTCCTGCTTAGCCAAGAACTGAGAATGGAGGGAGCACTAAAAAGAATTTTGTAGCAATGTGTAGAAGCAGTGTCTTGCTGGTAAAATGCTATAGACTCTCTCTACTTCTAAAGGTTTCATAATTCTGCAGCTGTATACAAATGATCCATTTTGTTAATCTGAATTCCTAGGGTCATTAAATTTTTTTTTCTCTTCTCTCCTGAGTAGTTTATTACTTTGAGGAAAAAAAAAAAAAAATCAGTTTAAAGTCAGGTAAGGGAGGAAAGCTGACAAAAACATAAATTAGAGGAAGAACTTAATTTAAAAAGTGTCAAAAAGGATAGATAGTCTTAGTTCAATAATAAAGCCTGGTTCAAGAGCCTTCTATCTTTAAATAAAGCATTGAAGCACTCTATTACCTGTATACAACCAATCTTTGATTTCCAATCTAAGCCTATTTTTGCTTCTTATGTGATTAGCATACAAATGCAAAAACAAAACAGAACAAAATGTGGCTATGTGGGTGACACTTAGGTCATGTTTCTGACTTTCATGTCAGCATCAGGGAGAGATTCTGTGTGATTTTGAATGTGAGTCTTGCATAAAAAGTCCTATTTTGCTTGGATCAAAATACCATCACCACTGAGGCAGGTTATATTTATACATACTGGGATATTTCATGTCATGCCTTGTGCTGTTTTATAGGGACTATTTTAAAGGATTTGAGCTTTTCTGGGCTACCATACCATGGGCTGAGCATGAATACATAGTGAAATCACGTGTGCATACAAAGCAATTGTATTGGAAAGTAGATATACTATCTTCAGTTGCATAAAAAACTCTTGTTTTCTTTAGGATTCAATGCCTCCTTGAGTTCTCTCTGACAGAATATCCCTTGGGTGGGACCTATAATCCACAGTCTATTATGAGATTCTTATTTCAAAATACTCTATTTAAATGTGATAAAAGTAATAAACTATAACTTTGGGGAAAGAGATGTACTTTGTATTATGTTCTGAAAAACATTGTGTTGATTCTGATAGTAAAGACTAAACACAGATTTGCCTCACAAGCCATTCTGCAGCAGTCTGCAGGGCCAGCAATCACTATGCCAAAACAACTTTAGAGTAAGTCTATTGGAATAAGTTAATTTACTTTGAATTTATAGTGATTTGCAATGAGCAGAATGTGACTCAGAACATTCATCATAATCAAAATAAAACCATCCCCTTTTGTAATTCCTGAAGTAGGGAGATGAGACTTTGAGACTCAGATGTGTTGTCCGCTACTCACAGACAAAATAAGTCAGTACAGAGAGTGATAAGGGTGAATTCCTTCTTCCTGATCTATGCCATCAGCTTGCTTTTTACATAGTGGGACCAATTGTAAAGGGAGAAGGTGTGTAATTGCATCTTTGTGGTTTCTTCTGACTTTCTACGGAGACTAAACCAAAGATGCCCTTTAATGTTAGTGATACTTGTGGGGTCTGTGACACATTGTTTGGAACTGGGCTGAGATAGGAAATATGCTTCACACAGATCATTCGTTGAAATTGCTCCTTTTCCAGTACTGAGAGCAGTGGGGTCTGAGGAGTTTGCAAATAGCTCTAATCTTCAAATCTCACAAAATAAATAAATAAATAAATAAAGTTGTTGGCTATTTGGTTATTTAATTATCTTTATAGCAACAGCTGCATCATTTGCAAACACTCAAATCTGATTAAAATTAAAGATACTGAATTTACTAGCCAAATATTTCAGACTAATGATCACCGAAATGGCGGTTGGCCAAAATATTTAACAATTTAATTTCTGGTAGTGTATACTGTTTGAATTCTCTGGGCTCCACTGCCTCATTAATATTTCATTTGTGATGAGTTCCTAAAGGCCTCTGTAGCTAAGTTACAACATCATCTAGCTGGTCACTCTACATTTTTTCTCATGAAGGAAATTGTCTCTTGGGGGATGATAATTGACTGTTTGAGTTGGTCTCTGAGGAAATTCAAGATCTTCCAAGCTCTTTATCAGCCATCTTTTGTGGCTGTTTGCTATTTTTGTTGGTCTAAGGCAAGCTAAATATCCAAACGGACTGGAGCTGTTAAATTTCTCAGTTACAGTGAGGTGACAGCTCCCCTGAGGGAATGCTGATACCCACTCTTCAGAAATAAATCCCTTGGTATAGGGGTGCTTGCTCACTTCATCTCTAGTCCATCTCATTAAGAAATGTAACTGAGAAAGTGAGAGCCTTTTACAAATACCTAGGTCAAAACTACTGGCATAGGCTCTGCCTAAGTTTTACTTAGATGACTGATTATGTTATTTTTGCCGTCTTTACTGTACTGCATCACTTTTTGCCACTGTTTTGTTCTTTATTTTGCTATGATTTATGCTTCAGTTTTTTAGATCAGGAAATATGTATGCATTTGTGTGTGTGTGTACAGGCTTATTGAAATAGTAAGAGTTTCTCAGAAAAAGACAAGGAGGTGCTATTAATGGACAATCCTAAATAATGAGTAAGAGACCATCTAAATTCTCCTCTCAGTCCTTTTTGTTTTCTTAATTTCATACACCACTTCATTTCTCACATAGATCAGTGTTTCAGAGTATATGATTTTTAACACTGTTACTTTCTTTTATTGGTCCTGTAGCACACCTTGACAATTTTGGTTGAAGCAACTAACTGATACGAAATCATATTAAAATGTTCTATATTTGTATACCTTGAAAGCACTGTTTTTCCATGCAGTGTGTGGTGGGATAACACTAGCTGACTGCCAGGTGCCCACCAAGCTACCCTCTTTCTCCCCTTCCTCAGCAGGACAAAAGAAGAGAAGAAAATAAAAAAAGCTTATTGGTTGAGGTAAGGACAGGAAGATCACTCACCAGTTACTATAGTGGACAAAACAGACTCAATCAGATTAATCTGATTCATTGGCAATTAAAAGTAGAGTAGGTTAGTGAAAAACAAAGCCAAAACTGAGAATGCCTTCCTCCCATCCACCCCTTCTTCCTACCACACAGTGGCAGGTCCCTTTTGGAGCAGGCTGGAACTGACTCTGTCTGACATGGGGGTAACTCGTGGTCTCTTCTCACAGAGGCCATGCCTGCAGCCCCCCACAACCAACCATCATGCCACATAAACCCAATACACACTGAAAGCTTATCAAATTCTGATATGATACTTGTTTTCTGGCTTCAGGGTGTTTAACCAAAGTTTTCCTTGTATATGTGCAAATGTTATCTTCTTGTCCTTATCTTTTGATAGTCTTTGTAAACTCTATGCGAGGAGGAGGGAAGAGAAATGAAGAGAGAAGGAGTGCATATAAAGGCAGTAGAAGAAATCTTCAGATTATAACTTATTCAGTGTGCTCCTTTCTCTCCGTTGTTTCTTGTTTGTTTTGTTTGTTTTTCCAAGATTTCAGTTATGGTGGTAGAGTTAAATGCTACCATATACCTGGTAACTTGTATGAAAAGGATGGAAAACAGTTCATCTGTGTTGTACAAGGGTGAAGACAATATTTATGCTTCACTCTGTTTTTACTCAGTTTACAGTGGACTTCATACTTGCTTTTTGCCATTGCGGTAATTGTTGTTTGGGTCTGAGAAGAAATGTTTCCCTCGGTGCTGAGCTGGGTGATGTGGATGAGTTTCCTTTTTCTCCGCAGAACTCAGTTGTGTGAGTGGCAAAGTTAGGTTCAGATTAGAAGGTAATTCCTAGCAGAGTTACTTGCACCTCACTATCTAATATGCCATAAAATAAATAAATAAATAAATAAAAATTAAGCTGGAAAAAAAAATGCTGAAGGCCTGTAATGTTCATACAGTCAAAACACAATCATAAACAAACTTGCTGTGGTGGGACTAAGATGACTTTACTGTTGTCCATCCATGTGACATTACCACATGCAGCAGTGAAACTCAAGTCTCCCAGTCATCGTAACCTGTATTATCTACACTTAGAAATTTCCCTCTCAGCAATATCTTATTAACTATAAGTCAAAGAAACTCTGAAAGGATTGGTTAAGGAAACAAAGTCTTGGAAGGTAAGGATGATATCTGGGTGGCTTTCATAGCCTCATTCTTGGCCTCTAGAGGTCTTCATGGTCAGGTTTCCCCTTGCAAGTATCTTATAGGGTCCTGCATTGTTTGTGGAGACAGCAGAACATTTTACTGCACAATAGCAAGAGCTTCATCTCTCTATTCAAAAATAAAACTAAATGTATCCATGTTCTTGGTAGTGGAGCATTTTAAGCAGCATAAGAGCCTACTTTCAATCTGAATAGCTTTCTAAGTTTTGAACTGAATGCACAGTTAATAATAGTAATTTCTACATTTACAGTAAATAAGGCAAGTTTGTAAATATAATAACCCACTGCATGAATACAATACCATCATGAATAGAATATAGAACAGAAAGGAGGGTTAATAAGGCAGACATTATAATAAGTATAGTTTTATGTGTAAATCAAAAGATCTAAAATATAAAAAATTACCATGCCGAGAATCAGCAGTAGAAACAACAGAGCTTAAATCTAAAGTACACTAATGCAGCTCAAGTATAATCAGGGTTGAATAAATATTCATCACCTGTACTTTATTATACTGTACTCAGAAGAGGTAGGCACAGAAAAAAGTACAGACCTATATTAAAATTCAGGTTTGGGCTTTGTAAGCTAGTTCAACTCATTCATTTCTATACAGTTTTATAGCTAAGGGCTGATCAGTATTGCTGCTCAGAAAATGTACAGTTCTGTCAAAGTCAAAATGCTTCACTGAAGTGGTTAGTTACCACATTAATTATATTTGAAAAGGAAAGGTGTATGTACAAGGGGAAATTCCATTTTTGTCAGAACAAAAATGGTTAAAACATTAACTTCAAACTGCTTTTTCTTGTTGACATTTGGTATTGTGCCTTAATAGAAAATAATACAACTGCAGCTGAGTTCTATATAATCATAAATTAGCATATGAGCTTTTGGACGTGTTAGTCTTTGCTTTGATTTGGAGTAGAGCTGTGCTTACACATTTCAAACTTGTTTGTATAGATTTAGTGATCTCTTCAGATTAAAGTAAGTGGTCATTTGACCCTCTTAAAAGAAAAAATATATATATAGAAATACAAAATATTTCTTGAAGCACGAGAAAATATTCATTTTATTTTGATTATTTTACAACACTGTTGTCTTTTTCTTAATTCTAATCTCCTGCTGTGGTTCCAGTAGCTTTTTTTTTTTTTTTTTTTTTTTTTGAGTTACAGCAAATACCTTGCACATTTTTCTGCTTTCTGCTTCGGAGCAGAGAACAGGAACAACAGAACTGAGGTAGCAGAAGAGACTCATTCAGGAACCCTTTAGCAATCTCATCCAGCACAATGCCCTGGAAAGCCTTTCTTTTTCAAATGCTGACTAATAATAATTAGAGAAAAAATGCAGAGAGGAAAGCTTAATGCTGCTCATCCGGAGTAGAGTTGTATGCCACTTTCCAAGTACCTACAGCTTTCCAAGTACCTACAGATAACACATTATTAAATAATTAAAGTATACTGCATCTTCTGAAGTCTGAGATTTGCTCATCTCTATGGACATTGGGAATTTGGCATTTTTGATAAACTGAGATTCCTGAGGGAATTGATTTTTTTCCTGCTGTTTCGTCACCTCTGTTCTTGCACTGGTTTAGTAAACTCAAAGACTGCATAAAACACCAACTGAGGACAGCTTTCACAGCTTTATTTTTGTGTTTCCAACCACTTTGGTTTTATTGTGTTTCAGGCTCATCATTTTTGTAAAGTGTCAAGTAACATCACCAATCTCTAAATCTGTTCACACTTAATCATTGATTTCACTCATTGGTGAAAGCTCTCTTCACAGGAACCCTTATGGAGCTGAAGTGAGATACCTTACAAGAATATTGTTTCCTTCAAGTATTCTGTTCTTCTAAGGCTTATTTAATTATATCCTTGCTAATACAGTCTCCCTAACTCAAAGGTAGTTAAGGGTACTCAGTTATTCACTGGACTGTGAATAAAGCTCATAGCTTTTACTAAGGTGAAAGTAATTAGCCGAGAAATGAGTAATTTCCTGGTAGGGAGGTGAAAACCTGATGAAAATAATTGACAATAGGACAAGAAGTAGAAACCAGGTCATCTAGTTCTTGGTCCTATACCTAAAATATTATAGTATTCTTCTTTCTGTGCTTTGAAATGTCATCCTATTCATCAAGTTAAATATACAGTGGATTAATGATATGAGTGTGCTCTAGCCAAATTATTTCTCCTTTGAGGTTCTGTCATTGCAAATGACAATATTAGTTCAGTAAGCTTTCATATTCTTTGTAACAATGACAAAAATTTTGGACAATATTACAGATATTCATCAGATCCTTTTAATGCAGGTCTAATTTACAAATTGTTTGTTTCCTTTCTTCTGTAGATAGATGAATGTATTATTGGTGAATAAATGTTTCCATTATTCAATTAGTTGTATAGATAGTCAAATAATGTTTAATTATGTGACCTATTCACATTTTTCCATCAGCTGTTACTAAAATACTCATGAGTAATTCTTTTCATTATTCAACCAGCTTTTTAAATGATCAAATAATATTAAATTAAATTCAGTTATTATCAGCAAATGAAGCAACGAGTATTAGAGTATTGTTTTTCAGTATTTGCTTCAATAAACTTAGCTAAGCCATGAACCTGCTTTGAGACATGTTCTGTAAAAGTAGAATCTTTTGTATGTTCACACCCTGTTTCATCTTCTATGCGTCACTAAGAACTCAGGAATGAACCTAATGGGATGGTGAGGAAGAAAAGAAGTACTGCAGCTTTCACTTTTCCATTGTTGGTATGGTGTTGCCCATTTCCTGTGAACCATGATTCTCTCAATGTTCTGACATATGCTCTTTTTCCAATATATATGTATTGTAATGATATTAATTATATTAGTTGGAATTACTTTTTCCATCTTTAGGCAGATTCATTTCCATGTTACAGGTTTTTTTCAAGCCAGTTTCTTACATTTTTTCACCTCCATTTTTTTTTTTTCCTTGCTTGCTTACAGTTTGGTTATAGTGTTCAAAAACACTGCTATAATTATGGAAGACTTTTAGTATAGGCATAAGAACACTACAGTGCACAGATGGAAAAGGTTTACAGTGAATCTATCATTGCCCTATGGTGGAGAACAACACTGTTCATAGATTAATGTTCATTTTATTACAGCCATATCTTACCCTCAATCTGTGTGTAGAACCCTCTCTGATGTCATTTTGATCTGTGTGCATCAATCAAGGGTAGTATATGACACTTAGGGTCACATTTTCAAATGTTGACACTTCGCATCTGGAAATCCTGTGTCTTGCATGCCCCAAATATTTATTTGTATGTGCAAATAAGGGTGATTGCATAATGTTTTAATAAGTATGATAGTTAAGCTGGTGGATTTGAAAAAATCACTGCTGAACTATTCAAGGTAAGTTCAGGGATAACTTAATTGTGTGGTTTAAGCCAATTCTGCAAACTTTCCACTCACAACTGTAGTAATAGCCATTTCTACCTGTCTGTATGATTTTACTAGGATAGGAAAATCCTTTAGAGGAGTAGTTCATGTTCTACCTGTCTGTATGATTTTACTAGGATAGGAAAATTCTGTAGAGGAGTAGTTCATGGTTAAGAAATATTCTAATATAAATATATATGTGGATATCTGTAAAACCCAGTTAACAATACCATAGTTTTAAGTAAAGTATTTTGGCCCTGTGAAGGATGTTTATGATTATTCTTAAGAGATTTATAGAATTTAAGATTTTGAGGATTTAAGGATCTCAGAATTTGTTTCATTTACATGCAGGTAAATTCTGTTTTTCACCACTGCTGGTGACTCAGACTCAGGTAATACAGGTAGAAAAAGGCTTACTTATCTCTGATAATCTCATACTCTACAGAGTACAGCCGAAAAAAAAAAATAGTTATGTCCACACTTACTCAGATGACCTCTATGCTTTATGAAATCAGCAATAATATAGAACTGTATTCTTATACATTGATATTATTAGAAAAGTCCTCTAACAGTTGAGATTTGAGACAAATAATTTACCGTCATTATAATTTCCTGTATCTCCCTTTTTGATGCTGTAATGAAGAAGTTATTACAGTTTGGCCCTTCAGCCTATGACAAATTGAATTTTCCATGACTTGATGATGTGACAAAGTCACTGCTAAAGGCAAAAATAGTTTGTAACAGATAAACTATTGCAAGTAAATTTATACTTCAAGTGACCTTTATAAAAAGTTCAATTTCTTATTGAAACAATCTCATAATTTAGTGGTCTCATGAAAGCAATGAGTACAATTTCTGATGTGAATGAAAGTATTAATGCAGGATTAGGGAACTTTTTGAACTTCAATCTTTTATTTTATATATTGTTGAAATATTACGATGGCCAATGTCCATTTAAAATACTTGAGCTGTATCATAGGCCCATTTAGGAATGAAGGAAGAACTGGGTGCAAAAGTAATTTTCTCTTGTCATGTTCATACAAAGAATCTGTGAATTATTACTCTCAACAACAAAAGCTTCACCCAGATTGTCAATTCACTTATTTCATTGCCTTTAGGCCAGAACTCTGGACAAGGGTTTGGTGCTGTCACATATCCTTTTCCATCTCATTTAAGTGATCTGGCCTCTGTTTTGGGAATGCATTTTTATTGCGCTGTTAAGCCCTGTGTCCCCTACATGAATATTTCATATATCTACTAAGTGCTTTCACTGAATATATTAGCCCCTGGTTTTCTCTCTCTCTCTCTCTCTTTTTTTTTTTTTTTTTTTTTTTTTTTTTTTTTTTTTTTGTCATGGCTGTTGCCGCAAATAAAATGGTAATTGTGGCCTAAGTATACATGAATAGTCCTTTATGGGATGGGAATTTTCAAATGCCAATAATAGCTACTTTGTCAGGTTTTGGCTAGGCTATTGAAAATGTTTAAACAAAATCTGTCCATCATATTACGTAAGCATTTTTCTATTTATATCTGCCTTTAACAGTCCACAACAAACATAATGAGCAATAAATGAAGTGGTGGCCAAAAAAACACGTTTATGAATCATGTAGATGCCAAGGGACCATCCTAATATGGGCACTGCTTGGCATTTCTGGTAGCAACAGACCAGACCGTAACTCTTATTTGACAGTGTTTTGAAGTTTCAAGTTAAAGCCCATAGATTTTACTCATCTTAATGTGAATCAGTGTTCAGGCTTCATCTGACTTCTTCCACTGAACATTACAGGTAACAAAGGGCAGACAACCCTGGCAGTTCAAACTAACATTTTACATTCAAAGCATGGTATTTAATAAATAAATAAATAAAAATAAAAAAAATAAACAGAATTTGTCCTGTATTATGGTGGAAGGGAAATGTGTAAGTGTGCCTATTTATTACTGTTCACAGAATCACAGAACCACAGGATGGTTGAGGTTGGAAAGGACCTCTGGAGGTGATCTGGTCCAACCTCCAGACTTGATTTCAGATTTCATCTTTTCTGTTGGAACTAAATTAAATTAACTTTGGACTTAAACCACACCTATTTTCTTAGATATAAACTTGGCTATGATAGCTGCAAAGACTCATAACCTCATTCTTGTGATGGTAAGAATATTTCCTAACAGTGAATCTACTGGTGATTTATGTAGATTGCTTTTGTTGAGATGAAGTGTGGAACTTCTAACTGGGATTTTGAGATGATGATTGAAATGGAGTTCCTAAAAGGTCAACAAGGAGATAGTCCGTGTTCTTCTGTCTATGTAGAAACTTCCTTCTCAGTTTTGCTAACCAACATTTAGAGAGAGTGTGCTAGCGTTATTGGAATAGTAAGCTAAACTTACACGTACTTCAGGGAATGTTCTTGGACTGAATATCTGGATGAGGAACACACAGTGGATGAAAAGTAGATTTATATAAGTTTCCTGTCCTTTTAAATATTTATTATTTTCTAAACACAATTGCATGCCATTTTACTGTTGGAAACAGTGCCAGTCTCCCTCTTCAGAAAGTACTGCTGAATCCATTTTAGCGTTAGTTGGTATCATGGTAGCCTTCTCTGTAAAATTACAGCTGTAAAGGACTAACTCATAAGTGCAAGGCTTAGAAGTAATATAATGAGCTTACTAATGTACGGCTCTGAAATAACCTAATTCTTGGCTAGACAAGAAATATATGATAACCTCCCACCTTTTACTCCCACAGTATGGAAGAACTTCAGACCAAGTCAGTTGTATATTACTCCTGTCTAACAGATAAAGTGTTTTGCATAATGTCCACTTATGCTATAAACTTTTTAGTTGCTTCCCTGAATTTCCAGTCAGCCAACCCTTTATACCACATGCACAGCCTCTTTAGCAACTTAGCTGTATGGTAGGATGAGCTCTTTTGTTGGCTAGGGAGTCAACTAAGAAGGGTTGTTTGACAGAGAAGAGGCCACCACCATACTTACCACCATATATGTTTGGAATTTATTGACATCTCTACTTCAGACTGGAGTTCTGAATATACTAAAAGCTTGAAGCATGCTGAGTTCAATAGAGTTTTTTTTGTTGTGTTGTTGAAACCTGAATGCTATGGATCAAGCCTTAGGTGTTCATTAGATCATTTTTCAGAAATAAATATGATTTTAAAAATGGTTTGAAGAATGAGGATACACTTTTATCTATATGTTTTATTTTGTATTTACTTTTCTATCACCTGCATATTAACATTTGATTAGCAACCACATGTTTAAGAGAGCATATCAGGTTATCTGGCTGAAGATAACAAAGCATGTTTTCCACAGAGGCTTCCAGACTAGAGGCTACACAGATGTGTCTGAGTTAAAAAGGATCTCACTGTCTACTCAGAGAAGTGTAGATGGTTTCTGTATTTAGAGAAAACTCATCTGAAGCATCATAAAATAAAATGTACGGAAAATATAATATTCTGTAATTAAGATTTCTAATGAATTGCCTTGTTAATCTATACAGTGTATGCATGTCACAAAATTTTCCTGGCTTAATTAGTGCACTTGCTTATTATGTTTATTTCCTGATGTACACACTGATTAAGCATTGTCCATACACTGAGACTTGAAACAGGATCAGTCTACAAAATAGTACCTAGTTGTTTAACTGGAGACTCAGAATGCAAATAGATCAACTTATGTAAAATTAAATTAGTTCTAATAGAACCCATTTCAACCGAGCAGCTGGTGACACATTATAAACAGAATTCTCTTGTTATGCGAAATAAAGGGCTTCTGCTAACAGATGCTTATATACTTTTAAGCCACCAAAAAAAAAAAAAAAAAAAATCATAGTGTGTTTAAGGTCTGAAGTTAAAGAAAGGGCTTGTTAGATAACACATGCTCAGCATTACTATCTGAAGAGGGTGTAAGGTCAACTAGCCCTTTGCAATGCTCCATGTAGAAACTTAAGAGTGAATAACTGTTGAATCATCAGTCTCGCAGCTAGCATATTAAATCTGGTCTTTTTAATAAGCAGTAGCTCTTTGCTCTAATAAGCTGATTTTTGGGAAAACGGTTAGGCTGTTGGCACTGTCCCCTAAAACCTCAAGTATTTTGTTCTTTTAGAAAGTGACTTCTGTCTGTATTATTCCTTGAGAACATCATTTTAGACTGGCTATAACACTCAAACTAACTGTTAAGAGTTGGTGGTGTACTATTCTTGGTCAATACTTGACAATGAACTGCACTTTTTTTTCTTGGGAATGCTGTCAGCCATGCTGAAATGCGTTAGTCTCAGTGACAGGCCTTTTCTTAGTGACAGAAGGTCTAGTGGGTTGTATGAATGAGGTAGGTGTGTTTTTAACTCCTGCATATACAGTTTATTTGTGGAAAGTTTAAGCCTCAGAGACAGAGGCTTAAACAGATCTAACAGATCTAGATTTCAACAGATCTAAGTAATTAAGAAAATGACTGACATTTAAAGCCTGGATATGCATTTTCTTCCTTCAGTGGATTAAATTCTGACCATTGATTTATCTGAAGATGACTTTTGTAAAGACATTATACTGGAACTTATGAGCTGTTTGCTTCTTTTTCTGTGTTTAAGAGTGCTTAACCCACCAGAATTTCTGTCTTTAATAGACATTCTAAATACACCACCATGCAAATTAATGTACAGGAAAGCTTTAAAACATTATAAAACTAGTCATATCTTCAGTAAGTGAATTAGTAAAACAATCAAATGCTCAATTTTTACTCCATTCCTGGTGCGTTTGTGATTTTATTTTGTTTCTAAATGACACCTAATATGCTGAATTAAAAATACCAGCTGATCTATCCACAACCTACAGTTTTGTGGGTTTTGTTTGTTTGTTTGTTTGTTTTTCTTTTATTTTCGGGCCTTACTCAATTCTGATTTAATATCCATGGATTGCATGGAGGTAAAGTTCCACAGAGCTTAAACTGCGATATTTTAGACAATGCTTGCAGAACATAGTTAGATATAAATCATAAAGATTTAAATCTCTGATTCTGTTATTTGAATAAATGAGCATTAAATGTTTATTCAAAGTATTGCTTTTTACTTAATTATTTTCTTAATGAAAGGCTGAGCCATGAAGATATGGATTTTCAACAAGCTTGAGTTTTACACTACACTTGTTTGTTTTTTGTTTTGTTTTGTTAAAAAAAAAAGGAAGCTACACTAGCTTCCCATTTAAATAATATCACCTGAATAAGTGTATATTTATTTGTTTATCCATTTCTGCATTTTGTTTGAAAAGTGAAAATGGCATTTATATTTTATTTAAAGGACAGTGTTTTACTCTCATAATTTGCATCAAGCTGTTCTTTGTATGGAAATAGGAATTGAATGTGAGAAATACATAATTATATGATGATTTTCCATTTGCTAGATAAAATTATATTTCAGATACATAAAAAGTGTTGAAACATACTGCATATAGAAATGATTTATCAAAAAAAAAAAAAAAGTGGTCCATATATGTTTTACAGCATTATTTACAGTAAGTAGTCTTTCAGATCTTTATTTAAAGAGATTTGAAGATAAAGACAAGTTTTACTTCTCATTCAAGACACAATACTTTTTGTACCTAAAACAGAAAGAAAACATTCTTCCATGCAAAAGGCATGATTCTAGTTTTCTTCTCTTGTAAGAGCACCCTTTTTAAATGCAAAATTACAAGTACTGTTTTCTGTACAATGTTCTGATCAATGATATTCCTGTTCTCAGTTTTGGAAAGTATAAGTTTAGAGTCAAAGACTCTAAACACATGAATACATGGTAACAAAGTGCATCTGTTATACATTTAGGTGTAAGGAGAAATTTAACCTTGAGTCAGGTGTCCAAATGCAGTGTAGATCACTGTAGATCACCTCTTGTAAATAGCAATGGAATAATCAATAAGAATGGAATTGAATCTATATAAAAGTTTTGTAGACCAGGGCATACATCTGGTTTTATATGCACTTAAGTCTTTGCTTCATCAAATTCATTTTACCAAATCTCATCTCTTTTGAACTCTTTTGAAGACACTGAGAAAAAAACAATCTGACTTTTAAATATTTGAAAAATATTTTAAACTTATGCTTACATAATCTAATTCTTTTATTTGCTGTTTACTTTTCTTCAGCAGCCTTTAATGGTGGTGAAGTATCCAGGCACCTAAAAAACATTTAATGCTAGTTAAGCCTGTGTACAGTAGAAACAGAGGCTAATAATCTCATACCTGGGCACTGGTTATTATAATCATAGTTTACATTCCTGACACTGTCTCTGTGGTCTGGCCCATTTTATGCCCAGAAAAAGGAAAAACAGCCAGTAATCATTCCAGACTGAAATTTAAACAGCCAAAAATCATTCTACCATTAAGCAAGAAGACAATACAAAGCAAGCAAACTAAATCCAAATATGTTTAAATTGCTGCTTTAGCCTGCATGGCCTTTTCATGTGATTCATACAAAAAGAGAAAGAAAAAATAAATAAATAAATTAGGATCACAGCTCTGACACAATGCAAAGCTTCATATTTTTCCCCATTTCTAAAATGTATCAACTGCAAAATGTCGGTGTGCTAGATCAAAATTAAAGCCACATGAATATTTGGTATCAAACTTCTTGCTCAAAAGAAGTAAGAAAGTTCCCGAGACACAACCTTAATTTAAAGAAGCAAAATTACAAGAAGCCATGCAGAGCAGTATTCTCCTCCTCTCCTTGGAAATACACAGCTCTTTATTATGGAAAGGCAGTAGCCCCTCTATAGTTAGGGTTGCAATCAACTTCCATTATAAAGCCCTATTTTAGCCCCCTGTAACTTTGGCTTGAAAAATTGGAATACAAATTGCCATATTTTCTCCAAAAGAAAAGAAGAATAGATGAGGATTTTTTGTTTGTTTGGTGAGGTGGGAGGATTAGGTTTTATTTTTACTTTTCTTGTGTGAAATTGAGGAAAAATTATTTAATAGTTACAAAGTACGCTAAGAAAAACCTATCCTGATCCAAAATTTTTGCTTCGTCCGTTAACATACTTTCTCTTATTGTCTGAAATTGTTTACAAATAATTTAGCAAAACATTCCCATCACTTCTTACATCTGTCAGGAGGGATGGGCCTAATTTTTGTCGTGGTGGTGGGCCTATTTTTTCTCTTTGTAATGATAATAGAAATATTTTACTGGTGACTTCTACAGACATAGGATTAGGCAATCTGATCAATATTTTCAAAAGCAATTCATATCTGGTAGTAGAGTATACACCTCAAAGTGAAGTATAAAGCACATGTTGATGTACTTGCAGTTTTTGAGAATGTTTTATTTTCTGGAGTTCTCCAAATATTCTTCGTTAAAATTTCTAGCTCAGAGGGAATGACTGAGAGTTAAAGACTGTTTTTGGAAAGGCCAGTTATATACTTAGTTATTCAGGGCTACTGACTGCAGTCTAGAGACTGCGTAATGACACTGTGGTGAACACTAGCCACTCCCAACATTCAGTCTTATTTATCATGCTTGGCTCATTTCCTAGGATTAGGTCCAGAATAGCCTAAGGCCAAGTAGGCTGTTCAACAAACTGTGTAAGAAAAGAAAGCAAGCATGGGCCATGGCAACATACTTCCCTCCTATTTCAGATAGTTGTTATCCCATTCTGGATCTAAGCATTTTAAATTCTTTATGATTAAAGACCTGGCATTCTATTTGATTCACTGAGGAAAAAAAAATAAATAAAAATATAAATAAATAAATAAATAAATAAATAAAATGTTCTCCCTGAGTTTTGTCTTAGTTGTTTAGCAGAGGTTTCTAGTACTATTCAAATGATCTGTTCACTGTTCAAAATAATAAGATTTTTCTCCCCTGAAGGCTTAAGTGTGTTATGTATAAAAACCTGCATATATATATATATATATATATATAAAGTGTGAGAGTAATTTAAAAATTCTTATTTATAGTAGTTTGGACAGCCTAAAGTTTGTTGTGTACTGTGCTGTAATATTAACTATTGCAATTATTTAATGGGTTAGAATGATATTTTTCAATGCTGACAAGATGCATCAGAATGTAAATTTAGATCAAATTGTAATTATATACACACAAATTGCATACAGAGTTGAATATGACTTCATTTCGTGAATATGACTACAATTCTTAAGATGTCCACGTTATAGCATAACATGACTCTTCGAACATACTATAATAACATTATGCAAAGATTAGCAAGACTATTGCAATATTATTTAAAACAAACAAACAAACAAAAAACTATAAATTTAGAGATTTTAAAAATGAGATCTGAGAATGTTTTAAAAATATAATAGAAAAATCTGCACTAGGAAGATGGTTCTCCTGAAAAAATAAATAAATAAATAAATAAATAAATAATCAGACTGTTTCAGTAGGATATTTCTATAAAATAAATCCTAAAAATTTAGGAGCAGCAGGAAAAGTATTAATCCTGTGCCAAACTACTTGAGAGTAAAAGAAGGGAAAAGATGCCAATATTTTCTTTGTTTGTATCCACACATGATATCTTTATAAAATTCTTTTTTAACCGTCTGACTTTGCATTGTGATAATCATCAGACCCATTTGAATTTTGCTTTGACATCTGTATTTGAATTTTGCTTTGACATTTTTATCTCTTACAACTCAGGAACACTATTAGCACTCTTTCTACAATGTCATTACAATTTTCTTGATAATCTGGATAATGTGTGTGTCGTACATAACTGAAGAGAACTGAAAACGATGCACAGTATTTCCCTGAAGGAAGCAACTGCCAGGGATCACATAAGACATTGCTGGCAATAGCTGTTAGAGTTTTGTGTATGTTGTTGAGAGTAGCAGAACAGGTTGTGTAGGCACTTCCCTTTTAGTTTGTTGCTAAAAGCAAGCAAACAAACAAAAAACTCTGAAGAACCACAGCTGGAAGGCAAGGGAGTTCTGAGGACAAGAATTTGTGCTAAAAGGCCAGAGTTCAATGGGTGTACCTGTTGAACCTGTGATTTCTGTAATCTGGAAAACTATGATATGTGAGCAACAGAAACAAAGTCATGAGTTTGTGTGCAGACATACAAATCAGAGAAAGGAAGTTTTTCTCAGAGAGAGAACCTGCAATGTTCCTCCTAGGGGTACTCTAGGGGGTCTTGAGTGAAAAGGTGGTAAGGGTAGATATGAAAGGAACTAAGGGACCCTTGTCACTTGTTCAGGCTATTATATGACTATGTTGAGTTTTTTACTTCTCAGAACTGTATAGAATATGAGATAAGTGAGCTTTGTGTTGAGATTTCCAGGATTCATTTGCTCTGCTGGAAAGAATGTTTTTTTCCCAAACAAAATTCAGTTTGATACTACAAGTAAGCAAGTTTTCAGAGGATAACACTGGAAGCAATAAAAGTGTCATGCATGCTTACATGTGAAGCTGTTGCTTCACAAAATTAGTGAAAAGTAGGAAGATAGATACATGCAGATATAAATATATCCAGCAATTGGATCAATAATTTAGAAGTCAAAAGTTCTATAAAGTAAGATTGACTTAGAGAGAGTCATTTATCTTTTTAAGTCAAGATGTATAATAACTTGAATTATGACGTGATCTGACACTGTGATTCAAAATAGTTTTTCCAGCTCATCCGCTATCTAAATTGCAAATGAAAATCTGGTAGCTTCTATGATAGAAAGTTTCTTACCACAACAGCAATCTGATTATTGCATGTTATTTATGCATTTAATAATACAATGACAAGGAAAAAGATGTGTTTGATTTTTTTCTTTTTTTTTAATTAGCAGAAAGAGCTGAGAAAATTTCTTGGTCTTAATATTTAGCCTTATTACATGTATGTGATTTCTTTGAAAGGTTTAATCCATATTTGACATCACCTGTGTCTAATTTTCAGATTTTATTAAATAACTGTTTTCAGTAACTTATTAATGTTATATATTAAAGTAAATAAGACTGTGAAGAGAGAAATATTTTAATTTCCCAGTTTTAATTCAGTCATTCAGTCTGAATTGCTAAAATTCTAACTTGAAACACCGTCGTTCTAACCTTCTTTTCAGTGCAGTACAATCCCAACAACAAACCCATTAAAAATGAAATTTTTCCATTTCTCAACTGGATAGCTGTCCACAATCCCTTGAATACTCAAGGGTGTATTTTTGTATGGAAAACATGAGAACTTGGTGCACTAAGAGCCTTTGGGATAACTCACCTGAAATGTCTATTTCCAGCATTCTCTAGTAGAATCTACTGGCAGGAAATGAATACTCCAAAATTCCTTGACTTTCTCTAAGGTACTGTTCAGTAAACATTTAAGAAAGAAGGTGACCAGAAAAAAGAAAGAATCTTTCTGTTAAGTGAATGGAGTAATTCATAGAAAACTTACTGAAAGTCTTAACACTTCCATGACCCAATGTGTCATTTTATTTGAATAAATCATACTGCTAGGTCAGCTATCTTTTCTTCATCATCCTTTTTACTCGTCTAAATTGACAATTCTGAAGTAATATGTTGTACAAACATAGTTAATACATTTTTGAAATTTCTATTAAAAATTAAATACTTAATGAGTTGTAGTTTTCTGCTACATATATATCTGGCAGTTTTTCTCAGCATAATCCTGCTAACATAACTCACTCCAGGCTGATTTATTGTTTTTATTCAACCAGGTGCTACATGGGTTTGGCAACTTTGGCAATGCTATTGTCTATAATGACTCTGCACTTGGTGCTTGTTGATGCCAATGTGTGCAATGAATTTACTGGCACAGCAGAGAATATTTAATTCCCTTATCTCTTCATGAAGAATCAAGCTTTTATCTCCCGTATGCTCGTTATCCAATATGTCTCATATAATCTCTTTGATTTCTTGATACCAAGTAATTTTGAAGATTCTTTATTTTATTTCCCCTATCTTTCCCCTCATGGGGTGTCTTAGGGGTTCCTACTTTGTTAAGTAGGCTATATCATAAACAAGTTTTGTCTTTTAAAAATAGATCTATAATATGATTCTGCAATCTGTAGGAATATAGAGAGTATATATATTTCTGCAGAGGGATTTTTTTTATTATTATTATTATTCTTTTTGGTTTTTTTGTTTGTTTGTTTTACTGTTATCAGTCTCCTTCATAACTGTAAGGATAAGCTGAATTCTGGTGAAAACACTTAAAATGCTTGTGCTATTTAGTACAATATTCAAGCTACTAATTTAAAGTTCTGTTATGTTTTTGAAGTTTCTCCCTGAGTTCTAATAGCAACCACGTTACTGCCATACAGTCTACAAATAAGCTTTCTCTCAGTCTTTGCTGTGGTCTATCTGGTATTTTAGAATGATTAATTTATAATTTTGTTTATGTTCTTTGAAGAGGATTTTATTTATTAATTTAAGACTATAAAGTCTTGCACCTGAGCGTTCATAATTGGTCTGCACAATTTCTTACCAATGTAAGTCTGAATAGTAGGTACTCCATACTATGGTGCACAATTATTTCATTCACATTCACTGCAGCAAGTTTTTTTTTTCATAGTGGAAAATAAAAGATCATTTGGTATTGAGCTTTCGTATTCTGGTAGCATCTGATACTAGGTCAGAAGGTGCCAGGCATTTTACAAGCTTATGATAATAATTGTAGTTCTAGAAGTTTAGAATATAAAGTTTGGAATATACAAATACAGACAACAGAAATGTTCCTGCATTTTTAGATAGAATACCTTTGAATAGATAGAATACGTTTAGACCTTTGAAGAAATTGACTATTGGAAATGCTGACACAGAACACAAATAGCATTGAAGTGGTTTTGATCCCTGCTAAATGAGGGGGAAGATCCACAAGTTGGGTACTGCCTCTGGAGTTTCCTATCATTCCCTTCAAGTGTTGTCTCATCAGCTTGATTTTCCTTCAGGAGGTATAGTGCTGCTTGATATCTCCTCCCTGGTGGACTCCTAGAGTAGGAGTGAAAATTACTTTCAACAATTTCATTAATTTTGAGATATTTTCTTAGGTGAGGAGTAGCAAGTTTCTTTGGTCGAGTTCTGTGCTAATCTCAAGCACACGATGGACCCTCTGCTCTCCAGATTATTGCACCAGTTATACTTAAAATGTTCTCCCCTCTACTGCAGAGGGAGACAGAGGGAGACATTTTTGTAAAACATCCCCTGGGGAAAAGAACAAAAGACATAACAGTTTCTTATGTACAGTTTCTTAGTTGAACATGACTGAACTTTTGTTTGTTTGTTTGTTTGTTTTTTGAGGAATCATTTGGTTATTCACATGCTCAAAATATTAAAGAACATGAAAGTTGCAGCATGTACAGGATGAACAGAGGCTTTGAATATTTTGTTTGTTCAGAGGTTAAATGCTGATCCACAATACTTCCTGTTAAACTGTTGAAGATGAGTAGCAAATTGCCACATTTATATCTTCTCCCCGGTTTGCATTTAGAAGATAATACACAGAAAATTCACTTTGAAACATTTCCTTAAAGACACATGATAAATCCCTAAGGAAAAATTCACAGCCTGAAAAGAGCCTTGTGCTCTGGTTTGATAGTGACAGATAGCAGTGGAAACACAGTACTTGCTGCTCCAACTAAGAGACCATTATATGTGCAACTCACATTGAGACCATTGCAGAATAAAGCTTCCCACAGCCCCACCCAGAAGTGTGGCTGCCTTTGTAATTTTAATTGGTCTGTGTTTGTGGAGTGGGGCCTCTATTTACTTATGGCTTGGGGCTTGTGTTTACCAAGCCTGGTGGAGGCCAAGTGTCATATCACTGAAGCTTAGTTCCTGCAAGCTCTCCTGCTATATCTTGAGGCACTTTTCTTTTCAGTATCTGTGCCTGTCTAATTCGCGAGCTTCTGTGAAACAAGCACAGGAGGGTACAAGGCCTACAGGGAGGAATTACACCTAATTACTCAAATAATTGCTAGGCTGTTGCCTTCTTAGTCACTGAAAATAATTTCCAGGTCCCTGGCTTTTATAGATAGTCTTCTAGAGGCAGGAGGACACAGCCCCCTTTTTAACTCAGCCCATTCACTCACAAAATCAGAACACTCGAGCCTGCAAAATTAATAAGCACCACTTCCATTACATATATTTTAGGTTGTTGTTGCCGTGGCGATAAAGTCAGGGACATTGAATCTCCTCTGTTGAGCCATTGTTATCATCCCTGGCCATCTGCTGCAGAGGAGTGATATTCCATCTCATTTGCATGATGACTGATATATGGGAGGTTTGGAAGGACATATGCCACAGCAATCATGTGATGAAAATTAAAGTGAAAGTTTTGGGCCCAGAGCCGAAAAAAATCTGTGTATGCGCATGAGGCTGTTGATGTGCAAATGTGAATCATATTGAGAAGGTTTGAATAGGGAGGTGTGACGTAAAGAGGGGACACAAACGCAGGTGCTTATCTCTAGGCAGTCAAAGGCACTGGATGTCATATCATGGGAACTACCTTTCAAAGACACAGCTTTAGTGCACAGTTCAGCACACAAGGGAGGAGAAACATATAAGTTTTGGAAACAGAAATAAAGTAAGTTTAACAACTTTTTCACACTATTCTGAACCCATCGATGTTTAAGCAACTTGTAATATTAGTAACTTTCTCTCTTTTCTATGGTTTGTGCTCTTATTTTAGAAAAAAAAAAGATAATAATCCTGTTCATATATCAATGTTGAAAGCTTGAGAAATTTGTGTTAAGAAGTTTGAGGGTTTTAAATCCATATTTAAAATGCTCTCTGCAAACTTTTCTTTTGTTTAAATGGCACTAATGCTGTTTCTTCTACAATGTATGTTTGGTCGTTATCCTAAATGCTATTTTGGGCCTCAATTAAAAAATAGCTACTTGTAACTGCTTTGAGAATGCTTTCTGAATAAAATGTCATGGTGTAATTGCATTTATACTGCCTCAGTAAAGCCTTTGTTCGTATACATTTTAGAATTGTGCAAATTTGCAACTTTAGCTGTTTGATTTGAGGAAATGATCACAAGGACAGTTTTACTCTCATTTCGAAAAGTTACTCAACTTAAATACTACCACTGGGGGGGGGGGGGGGGGGGGAAGGGGAAAAAATGGAATGAGAGAGGAGAGAGTGGTATCAGTGTATTTGTAGGGACTATTCGATAGGTGCAGGTTTACTTACAGTTATGTATGACACCAAATAGGTTTCTCGTGATATTTTAGAAAGCTTTAAAATCATGTGTAATGTTTTTAAAATTAAGACTGTTGATCACTGTATTTAATAGTATTACTTTAAATGAAAAAAGGTCTTTCAAAGCGTGACATTTAAGTCCTTAAAATTATTTGGAATTCAGAGGATGAATTGAGAGCTTCTGATTAAAACAACGAATACTGTACACTTTAGAATGAATGTCTCTGTCAGGAAAATCTTTGGAAAGTTAAATGATAGTAATATCAGGCAAGGTTGAAGAATGAAATGGACCTTCTGGGACAACATTTTGCAGGAGGATGATTTTTATGAAATAGCATTTGATGCTAGAGAAAGTCTGTTTAACACTGATCAGCAATAGCTTTCTGTCTCTCTCTCTCTCTCCCTCTCTCTCTCTCTCTCTCTCTCTTTGACTTTCTTTTGTCTTTAACAAAGCACTTAGTTCAGATGTTTGTCTTCCTTCATATGTAAATAGCAAGACAATCTTCTGCAAGGTGCTGTGAATTTTTCATCTAATAGATTATAAAAGCACAAATGCAAGACTTATCCTTAAACTGTGTGGGGTGAACTTTGGCAGTTAAGGATCTTTTAGGATTCAAAACGACCATTTATTATCTCTTCTGTCAATTAAATTAGTTAAGTTAATTGCGTATATGTGTCTTCTTTGATTTGGCTGTGCAACGCTTTTGTAATTCTTGGGGAAAATTGCAGCATTTATGATGAAAGCTTTCCCTGATACAATAATACATTTCTGTTTTAAGGTGGGTAACGAATAATCCAGATTCATAATGAAGAATTTCTAAATATAGACTTGGTCTCCTAACTTCCCAGTTTGGAGCATTTTATTTTTGCTTGTAAATATCATCTGTGTATTATAGTACTTTCATGCCTGCAGGCTAAGATTACCAGCCTTCCTTTTTTCCTCCTCCTTCTAAATATTCAATTACTCAATGGTAATTATTATTATGTGGCCTTCTTGGCTTACTACATTATTAGATTAATATAGATTTCTTGTGCCAAATTAGCGGAAATCACTGTTATACACAAGAACGAATCAATTTTTTTAGTTTTATTTACTTTGTTGAATAACAGGAAGACTTTGACATCATGAGGCTTTATTCTTGAGTCTTTTAATATAATATGTCTTTGAAAGCTAAGAGAGAGAGGGCATATTTTTACTTTGTTTTTCTTCTGTCAATTTCTAATAAGTAGAAACTTTTGCTAAATTATAATTTAGTTATTTCAAATATCTATAAACAGTGACCTTTGTGAATGAAATCACAGATAAGTCTCCTGATTTTTAATTATTGTTTCAAAGGCATGTAGCAGAGGTAAGAAAATTGAAAATGAAAGAAAAGGAGCTGTCCATGGTACTGCAGCTGATTAAAAAATATTTCCTGTTATTGTACAGAAAACAAAACAAAACAAAACAAAACAAAACAAAAAAACACTGTAGTGTTACAGAAAAGTGCCACAATTTGCTACTGTGCTTTTTGTTTGTTTCCTTGAAGGTTTTATTATTTCCAAAACTAGATAAATCTTATACTGAAGTTAACTAGTAAGTAGAAAAGGTGTGCATGAAAAACTTATTTCAGGAACATGTCATGTTTCCGTAAATAGTACAATCAACCTCAGATAACTATAATTTTACCAAATTACTTATTTAGACTAAATTTTTATTGTATTTTTTTTCTCAAAGTTACAGAGAATGCAACTTTTCAATTAATCTTTGAATATAACAGAAATGGTTTCTATGGTAGTGTCGCAATGTAAACAAAACAAACAAAAAAAAATACCAGATCCCAATCTTGCATTACTTGATTGCTTTTGAAATGAATTCTTGTCCTTATGTGACCTGAAATGTGTGGTTACAAAGCTATAGAAATCCAAACGATCATATTTGTTTGATATGAAATGAAAAAAATAGTTAAATTGAAAGTTTAACATCATGATATTCAAAATCCCAAGCGGTATATAAACATTAAAAGAAACTTTGGACTGCTAATCCTAGGAAATGAGTTTTATGGATTGAATTCAACAAGGCTTCAGAAATGGTTCCATCTGCTGCCTAGCAGCTGGTGAAAGGATAAATTTAATTCATTAATTCATTTGGAAAAAAGGATCCAAGTAGTAAAGACTTCATTGCTCATAATGCACATAGGTGGAAATCAAAACTGAAATTAGGTCCAGTATCATCTTTGATAATGAGTGACATTTTCTTTGTTATTTTTATAGTGATCTTGATCAAACAGTTGACAATATATTGACTATATGCTGTTAACTGATACTTTTATGTCTGAAAAACTTGGGAAAGCATAGATCCTCTTCCAACTTCCTACTTTCAGATTATGCAGGTTTAAGAAGCTGGAATGCTTCACTGAAGCAATATTGCTGTGTTTCTATGAATATTTGCAAGTTCTTTCCTATGAAGTCAGTTTAAGAAGAGAAACAAAGGTACCACTGTAATTAGAAAATCAGCATATTCAGTTATGGCACCATAATAATCCAAACCCAGAATGCCAAATGCAAAGAAATTATTACTTTCCTTTACTTTTCTCTATGAGTCACAAACTTCATCTTTCTTTTCCTTCCTGTCTCCACCCATGATATTTTCACAATAAATGCTGAAAGCTTGTACACAAGTAATAGGGAAAAATGTAAGTTAAGGACTGAGAAAGAACACTATTGAAATATTCAGGGTTTTAAAGACAAAAGTACTTGGACAAATGCTTCAATAATAATTTGCCTTCTAAGTTCTAGATATAAAGTTATAGAGCCTAACACAAACTCCAGATACAAAATTAAAAACAAAACAAAACAAAACAGAACACTTTTGCCTGTGCTTCTTTTAAGCTAAATCACAAGCAATGAGTGCAAAGTTATCTGCGGTCTTTAAACCATAAGGTAGCCAAATGAGCTATGGTAAGGGCTCGTGTTTCACCTTATACCAGGCACACAGGTAAGTATGCCTCTCATTACTTGCTGTTGGATACACAGGACTGAGGAACCTGTTATCCTAAGGTCTCTTAAAAATTTCCCAATGTCTATTTTCAATGTTTCTGCTTGAGATGGTGATTTCATGAATGATATTTGGCTTTTCCCATTTCCTCTCTAGCCCATGCTAACTGTGGTGGGTTTGTTGGATTTACTATAAAGATTCTGTTCACACCCTGTGGGTTGGGTTAAGAATTAGGATTTATGCATTTACTTCTACTGTTGCATTGTTTATACAGCTTTGGTTTAGTTTTGATCCCTTTTTTTTTTTTGCCTTTGAGGCTCTTCCACAGTGTCAGCTGCTGACTGATAGTAGGAGAACGGCCTCGTGGTGTGAATGAAAGGGACCTAGCGGTTGGTAAACAGAGATAAGGAATAAATAGAGCACAGGCAAAAGGAGATAGTTCTGTGGGAGCCCAGATTGCCGCCAGTCTGTTCAAGTGAGATGCAGTGCCTGTCCTTTTCCCAGATTAAATTAGTGTGCGAAATCTCCAGTGACCTCCTCCCCTTCTCCCCATACTCTTTAGCCAAGCTGAACAGCCTCTGCTGTAAAGTATTCATTTTATCCAGGGACAAGTTGGACAATAGAACTCTCCCTGTTACTTATGGACAGCTGTCGTCATTCATAGGGCTTTTCAGCATTTCATTTTTCATAAGAGTTAAAAGGGTTTTACCTTGTAACTGACGAGAGGTTAGAAATGCAAAGAAGCCAGCCCTGAGGTTGCCCATAGTAAGGAAGTTAATAAATAAACATCATCCCCCCAACACATATATCCCCTCCCCAATGTGCAAAAGGCTGTGTATTTTATTAGCACTGCTCTTCTTATTTGAAGGGGTTTAATTGTGATAACATGATTACACTGAAGCATGAACTGCATAGAGAAATTAACAAGCAGAGACACAGCGATATGCAGGGCCCCCAAGGTTCCCTAAATTAAAGGTGACCAGTGCAAACCTAGTGAGTGCCCCTTTCCCTTCTTTGCCCTTGCTTTTTCCTACATATCCTATCACTTTATTACCTGCAAATAACTCCTAGGAAAGAGTAAACCCTCATGAGATACCTCTGTGGTTCCGTATTTTTTTTAGTGATTTACTGCAAATATATTCAGCATTTTGACTGATTAAATAGACCTTCGGCAACCTTGAGGGTCACTGTGTAGAGTATGTACATAGAAAATGCATCAGCCCATTGTACCCTGGCAGCTAATGAGATTGGTCGTTAAGTAAATGACACAAAGCCTACAAAAAAAAGCTTAGCAGCTCACTAGAGTATCACAGAGTGTCCCTGCACACCACACAACGACACAAACAGTGGACTAACCTAGCCCACCCCTGCTTTATTCTACATCACTGCTTCCCTGATGTCAGCGTGAGAGGCAGAACAAAGGCTAAAAGGCACACGGTAAGTCAGTCTGACAATTATGCCCTAGGGAGAAAGTAGAGCAAATCTTAGCCTAACCATGGGGTTGAAAGTCCGTTTCTGGACAAGTAGGTCATAATGAAGGGATTTTTTTTTCCCTGTCACTTCATGAAGGGGAGAAAAATGTCTCTGGAATCAAGGCTGGGTTTGTTTCTTGTTTGTTTGTTTCCTATTCTCTCTGTCTTTTTTTGCCAGTTTACAAAAGTTTCTGGAATTCCGAAAGTAAGGTGAAACAGTATGTTTGTGAACTCGATATTGTACTTATAGTATAATGAAATAAATATTCTTTGTAAGAACTGCCAAACAATAAACATCACCTCAGATGTACATTAACATCTGATGAACTTTACAGACAGAAAGTTTCTTTTTAGTAGTCTGTAAAATCTGCTGAAAATGTGTCATAAGTAAGAATACACATTTCAGTCCACTAGCCAGTTACTTACTCCACCTAAATACCCGATAGAGTTTTTAGAACTATGCAGATATACATGAAGCTGTTACTATGATTTGGGCTGTTGTGTTGTTTTTGATGGTGGTGATTTTTCTTTTTTGTTGTTGTTGTTGATTGTTTGTTTTTTCTATGTCTGTTGTTAACAGATTTTTTTCTATGATATCTCTCAGTGTTGTCTTTACACAAGCTGAAATTAAAGAGAGTTGAAGATTTGCTCTTAAACATTTATATAATCATTACTTATTTTCTTTGCACAGCAGCAAAATATTCATCTGATATCTTATAATTGCAGGTGCCTGCCTGTGCCTGCCAATGGTAAACCTTTTCTAAGAGTGTTTCAGTTTAATATCTCAGGACCCTTTATTTTGCTGAAAAATGGCAACAGGAAGT
This sequence comes from Aythya fuligula, assembly GCF_009819795.1. Classification (NCBI taxonomy): domain Eukaryota; kingdom Metazoa; phylum Chordata; class Aves; order Anseriformes; family Anatidae; genus Aythya; species Aythya fuligula. The sequence continues at coordinate 111,624,553 of NC_045560.1, forward strand.
TGCCAGAAAGTCTTGTTTGCATTGCTAAAATATTTCTCTCTACTTTGCACTTTGGAAGCTCAGGGGATGTTAGGTTCAAAACAACATGATATTATTACAAGACGCCTGTGTAAATTAAGTTATGCTTTCTCTACTTCACCCCTCCTGCGCCCACCCCCAAAAGAAAAACCCAACAACTTAAAAACATATAAAAATAATGTTTTAAGAACACTTTCTTAAATGCAGACAGATAAAGAAGCAAGAAAGGTTCAGAAAGGTTCAGCTGGCATTACAGTTGTTTAATTACTTGTTTGTTTGTTTGTTTTATTTTGGAAGAGTTATTTAATTTGTGAAAACATTTGCCACTATATGTTTGTAGAGACATCTCAAGATAACCTGTTCAGTTGAAAACTCTTCAAAAGTCACTGTTCACATAGTTCACTCTGACATGTCGCATATTATCCTTCTTATTGCATGGAAAATAGAAGTAACATCACAATTTATAGAAATTAAAATATGATATTTTAATATATGCACTTTGTGATTCCTTCCAAAGATGTGTGTGCATATATATGAATCCACCTATGCATATTTATATAAAATATACGTATATATATATAAAACTATGCACACCTATATAACATCCCTATTTATTGAAACTCAAGTTATATGAAGTTACAATTATTTCTACTTTTTACACTTCCCAATATTTCCAGCTTAGGAAATTTAATGAGGAAATAAACAAACTCCAGTAAAATTATGTATTTGTTTTCATTTTCCATATATATTTTAGGTGTGTGCTTCTGTTTACAGATATGCTAACAAGATAGCATACATGTTTTCCGTATGCTATCTTAGAAAACGAGAGATATGCAGGCATCAGAAAACAAGCTTGCTTTCTCAGCTAAATCCTATAATTCACATCTAATTTTTAGATCAGCAGAGATTTTGCAAACTAAAGGGTTACAAAACAGTTTTGCTTTGAACTTTGCTAATTGATATTAAGTTTTCAGCACATTGTAACAGGTATGATTTCAGGATATTTTCAGTTCAGGTGCATCACTACAGTTTATACAAATGAACAGATCCCTATCACACAACCATCATGATTTTTGTATACCTATGTGAAAGAGAGTAAGGCATATCTAATATTTCAGCATTGTCTATGATAATAAACAAGTTCAGCTATCTTTTATCCTAGTAAAAGTAGAGAGTGATTTCATAGGGCTAATGCACATGCAACAGTGCTACAAAATTAATAAAGCTATTCTAATCTGACAGGTGGACACACAGTAAGTTTCAGTAGTTTTCATAGGTTCATTAATTTTCCCTTGTCTGGTATTTTCTTGGTACAACCAAGAGAAAAGGCAAAGAAATCTTAATTTATGATAATTAATGTTCATCTGGTCTCACAGAAAACTATGTAACACACCAAATTTTTAGAAAAAAACATTTCAATATATTCCTTTTGGACCTTGCGATCTGATATGAGGCCTTTTCACATATCGTTGTGTTCAGTTCCAGGAGACCTGTGTCAGCTGTGCATATGGATCTGAAAAACTTCATGGTATTACACAGTTGATTTTAATAATTCTAATCCTTTTTTTTTTTTTTGTGCACTTATAGTTTTTCAAACTAGTAATCCCAAAATATCTGATATCCCTGATAAGTAAGTGTATCAAAGGTCAGTGACAAATTGTCCTCCCAAAGGCCTGTCTCTGTCACTCCAAAATAGTAAATAATACGCAGAACAAACTTTATATTCTAATACATCCATATATATTTGGAGAGTCTAGAATAAAATCTGTCTGTTACTTAAACTGATTAATTTTGGAACTATGCATATATAACTGGAATCAGGTCACTTCTTGTAGTTTATGTGCACATAGTTGTAGCTTATTAAAAACTGCATAAGCAGAATTGGTGCTTCTGAATTTTAATAATCTTGAATCACTTCAGACTAAAGATACTGTTTAATTAGTGATAAAAAAGATTGTCTCCCTCTTACCTTCTTTTAGTACTAACATAAAATCTCTTTAGAGGAGAATTGCTCTCAGCTATATTCATGGAAGTCTTTTAATAATACTAACAACTTTGGCCTTTCTAAATTGGAGATTTCTAGTTCACAAAAGGTGACAGCCTAACTGCAAAAGTTACCTTATAATGGAAACTAGGCTTACCTTGCTGGGTATGTGTACACTTACAAGAGCGTTTGTACATGCGAATGATTCCAATTAGGTGAGATCGAGGGCTCATTTCAATATAGTAAAGCAGGTGCATAAGTGTTTTGAAGATGACGGGATTATTGATTTGCTTAATAGATTTGGGTAACATTTGCTAGCTTGTTTTCAAGTTTGGCATCGTACATGAACTTTTCACTTCCATTAAGGAACTTACTTTTCATTTAAAGACATGTATTTGAACTCTGCTCCATAAGTCTTTAGGAAAATAATAATAATAATTATAAAGCTTTAGAAGTTTTCCAAAATGTAATTGCATATGAGGATTGGAGAACCCAATTTCTTGAATGTGTTTCTTCAGGTGATAGTAGGAGTTAAGAGGTCAGTTCCTTAAAACTCAGCAGAAAATTTGATACCTTAATTGCTCCCCCCAACACTTAGGGCACATGTACAGCAGCTGGATTGGCACAACAAAGTAGTAATGGCTCCAAAGACACTGTTATGGACGATCAGGTCAATAATCCTTATGCTAAGAAGGATTTACATGATACAGAGTAATAGCTCTGTCATTTCTGAAGTAAAAATACACTTTTTAATGAGCATCAAAATGATGTTTTGCACTCTTCACATCAGAGATACTATGGTACTTTAAAAAAAAAAAAGTTCTTCAAATAAAGTTTAGCATTTAGCAGTTGAACGAAATAAGGTTTAAAATACCATAGGTAGGCAGCTACACTACCCCAAAAGACTTTTTTTTTGAAAATGTACCTAGGACTGTTTTCAAATCTTTTCTTCCTTTCTATGTCAGAATAGTATAGGATATATCCAAATATTATGTCTTCGAGCAGCTTTTTTATGATACAGACCAGAAATAGTCTTAGAGTGGCTTTTGTTTATTTATTTATTTATTTATTTATTTATAGTGTTTGATTTTCTCCTATTTCACGCAGAAGTTTGACACAAAATAAGACTCAAAATTATTACAAGAAGTAAGATCTTATTACAAAAGTAAGTTTCAAAATAAGAACAGTAGCAACTGGAATCTAAGGCTGTGATTTTTATGTTATTTTCTCTTAAATAATTTTCTTGAAAAACAAAACAAAACATAAAAACAACACATTTAATACATTTCACACAATTAGGAAAAAAATATTTTTCTCACTAACAACGTGCTTAAATCAATCTCCATACAAGCTATGGAAAGTCACCAAATCCTAAATAATAAGAACTACCATAGTGATACAAATGACGAGTGAGTGCACATGACATTTTCATTGTATCTGTAACATTTTATAAAATTAAACACCATTTTAAAGTACAGGTCTAATGGGAATCATCCTATATATAAGCATCAGACATTTAGTGAACAAAGTGCAACTGAACACATAAATCACGCTAAATAACATTGACACTTTGTCAAAGAAGCAAATGTATTTAAGGTTGAAGTGAATGGTCAAGGCCACTTTATGGGTAGCCCTTCCCATAATTTTTGTGAGAAACAGTGCTGTCTACAAAAAGGGTTAAAGAAAATGCATTCTGTTGCATCTGCTTACTAAATCCCTTACTTTAGTAGAAATTCAAATTTTGTAAAGATTATTCGTTTTATTGATGCATATAATTATAATCACAAGCCATCTGCTGATTTGGCAGGCATGGTTAAAATTCTCTAACTCTCATAACCTTTCAAGTACAGTGCCCTTGGGACTCTATTTCACTTTTATATTTTGGAAAACATGTAGGGACAAACAAGAGAGGTCATCTGCCGAAAGTCAGACCTGCAAAACATTAAAAGAATACAGATTTTGATAACTGCTCTTGTTTTAATAGCAAATAAAGTCTTTTCTATTTTATTTCTGACTTCAGGAAGGATTATACTGGTTTCCATCATGCACTTTGGGAATTTGAATTTTTTCTAGGGATTAAAGCTCTCTCCTAGTACTCCTGGGATCTGGGTTCCAAGTCTAAACTAAAAGAACAAATATTGTTCAGTTTGTTTGTCACAGGTGAATTAAACATATCTGACCTTGGCCTTAATTTCTCTTTTTAAGCATTTCCCACTACATTTCTATATGATATTCTCTCTCTTTCTCTCTCTCTCTCTCTCTCTCCCCCCCTCTCCTTTTTTTGTACTTGGTCACTGATTTTCATTAAAAGACACCTATTGCATATTTAGCTTTTCCCATGAAGCTCAAAAGAGCCTTTTTAATTTTGAGGGCTACACATACAACAAGGCATAAAAAAGTGGCTAATACTATTTTATACTTGTATTTTTGTATTTGTATGAGCCTACCATTAGCTCATGGTCAGCCACAGTTACAAATAGTTGGTCTTTTTGCATAGGAGAATTCGTTCTCCATTTTCTCATGTACTTCTCCATGTTTAACCAAACTAACTATTTAATACTTGAATTTTATTTTTTTCCTTGTATCACCTGTGGTTTTACTTTCCTTCTTCTAGCAGAAAACATCCACAAGGGAAAAAAATACTCAGGAAATGCTCTCTCTGTCATAATAAATATATATATATATACACATATATATTGCTTTTCACCAAGTTGCTGAATATTGTTGATGTTTTGAATACGTGAAGATGGGAAAGGTTGCATCAGAATGGGATAGTCCAATGACTTCCTGATATTAGCAGAAGGCAAAGACAATCATCTGTCAACAGAATTGTCTTAATGCTGTAGATATGTGTACCTCATAGGAACAAAATATGTAACTCTCACTTCTGTTTAATTAGTGTATCTGAAGGCCTGTATATAGCATGCATGCTGCTTTAGTCCTTTTGGAGGTTTGATTCTCACCCCACACCCTCATTATGACAAGCAGGAGGGAAATGCACATGTTTGAAAGTGTCTTCACAGCTGAAACTAGGGAAACAGGCCGAGAGTAGCTCTGGTTTATTTCACAACCAATTAAGTATGACATCTGTTGAAACTCAGGAAATAAGTCTCCCTTCCCCCTGTTCGTATACTTACTTAAGCTGCCAGTCTTTTGTTTTGATATGGTGAATTTTACTTACAAGATGTGGCTTCCTTGGAGTAAATACACAAAATAAATAAATAAGTTTATAAACCCCAACACATAAAACCTGTTTTGTTTTGTTTCATTTTGTTTTGTTTTAACCAAGATTTCACTAAGTGCTTGTTGAAAAAGCCCTTCTTGGCATTCAGCTTAAGCAAATGATGGTGTTAATAATTCCTTGCCTAAACGTTTACCTTACTTTCTGAAAAAAGGGGCACGTTTGTAGGAAATGTAGGCACAATAGCACTTTCATTTTTGAAAATCTGGCTCTTGTTGTTGGCTTCCAAAGGCAAGCAAGAGTTGCTAGAAAGAATTTGGATTTTAAGTTCATTAATTTTGTGGTTCAGAACTTGGCACTGAAGAGAAGACACCAAAGAGAACAGGACATGTGGCGTTATGGATGGTTAAAAAGAGATAACTAAATGCAAAGTCACTGTCACTGGTACTGTCAAAATTCTCAAGTATACAGTAGTTCATAATACACCAAGAAACAGATTAGATTAAATAACAAACTTAGACTTAAGTCATATTTACTATCAAATGATAATATTTCAAGCTGAAAGACACTTCCCATTTACCAGGCACCAATCCATGTGAAGCCCTTGCTTATCAGGAAAACTGTTATTCTTTCATAAAATATTGTCAAATACAAACATTAAAAATATTATATTTCCATCCATACCAGTCTTAGAGTTCAGTTTCTTTCTGCTATGCTTAAAACTTGATTGTACTCATTTTTATATATCTAAAGAAATAGCTTCTGTATCATGCTGACCTTTTCCTTTCTCTCCCTCTTGACACTGGATCCTCCTGTCATGCTGAACCCATGCTGCTCATATCAAAGCTGTGCCTGACTCTCCTTTTTCTCTGTTTTACATTACCTATTCTCTATTTTATTTATTTGTCAGCTTCATTTTCTTTGCCAGTTCTTTACTGCAAGGACTGGCTTTGCCTTCATTCCTGGAGGATGGCTCCCTACTTTATTTCTTTTGCTTTTTTTCACCTCTATTTTAAATTACATCTCAGAACAGCATAGCATCAAGTTACATAAGCTGTAAGATGCTGCTCTGCAGTTGACATAGTTTTCTTGGTTAGGAATCCTTCAGTGAAATGTCATTTTGAACAGTGTAAGAGTCTAGACATGAGGCAGTCAACCAGATTCCCTTTAGAGAAAATTTCTTGTATGCAATTCATCTCACCCTGAAGTATATGTATAAAATAAGTAAGATGTATCTCACATCTACATAGCTGTAGAAATGTCTATAGATTGCCTGCATGCTACCTAGAGACTATGGGAAGCCAGTAGTCATTGTTTCAGAAATGACTACATTTACATTTCAGACATGTAAAGTTAGGGAGGGATATCCCACCATTTCTGTCCAGCCTACAAACTAAACTTGATTTCTTCTTATATCTAGTCTTCAGAGAAACTTGGTATTTCTACTGATTTCACATGAGACAACAATAGGGGTAATAAGCCTTATACCAAAATTTCCTCTTGTATATACACAGCATTGATGAAATTTGGTGTGTGTTCAGATACAAATGGACAGTAGAATAGCAAAGTTGAATATGGCTGTGCAGCTCAGAGAACCAAATTTTGCTCCTGAAAGATGACATTTATAAAAATGAAAAGACCAATTCCCTACCTATGTAATTTTTCTTTTCAGAGATCTTATTTTCCCAAAACTAATTCCTAAAAATAATAAATGAGTTGTAGAGATTTTAAAAATATGTATCCATGTCAGAATATAATAGAAATTTCTGCATTAAAATCTGTCTACAGTTGGATTTTTTAATGACAGCATTGAAACACTTACAAACTCTCTCAGTTCCAGATTTTCTTTCTCCTGTTGGTCACTGCTTGGGATCTGTAGGCATGTTTAGGGGTGCCTCTGTGATTTTTCTCTTTTCACAGAATTTCAAGACCCTGTTTCCCAAACTTTGAGATAATAGAAGATCATTATTAGATAAGATTACATGATATTTTTGCACTGTCTCTGTGGGTGATTATAGTGATTTGATGTTTCTCTTGCTGTCAAAACTACAAGGAAGCTTTCATTTCAAAAGTTCACTCCCCGTGCATACATTGCATAGGTGTCAATTTTTTGTTTGTGTTTGAAGAAATTTGAGGATACAAATTTTGATTTCTGGAGGATTATATATCATACCCATAGCTTAAGCATAGAAGTGTGAGGATTTTTAAAAATATCTTGTCTCTTTAAAGTTCTAGGTACAGATTCTCTTCCAATCAGTCCAAAATTCCTTCAGATAAAGGCAAAGTGCCTAAGTGTAAGTTTTAAGTGTAAGCAACTAAGAACACATTCAAGAATCAGAACTGGGTGCCAGTCTGGTAAACCATGGTAAGCCACTTACATAGTGGATGGTCACAACATTGCGGATCCATACAGAACCTTGAGGGAAAGCATATGACTATACGCTTTCCTAAGCCATACCATGGCAGGCACAGGATGACACTTGAACCAGGGAATCACAACTAGGTCAGTCCTTTGCCTTTTTACACTATTTCCCTGAAGAGAGGATAGGCAGAGTAGTACAACTTTCCATAAGATTGAGTTGAGCTTGATCTAATTTTGTAACAATGAGCTTTATGAAGGGTTAGTATATGTGTACCTTCATTAGCATTTCTGTAGATGAGACTCGACATCAATGAAAATTGTGCCCAAAATTACGGACATACAAAGTTCTGTATGGTATAAATTGACACCAGTTTAGCAACATAACCCACTAGACTGATTTAACATTTATCCTGAAAAATTTACCCTACTCCCATGCACTGTTAAAGTTTTCTTCCCCACAGTCAACATTTTAGTGGCCATGATAAAAAAGTATCCTCTTAAATATCCCTAACTGTTTTTTAATAGCATGAGAGAGTAAATAGCTATAGGGTCCCATGTTATAGTAACAACATTAATTATATCATTTAATTTTATTGTTATTAGTATGAAAAATAATTGCTACTATTTTATGACCACAGAGAATAATACTGTAATATTGCAGGTGTAAGTTGCTTATGATCAAAAAACATCAGTCTTCAGAAAGGAAGCTCAGCATACACTCTTCAGGTCATACAGCCTGCTTCCCCATTTGTTTGTGGGGTTTCTGATATTTATTTTGAGTTGCATGATAACCCCTATCTTTAAAGTTAGTGGGCACATGGCTATTTTGGTGATATTTTAAAAGTAAATAAGTCAGGTTTTATGTGGAAACAATACAGAAAATGTGGAGATTTTTGCCCTTAAAATTTTCAGGGAAATATTTGGCATGTCTCCTCCCTCCTGAGCCTCCAAGAGATATCTCCACAGTAACTCTACCATTAACCCAACAGCCTCTTTAGAGAAGCTGTCTTCTAACATCTCAGCTGCTTCAGTGTACAGCAAAAAGTTTACTTCTAATAGAGAGCTAGTAAGTCCTGCTACTGACAGAGTTTGTTAGGCAGATTACATCTCAGGAAAGGATGAAACTCAGTCCAAAAGTTTAGGTTTTCCCATTCCCTAACTGGAGACACTGGTTCCTAGTTTTCCTGTCTGTGGATGAAGATATATTGTGTTTGGAAAGGGAATAATCTGATGAGTAGTGGAATAATCTAAGACAAAATGAGCATTACCTAATAACAGTTTTCTCTGGCCCAACCCGGATGTTCAGAGGTTTCTGTGAATCATTAAGCTCAGTTAATGTAGCTCTAGGAAACTCACTTTCACGTAAAATTCCAAAACCAAGCAAGATAGTTGTTTCTAATGAAGCAATAAATAAATGCGTACCTTTTAAAAGACCATAACCACATAGGTCACATTTTCTCATTTCTCAGTGTCCAAGTTTGTCAATACAGCCTGCACAGCCTAAGACAACTGGGAGAAAGGGGTGATTCAAAGGAAAGTGCATTATTCGTTTCCCAGATGACTTTTCTAGTGGTCCCTTGGATTCGTATGGGTCTTTTGCCTTGGTATTTTCAAAAGCAAATTTATCATATTTTGAGATGCCAACTCTGCAAGGTTAAACTGGACCTGAAAAGCTTATTTTTCTTCCTGAATCATCATATTCAGAAGATCATAGTCCTACCTTATATTTGCAAGTTACAAAAGTTACAGTTGTCTTATGTGACAGCTAGCAAGGAATTCAGCTTCTAATAAGGTATTATTAGGACTGTTACAGATACAACTGCAAGCAGTTGAGCTCATACTCATATACCTTGTACTGCATTAAGTTCTTCTAATGTATTGTGAAAATTAACTTCCTCTGCTAACACCTACAGATCTTACCCAAGGGAAATCTGCTCAGATGAGGGCAACCACTGTATAGATAATTTTAGGATAGAATCATGTTTTGAAGACACTTCCAGTTTAGAGTCCTGCCTCAGCTATGTGAAAAGCAAACATTTCCAATTGATGAGCCAAACAGGACTTGAGCTTTGTAAGGTCTGACACAGTGCTTTGTTTTAGCCATAGTCTTCACAGCTTCCGTTCATAGCAAGAAAGCTAGAATAACTTTAGCGACTAGCTGGAGGTGTTCACTGCTGTGGTGGAGAGGTCTGTGTGTCCTTACTTCTTTGACAATAAAAGAAATCTAGATGTGTATCCCATCTCAATTATTAAAGTTAGCTTTTCTAAACATCTCCTGAGTTTTATACAATGCGTAAAGAAGACATATAAAAGTGACGTACAAAGATCACCCTTGATCCTACAAAGCTATGAAGTATATATCCTGTTCACCACAGCTAGAAAATTGTTTTATTTATTTGATACTGAATTACCTTCTAGTATTATGTAAAAAAAAAATAATAATAATAACAGGAGTTTACTGAAAACCTTAAATCATTGATTCATTAGATTTTGACATAATAATATAAACTCTTTCCTTACGACCATTATTTTTTTGCACTATTATCTGTTTTATTGGTTAAAACAATATTTTATAATGATTTTTTTTTCCAGTCCATAGACCAACAAGTTATAAATAAACATCCTTACCCAAATATCAGGTAAGACTAGCTAGATACATGTGCAGATCTAATCTTCCTCATATAAACTATTATCTAATATTACAAAAATGAATTTTTATTAGTTTTCATGTTCTTTGATTTCTAGTTTTGTTGATTAATTCAGTAGTCATGAGAACACAGTGTTGGCCTGAGAAGTACAGTTGTTTTCATGAAAAAAGGTATGGAAATGTAAGGAGTTTTAAGTAATTTTTTTTAAACTGCTTTGCAAATTCTCTGCACAACAAACCTCACCAATATGTAAACAGGGCTCTAGCTACTGTGTTTGTCCACAGCTAAATCTACAGATGAACACAGTGTAGTTGTGTGATGACAGGAACAGCTGACTCATTAGTAGAGAGCAGTGAAAGGTAATTAACCCTGGGAAAAGTACAGCTGCCATGCGAGCTGTTCCTTTCTGTAGGATCTGATTAGAAATTAGTGTTAAACCACTGATTCTTTAAAAAAATGTCATTGATAATTCACTTTCTCTCTCAGGTGTGGCCCCTGAAAGGGGCTGAGGATAGAACTAGTGTACAAAAGGTCCTCTATCTAAAAAGGCCTTTTCTGAGAGAAGTACACACCTGTTTGGCTGCTTCTGGAGTTTTCTTAGTGATGGATATTGTCCCAGCTTTGAATGCTCCAAGTCTGTGGGCAGCACAGAAATGAATTGTCAAAATGACTTAAGGTAGAACATTGTTGTTTGCTATAATGAAGCTCTTAGCGAGTCTGATTACTTAAAAGTCACAGCTACTACTTGTTTTATCAGGACATAGTTTATACAAATGTTGCAAACATTTTTAGAAAGAAAACAAAAATCTTCCTACTAGGGTAGGTGAGTACAGCATATAAGAAAAGGATTGTGACCTGTACATGAAAGCTGGTCCTCATCTCACACTGTTTCTGCACATATCGTGGCTTTTGCAGGTAGTTTTTGCAGATAGCTTTTGCAGGTAGCTTTTGCAGCTCCTGCCAGCAGGAGACAGAACCTGTAATTTAAAGTGATGTACAAACATCAAGGCAGCCTGTCATGTTCATATTTAGACACCTGATACAGGCCTACTTATCCAAAATGACAGAACTACCAACTACAATAACAATATTTCATTAATGTGCTGTTGATATTTCTACCGTACTGTTTATTATTTATAGTTAATGTGTCCAAAAGAATTTTAATCATCTCATTTTGTAAGATCTTTGGTCAGGATTGTCTTTCTATAACTGTGTGATTAATACCAAGTGTATGTGAATGCTTGCACATGTAAATAACATTTATTACTGAGGTTCATGAGAGTGTTCTGGTTATTTTCAATGGAGCCAGGCTTACACCAGGAAGTTTGAAGGGAAACTGTGTTTAAACTGATGAAATATGCAAGACTTCTCTCCATAGGAATATTTTTTTTCATCCTACTCAAGACAAATTCACTACAATAGGATAAATAATAGATTGCTATTATTTAACTAATATAAATAATATTTAACTAATATAAATAATATTACAAAGATATGTTTCTATAGTGTCATTTTTTTTATAGTGTCAACTCCATGATGTTTAGTAGTACAATGAGACATTTTCTTACCATATATGTAGTACGCTTACAATTTCAGTTTCTTTTAAATGAAATATAGTTCTTGTTGGATACCATATTTGAACCTAGCATTACCACAAACCTATATACGTGTACATATATATATATACACAAACATATATATGTACATGTGCATATATATATACACACACACACCTTACTGATATTTTCAACACCGAGAACAAAAACATTCAAAGAAAAAGAAAACAGACACTATAATATTTACTAGGATAATTTTCTCTTTATCAGAAAGTAAAAGAAACAGTTTTTTAAAGTAAAGAACTGACATGCCGAGAGTACGGTTACTCTATATTGCCTAACATGTTAAGAGAGGAGAGCTCAAAAATATTTTTTTAAATTATATTGCTATTCATCATGCATTACTTAGTAGGCATTCTTCTCAGAATTATACTTTTTTATCCATTCATTTGTTTTTAGTAAAAGAAAAAAAAAAAGAAAAAAAAAAAAAAAGAAAAAAAAAAAGCTTGAAGAGAAAGAGGAAACACTTTTTTCTTGGAAATCCCAAGTAATAATCCAAGTACTCTTGGAGTATCAGGTTGAGTTTCAGAAGAAGTGAAGACATCAGCAAGCTATTAAATTGATGAATGCATGAGGATTAAAATAATATTCACTACCTTAAAGCATGGTTAGGAATGCACAAAAGCTCTTCACAGCACTATACTACATTATGCTACATTTAGCTTAAAGGTTAGGAGACTTGCTGAAGGTCCAAGAATAGATCAGTGTCAGAGACAAGAAAAGAATCTTTTTATTGGTAGTGGAGGTTTTTATTTATGTATTTATTTATTGTTATTATGATGAATTTGTACAGTCATGGTGCCTTATCTTTAAGTTTGTGGCAGAAGACAGATGGCAATTTATGAAATAACCTTCACCCCACTCTAGAATCATAAAATGCCCCCAAAAGAGAGATTAAACTGCTGTTCCCGGTGTCTCTTGACATAACTTAGAACAGACTGAACACACTTTTCCTTTCTCCACAGACATGATCTGAAATTCTGTTGTCCCAGTGTTCATTTTACATGCATACATTTATATCTGACAAATATTAGTCAGTGGTTTTGCTTGTCCTTTCTTACTTTGATTTTCAAGGTGGCATTTTTGTTCTTGGTTTGTTTTTTACTGTGCTACTCGGCATGCTTCCAAGATCTTCAGGGCAGTGCAGTAGTGCAAGCAAGTCCTATTATCTTTAACAGTTAGGGTCATTACAAGTCTTTTAGATGGTGGCAGACTGTACTTCACATGGCACTCTTCTAGTTAATGAACATATGTGATTTGCATGTTGAGGGAAGGCACACTTCTTCCCTTTGTGCGACTTTCCCTTTCTTGGGACATGCCTGTCATACTTAATGAAGAGAGCTTGTTGTTTAGAAAGGGGAGGAAGAATGCATAGGATAGCAGAATGGTAGTTGCATTTCTTTTTATAAAAATAGTTTGTATTTTTAGGTTCACTGTTCCATCTGACTCCATGTCAGAGAATGTTCAATGAGCTAATTAGCCATGGGTTTTGTCCAGCTTAAGAATTGTGATGTCCTAACTGGCTGTTAAATCAATCCCATAAAATTTGGCTGGAGCAGTCAGAAATCACGGGGAGGTAATATAGTGACCTAGATTAAGCCTGTAAGTATTTAAGAAGTGACCACTTTGACTGAACCTAATCAGCACCAACACTTCTGTAGATTCTGTACAATCCCATTAATTCTTTGCTGGCTTGATGGAAACCATGCACGGTATGAGGACTGTAACAGCAGTCCCTGAACAGCAAGTTTGTAGCTGGACCAGGATCTTCCTGTTGCTGGAGGAAGCTGTAACAGAGTAATTAAAGCAATACAATTTTGCTGCTTTTAGTTATACCAATCTGTGTGCTCAGGAGTCTCACTCTGGCCTCATTCCTGCAGCTACTAAGCACCCCTTCATTGAGCAGTCATCTTTCGCTGAAGAGAGTAGCGGTCCCCCTACACAGTACCTCACAACAGAGATGACTCCATGCAGGAAAAGTCATCCAGGCTGAAAAAGAGTAAACAGGTTTTAAAATAAAATAAACCCTGTGTTCCAGAACCACTGACGCATGCTCTTTGAACTTTCTTTTTAAATTACTCTGAAATCATAAGGTTGTTATGGTGTGTTTTTACTCCAAATAATGCATATCATTGTAACACAAGCCTTGAAGTTAAGTGGCTACTTTAATGAAACATAGTTACCATAGTTACCACAGGAGAACAGAGAATAACTTTTAGTTCTTTTGAAGCTATGAATTAGTTTAAAAAGAGGAAAAGGAATAAACAAGCATGCAGAAGTTTATTATTCAGTGTTTCATGCCTGATCAACTCTAAAAAAGAACTCTCCCTAGACTGGGGCATTAACATTTTCCAGCTGAAATCTATAATTGCCCATCAAGAAACACAAAATCACATTTCAGCTCTTTGGTATTTCTGTTTCCATGTTTGTTTGTTTGTTTGTTTGTTTTATTTTGTTTTGTTGTTTTGTTTTGATTTTTTGGTATTGGTTTTGTTTTTACTTTTGTTTTTCCTGAGTCAGAGAAGAAATAGATTTTTCCAAAGTTCTGCTTCCAGCATTTTGTTAATAACAGACATCTTACATCATTTTGGTTGCTATAAATAAATAAATAAACAGGTAGTTAAGTAGATAAATAAATAAATAAAACTCTGAAACAGAGCAATACATTGCTAAACACAACTCGTGAACTTGTAACTTTGTCATTCGTTATAAGGCTGGTGGGAGGGAAATGAGAATTTATCATCGTGAAGATGTCTTCCAGGACCAGCTTCACTGTTTTTCAGTTTAGCATTGAGATGTGCTCTATCCCTGAAGTGTTAATGGAGGTCACTGTTGCTCTCCTTTACCGTGTCAAAGTAAAGGAGTTTCTACATAGTTGACTATTGAGAAACAAAATGATGTTCTTTCCTGTATATCACCTTCAGCTTATGAGTCTCTAGAACAGCAGTGATTAACAGGACTTTTACAAAGTTTCTGTGTAGTTACAAGGACAGCTTCAATCTTCTGTCATTTTTTTGCATTAGCTATGATTATGCTTTTACCACCAAAATGCATTTATTTTAAAGGTAACAATACAGACTCAGAGAATAGCTTATGTTTCATCTATATTTATCAGCACTCACTGTACATTTGTGTCTTCATTACCAGGAAATATTAAGGGACATTGTGCCATCTATTCCTGTTTACAGTTTATTATGCAGAGATAGGAAACACTTAGCATGTAAAATGAATGTAGAAATTATTCCTGGATAGAAACACGGACATTTCCCACTCGTTGGCTCTTTCTCCTCCATCACCGGATCAGAGTGTAATTGTCAGTAATCAGGCCTGCTTGCTGCTGATAAAACCACTCTGAATGCTAGCAGCCTTCTTTGTGTGATGACTCAATTATTCCAGAAGTGCCTCATCAAATCTGCCCCATCAGCTGGGCTAATAAATAAGGAGAAGAAACTGGCCCCCCAAAGCAAATTATAAATCCATTTGCATTAACCATTTCGCTGGTCCATGATCTAGGCAGAAATAAGCATGGCAGATTGTGTTAAGCTTATTTGAATATGTTTATAATGTTTACAGCATGCAACCTTTTTTTTTTTGTTCACAAGGTGTTGGAATTATCAGTCATGAATAGCATCTAAATGCAGTTATGTTAATTACAGCAAACCCTCAGGCATCTTTGAGGGATAGTTTGTTGCTTAAATCAGGTGAAAGTTAAACCCTTCTGCTAGGCAAAATATGATCTTGCACATGGCATTGGAATAATAGTCATGTTAAAAAGATAGGATGAGTGCAAGGAATGTATTTTTACAGGCACTGGAAGGACAACTACAAGTGTTACGAAGCTGTCTTGCACTGGTAATGTGACCTCCTATTCATCTCAGGGTAGAAATAAATAACATACAGTTCAGCCTTATAGTTGGGAAAGAAAATGCAATGGTTGAAGTAGCTGTGATCCTGCTTCACATCACAGATTTGTACTGTTCACTTAATAAAAGAAGTGCAAAGGGGAGTATTCTTCACCAAGGAAATTCCTTTCTGAAACTCAAACTATATTTAAAAAAATAAATAAATAAATAATGTGTCCAAGTAGTTCCTTTCTGATTTCCAAGAATTCCCTGTGTAATCCAGTGAGTATGTTAAAGTGTAACTTCAGAAGGCTGAATGAAATTAATTTGTTAACCCATGTACTGAACATTATAAATGTGCTTAAGTGTCTCACTGAGATGACC
Source organism: Aythya fuligula (assembly GCF_009819795.1). Lineage (NCBI taxonomy): Eukaryota > Metazoa > Chordata > Aves > Anseriformes > Anatidae > Aythya > Aythya fuligula. The sequence goes on from NC_045560.1 coordinate 111,640,588, forward strand.
CATACATTTGTGAAGAACTTAATGTTATGTAATTCAGCATGTGCAGGATAAAGATCTGACTGTAGTCAAGAGCTCAATATATATTTACTTTTTGTAATGGCAACTTTTGCTTAGAGACTTATATTTTCAAATGCTAAATATTTTACCTTGAGAAAGAGAAATCGTTGTCACTGTAGAAACATGAAAATTGTTCTTACATCACAATGGTGAGCACATTGGATTTTGTTTCCTTAGCTGTTACAACGATTCTGAGTTAACAAATCACAAACTGTTGTGCTTTTTCATCTTCATATTTGCAATGCATCAACTAGTGATATGATAAATTAGATAAAATCAAATTAATCTGTTGGAAATGATATCCGTTATGCTCAAAGAAAGTAGTTAGGCATCTTTTACAGATGTCATACAGCTTTGTATACTGCAATTCTGATAAAAAACTACCTCAGACTTTGGATGATATCACTTTTAACTGTAGAATAGATATTATTAAATTTTCAGGAATTTTCTGGTAATCTGACCTGAATGGGTGGACTTTTACCTGTAGACAATGGGTCAACAAGAACAGTTGCTTGAAGGGATTTGTCACACACATATGATAGTGAGGATCAGGGCCCAAATGGTGATTCACATCAGTATCATGGTATGACTCACGGATCTCAGCAGGTTGGCACTTAAGAGTCAGTACATAATCATGTTGCACTGGAAATGGCTATAGACCAAAGAGTGAATTGCAAAGATTCCAGGTTACTTCACTGAACCATTACATTGACAAATCAAACAACTCATTTATTCCATCTTTGTGTCTTTATAAAGTTTATCATTTTAGTAGAAATGAAGTACTGTTTGAAAAAGGTGGAGACAGGCAAGCTTCAATGACAGGATTAAAAACAAACAAACAAACAAACAAACAAAAAACATAAAAAAAAAAAGAATTCAGGTACTATGGAACCCTAGTATGTTTCACGTTGGACGGGACCTTAAAGATAATCTAGTTCCATCCCCCCTGCCATGGGCAGGGATGTCACCCACTAAATCAGGTTGCCCAGGTTCCCATCCAACCTGATCTTGAACACTCCGGGGATGGGGTGTCCACTGCCTTTCTGAGCAACTGTTCCAATGCCCCACCACCCCCTGAATAAAGAATTTCCTCCTAACATCTAATCTAAATCTCTCCTCTTTTAGTGTAAAACCATTCCTTCTTGTCCTATGTCTACATGCCCATGTAAAAAGTCACTCTCCATCTTTAAACCCTCTTTAAGTATCAAAATGCCATAATGAAGTCGTCCTGGAATCTTCTCTTCTCAACCTGAACAACCCCAACTCCCTCAGACTGTCTTCATAGGAGAGGTGCTCTAGCCCTCTGGTCATCTTCATGGCCCTCTTCTGGACCCACTCCTACAGTCCCACACTCTTCTTGTGCTGATGGCCCCAGACCTGGATGCAGCACTCCAGGTGGGGCCTCATGGTAGTGGGGGACAATCACTTCCCTCAACCTGCATAGGGTGTCATCAGTCACCACCTGTAAATCAAAGGTATTTGTCCTTCCCAATTTTTTACTAAAACAGATAAATGAATTTATGCAAGCCATGAATAGATTGGGCCAAAAGTCTTTACATTAACAGACTGGTGGTCTTAAGGGGAATGACCCCACCATAGAGACTTTGTTGACAAATAAGTAAATTATTTCCATGTTACTCCCATCAACAACAATCTTACCATCAGAGTTGCCAATAATTTAGATAGATGACCTCTTGAGGCTGAGATCTTATATTTTATTTTATTTTATTTTATTTTATTTTATTTTATTTTATTTTATTTTATTTTATTTATTTTCCAGTTGACATGTCTATGGTCAATTATTTTATATAGATAAAATATTCCCCCCCAAAAAAAAAAAAAAATAAAAAAACAAAAAACAAACAAACAAAAAAAAAACTGAATAACTTTATTTTATAAAATTTTGGATTTTGATGTAAATCAACACTAACTCTCCGAAATGAATTTGTGTGCTACCTGAAGTATCAGATCCCACAAAAACATTTGAAATGTAAATTGCTTCTTGGAGAAACAACAGACAGTTTATATTCCATTAAGGGAATGCTATTAACAGGGTGTGTAGGATTACGCTGTGTCACATCCCATGACACAGCATAATCTTACATACCCTGTTTATAGCATGACAGATGCATGACATTGTATTTGAGTTTTTATGAAACATAATATCTTCAAATGTGAATATTCACCCATAAATCAGCTGTATGTTTGCCAGCACTCTGTTATGTAAAAGAGAGAAAGCAATAGTACATTTAAACTTATTAACCAATAACTTCTGTTATAATCAAACAGAGAAGAGAGGTCAAGTTTTGTGCTTTATATAAAGTTTTAGTTTTGTCATACTATAATGCCTTGCTTTTCAAAGATAGCTGATGATGTCGTGTACCAGGCAGATGGGAGTAAAATAGCAAATGGCATTGTTGCATGTAGCTTTCCAAAACAATTTTAGACTCTCCTCCCCATCCCTGATCTAGCCCAGATTCATTTTCTTTAAAGGAGGACTTTCAATGTGTTAGCTTATTATATAAAGTTAAATGCAAAAAGTTCTGTACATTTTCCTGTCCTTTGTGCACTTTTCCTTGTGGATCTCAGCTGTGCTGTCTTAACTCTTCCTCCCTTAGGATGAGAGAGACAGCAGATGGGGTTAGGGCAGAGGGCTGATGCTTCTGACAGCAAACGGCCTGGTTGTTGAGTGGAAGCTGTGAGCGTCAGGAAGCTCCTTTTCCCCAGAGAACCAACTAACCACTGAAGAAAGTTGAAAATGAGCCCTTTGAGAAACGCTATTAAAAGTAGTAAAAAATTGCAATTGTGCAGATGATGTGCTGCTGTGTGGTTATTCGAATGCTAATGAGTTTGACATTAGGAAACTCAAAGGGTTTACAGCTACTCCCTTATGTGATTTAGTTCTTTATTGGCAATCTTTGAGAAAATAAATGAAAAATATATTGCTAATAAATACGTAACATGATAGGATTTTAAACAAATCTGCTAAGTTGTAGGCTTTAGAAAATGCTTTGTTCACTATTGTAAGTATTCTCTGAGAGATTTTGTGTTACGTTAGTTTATCTTGAACATAGACAAGACAGGTAGAAAGCTTTAAAAACTCCTTTTTTTTTTTTTTTTAATAGAATAACAGGGAAAGAGGCCTTTGAGGGTAAAAAACATTCTTTTTTTCCATAACATATTGGCTAAAAAAACTGCTTAAAAATACTTTTCAGTATTGGGATGTTTTGTTCTCCTTTTTCTCCCCTCTTCGTCATGTTGCATCTGTTGTCTGTTTTGCTACTTGATAAAAGCTTATTTATTTTAATTAAAAGTTATTCATGGGATGCAACTAATATTCTATCTATTGGGACTCAAGCTGAAACTAGTCACTCAATAAACTCCAGCCTCTCTGCGAATCAGTTTAGAATGAACCTTTCCAATTTCAGTAATATAACACTACAAATTTTATTGGGAAAATTTAATCAGATATTATTAAATGAATACTTAAAGTTTCACCTTGAAGTTCCAGAAGTTTATCTTCAAATTTTGTCATTAATCTATAATTGGAATAGTTAGAATGAAGAGATATATTTTACTAAATAAACTGAATATTATTTGAAAAGCACCTCTGAAATTGCAAGTGACAGTAAAATTTTATATTTTACTAGTGGTAAGACTGATGCTAATACAGAACCTCCGTATAATAACTAATCATAGATTCTCAGGTTGCAAGTGCATTCAACTTTCTTTTAAGTGTTTGAAGGGTGTGGATATTCCTTATTTCTGAATATAAGAGTACTCAGTTCTCAGTACTGTATACTCAGATACAAGCTACAGCTCTTTTTCTCTCATCATTATTGTTAATTTGGCAGGAGTTTCCTTACTGAAATTAATAAAAATTAAAAATGCAGAAATATCAAAGATGTCAGCTTGCTTACAGTAAGAACACTATCAGTCTGCCCAACTTTAAATGCTGATATTCAAAGTAAAAAATAAAAAATCAGAATGCGTGTCATTTATTCCACATTATGTACTGAACCATCTTAATCAGTTAAAAGGGTTCTGATGTAGTAAAACTGTTTGGTTTAGGATTTCTCAGGATTTTTCAGGATTTTTCAGGAAACAGTGGTTTTCTGTCTGTGTATTAAGAAAAACTTCTCTTATAAGTTGATAAGCTAGTGGAAAAGACATTAACTTTTTTTTTTTTTTTAAATACCATAGTGAAAGAAAAAACGCATGCCTATGTAACACATCTTTGAAAAAAAACACAATGTAACAATTATTTGTCCATTTGATGTAACGAGTGTCCCATTTCCTCTGTATTTTATGTAGTATGGCTGGGTTTTGTTTATGTTTGTGTGTTTTTGTTTGGTTTTTGTTTGTTTTTGTTTGTTGTTGTTGTTTTAGAGAGTGAATTTCAGGATTATCTGTTAAATCAGTCAAGGCATCTTGAGCACAAACATTGACGAATTTGGTCCTTTGGAATCTGTACATATTTTCACTTGGACATACACAAAGGTGGGATAATTTATTAAAAAAAAAAAAAAAAAAAAAAAAAAGAATTTGAATCAAAATACATCTCTATTTTAATATTAGTATAGTGTCTCATGCACAGTGAAAATATTCCTTTATAGCTTCTGCAGTTTTAAGAACAGTAGTCTTAGATTTCAAGGATCAGAAATAGTGATATTGAAAAAGATATAAACCTCTGTAAATACATAGAAATTCTAGTTTTTAAGTTTCTGAACTATCATCCGTTAATATTAAATACCAAGAACACAAATACTTTTGAATATATATGACTTCAGGAGTGAGAATGTATTTCTTAATGCAATGCTTAAATTTAATTGGTGAGGAACTGCTTTTTTGTGTTTGTTTGTTTGTTTGTTTGTTTTTGTTTTGTGTGTGTGTTGTTTTTTTTTTCCCTCCAATTAATGCATAGTGGTTTATTATTATTATTATTATTATTATTATTGTTATTGTTATTGTTATTATTATTATTATCAGTAGGGTCGGATAAACACTTTATCATATTTATGAAAGATCTTTATGTGTCAAAACATTGTTATGTTTGAATATTGATGTTTCCTTTCTTCATTAGGAAGAAAAACGATATTTAGTACATAGTAACCCAGGAAATAGTGACAAGATCTTGAAATACATCAAAAATAAAAATCCAGGAAACAAGCCTCCAGAAAGTAAGATCACACACCACCTTATGCTAAGCTGCATTTCAGCATGGTAGATTATATATTTTTTTCCTAAATTTAAAAAGCTAGCAGTTGCCCCTTAATTTCATAAAACTGTGACTCTGCCCTCTAAAGCCTTGGTAAAGCAGACTAATAGAAATACTTGGCACACATTGGTTACCTAAGGGAATAATACAACTATTTGCTGTAGTCGTTTGGCAAAAGGACATAAACATATGGCTTTGGTTTATATTCAGCACTGCCAGTTGTGCAAAGTTGCATGGATGAAGTATACAACAGCAGTGACAACTCAGAAATCAGAAGTGAGAATCAAAATAAATCATCCTTGTAACAAAACTATTCAAGCTTGTCTCTGATTTAAGGTTTATTTTGCTGCTGCGTATTTTGAAGTAGTGATTTCACTATAAAGATATCTGCGTTTAAAAATAGGTAAACATGCAGCCAAATTGTTGATAATTTATATGTTATAGACATAAAGTTTGCATTCAGTAGATGTACTTATTCATTTGAACCAATTATTTCCATGTTGTTCAACTTCCTCCTAAAGAAATCAAGTATAGTATTGTATAAACTAAGGCAAAAGTTTCAAAAATAAAGGTGGGATGATTCCTTGGATAAGAATAATCAATACCCCCCAACAAGTCATATTCTCAGGAATAGCTGTCAAGAACACTTACTTTGTAATTTATTTATTTATTTATTTATTTATTTATTTATTTATTTATTTATTTATTTATCCTTTCTGGCCATAAATGTGACTAAAAGAAAATAACAAATAATGGTAAGCCACAGTGCAATCAATGTTCCTGAAAATAGTGTCTTTGGACTGGATTTTTTAAAACCAGTAATAAGAATATATAAACTTTATCTAGAAGTTGCTATATGTGCACTTTGCATTTTCTTCTTGCCCCGTAATTCTCACCATCAGTCTTAAATTAATACTTCTATAATAATAATAATAATAATTAGTAATATATATAGAATTATATATTATATATTATATTACATATATATTATATATTATATATTGTATAATAATAATAATAATAATAATAATAATAATAATAATAATAATAATAATAATAATAATAATAATAATAATAATAATAAATAATAGACATTGTAGAGTGGCAGAAAGATGTGTTTCACACACATATATTCATGGAACAGCCAGGTCCTGATATGTATTTCCAAATAAGCTGTAGGAAATCTTCAGACTGGCAGCTTTATGATTTGTCTAAAAAAGTATTTTTTGTTATGACAACATTCCCTTTTAATGAGTTTTATTGTTTTATTCTTAAATGAGTTGTTAAAAGGTAGGTACCAAAAGCACTGATAAAAAAATTATTCCAAGGGTTTTAGTTATTTTATGGAGAGAAACACACCATATCATGTCACTTAGGGCACAGGTACAGCACAGAGAGGTTTGTAGTGCATAGTAGTGTCTGACTTCAATTATGGAGCTTGTTGCTTTTGTTTGAGACTTAAGGACGGATTTGTGTGCCTTAGAAGATGTCTATCTTTTTTTTTCTGGCTAAGTTCATCAGTCTAATGACAAATGTAGATTTTACCTTTATGTAGTCTTATGTAGTTTACACACTACAAAGAGTAAAGAAAAGCCTCTCAAAACCTCTCAAACTTTTTCTGACCTCTCAAAACCAGTAAATTGCCAAAAAAATTGCCAAATCTCATTTTTAAAATCAGATGTAAATTTTAGTTGGAAAATCACAGGAGAATGTCAACTTTCATATACCTTACCACAAGATAAACTGGTGATTTAGTTTCCTCTATCTAGTTACACTAAAGGAATCAGACTTCCACTCCAGAAATGTGACACTCACTCAGGTAAATTAATTTTTGCTTGCCCAATGTTTATCTTAGAAATTAGAAAGTGCATAGCTCTTACAATAACTATTTCCAGAAGGTCTGTTTCACTTTTATGCGTATCAGCAGCACTGGTTTTCTCAAGTTACAGCTTTTTCTTTCACAGTAATATGCTGTAAAACTATCCTACCAAGATTGTAGTATCAATTTAGTTTCCAAAATTGAGAATTAAAAATGTTCAAGTAAATTGGAATAATTACTATTACTATTATTATTATTAACATTTATTGCACATGCCCTATTTCAGCTGTTAGTCATATTCTTGGATCCCATTATAATATCAGTACATGCACATGTGCACAGATAGACTCCAGGCACACACACAAAAAAACAAACTCAGAGCCAAATCCTAATTCTCTCACTCAGGGAAGTATTTCCAGGTGCTGCTCTTGAGTCCACTGACTGCAAAGCAACCAAAAGTAACATTTGGTTTCTGCAGCCAGGAACTCTGAAATAGTTTGCTGAAAAAGTATGATTGCTGTGCTTCCTCCAGTAAATTCATTTGAAGAAACAGGAATACCCTGTAGCAAGTTACTCCAGTTTCTCCAAACAGAATATGCAGTATTGTCAGTGACTCCAGTCTGTTTTCTGGGATCTAGTTACTGACTTAGCCTTATGTCTCAACCAATAATGAAGGAGGGAGGATTGAAATTCACTAAGTCAGGCAGAAAGCATTCATCAACATAGTGAAATTTGTCGGAAGACGATCTCAGGAAACAACTCAACATTACCATATACGGTAAATTTCCACATCACAGAAATATAGCATAACTAAGGAACTTTAAGGCAGCTACTCATTTCTTAGCCTGATTTGCTAATCATTTAGGACTGTATACATGTTAACTCTCTGTTTCTTTCTGTGTTTCTGACTAATTAGTTTCTCCCACTAATTCCTTTAAAGTACCTTAGACAGTTTCAACTAAATTTGAAAAGAAAGTGTTTAGACAAGTTTAAACCCCATCATATCAGAGAATCTACTTATAAGGTCAGAGAATCTAGTTGTAAGACACAATGAAATTCATTCCACTATTCATAGAGTTAGTTGTTATTGGACATATTTTTACTTGAGAAGCTTGCCACTAACAAATATGGGATTGTAGCTCCTGATAAAATTTCCCTGGCGATCACTTAGATATTATGCTGATAGCTAAAAAATAAAAATAAACCAAAAAACATCGTGCATGGATTTTGTGCAGATATGACCAGTCTATCTTTTATGGCTTTTTGTCTCAAGACGGTGTATGTACCAAGAGGGAGGGCTGATAATCCCTGACTTTGAAAGCATGAAGCACCACCCAGAATACATCCTATCTTTGCAGTACACAACAGTAATAAGATATATCTCTCAACTTCACACCTAGATAACAATTACCTCTAAAACAATTAGATGGAATTTTTTTTTTTAGAGTTTAACCCCTTTAATGTTCCAAGGATATTTTAAAAGTTTGTATTCTTGCAGACTGTCTATGGATATAATTTCATGTAAAACAGTCACTAAGCAGATAAGAATCAGAAGTGAGGAACTTTGTTCACTTTTTTTAAATGTTAGGCAATCTGTGAAAGAAGAAAAAACCAAAAAACAAAAAACAAACAAACAAAAAAAAACAAGGATATTGTATTTAAATTTTGAGCAAGAGGGATATTTATGCTGACACACTTGAAATATTTCACAGTTTTATTTAGTTACTTTTGTATAATTTTCAAGCTAATGCATAGGACTTTTTGTAAGTTAAGCTGTGAGGTTTTTTTATGCAACTTGGACACGATGATTCTTTTAATATGTGCTATGCACTGGGCTAAACAGCACAATAAATTTTAGGTTTGAGTTGATTAAACCTCTCTCATAATTTCAAAGTATTACAAGGAAAGAAAATCAATAGAAAAATCACCTACATTGATTTTATTGTTGGTTTTCACTCATTGTGCAGTTTTTAAATATTCATCACAATACAACATGCTATTTAGACGAAAGTAACTGCTGTTCAGTAGAAGCAGTAGACACTTTTTGTTTCATAATTAAAAGAGCAGCACTGTGATTGGTGTGGTATTTATTATGAAATGATGACAAAGGAGTACCAGTGGTTTTAATAGTTTTAGCTTACAGGAGCTGTTGTTAATTTTGTCTGTAGAGTTGCAGGTGAAATAATGCACAGTGGATAAATAGTCTATATTGGTTTAACTGAACATAATATATAGTGTGTTCTGGAGTTGTTTGTCTCAATAGACTATAGTAATCAAAAGTAATGAACCTATTATGTGCAGGACCTTGGAGAGCATAGAATGGCAGTAAAAGTGTGGCACATAAAAGGTTTATTAAAGGAAATTAAAGTCCATCATTGCCACACCTGCTCCCCTATTATAAGTCTATGGCAGGTCAGTGCCTTCAATCACAACTCAGCATCAGAGAACAGAGCCATGTTTCCCATTACCATTGCAGTCACATTGCAAAAACTCATTCTCCAGGTTTTAAGGATAGTAACAAGTAAAGGCTTACATCAACCCCAATACTTAAACACAAACCAATTATGTTTCTTCCCTTCTAATAATCAACATCAGATGTAAATTTAAACAGAGAAAAGATAACATTGTCTGGGTTTGAGAATCATTTCGATCAATTTATAGTTTCATTTTAGATGTTGCTAACCTGAGTTCTAGAATTAAACTTCTTCAAGTACATAAATAGCCTATTCAAATGTTTGTGTTCTCTCCTACAAATAGGTACGTTGATTCCTGTAACTGTATATGATGTGCAATCATATATAACAATGAACAGAAAAATATATATAAATGAAAAAAAAAAAAAAAAAAAAAAGGAAATTAAAGAAACGCGTTTTGACCTCTAGAAAGGCTAGATTTACTCTTTTTCTTTCTCAGGTCAAATTTGTCATATTCTGCAGTGTTCTTTCAGATTAGACCTTCAAAACATCTCAGTTTTCTGAGTCATGTAAAGCTAAAAATAAAGAATCTTCAGATCTGCAAACTCTATACATAGAAACAGGCACAAACAGCTTATTGCATCTTCCCCCTGTGGGGCAAATCAGTGCTGCTGATCTTCAGTAAGGAAGGGTGAAAAAATGGAGAGGATCTGCTGACATGGCTTTTTGTCTTGCGACCTTTTACAGAGAAAGATTCACAGTTGTCAGGCATTGGCAACTTCTGTTACCCATAGAATGCATCTACCGATTGCCCAGCACAGTGATATAAATCAGATGCTGGTGTCTGCAGTTGTTTCTGCATATTGATCTTCAGAAACACATGGGAGTTGCTTCCTCTGCAGTGTGTTGGATCATCACAATTTTACAAAGAGGGAAACTGAGATTCAGTGTAAAGATAGGTAGTAAGATACTACCATAAACTGAAGAAAATTGAGTTCCTGCTGTTTTTCCTGGCCAAAAATTCCTTATGACAGATTCTTCCATACTTAAAAATTGAGAGTTTTAGAAAGAAAAGGATTTTCTCTCTCTGGACATGTTCAACATTATACTGTTATACAATCTGCTGCATGTCACTGCAGCCGAACATGAAATCTTAATCCCTTTGAATTTCAGGGGGTTGTAATAAAATCCATGGATTGAAAACCTGCCCCTACAATTATGGGTCTGGGCCAGATCCAAGACCAGAAGGTGCGTATTTCCACTGCTGGTTTAGATGTAGCCAAAAGTGTCATGAGAACTGCAATTCTTGCAAGGCATCCCTTATTTCAGTTAGAAATCTTATGAAAGCAGCTTTAAAAAAAAAAAAAAAAAAATTAATAATAAATTATCTATTTTATGTGAAATGCAAACCTGGAGGCTATGTTCTCCCCAAAATTAATACAAATCTGTAACTGTCTTTTTGACTAAAACTTCTATGAGAAGTGATTGATTTAAGTGATGAAGTATTTCAAAACTGTATGTGTGCAATTATGCACATTCAAGCACGAGGCTTTCATGTCAGATGCAGGTTCCATTGCAGCTACTCAGATATGCGACAGTTACAATCATGCAGCATGACTGTAGGCACTGGGGCTTTGTGGGACCTTTTCTTCCAGAATGTTAAAAGCAACAGTCACACAACACTGCAATTTCTAACCTTATGCCTTCAGCTAACACCTGTAGACCTTGTCATTAAACCTTAAAGAGTTACCATTACCATCACTTTATTAAACAAATCTGTATCATTAAAGGTATCTCTTAGGTATTTACTAGATATTCACAGATGGCTTTTTATCTCTTTGACAAGATTAATAAGGCATGATTATTCTTTCTATTACTGTCTACCCTTTGGAAATGTGGGAAAAAAAAAACAAACAAACAAAGAAAAAATTGAGACTTTTTTTCTCAATGGCAAAATGAATGAATTAAAAACTTTGTGTTAATATTACAGATGGATGCAGATGGGGAAAATAAAAAGCTGCGCACACGCTCAAAAGGAACCAAGGGTGAGTTAGCAAGCAAGTTTCATGACCCTGTGTCCAGCACACCATGAAATGTTCCTGTGCACAGTCCCTAATGTGCAGTAAGAGAGATTGTAGCTTCCTTAGGGTTGCTTTTTTAATCAAGGCGGGACAGAGACTGATGACATTAAGGGGCACGATGTTATTAGCTATGGCTTAAAGAAAAACAGAAAAAAAAATCTACTGTATGATATTTACTTTGAACAAATTCTCAAAATAAATAAATAAATAAATATGATTTTTATTATGCAAACAAAGATTTTATTTAGGGACATCTTTCCTAAGCTAGACAATATTGAATGGATTCATTCAAAATAACATACCAAACTTTGTCTAGGCCACCTGAGTGTTTTTCTGCCTAGTGCCATTAATTATCAGCAAATTACCTGCATAAATGGTCCAGAAGTAAAGTTACTTTAATCAAAAGGCACAGGTGTATGCAACAGAGGAGAACCTTGTGTCTTTTTAAAGTACTTGTGCTTATGTTTGATTCTGCAAAGTTATAATATAGTTTAATTTCCCAGCTATTCCTCTTTTTGTAAAGAACAGATGGAAATGCAGTCCTGAGAGATAAACAAGCCCTTAATGATCTCAACATCTGGAAAACATGATTGACTAGCAATACAACCCTTTCAGGAAAATAACTTTTTATTTTAATTCATAACACTTTTTGTGACTCTTGATAATGACCGAAAATTTGAGATACGTTAAAATAAATGACAAAGTTTTGCCTTCCCTACAAACATTTTTGCTTATGACTATTTTCAGAGGTGCAAAGCACCCATTTTTCAATCTGATTTTAATGGGAATTGTACACTCTTAGGATTGTAGGGAAAAAATAATAATAAAAAAAGATTAGTTTGATTCATTGTCACAATTCAGTAGATCTGGGTTGTTAATATTGTGCCTTCAGCTTTGAATTGTGGTCAGAATGAAAAATTAAAAAGCAGTTTTGTCTTAATTATTTAGTCTCAACTAACCAAAGAGTGAAAAGTGCTAGACTGCACTGATAAAAAGACAGAGAGAAAACGAGTGGGGATGCTACCCACTCTCCACAGATGAGGTGATAAATACAAAAGAGATAAGCATTTCATGTCTTTGAAACATCTCTCAGTAATGCTCACTGAAAGTAATGTAAAATTCATATATACTTCAAGAGTATAAGAACAGAGGACTTGCTACTGGATAGGAAATATTTTGATTAGGGAAGTTTCTCTCACCTCAGCAGTCTCATGCATATCTTCTCAGTTAAAAGAGTCTGTTTTAGCTAATAGATTTCAATCAAATTTAATAGCGGATATGCCTTTCATATTCTTTTCATTTAAAGCACTAATTACGTATTTTTAAAACTTATGAATTTTATTTCTTTATAATTTTATACAAACGTACACACACGTATATGAATTAATAGATCAAGAAAATTTTCTGAGAAGCAAAACAAAAGTTGCCTGTGCAACATGAATAATCCTTAGAACCACCTGTTGGCTTTGTCAGTATGCTGCATACCCTTGCATGGGCAGGTATTTATAAGCCTGCCTTCAGCACTGTTAACTTAAATTAAAATTTGGAAGAATCCAAGACTTTTTACACTTTCAACAAACAAAAGTGCCTTCTTTCTATTCAGTTTTTCTTATTTTTCTGTTGTTTGTTTGTTTTTTGTTGTTGTTTTGTTTTTCCAGTGAAGATCATCCTTCACGTTTTATGTGTCCTAAAATAACTATGAGAATTATTTGTTCAGTTAATACTTGCCTTTGTAGCTAATTGTAGATACAGTCCTCTGGTTAGCATGAAATAATCACCTGTGTTTTGATAGCCATTCCTCTGTCATCAGATGGGCAGGTGCAAGGCTGAAGAAAGCACAAGTCTGGAAGTGTAAACTAATTCATTCTTTCCTTCTGCTTTTATTAACAGTTCAAGTGGACTCTATAGCTCAAGAGCTCAGGTAAGAACTCAAGTCTTTTATTTTTTCAGTTTTATTTTCTGATTATATCAATAAATTCATACCGAGGGTACCAATTTTTAATAGAAAATCCAGCAAATGCTTCAATATGTAGAGACATAGCATGTCTCAGACAAAGGAAACTTGATTCACTTTTTAAATATACAGAAGATAAGAAGGTTAGAAGTAATTATGTAAGCATAATCAAAAATAATGCAATAAATTAATGTTCAGGATTCTGGTACGTTGTCTTTATTTGTAGCCTATGTCAGGGCACACAATAAAAAGGTATGGTTTCTGATCAGTAATAAATACTATAACATTTTAACTTCTCAACAGTCTAAGAGACATTAGTCTTTATATAGTTTTGTTAGATGACTTTTGTAACAGTGATAGTCTCTGTAAATTGCTGTAAATTCTAAATGCACGAGTTACTCATTTTTCAACAAGTACTTGCTGAATTTCCACATTTTACTGAAGTAGAAGCAAGTACTTTTCAAATTTGTGTAGAGAATGATATTTCAGCCATAAACAAATTCTGCAAGGATATCATCAATAATCTAGTAAAATTTTTATATTACTATTTTAATTTTATTAATATTTACATCAGTTTCCAATAGCTGTTCCACGAGCTATATCTGCTATACCTTTGGCACCAAATCTTCAACAAAGAACAAGTACAATCAAAGTACAATTTGGGTTTTCACGAGGACAAGTTCACTCTTATGTCATGTTCACTCACATATTCCCCTCAGAAGATATTTACAAGTAAATCCTGAATTATTCATCCAAATCACAAATTCTGCAATATAAATCCTGAAACATTTTTACAAAAACTGTTAGGAGTTTTGCTTAAATTAACTTCTCATACTCAGTCTTCTTCATCACATGCTACTAAGCATAGCAGGCGTCTGAAGTATGTGTTTGTGGGCTCATCCATCTAGGGAATAAAAGCAAGAGCATGTAATTTATTTGATCAATCAAAATGCCACTCTCTCTTAATATAGGGCATGAAATATTTATAGGAAGTTATTTGCAGTTAAGACATTATATTTTAGAGTTTTGTTTTATAATAAAACTCAGGAAATTATAAACTTCTTATATATTTCTGACAAACAGAAGTGGAAGCTAACTTTTTAGATAAAATATTCATGGTGAGGCACTTACTCAGCTCTACCCTGAACCTCATTTTTCTGTACAGCTTCAGTTTTCTGAGATTTAGTGCTTCTCCTTTTTCCTCTGTGCATCCCTAATTTATGCACCAGAAGGATGCATTAATCCAAAGAGGCAGTCATCCAAAAATGAGGATGGTCCATGTGTTCCTCAGAGAAAAATGTTTGAAAAATAGAGGATGTGCAAGTTTCTGCAACATCAGGGAAGCTGTAATTTATGCATTATCAATTACTATAGGTTTTCCCAAGCAATTTCACTTTCCCTGTCAAATACATACAATTTTAGGAAATACAGTGTTGCAGATTACTTTTTCTAGCAGAGGTGTGTAGTATATCTTTAAAGAAACACACTTTTTTTAAAACACTGAACTAAACGTAAAATAAAATAAAATAAAATAAAATAAAATAAAATAAAATAAAATAAAATAAAATAAAATAAAATAAAATAAAATAAAATAAAATAAAATAAAATAAAATAAAATAAAATAAAATAAAATAAAATAAAATTGTCTAATCCATAACTCGGTGTTTGTGATTTCTACTACACAAAAATTCATATTGGGTATTTCAGCAGTCAAAAGGCTTTATTGACATACAGTTCAGGTGATCAACTTTTGTGAATTTGCTTGTGTATGAAAAATAATAGCTAGAGACGTGGGGGTTTCCTTTTGAAAATGTAGCCTAACTTATTCATATTACTCACACTCATATTACTATGGAAGAACTATTGAACATTCCTCCAGAAATAAAGAATGAAAAAGTCTATTGTGTTCACTAGATAAAGATATTTGAACCACTGTCTTTTCTGACCAAGTCAGAAAATGCTGTGTTGGCTGACAAATTTAAATCCATGCTTAATTAATTTCCCATTTTCCCCTGGCTTATCCTATCTGACAAAGCACTTTTGCACTCCTTATTGAGTTTCTGTTACAAAGTGCCTTGGGATACTTATACATGAAAAGCACTACATAAGCTTACATGCTCATATTGTATTATTATTAGTTTTGTAACATTGATTGGTTCTAGAGTATTTGTTAGCCTTTCTTATTCATTAAGTTGTTTCACAAAAGTAGAGAACGAAAAAAATAAAAAGTGAAACAAAGAGCTGAAAACACCAAAAATGCATAAAAATTTCTCTCATAATTTCTAGGGTTGCATTCTTGCTTAACGGAATTAAATGCCAAAAATAAATAAATAAATAAATAAACAAATAAATAAAATGTATTGATTTCAAGAAAGACAAGATTTCACCAAGAAGTCTGGATAATGGCTTTGCTATTATCCATGTTTTCCTGAGAAATAGTACTTAGGAATTAAATTTTAAGGAAAACATTGCTTTAAGGGCCAAATAATTTTTGTTGTTGTTATAGTTTATTTGCTTATTTTTTTTCTGTCAAGTAAAATAACTAAGAATTCTCTTACATTGTACTTTTTTATAACATTGTACTTTTTTACCAGCTACTGACATGTACACATTACATTTTCTTACTATACCTAAAGGCCTACAAGAAAGCTGGAGAGTAACTCTTTATCAGGAAGCATAGTAATAGGACAAGGAGTAATGGTTTAAAGATAAAAAAAAAAAAAAAAAAAAAAAAAATCAAAAAGTAGAATTAGTGTAGACATAATGAATAAATTCTTTAGTCAGAGCATGCTGAGCTACTGGAACTCAGTGAAGTTGTGGATCCCTGGAAGTGTTCAAGGCTAGGTTGGATGGGACTTTGGGTAAGCTGATCTAGTGGGAAGTGTGCCTACCCTGAAGGGAGGGTTGGAATTACATAATCTTTAAGGTCCCTTCAAACCCAAACTTTCTGTGATTCTATGACCACTCCTATTTAAATTCCAAACTTATATTGATTTTATGTTATTATATGCTTTGAAGAATTTCAAATTTAAAACCCATATAATTTTCTTCACACACATATACATTATTAATATTGTTACTAGTTAATAAGATTTTCATATTTATCTACTGTATATTCTGTAGTGTTGAAGTATAGTATGCTAACCTCGGAAGATATTAATAACCCTTCAATATGAGACTATTTCTCCTTTCAGCCTTAACTATTTACTTACAAACTATGTTTTAATTTTTCATACATGACTATAGTGTTTTAGTTATTCTGTTGGTAGCTAAACTGTCCACAGAAAGAGGTTGATTTTTTATCATGACCTAAACAAAACAAAACACAATATGTGGTAAAGTGAGTGCTGAAGCCAGGAGCTTTCTGTCCCATATATTCAAGTTTGAACCTGTCATTTTTCAGGCATAACCTCTCTGTTGAATCCATCTTCTGAAAGAAGCAGAAAGAAGTCTTCTCTTAGATGATTTAGTCATGGACCAGTGAAAGGACCAGGACCTTCAGCTGTGTTTAAGGATTAGAATGAAAACCAAAGGGAAGTGAGGAATATTGGTGTGATGTATTCTCATTACTGTGTTCTATTTAACAGATGGGATACAGTATGATGAACCATCTGTAGGTTATGGAGTGGCATCTGGGTCAGACCAAAGAAGAGCAAATTGGATTGATCCAAGCATGGGATTACAAAAGCATAGATCAGTTTGGCCAGGTCCATGTCTGAATAGAAATGGTTCCATTTCTTGATTAGATACAGGTGAAAACAAGTCTTTCTGGCTTCTGTCACTAATGATTAGTGAAGACTCTACAAGGCACTTATGTTTCAAGTCCTGTAGAACAAAACTGCTCTCTTTTGGCTGTAGTTATGTACTTTCTATAGTGTTGGAACTTTTCATCAGAAGGGCCTTTTTTTTTTTAAAGTAAGAAAAGATAATTTTTATCTGGAACCCTTGGTTTTGTTGTGAGACGTTTTGGGTATTCAGATTAAAGGTACAATATGGATAAAACAGAGAGATAAGTGTCTTGAATATTTTAGCAGAGGTGGTAGAGCAGAGCTGCCTTGGATGTCTCATTGGTAGGAGAGATAATAAGGCACTGCAGCCTGTGCTTCTCTTAACTGGGAGAATGAGAAAGCAGGAAAGCAACCTTGCAGTCCATGGCACTGAAGTATTTCAAAAGATTTATGTCACTAAAATGTATTCCTCAAATTTAACAAAAATGTTTAAGAGGTATGTCAATATAAATAGCAATATTGACAGCATAATGAAAAGTATTTTGCTAACTAAAGTACTTTTTATTTAGTACTGGTAGATGATATGTATCCTGCTATATCTGAGCTCTAGTTTCAGACAGCAATGGAATGAACGCAGAGAGTTTGATGGAGAGCAGATAATTTGGCCACTCAGGAAAAGTTCATAACATGAAAGAAATGGGTTATGCATTCCTAAATGCATTTAAAAATGAATGATTCAATAGTAACTCTTTTGGCGAGTTTCATAAAGTAACAAGGTTTTGAAGAAGAGTTTGTATGAAAAGAAAGCAGTATCCTGGCAGATGACCTGAGCACTGAGCAGTACTTTGCTGATGGAAGGAGAAGTGGGCATATGAAAACAAATCACACAAAAAGACTCAAAGATACTCTTCAGTAAGAACTGAGATTGTGATTGTTTCATGTAGCTGTTAGCTTCACAGCACTCTTATCCCAAACAACTGCCTAAAGCTGAGAAAATGACTGAGAACACTGTGTGTTCCTAGCCTGCATGTGGAAAACTGTCAAGTTTGTCCTTTGGGTTTGGCTTCTGCTTCCACAGAAATTGGTCATAGACTCAAGATTTCTGAAAATGACTAGGGTAAAGCACATTTGTCCTAATCTTGAATAAGCATAATTGAAAAAGAAATGAGATGGACTCTTGAATTTCCTGATGACTCATCTGTCTCTTACTGGCAGAAGGTGTGGGACTGTCCTCGTAGTCCTTATTTTGCTTTACAGAAACAAAATGTGTCCCTGAGTCCAAATAGACTTAGAAAATTCTAAATGAAGATGGTCAAGTTCCATAGAGTTATGTCAATTGTCAGGATATTTATCCTGATTTTGTTTCAGATATTGTGCAGACAAGTCCGAGCTTGACAAAAATGTTTGTTTGTTTGCTTGCTTGCTTTTCAGTTTAATATTAGGTGTTGATAGGTACATTCCCAGCTCTCTTCTCCAGTGTCCTCTATGACTGTAAATGGCTGGGACAGAGTTATGCCAACTAGTCATTCAAATATTTCTGTATGATATATTAATATTAGGCATTGAATCTGAGACAAAGATCTGTATCATGCTGTTTTCATTGATAACTGATTTTCAATTAAACAACAAGCACATATCCTCTATTCCCAGGATCTAGTACCAGAATTATAAGTTAACTGTATCTATTGTTTGCTCTCTAGTTTGGAAAAGAAATTTATCTGCACTAGGCATTGTGGATATTGAAATGGTTATGAATCTTTGAAAACATTAACCTCTGCTTCTTATTCTATGACTTCTGATATAATCAAAGTTGTCATGATATCATTAATCATATTTTCTAAAATTCTCAATAAATTTTGTTTATTTCTTTTTCTTTTATGATGACACTGTTAGGTTCTTAACAAATTTAGACTAGCATGCTAGTCAGTACTTTGCACAAATAATCTCTGGAAATCTATGGTTTTACTAAGGAAAAATATTTTGAAATTGATGTTTGATAGAAAATATTGAACAGCAATAATTAGCAAAAACTGAACAATCAGTACATGCTACTGATTGTGAGGCAAAGGCAAGTGTATGGTGGTCACAGAACTAAAAAAACAATAGTGTTTAAATTCATCTAACCTTATGCCTGTATCTTATATGTCAATCACTCTCAGTTAATAAGACTTCATTGGACTGTCATGTCTAATATCATCCCACATTTCCTTCTAGTCCCACTTTAAGAAGGCACAAATTGTGAAATCTGTAGTGCTGTCCTTTTTCTTTTCCCTGTCCTCTCCTTCTCCTCTACTCTTCCTTTCCCAGTGCTCTGATGAGCTGAGGGACCTCAGACTTTTTGCCTTTTTTGCAGCCCCATGCAGTTTTATACTTCAAAAACATGTTATTCTTTCAGTACTGTTAAACCATATTACTAAAAATTAAACAAGGAAAAAAAAAAAAAAAACACAGAAAGAAATTCAAAAATTAAATGTTTTCCACCTCAGATTTTCTGCTTTCAAATGTTCAGCTAAGTGGGTTGTGGCTTGCATATAATTATGTAAGTGTTGTATAATGAACATCAAATAAAAGATTTTTTAATTGAAATATCATTCTTTAAATGAAACTGCAAGTTGTAATTGAAAATTCATTGTAAAAAATATCATTGTTTCAATGAAGAGAAATAATATATGCCCAAGCGATAACATTAACATGTTGCAAGTAATCCTGAGGTTGATAGTTATTTGACTTAACTATTTAGAAAACTGTCCTCACTAATTTGGTTTTATTTGGTTTTGGTTTTGCTGTGTTTCTTCTTAAAGTCTCAATTTAATATAAAAATTACATTAGTTTCAGTATGTTTTTTTTCTGAAATTGATAGTTTTATAATATATGACAAGTTCACATCACTTTAATTGTGGCTGTCAAAGTGTTTTTTTTGCATTCTTTTTTCTTCCTGAAAGTTTATTGCATCTTATAATGTCCCTTACCTTGAACTAACACTTTTACTTACATTATTTAATGTAGTCTAGGAGCTATCTTCCCCATTGCTACTTCGGTGTTCAACAGCACACAGTAAATGTTATCCATACATATGAGTTTAGAGTTATGTATGTCCTAATGCCTTCTGCTGAGTGACAGAATATATCAGAACATTATAGCCCCAAATGACTGTTTCCTCTTCTGGTAGATCTTTTTGGATGACCACAAACCATATAAGGATTGAAAACCAACCCCTGATTTCTGTCTCATATGTATATTAATCATGAATTGAATATTATGGCTAGCTGAATTGCTCTGTCTGACTGGTGTCAAGGGCAGATTCAGCAAAGAAAAAGCAAGCTGAAACAGACTGTACAGGCAGAAGATAGAAAAGCAAGGAAGGTAATACAGCCATGGGTCCTCCTTCTGCATTAAAGGAAGGTACCTGAAATTAATTGCTTATGACCCCATTGTCTGCTGTCAATAAATAAACAAACAAATAAATTGAAATCATCAATAAATAAATAATTAGAATAAAAGGCTTATTTTCTATTTTCTTTTACATCTTCTTTAACCAGACTGTAGTTACATGTATGCTTTTTAAGAGTTTACTGGGGTTATCAGGCTGATCACTCACATGTAAGACTTTCTGGATCCAAAAGCTGACAGGACGATCTGTAGTATTACCTAGAAACTTAATCAGTTCTAAGCCAAATTCTTGTCTTGGGTCCCCCTGGAATTTATTGACTTACTGAACCTGAACAGATTGAGTGAGTGAGTGAGTGAGTGAGTGAGTGAGAAAAAGAGGGTAGGGAGACAGTTTGGCCCAACTTTGGGGTATTCATTTTTATTACTGAGATTAAGAATTTGTGTTCCAGGCAATAAAAATTAAGTTACCTCTAAACTAGCTTTTAACAAAAAACGTTATCTGTTGTAAAAGGGTCCAAATCCACAACTCTAGCTAAATGGAATTCTTGATCAACGACCTACAGAATAACACCCTGAAATAGCCATTCACTTCATTAACATAGTATTTAAATTATAATATTTATATGCACTTTTTTAATTATTTTTTTTTAATCTGAATATCCTCATGATCCTACAATGTTTTAAAAGTAAAACAAGAAACTGAGAAAACAGAATTAGAACCTGTGTTGTTCTCAGAGTTGCCTTTCCTATAAGGAGAACCATACTGACATAGTAAGCCGTAGATTAAAAAAAAAAAAAAAAAAAAAAACACAGGGGGAGGGGAGAGAATAAAGAAAAAAAAAAAAAGTGAGCATTTCATGAGCATGATAAATAAGTTTTGAGTTCTTATTCTAATCAAAATCTGTCTGTTGCAAAATCCTTGTCCTCAGGTATCACAGTGACTGTGAGACATGGGTAGAGGACCATAACTGCATACCTTTTCCTATGTTACTGCTGATTTACCATTGCTCCACTCTTTGCGTGCTTCGTTTTATTTGCTCAGTCATTTCACAGTCCAATTGTTCTTTTGGTCAGGTGGCCTATAACATTTAGTTTACTGTCTGAAACATCTCCAAGATCAGTACATAATGACTCAATACCATTACCCATTTCTCCCTGGCCCCTTCTTATGGGGGCTAATAAATCCTCTTTCATGAACAAGGCTGTGGCAGCTTTGCTTTTCTTGCATGTCTTTTTAAAATAAAATATATCTTTTAATATCATTGTCCAGCCAGATTTCAGTTATACCATATTTTCTCCACAATATTATCTGTCCAGTTCTGTTTCCTTTTTCCTATCTAAACCTTTCATTTGTGTATATATACAGATGTTTTTATACCCCCAAGCTGAGGTTATTTTGCTCTACGTTAGTGTTCATAAATATGAATTTCCCTTTTATCTTTCTTCCCATCTCTACCTCATGTGCATTCCTTTCATCTTGTTCAGCCCTGGACTGAACTTTTCACAACTCTGACATTTTTAAAAAAGAGCATGGCTCAGGTATGTCAGTAACCTTTTCTATTTATGGAAAGCCCTTTAACCCTGGGATGATTGTGAAGAGGAACAAGTTCTGTCCCTTTCACAGACACAACTTGTAGGATAAAGGTATGGGTTTCTTAAAGACAGAAAGAGGTGAAATGTATATATATATATATATAATATATGTTGTGTGTGATATTAATAAATGAGAAACATTCTCATTTTCTTTAATTATCTTTGGGATAAGACATAAGTTCCAAGTTTCGACCACTGCTTTAGTGAAAACAACTCACCAAATCTAAATGGTTAAATGATTAACTTTTTTTTTTTTTTCTTAAGCACAATTTATTGGTTTAAGCTCTGGGAACATCTTAAATGGGGACATTTTAATATTTTAAAATGCTGATTGAAGAAAATTATTCTTACCTGATGAATTCTATTCCAAATGATTTTTCAGGAATTCTCAGCTGGAGTATTTTTCTGCTTTAATTCAGTCTTAGATTGTCAATAAACTGTAGCCCATCCTTTGATTACAGTTTTCTCAGTTGCACATTCTTACTCCTTGAAGTTTTTCAGTTAGTCACTGTGTTGCCACCTATAACTTGTAAAGCAAGCAGTTGTTTCTGGATAATTTTCCCACACCCCCAAATTCCTAATTCTTTCTTACTTTACTATTTTTAATTATTTTTAGGTAGATAGAACTGTCATTTCATTTAAACTGTGCTGAAGCGTGTTCAGGGAGAAACTCACTAATATACAAAACATCTGTAAGTGCACTATCATATCCCACTTAACAGAGAAAAACTTGCTCTACCTTCCTCCCCAACTGCTTTCATCTATCTGGCATTGCTTTAATTTACAGTACTTATTAGGGTTTTCAGTTGCAGTGATCAGACAACCTGCACTCTGTTTCTTTGGGGTCTAACACTGCAGCTTCTTTCATGAGCCTCTAGCATTCTTAGTCAATGCAATAAATATCAATGTTTTTTCAACAGATGTGATCAGTCCTAGGAGAAGATCATAGAATAATAGAATCATTCTCAGGTTGGAAGGGACCTTAAAGATCATTTAGTTCCACCCCCCCGCCACAGGCAGGGACGCCAACCACTAGATCAGGTTGCCCAGGGTCTCATCTAACTTGGTATTGAACACCTCCAGGGATCCACAACCTCTCTGGGCAATCTGTTCCAGTGCCTCACCACCCTCTGAGTGAAGAATTTCCTTCTAATCTCTAATTATATCTCCCCTCTTTCAGTTTAAAACCATTCCCCCTTATCCTGTCATTATCTGATTGAGCAAAAAGTTGCTTTCCATCTTTTCTGGTACAGAAAAGTCCCTTTTCTGTATTCAGTGCTAATCATTTATACTGATTATCATCAGTTAATACAACGAGCTCAGGACTTTTTGTGTGAGTTTTGGGGATTAGAGACCTATAGCTATATCCTGAGGCTTTGGAAGCCACTAGACATTTAGTTAGAATCCAGCTCATCTGTTTCGTAGATAACTAGCAGACCAAGGTGAGGAGACATTCAGAATTTCTGTTCCTTTTCAGTCTTAAATTTCTTAGAAGAAAATCTTACCATAACAGCCATTTGTAAGATATTGGTTCAGCTGTGAGTGATATGTCCCTTAATTCTAGAATATCAACTTTTTCCTCCTGCAAGGAAAAAAGTAGTATTTGACTTCCAGATCATTGCAAGGCATCTGAAAGTTTGTGAACAAAGCTTGATCAAGACCTAAAGCAGCTGGCAAGATCATTTATCAGGCTAAACATGCCCCTAGTTTTACTAACCATAGCCATTCTTAGATCTGTTGTCCTGCTTTTCCAGCTCAAAAGTTGCTGTGAAAATAAATAAATAAATAAAAATCTTTGCTGGCTACAAAGTGGGTAAAGGTCAGGTTAAAGGTTTGAAAAACAAGTCACTTAGATGAACCAATTAAAAAAAAAAAAAAAAAAAGGATAAGATTGGAAGATGGGAATTATAATTTTCAACAGTAGGAAAAACTATATATTGTTAGTATTTCTTAAAAGCTCTCTCTTCTGAAGCATTGCTTTGTGAAGAGAAGTCAGTGCACTACTGTGTCTGTATACTACCAGTCCCTGCCTCAACACATGAAAGTAGGTCTTAGATTTTAATCTTTTGCATCATGTTGTAACTGACACAAGATTGTTTTTGCTAGTTGTCATTGACCAAAAAATAATACTAATAAAAAATCTTCTGATTATCAATAATACTGAAATGATTAATTATTCATAAAATTTAAGTACAGTTAAATTGGAAAAAGTATGCATTGGCTTTAGGCTCATGACAAAAAGAGCTTCTCCTGTTTTATGAGCCTCAGATTACCAAATAACCTTGACAGCTGAATCAGTGTTCCATGACAACAAGCAGACCATTGATAAATAGCAACAAAACTATTAGACGTTGAATTTATGAGATGAGTAATAGAGAAGCTAAATTATAGGTTTACCATTTGACAAACTACAGCTTGACAAATCTGTGCTAAAGTACATGTGTGTATGTGTGAATGCACATAAGGAAAAGAAAGAAATAGAAACTTTAAGACAATGATAAACTCGACATGCCATGAATGTTACAAAGGGACAGATATATTTTTTCATAGTAGTAAAATTCTCAGTGTTCATTATCAATCATTCTTACTTTTAAGCACTGTAATGTAGAAAAGAAGGGAAATAATGGAATTGCTGGTAAGTAACCTTTAAACTGCCTCTTGCAAACTAGTAGATTCCAGTTAAAGTCAAAAACAACACTATAAACAGTCAACGCCAAAAGCAAGAATATATTCTTCTAGCATTGAAAAATCTCTGTCGGGCCTATGAAGACTAATTTACATTTCCTAGGAAAAAAGCAACAACTGGTTTTGGTTTGTGTTTTTTTGTTTGTTTGTTTGTTTTTGGTTTTGTTTTCATCCTCCTGTGGTAGGTGTCAAGAATGATTTTATGTAAAGTAGCAACTCTTGTATTCACTTATCTTAAAATGATGGGAACTATAGAGGAAATCTGTGTGTGTGGTGTTCATGTACAGAAACAGATATGATAAGGATAAGATAACGAGAAACTTTCTAAAATGATCAATGGGCTTCCAGCAGATCTGTATGTAGGCCTCCTGACACTGATGAAGCAATTTTGGATTTACTGCTGTAAACTGTGAGCAAAACTGATGCCTGAAATTTTACCAAAACAGAACTTCAAGTTACTTTTTCTTCAGAAGGTGAAGCTCCATTGTGATCCAAAAGAATACACAGGGTCAGGTCATATAAGCAGCCTTAATCAAAGCTGTCTCTGCTACTGCCAGATCATGGTAGTTATAGTCAAGTGGGATTCTTGTGCTCTCATTTCCCAAAATGGGACTTCAGAGAGCAGGTAGCAGTAGTACTGTAGTAGTACCTTGTCTTGTCTGTGATTTGCTGATGTCTGTGTTTGTGGCTATCCTACCAGTGGCTTTAACAGCTGCTGTGCCAACCCACAGCAGCAATCTTCTGATTACATTTTTCCTTACCTTGACTAGAATATACGTGATAGTCAGACAAGTTACAGATTTAATGCTGAAGAGCTAGATGAAGTTCTATGACCTGTGTTACACCAGAGGGCATACTAGATGATTTAATTGGAAATTCTGTTCTAAAAATATATTAATTTTGCTTGTGTGAGAAACAGCCGTAGTTTTGTCAAAGGGGAATTAAACAATGGAAATTCATCTTGTCCTAAATACTGGTATGATAACTACTGGAGGTAAATTTGAAGCTTGACAAATAAATGAGGAAGAGTCAAAGGTAAATCTAGTGAAGGTTTTGTTTAATAAAGCAACAGCATGTGAAGTGTTTTCAAACATCTGTCATTTATTCATTTTGCCTGAAACAACATGAATGGTATGAACTGTTGTTCACAATTATGAATTAAGAAACACTTGACTGTACTTTCTTAGAAATAAATTGTGCATATTCATCTGCACCACATCCATTTCTGATGTCTGTTATATGGACATCATTTCCAATGTGACACTTACTCTGTTGTGATTCTGAACTTTAATGTGATATTCATGTTATCCTCTATTAATAAACAGAGAAATAATTGAGAAGCCGTAATATTTTCAACTACATCAGATGGTTA
The DNA here is from genome assembly GCF_009819795.1 of Aythya fuligula. NCBI lineage: Eukaryota > Metazoa > Chordata > Aves > Anseriformes > Anatidae > Aythya > Aythya fuligula. The sequence goes on from NC_045560.1 coordinate 111,666,899, forward strand.
GTGTTGCAGATGCCCATAACATTTGAGCATTCAGAATATGAGGAATATTCACTGTGTTTAAGATACATATGGTAGAATTTTAACATCCCCACCCCTCCCCCAAACTGCAGATCTTCATATTTCCATGTCCTTCATATTTGCAATAATGGTTTGCCAAAAAGGTGCTTAGCCAAAAATGGATATTTTTAAAAAAACAAAAAGTTCAAGTTAGTCATATGGTTTCATCCAAAACAATCAGAACCTGAGCCAATTTACTGCACATAAGATACCTTGGAAGGATTAATTTATGCTGTTGAGCTTGTAATATCTGTAACCAATAGGAGTTCTCTGCAGACATGGATTTTATTTTATTTTTTCAAATCTTACAGCAAAGTCAGTAAGCCAAATGCAAAACCTAACACCTAAGGGTATTCTGTAGATTTGTAATGCATGCTGGCCTAAGATTGAGAAACCTAAGATTAAGAAACCATTGAGTGGATTACACAGATTCATATAGGTAGTTTTTTTCATCTCTGACAGCTGTAATATGAACACAATAATTCATATTACATAAATTTATTAGAATATTGTGTGTGAGAAAACAATAAATCCAAGCAAAATCACTTACATAAAAAGTTATTTTAAAAAGGGTGTTGAAGGTTCAGGACTCTTTAGTGAGGTATTGTATGAAGTATCATCTAAATGCCATGCAGATTAGATGCATGGTGACAAAAGCTTTATTACATATCTGTAGATGCAAATTAATATGCAGGCCAATGCTTGGAAGAACTGAAAAAAAAAAAAAAAAAAAAAAAAAAAAAAAAACATATCAACATATCAAATCTGCTAAAAATATGCTTCATTAAAAAACACTCATCTCTTCTCATGTCATTCTTCCATAAGTTAGGCAGCTAGACTGGGCAAGGCCTCTTCCAGGGATTAGATCACCCAGTTTATCAGGTATATCTAGTTTTTAGAGGGATCATAGAACCACTGAATATCCGGAGTTGAAAGGGTCCCAAAAGGTTCACAGAGTCCATGTCCTGGCTCCACACAGGACCACCCAAAAATCAGACAATGTGTCTGAGAGCATTGTCCAAACACTTCCTGTACTCCAAAAAGCTTGGTGCTGTGACCACTCCCCTAGGGAGCCTATTCTAGGGTTCAGCAATTTCAGTCTCGGTGAAATTCTTCCTAATATCCAATCTGAACTCTCTGATGAAACCTCTTTCCAGAGTCTAGATAGAGGCCAAAGAAGAGCTAAAATTAGACTCTTATGGCTGAAGCTAATGAAATGGAACCAATGCTTGGGACTGATACTGAGAGTCATATTGCAAAAATGTTCTGAAGGTACAGTGTCTGACACGTTTTCTGTAGTTGAACTGCATGCAGTGTCTAAAAATTAAATTCAAAGTGTATGAATTTCCAGCTTATGTGAATACATGGAAACTTAAAGGAGACTTAAATATCACCTTTCAGCTGCAAAATTAGCATGACACAAATATGTGTTATGTTTTCTGGTCATACACAATAGATGTTTGGTCAAAGTTTGCTTTCTTTTTCCCCATCACAGTTTTATAAACAGCTTTGACATTCTTCTTCCTATAGAAAAGACAATGAAGCTTGTTCAAAAACACTAATTAAAAAAAAAAACAACAAAACAAAAACAAAACAAAACAAACAAAAAAAACAACCTTGGCTTGTTCAAAAAAATACTCAAAGCAGCACAAAAATACCTAAGCAGTCACAACCCATGGACTTGTATATAACAAGAAATGGGCATATTCCAAGATGCTGTTGCAATTGGGTTAGCCCAGGTGGGTGTGGAGCACTGTAATAAAGAGGGGAGAATTAAATAGCATGAATGGGACCTGATGATTGCATTAGGTGTAAAAATACAAAAAAACAAATGCCACATTAAAAGTATAAAATTTATGGTATCCCTCCACCCTGATTCTGTCCGGCTCTTTTTAGTTATTATCAACAATAGTAAAACCGGTTGTTAAATCACATGCTTATCTTAATCTTAACTTTATACCAGTTATCAAACAAATGAGTAAAACCTCATCACTTTGTGATCAGCAACACAAAGTACACAAGAAAATATTCATACTGGCGAAAAGATAACGAAGCTAAAGGATTGGGATGCTATAACTGGTAGTGTATTTTTCCCTTTAACTGTTTCTCTGAATCATAAGCCCAGCCTGTATCTTCATTCATCTTTTCCTGGGTGTATTTTACTGCATAGAAGAGTTTAGATTAACATATGTTTACTTAAGTTTAAATGTATTGAGTTACGGGCTTTTTTTTTTTTTGGTTTTGTCTTCCTCTTCATTCCCCTTTCCCCAAAGAGATTTCAGCAACAATGAGAAGAATGGTGTATTTGCCTGTGTCCTGAACCTCAAGTACATAAACTAATATTAAATATCCTCTAAACACAACTTGAAACTGCATGTGAATTAATATTTTGTTAGTCCTCTCCTTTATAATTGAAATATAAACTAAAGGATGGTTGCATCTCTTTAAACAATTTACCTCTCACTTCTCCCACTTTTTTCTCTATTGTTGTCCATTGATCATTGCAGTGCCTACAAATGCTCCATGGCTAAGAAGAGAAAAGCTGAAGAGCAGATTTCAGGCATACCTGTCAACAAAAGGAAGTCCCTGTTAATGAAGCCCCGCCACTACAGCCCCAGCTTGGAATGCAAAGAAGAAAATGAAGACAGGACAGATTTACAGGAAGATATCAATGTCCTCGAAAGCAGTTCAGCTCCAGGTAGTCATGTAGTGGGGTTCTGCTGAAATCTGTATCCCACAGAAACGGAGCTATGAAACAGTATTTTCGAAAGGATGCAAAATGTGTTTGGCTTGTAATGGAGTTGGAATGGCGCATTTCTGTCTAGGTTTAACCATCCGATTATTTTGTACAAACTCTTCCTGGGGTCTAGTAAATGCTGTGTAGGTCTCACAGACAGGCAACTACTGCAGCAGGTCAGATACAGAGCAGCATCTGCTTCTCCACTAGCTCTGTCAAAAAACAAGGTTATGCCCCCACTGAGAAAAACACATTTATGAAGAGCAGATTTTCATGGGAATATATCGAGCTCTTAGGAGGGGAAAAAAAAAAAAAAAAAAAAAAAAAAAAAAGCTTAGCAATAAATTTTTGACTTTAACATTTAGCAAAGCAATTTCATGCATGTGACTGCTACATGTGTTCTGTTTGACATGATTATTAGACTCAGCACTTTTATACTTGTTATTTCAACTCTGCTAAGCCAAACATGTCCGACAATTTATAGAAACTTCTGCAATGTGTATACTACAAAATATGGAGGAGGATGAAGAGACAGAAAGATATAGCTATAGTATATCTTTATGGCTCTTTCCTTATATATACATTCAAGATGGCCAAGAAATTTCAAACTAAAATGGATGTTGTATATGTCATCCTGTACAAATTGTTACTCAAGAAAGTGAGGAGAAATCCATAAAGTTTATGCTGCATGTATTTTAAAGGGAAAGGTCATCATTTGATGACAAATATAAAGATAAAAACAAAGTGGTCTGGGACTGAAAAATTACTAATCATAGATACTGTGAAAACAGAACGAATTGTTGGTTATTACAGGAATTTAACAATGATTTATTTTTTTGCCCTGTTTCTTGTACAAACTTCTCAAATGTTTTGGAAGGAAACAGAACTGAGATTAAGAATTTAGACCTTATCCATTCTAAATAGATTTCCTTAGAAACAAAATGTCCTCACCCCTGACCTCCTAACTACAAACAGATAGAAGAAGACAACTGTCTTTCATATTAAAGAGTCAAATCCTGGTTCTATTTTAATCAGTGGAGGACTCTGTCTTGTTTTTATATGGCAAAGATTTCAGACAGTTGACACTCATAAGTCTTCTAGGGGGGTCTCTTCCAGAGATCTGCATCCCATCGGTGTGAAAGCCTAGAAGGGAGCTCCCACTTCAAACAGAGCATTAAATAATAAGGTGACACCCAATCTCTTTTTTTTTTTTTTTTTTTTTTTTTTTGGCGTCATTACCAAGCTAAATTAATCAAACAAAAACCATCATAGATCTTAGTGCCTGTCTAGACTATAAGGAATATAATTATCCTCTAACATCAGAAATCTGAAGGGAAGCCATTTGACATTTAAGTAAAAATTCTGGTTCCTTCCTTCCTTCCTTCCTTCCTTCCTTCCTTCCTTCCTTCCTTCCTTCCTTCCTTCCTTCCTTCCTTCCTACCTTCCTTCCTTCTCTCTTTCTCTCTTTCTTTCTCTCTTCTTCCTTTCTTTTTCTTTCTTTTTTTTTTTTGGTTTAAGATATTCTTGTATTTATTCATCCTGGTTTCTGACCATTCAGAGCCACCCTCAGTAATGTGTTTTTCTTTCCCTTATGTCTGCACCCTTCACAGATGGGGAAAATTGCAGAAGGGAAAGCATTTTGATGATTGTACAGGTAGAACTTATGCCATATACAGATGAAACTAAGTTATTTATTTATTTATTAAAAGGCAGGTGTTGGCCCAGGTCCATTTGCATAAGCATAGAAGAACCTTATTTACACTCGGCTATTCAGTCAAAAGAAAAGAAAAATAATTCAGAAATCTTTATTTGGCACTGATTAAAATTATCCCAATCTGCTTATGTCACTGATAATATGAGCTATTCTTTTTGTACTACTATTTAACTATTACTAGTTAAAGTAGTTACAAACAAACATCAGCTAGAGCATAAAACTGACCTGGATATGTAGGTTTATTTTTAATTTCTTACTGTAAAATTGCTCATTTAATTGTGAATTCATAATTCTTGTTGCATCTGTTAATGTTTCAGTTTGTGCATTGATGCATCTGTAAATTAAACGGAGTTTTGATTATTTTTTAAAGTAAATTTGGAGCTTATAGAGTGAAAAGCAAAGCTGAGAGAGCTGTACCATTAAGACTGGTTCAACAATAATTTTAAGAGATTTAACTTAAAAAAACTCCTAGTTTTAGCATCAGTTGTGATGACTTAAGGAGCAAACACCTAGTTATGAAGCTTTTATGTTATTTTTCATCTTTCACCTAGAAAAATAATCAAAAAATAGCTGTTACTATTATCAAGCTTTTTGTTTGTTTGTTTTGTTTATGTTTTGAAGGGTGGAAAGACTTCTTTTAAAACTAGAACTTCTTACTTCTTGAAGTAACCTAATGATGTTACTGCGTTCTTCTCCAAATGGCGGAAAAGCAAATAATAAAAACCCATTTAACTGAAGTTTGTTAGAGAGCCAAATCATCATACTTACTTGCTGATATGTGAAAGACAACAGACTTCTTTATTCAGAATACTGCAATGTGTGTGGTACTGGACCAGCTGCTAAAAAGTTACATTACGGTTTACAGACTTTTTTTTAAAACATAACTTTATGCACACAGTGCACAAGGCCACCTCTCCCTGCATGAGCCCAATTTTCTGAAGAAGAATAAGAATTAATCAATATTTTCTTTTAACATATAACAAACAGTTGAACCAAACAATTATGTAAACTGGAAATGACCCAAAATGCTAACAGTTTGGCAGCAGTAAAGTGAAATGCATTGTGGTGCACATGTGCATTTTTGTCCCCCTTTTCCCCTCCACAATAATCTGCACTTAATAGGAATATTTTAAACTATGTAGCTAAGCAACAGAGGTAATTGTTGCTTTCTAGAGCTTTTGTTAGGCACTCTAACACAGCCCAAATATGCATAATTAGGTATAATGTCTATAAATCATTATTGTACACATGTGGGTAGTTAAGTGGATTGAGAGAATAGTTCAATGAATTGGACATATTCACTGAAAATGCTTTTTATTTGTTTTCTGTAGTTCATAATACTTTAAAATTATCATAACCCTTTACACTTTCTCTTAATAGCTTGCTGTGTTATGGAGAGAAACCTCATTTGCATTTTAGACTATGCTTAATTTATTATTTAAACCTGGAGTTCTTCTGATTCAGGAGAGAACAGATACATCTTGGGAAATAGTCTGTACTTGTTTATTCATCCTCCTTTCTAGGAAGTAAAATGTTAAATTTTTCAGTTTATGTTGAATAGATCCCAACAAAAGAATGTACCCTATAATCAGCATTATTGAAGGGGCTAGTGTTGTGACTAAATTCTTCCCTTCATCCAAAAATGCTTTTAGTTACTATGGCAATATTTACTTGATCCTGGCAAACCAGTGTTGATTTTAGAGAGATAATTACCAGAAAGGAAGATGATGGAGATGTATTTTTGAGTGTCCTTGTCAGAGGAAATGTTTATAAAAAAATTAAACGAGATACAAAAGGCATATTGTCTTCCTCACCGACCACCTCTCCTACATGCAGCCTCTATTATCTGCTGGCTGCTGCTTTTCTTCTGAAGAAAGATGTTTATAAAGACAGGATGCACTTCAGTGGTGTCTTTAACAAGTCCTTTATGAGTCTGTACATAACAACCATTTCTGTTTGCCTGTGCATGACCTGATATATCACTTAATGTGGCAATTGCAATGGTGACCAGGAGCTTGCCCTTTGTGAAGTATTGATGGTTTTTCCACCAAGGTCTTTCATGGGACTAAAAAAGTAATTAGGATCTATTTTGAGAAAATATTTGGGAATCTTAGATGAAAGAAAAGTGAAAATAGATTAGAGGAATTTTTAAATGCATGTGCTTGTATGTGTATATGCATAGATTGTGCATATATAGTATGTTTGTATATATGTATACTTCATTGTATTTATACAATGAAGTTGTACATTCTAAAACAATACATATCTTTACCATCAGCAAAAAATGGTAACATATTTATTTTGCATATAGCTTTGGAGCAATAATATAAAGTAGATATAATCTTAGAAGGGTTTTTCCTGATGGTACAAGCAGTCATTTCAAATAAAGCTTTGGTGAATTTAATCATTTCAGAGTTTTCTAAAAGATACAAAAAGCAGTTATTCTTATGTATTTTCATCTCTCTCTCTCTCCCTCTTTTTTTTTTTTTTTTTTTTTTTTTTTTTTTTTTTTTAATATACAGAGGACAGGAATCCAAAGCCATCTGAGGAAACTCTTCATTTGGGTGGGCAAGAAAATTCCAGTCAAAGAAAAGATAACTATTTGAGCTATCAAGATGCCATGGCCAAGTCTTTGATGAACATGGGAAAATTAGCAAAAGATGCACCCACTCAAGCAGTGACAGAAAATCTAAATGATAGCGGTATCCAATCTCTAAAAACAGAAAGTGATGACACTGATGAATGTTACATGATTAATTCAGCTGAAGGAAAGGAAAAGACTGTTATTTCTGACCCCAAATATTGTTCATCTGAGGAAAATGAAAGTAACTCTGAAATCATGGATAATGAGTGGGACAGCTCCTCAAATTTCTCAGAAGAAGCTAGTGCAAAACCCCATCTAACTCAGAAATATGCTGTAGAGTGTAATCAACCTAGCATCCTGGAAGTCCCAGAAATTAAGAAGGAAGAGGTAGAATTTGGTCCTTGTGAAATACTTTGTGATTCAGAAACAGAGCTAAGAGCACCCCAGGAGTCTCACCCAGATCCTTTTGAGAAGAAAATTCAGAATGCATTCCCTGAAAGTGAAGAAGATGACAATGAGTGCCTGTCAGAAACAACAGAAATGTCAGTTGAGCTGGACAAAGCAAAAGGGAACTTGAGTTTGCTAGAAGAAGCAATAGCTCTGCAGGCAGAGCAAGGGCATGTTTTTCACAGCACCTACAAGGAACTGGATAGGTTTCTCCTGGAGCATCTAGCAGGGGAAAGGAGACAAACCAAAGTTATTGACATTGGTGGGAGACAGTTATTTAGCAACAAACGTAAGGAAGTATTTTTTTGGCTGTTCTTAATGGCTTAAGCATTTATCCTGTGACTGATAAAGGATTCTGAGCTAGGTTTTATAGCAGCAGTAAAGAATCTGGAATTTAGCTGGTAATTTTGCTAATTACGTACCTTCACACTAGTGCCTTACATCTAACCAGGTTAAACACTGGGTACTTGGCATCCTGCCAAACCACTATGTGAAATGATCAGTAATGGCTACTAAAAGGGCTCTGTAGCTGGCACTGACACTCCTTCTCCTCCTTCTCCTCCTCCTCCGCTTCCTCCTCCACAGAGCTCCTGAATTTCAGCAGCCAAAAAAGAAGGCATTAAAACCATGCTTAAGGAAAGGTTAGGGTGAAAAATTGGCCTCTTCCATACATACCACCTAATTCCTAAGCCATGTGTTTTCCGAGTTCTGTCTACTTCATATATCAACATTACATTTTACTACAGCCAGGAAAGCACACGCCGTGCTCTTCTGCCTCATTCACCATCAGTAGAATTACCAGTAAGTTCCAAAATCTTTTATCGTTTCTGGTGCTTTGTGACTTCCTACGAAGCTGCAGGAACATTGCTCCGTTTTCAGTATCTAATTGGGCTTCCAGAAGTGGAGATTTAAAAGATTTGTGTTTGATTTGTAAACTGGGTTATCTGGTTTGAAAATCCTCAACTGAGGATACTTACAGAATGACAAAAGATGTAATTTTATAAGCACATTTTCTGCTGTAGTAAGTAACAATATATTCATCTGTCTTTTCACCTTTCCTTTTTTGGCTTCCAAATATAGTAAGGTCACCCCAGCATTGCTACAATTTCTGCTTTTGTTAAACAAATAGATTTACTTTGGTATTTCTGAAGTTACTTTTAATGCTTTAGAGCATTATGTTAGAATCCATGTATTTACTTCTGTGGCATTTGCAAATATTAGAGTAGTTTAATTATTTAAAGACTTTACTGTGTAAGATAACTGACCATTTTATTTAGCAGTGGCAAGTATACATATTTTCTGTTGTATTCAGGCAGAAAATGTGTATCATCCATCTTATTCTTCTGTCTGAGTCTTTCCATTAGTTGTACATGCAAGGTGTTAGTCTACCTCCTTGTAAAACTGTATTAACCTTTATTTGCTCAGATTACTGTAATATATGACAGAATTTTGCAGATACCTTTTTTTTTTTTATGCTGAGATCAGCTTTGTTTACAAGAGTTCATACTGGAGTCCATGTGACAAATGTGACATTCTCACAGCACACATAGAAAGAGGGTATGATGGTAAGCATGGCAAAATTTGGCCCTTCCTGATTTTGCTTCATATTAGTATTAGCCATATTTTGCAGGTGAGTTCAGAAGTTACATTAATGGAGGAACAAGCTAGGCTTTCTTCAGGCTGTATAAACACTGTATGATTTTAGTCAATGTAGCACCAGGCACTTTTTTTTTTTTTTCACTTTACATAATTAGCTGTTTTTTTATTTCTGGTGCTGAAAATCCACTATCAGATCCATCAGCTCTTAATTTTCTTTCTTGGATGCTACATCAGAAAAACATGGCTTAAATTTACATTTTCCTATCTTCTTAATGATAAACCTTTCCAATTACTGGGGAAAAAATTAAATCATATTTTAAGGTCCCTCTTTATTTTCTGTCCACCACTGCAGCACTTTACATTCACAATGATTCTAAAAAACATGTAGTCTTCTGTTGATGTTCCATCTATTTTCTTTCCTCCCTATTTTTTATTTTATTTTGTTTTATTTTATTTTATTTTTTTAACTAAAGTCTTGCCAAGAATTTTAACCCTCAGCTGTCTCTGTCAATCCTGTCCCTGAGCATGTCCTACCTTGCAGTCCAACAAAATGAGCTTGAAGGAGGCTGCTCCCTGTGCTGGCTGCGGCTGTTTTCTCCCCCAGCACCGAATGCTGTTGGCAGCCAATCACAGGTTGAGCTAAAACCATCCTCAGCAATTTATGCGGCCACTTTCTCCTGCAGATTTCTCACAAGAGATTTTCTGGACCAGAATTCATTCCTTTCTCACCCAGAATTTTGATCCTGCATTGGAAATCAAATAAAGGCTTTCCGACCAGTGCTTCTTGCACAATTCTAGGTGCTTGAAAACAAAACTGGGGATGCACTGTGGCCATTACAGGGTGGTAGCTCTGGGGCTAGGCTGAGACCTCGCCTTTGAAAGGGTATCGGCTGCTCCATGTTTTCACTGTCATTGTGGGTTGTTCCACAAAGAGGCATTGCCTTGTGTACCAGAGGGAGCTGCTTGCCTTGCCTCTCAAATGTAAAGTGGCATGTATTCAGTTTCCTAACAAAGAACCTACAGCCTACAGATTTGTGATATTTAAGGAATGGCTTCTGGTTGAAATGCTTTTATGTTTGTTTGTTTGCTTTGCACCTCATCTTTTATTTGTTTGTCCCAGATTCCTGAAGCCTGACATTAACAGAGTAAAAGATTGTGGTTTTGTTTTGTTTTGTTTTGTTTTGTTTCTTTCTTTTTTTTTTAAATTCATTTATAGATCTTGCTGCCAGTTTTCTGGCTTATTGGATTGTGACTTCTGTCCTCTTTGAGGTTCTGAATGGAAAAAATGATACCACAATCCTAAAGCTATACAGTTTATGACATAAATGGTGTACTGGGAGTGGGCAGCACATAGTATATAAAAAAAATAAAAAGATGCTGAAATCACCTAAATCTGTTAAAACTTTGTGTATGAATATTGTTTGAAGTACAAAATAGATATTAGCATCCTGATAAGATCACTCAGCTTACTGCAGGCAGGGTCTAAAACCAATCAAAGTCCTTATCTGATTTCTCTGCAGATTCACCCAGGCCTGAAAAGAGAGAAACCAAATGTCCCATACCAGGATGTGATGGCACAGGGCACGTGACTGGGCTGTACCCCCACCACCGCAGTCTCTCAGGCTGTCCACATAAAGTTAGAGTACCACTAGAAAGTGAGTATCATCAACCTGCAGTCCAGAGTCAGAACTGTATCTGGCCTGGTATTGGGTACTCATGCTGGAAAAGAAACATTCTTTTTCTCAGGGAGAATGAAGAATGAGTCCGAGAGGAGCCATCCAGCTCTTGACCATGGTCCTAGTTCCCACACTTGTGAAGTTCACTCACTACTTATCAGACACACTACAAATAGCAATAGACTTATCTGGTGGCCTGATAAGATCCACCAGATCTTATCTTGGGAAGAACAAGATCAGAGCCAAACTATCCCCGTGTTGTGGAAAGACTTGCATAATGTAGCCTTATGAATATTGTGTGCTGCGTGTAAGGAACAGAGAACAGAGACTACCTGTCTGCTTCAGGCCTCTGACTTGATTTGCTGTAATCACCCACTGAGGCTGCTGTTTTCACATTGCTGGTAACTTAAGAGGCCTGGGCATGCTGTACAGAGATGTTTCGAGTGACCTTCTTACCACTGAGCTCGAAGAAGTTACTTTCATCAGCATATCACAACAGTGGTCCACAGCAAGTCACTCTCCTAGGACTGTAGCATGCTAACCTTGGTATGGCCAGTCTAGCCTGAATTTCCCTATTTATTTCTAACTGTGCTGATCTGATTGCCCTGGTTTGTGTGTGTAATCCTTCAATGTGATGCAATGCAATGTTGTATAATAAGCCAAAACTTAATATGAAATTAGTTGTTTAAACAACATAAATTGTTTTCTGTGGTGGCATGCATAACAATATATTAAAGGATAGTTGAACTTTACTGCTGTTCTGTTTCTAACTGCAGGTCTATTTTTTATTTTTTTTAATCTGGTACTAAACTGTATTTATGGAAATGTCTGCTGAGTTAAGCAGGCTGCTGCATTTGGAAGGCTCTAGCAGCATTAACTTCTTAAAAAGTTAAAATTAATAAGCCCTTGTTGATTTTCACACTTCTAACCGGATACGTTCTGTCCTGCTGACCAAAAATATATATATATATATCTGTAACCACATTTTTTTTTGATAGAACAAACCAGTTGACTGAACAATCAGTTTTCTTGAAGTACTGTTCACCCAAAGGGGGGAAATGCAGTATTAAAGTCATGAGGGGAGACATACAAAGATGTTTTGTTTTACACAGGCATCACTCTTAGTACAGATGATTCATATGCAAGGGCATAAGAAATGTTCATGCAACAGGTTGTAATCACTGTTGAGGGTATAAACTGCTATTTGGGGATATGATCAATTTGTCTAAAGTAGATTGAACACAGGGCAGATGATCAGAAATTATCAGGGTTCAAAGAGGCATACTCAGATCATCTTACAAGGCAGAAGGCATGAAAATCATTCCTGTACCTGAGAACTTGCCCTCCCTGAGCCAGAAGGAGACTCCAGCTAAGTAGCCCAACTACGGGGTCTATGACTCCTCTATGGTCTCCATTTTTTCATTTACTGTCTTAATGGTGTGTGAACCAGAGGGCTAGGGACTTCATGATGAAACATCCTAGCTAACTTCTGCTTTTGCTTTTTTGAAGTTGCAAGAAAAGATGGTGTGCATCTTGGAAGCCACACCACAAACACATAGCAGTAAACCAATATATGTTCGAGTCAATGGTCTTGCTGCACTGTAGGTCCTTCACTTCTCTTCTTCTGGGGTCAAAATGTGACAGAATAGAGAATATTCTGTGTCTGAAAAAGAAATGTTCTGTTTTAATGTATTTATATATATATTCACTGATATATGTTATTATCACTTTTTTATTTTTTCTTCCTTAGTTCTTGCCATGCATGAAAATGTTTTAAAGTGTCCCACTCCAGGATGCACTGGAAGAGGACATGTCAACAGCAATCGCAACACACACAGAAGGTAGTTTTGAACAGTTCCTGTCTGCTTAAAATCTAGCACGTACTCATGAATAAATTGGTGGTCATGTCTTGGAATTAGATGCTATATACTAGATTGCAGAATGTCTACGAACAGCAAGGGAAGTCTGTATTATTTATAAGAAGATAATTGTGTTTAATTTTATTATATAAAAAATGACTTCAGTACTGAGGATAGAAAATTCCACTATTCTTTTTCACAGATGAGATTTCAAACTATATTATCACTGCAGTGTTCACAGTGAAGCACCATCACATAAAAGAAGTAGGAATAAACAAATTCATTACTATTGCTACAACTGGTAATCCCGATGGAAACCAAAGCTTCTTCTTTCTGCACTACTGACATGGTAGTCTTTGGCAAGAACTTCCCATCAAGGCACATTCTGTTTTAGCAAAACAGGAAATTTTAAGGGCAATACTTAAGAATCCCCATAAAAATGAACTCCATTTATAAGCCTCAGGAATGTCATCTTCCTGCTTGGAACACTCTTGTCTGTTTAACTTTCTGCCTGCAGGGAGAAAGTAAAATAGAGGAAAGCCTTCCAGATATGCAGCTGGGGAATCACAGCTGGGCTGCAGGTGAGGCAGAGAACTGAAGCCACTGTTGTCAGCATGGCTCCTGTCAGCATTGCTGTCTGCTGGGAGGCAGCAAGCCAAAATATTCCATTATAGTTCTTTTGGAGGGCCATTCATCTGGAATAATATATTGTCAATCTAATGACCAAACTTGAGATGAAAAATACTCAAAAATGTCTTTGTTCAACTGAATTTTTGAGCAATTTCCTTTTTCTGTTGCTGTGTTAATGATTAATTAGTTATTGTAAAAGTGCACCACAATCAAGGATTATCACACTCTGTTGTTACCTCTGATACAGAAAGATACCATCAAGTTTTAATCAGAGGGACCAAAAGATTATGTATAAAATACATGAGGAATCAAATAGAAAAAAAAAAAAAAAAAAAGGAGGAGGAGGAGAAGAAGGAGGAGAAGGAGAAGGAGTAGGAGAAGGAGAAGGAGAAGGAGAAGGAGAAGGAGGAGAAGAAGAAAGAAGGAGAAGAAGGAGAGGGAGAAGAAGGAGAAGAAGAAAGAAGGAGAAGAAGGAGAAGGAGAAGGAGAAGAAGGAGAAGGAGAGGGAGAAGGAGAAGGAGAAGGAGAAGGAGAAGGAGAAGGAGAAGGAGAAGGAGAAGGAGAAGGAGAAGGAGAAGGAGAAGGAGAAGAAGGAGAAGGAGAAGGAGAAGGAGAAGGAGAAGGAGAAGGAGAAGGAGAAGGAGAAGGAGAAGGAGAAGGAGAAGGAGAAGGAGAAGGAGAAGGAGAAGGAGAAGGAGAAGGAGAAGGAGAAGGAGAAGGAGAAGGAGAAGGAGAAGGAGAAGGAGAAGGAGAAGGAGAAGAAGGAGAAGAAGGAGAAGGAGAAGAAGGAGAAGAAGGAGAAGGAGAAGGAGAAGAAGGAGAAGAAGAAGGAGAAGGAGAAGAAGAAGGAGAAGAAGAAGAAGAAAGCAAGCACAACCTGAAATGAACTGACACAATGTGCACTTTGTTAACAGTCATTGTTCACATACATCTGTTTATTTTCCATCAGTCCACTTTCCTTTTAATCATTAGGAGGCTTATATCCATGGTTTAGTTGTTAAAATAATTGTCATTTGGATAAAAAATACTAGTGATTTTCCAGCCACAAAACATTTAAGCTGAAAGGTGGAAATATCCTACGTTATTCAGTTTCCAGATCACCTCAAATATGCAGATTTCAGAGTTTTGCATTAAGGAACAGTAGACAAATGAATCTAACCTGAAATACCAGCTGCTGTTCCAATAAATGAATAAGCCCCAGAGAAATTCGAAGCCATTGGGTTCTGCAGTATGTTTTATTTAATTAAAATTTCATTTAAAGTTTTGTGTTTTTTTTTTTTTCTTTTTGTTTCTTCTCTTTACCTTGTTTTCAAACAGTCTTTCTGGTTGTCCAATTGCTGCAGCTGAAAAGTTGGCAATGTCCCAGGAAAAAACCCAGCTTGAATCTCCAAAAGTGGGACAGTGCCATGATCAGACTCACAGGTAGGAGCCTTCATGATCTAGTCTGACCAAAGTATTTCTGCACAAACTGTTAATCAGTCCTCAGGTCTTTCACCCTATTTGGCTACAGAGGTAACTCAATTTTTGAAGATGAACTACTGCGAAGGTAAATAGATTGACCATATGTCAAAATTGTCAAGCAGCATTCTGCTGGCCCTTGTGAGTGTGGCTGACATTGAAGATAATAGACATACTTTTTGAAATGCAATCAGATCTATTCTACTAAATCTTATTTCAATACAAATAGCCTCATGAATGTTTCTCAGATGTCTTTCTTCCATAAACCAAATCTGCTATCTCTGCTGAAATGTTCTAAATTATCTTACAAAATTTTCCGTTGTTGCAATATTTTGGCCACTGGAACATGGTTAAAGATCTCTTTGACCTTATTGCACTTCTAGTAGCACAGCCTTCATTTGTTTTGTGGTTCTTTTCAGAGGCATCTTCCAGTGATTCCAAGTAGCAGGTTGTATTGTTATTGCAGTTATCTGAAAGGGTTGAGAACTCTGCTTATTCAGTTTCCCCACTCTAGATTAATTCATATTATGAGTTTCTTTATTTTAAGTTTATTGGTTTAATTAGTTTAATTTATTTTTTATACAATGGCATCAAAAAGAGGAAACATTTTTATTGTGATTGTATTTTGTTGAGAGTTATATGGACCCTACAGACATGCATAATTTGCACATCATTGGCACCACAACCATTACAACCTATTATATTCAGGTCTATTTGGGGACACTTTAATTTGTGGATTATTGACATGATCAGCTCTAATGGTTCCTTCAGAGCCATTACAGAATATTATGTCCATGTGTCTGCCAATTGCACGTGCCTTAACTCTACATATGAAAAGTCCTTAGGAAATTACTAAAGACAAGTAGTTACTGAACAGTAACTAAATGGAATAACACACTGTAAATCATTCTTTCACCCCAAATAGCAGAAGCAATTATTTTAGATCATCTTATATTAAATTTATACCATATTCCTTCATAGTAAAGTGTGAACAATAGTGATCCATAACACTACAAGTCCTTTGTGACTTGCAAAAATCCAGACAATTTTTTGAAAAAAAAAAAAAAAAAAAAAGAAACATAATGCTACAATGGTAATCTAGAATCAAATTGGTGGTATCCTCCTTGTAAATTGCCTGCAACATTACTAGAGTATGCTAGAAATATTTTTGTGTACAGCTTTGAATTACTAGGTCAGCCATACTTACATAATTTCTTTCTTTTACTCATCTACCAGTAGGTTTTACATGCAAAATCAACACACTTTCTGATACCAAGATGCAACTGTATCATACTTTTCAATAAAATGTAATTTAGATATTCTTTTGCCTTTCTTGTCTTCCTCATTTTTTTCTTCCTTCTGTTTTCAGCACAAATTTAACTAAGCAGCCTGAGGTAGCTCAGTACAATTACAGAACTTCACAGGCAGTCACCTCCTCCAGATCTACCCTCACAAAAGAAAAGGAGAAGTTTGGGAAAGTACCATTTGATTATGCCAGCTTTGATGCACAAGTCTTTGGCAAACGCACAATGGCACCCATGGTGCAAGGACGAAAAACACCCCAGTTCCTTGAATGTAAGCTTGAATGTAAAATTCCATTCTATCTTGGAAAACGGGCTTTTTATATATATATATAGTAATAGATAGATAGATAGATAGATAGATAGATAGATAGATAGGTAGATAATTATTTTAATTTTTCTGTTATTGCTTGCTTCTTTGGCTTAAAACTTACAGAATTCAAAAAGTCTTTGGAGAAAACATTTTAACCACTTGTTGCCAGAATGCTAAGTATAAGCACTAATTTGCTAAATATAGACTGCTAGAATGCTAAATAAGACCACCATATGGTTTACTTTTTTTTTACATTTCTTTTAAAAGTGATTATCAGAGGAAAAGGGGAATGAAAAAGAATGATTTACATTTTATCTGTTGCTTTTCTCCTTGGTTAAATTGTGATATCATTACTCATGTAACAGCATGCTGCCATGAGAAGTCCCATGGAATGTGTCTGCATAAGATACTATGAATTGCTGAATAAGAGAAATCCAAGTTAAGTTTTAAAGGGTACTTCATCCATACACATTCTTCCTCCTAGATGACCGCATGCCTCAGCTGTATTACATTGAGGCCTATATTTAATTCATTTTGATCTCCCATATTTCTGTACTACACCATATTTGTAATGCAGACATAACCTTGATAACATCAAATTGTTATCAAGGTGCTCTTGCTTGCATCATTTACAGATTTCCTGAGGTAATCCTCTGTACAAATGAGATGCTGTGTGTGAACAGGGATTATTTACTGCAGATACTCTTCACAATCTTCTTAGCAAACTTCAGCAAGATTCTGCCATTGTATTGACCATTATAACATACTCTAGTTTCAAGAAAAAAACAGTTCAGTTTCCACAAAGGAAACGGAATAAAATAGTTTAATTGCACCATATATAGGTTCAGACCAGTGTAAATCCAAAGCAATATGACAGAAGATTCTCTTCTGGCTTTTGTTGTTGCTCATGGGAAAAAAAGAAAAAAAAAAAAGAAAACAAAACAAAACAAAAAAAAAAATCACATCTCACTTAAACCAAGGAAGGAGAACTTTCATAGTAAGGTGAACAGAAAAGCAGAACGTTTTAATATGTGTATATACATATATACAGCATAATATACTTCAAATAATATATTATATATATATAAAGTCTGTATTTATTTCTGCAAGTTTCTGAATGTGTATATACTATATATATATATATGTATATATGGAGGTATCTATGTATTTGTGTATATGTATAAATACCTCATTTAAAATTCCAAATGAAAAGCAGATATTTATCTGGCCTAGAAAATAGGCTTGTTCAGATGTAAGCAAATATGTGCATTGCCAGCTTCTTGGGTGGCAGATTTTCCAATTTTGTTTGTAAAATTGAATATTCTCTATTAGCTGTCTCTTTGCACAGATGCATGTCTATTTCACAGGTTCATTTCAAGGAAAAATGATTGAAATGTTTTTATACAAATGCAAATCTATACATATGCAATTTATGTATAATGTATATCAGTACTGAAGTTTACAGCCAGTTGTTCTTGCAAGATTACAGTGTATAGCTATTATTTAAATGGAAAGGTGAAAATAAAAGAGCAGGTGAGTGTACAGAAACATAAAAGTTGGCAATAAGAAGCTGTGATTTAGAGATTGGTTCAGCATCCTATGTAAATATGTAGCTAGCCAAAAACACATCATTAGTCCTCTGTGGATTCTGCATTTATAAACTTGGTTTGTTGACAAAACAGGTATCCTTCATAGTTTTTTTGGTTTGGTTTGGTTTGGTTTTGTATTTTAGGGTGGTTTTCAAATTAGATGTAGTAACTGCTAAAAATGAAGATCATTTTATTTGTTCTATAGTTTCACAGAATAGATAAGGTATAAAAAGGATAGGATAGACAGGATAGATAAATCCTTTTTCATTTGCACTGGAGAAAGAGAAAGCTGAATCATGAAGTCCTTATGAATTTTCTACTGATGCTAGTATTTAGAAAAAATAAACATGGCATTCAGTTACAGTCAGTGCACACAAACAAGCATTTATTGTACAGCATCCCAAGTTTGAGGAAAGATTTCTTGAATGTCTTGTGTAGGTCTTATCATTAAAATACACTTGTCCAAAGCTCAACATCCAAAGGGATCTGAGCCTTGGGGCTCAGATCTTTATGTAGCGAGCAGATGGCTATATGCAGAAATGTTCTTGGTGTATCTGGGTGTAGGCTGAGAAATTGGATTTTGCTTACTGTATCTTTGTATGACACTGGAAGAGCTACAGACAAAATAAATTATTATTGCTTACTAAGTGCTGAGATCATTATGCTGTGTTTTTGCAGCAGTTAATGACATCTTAAACTCCAAAATCCAGAACAGAGAGCAGAGTTCTTTCTACCTGTTTTGGAGTAAGTGCTGCTGATGGAGCAGAAAACAGATCCACAAATGCCACTTTTGTCTGTGAAAGTGCTTTTCTGTTCACCTGCTAGTTCTTCATTCTTAACTGACCTCTAGCCTAGTGAATCTGTGTTTTATTCCAAATGATAACCAATATAAAAAGGTCAGCTAAGACTACTTGTATTCTGAATGTTCATTGTTGGTTGTTTCAGGGTTGTTTTTTTTTGTTTGTTTGTTTGTTTTTTGTTTGCTTGTTTTGTTTGTTTGCATGTTTTTAATTGTTTGAAAGATAGACAAATTACTAAAGTTTCCACATAAACAAGACTGAATATTCCTAACAGGTAAAGCTTTTCTATGACTTGGAGTACATTCAAGAAACTGATCTTGTTCTCCTTATTCATATGAACAAAACGATTTAAATAACAGAGTTATTAATTTAAGTAGGGTAATTTAAACAAGGTAAGCAATGTTGTTTTAGGAAAGACTGGACAAGTCACTTATTTTATTTTTTTACACAGTAGAGCTCTAAGAGAAAGCCTTTATAAGGATATATTTGCAATTGCATTTGTCAATCAGTGTCATCAGGTCATGACTCATAACGCATTAATATTTGTTCAGTCTTTCCTTAGACATTGTTGCATTTAATGCCTGACTAAGGAATGAGAAAATTCTTAGTAAAAGTCTCAGATGCTTGGTTGAAAAATGTGTATATAACAAAGTTATTTTTCTGCTAAAAATTAAATTAACATGTTTCTGAAGCCACTTTTACAGAAAACCATTAGAACCAGTAGGAAATTAATTGTTTTAAATGTATTCTTTGAATATTTTAATGCATAAAATTGTAGTCTGAGAAACAAGACTATTTAATGGGAAAAATCACATATATGCAATTGCTAATCAAATCTCTCTTCAACAGCAAAGCATTTTTCAAATCCAGTGAAATTTTCTAATCGACTGCCTAGTGCTAGCGCCCACACACAGAGCCCTTGCCATGCCAACTCTTATAGCTACGGTCAATGTAGTGAAGACACCCACATAGCAGCAGCTGCTGCTATCCTGAACCTTTCCACCCGCTGCAGGGAAGCAGCAGAGATCCTCTCCAACAAACCACAGAGTCTGTCTGCCAAGGTAGGGTAGTCCAAGAACCTGGAGGGTGTGCTAGCTACTGAACTGTGCGAATAAACTGTCTTTCATGTTAGTGACTGCATTAAATCCCCAAAAAGGAGGCTTCTGTTTGCATGCTCTTTTGAAGAGAGAGAGAGAAAAAATCAGTAATGTAGTGACCAGTTCTGATAAAAATAAATAAATTGCAGGAATTATGTTGTTACTCTTTTTATAATTGAGCATTAAATACAAGGGGGCTGTTTTGTGGCAAGAAAAAAGAAGAATATTTGAAATCCAGCAACAATCTGTGGTGGATAATGTGTTAGATCTGTTTAAAGAGGGAATTTTCCTCTCTCTGAATCCTGCCATTAGCAATCATTTAGGAGGCTGATAAAAATAAAAAATAAAAATAAAGTGATTAATCAAGGTGAGATTTTGCTTGCAATAAAACAGAACTATACCTATAGTGTCTGTTGCATTCTGAGCTCATAACAGTTTGTTTGACAAGGTATAGGGAGAGAAATAACAAGTGACTTTGTTAAAATGGTCCTTTCTGCTAATGGGAGGGGAGAATCAGACCCACAGTGTTTGGCGATAGATAATTTGGGCATGTCTGTCGTAATGGAAAGCTGCCTAATATCATAGATGTTTGTGGGGCTTTCATGTTTTGGTTTCTGCTCTGCGTTTCCTCACAGATCTTTATGATTTATAAATGGTACTGTGTGAGCTATAAACCTTATTTTCTGTGCCATTACATAGTATTATAATGCTTATGAAAATAGACAAGATTTTCTTCTTATGACTATGATTATGGGAGTATTGTTGTCTATTTATTTGCATTAAAGTCACACATGCTCCACTGCAATGAAACTTTTGAAAGCTCTTGCTGTTGCAAGATGTTGAGAAGAGATCACTGGGGAATGAAAGAGGTGTATTTATCAGGTGTATTTCTGCTATGGGACTCCCAGTCACGATATGTGTTCCAAAAGACAGATGAACTGTGTCTCTGCAAGTCAGTGTCACTCTGTGATGATCGTTACAATACCAGTCTCAGGCTGGCTAGAGGGTGCCTTCTGTGGCTATTGGCTTACAAATTTTGTTCTGCCTCCATTCACCACTGCTAAGATTGGATCTTGAAACCAGTGTTGTGAGATGCCACAGAGTAGATGTTCTAGTGTTAATGTGTCCACATGCATCCCCTGTAATACAGACACTATCTACCCCAAATATTTATCATGGAATCTTTTGCGGGTGGCAGATTTATTCCAGATAGCTGCAGCAGAGACCTCCTTCCACTGGTCTTCAATACAGACTTCTAGCAGGGAAATGGAAACTGATGCCAATGGCTGTATTAAATGGCTGCTGCAGCCTTTGGCTGACCTCAGCAACAGACCTTTCTTGCCAGACAAGAGCAATAAAGGGACCAGGCATAACCCAAAGATTTTTTCCTCCGTACCTGCTTCATAGTTGCCAAATCATGGGGAAGGTTTGAATAGAAGTGAACATAATAGTAACGATATGGAGGGACACTTGGGGCACATAGCTTACTCTTTTTTCAGAGCCAAGAATCCAGCCTAAAAGAAAATCACCTGCATACCTTGCTATCTGCCTGCCTCCACTTTTGCCAGATTTTCTGGAGGGCATACTGCTACAAAACATCTGACAGAAGAATCAGAATTAGCTTCTGGCTAGAACGCAGGCAAGTAAGCCCCAAACAGATTTGGTAGCCAAAACCACACAAAACCCATTTTTATTTGGTTTTGGCTATTTATTACTTTCAGGACTCAAACAGGAAGTTGTGGAAATACACCTCTAGAAAACTCCCTTCAGTGAAGATGTTTTCTTATTTTAAAATATGGTAGGAAACCTTTTGCAAGTACATCTGAAATAGTCATATCTGTCCAAATGTTGTGCTTCTAAGTTTTAACAGCAGAACTTGAACTTCAAACGTTCCAAGCAATTGTCATTTTCTTGTTTTCTCTCAAGGCACATATTGTATATGTTGCCTTTCTTAAACAGATGGGGAGAACACCAAAATATTTTTAGCACAATTTTTTTCTTGAAGGCATTTTTTTTTCTTTTTGTCACTTAAATTTTATTTCTTGACCTCTTAGCATTGCCAGATTTTTAGTAAGAGCTGGACATTTTACCTTGAATATTGATGACTTCCCTGTAAATATAGATAACACTTAAATGAAAAAGTGACTGTTTTTTACTGCACAGTTTCAAATTTAATTAATTTAATGGATTTTCGATTATATTAGGGAAAGTCCTCACTTTCCTTACATATCAGTTCAAAAGGGAGAAGAAAAAAAATAAGAGAGAATTGTTTCAAGGGTAGTGAAATCCGATTACACGTTCACAGTGCTGTCAGTAAGCAGAACTTCATAAAGAGAACCAATGTACAGAGGTAATCTGCCTAATAATTCTATATAAAAATTATTAATTTATAAATAAATCAATTAAAAGAATGCATTTACTCTTAAGTGGGCAGTAAAATAGATCTTAAGCTTTCTCTGTGAATTATCTATCAGCTGTATGCAATATATTAAGATAATTATATACTTCCTGATACTGTTTTTTAAAAGTACCACATTAATGTTACAGTGTCTATGCTATTCAACCCCACAGGTGCAGACACCTGTAACTTCAATAAACATTTCCCCTGAATATTACGATGATCAGCCAATTCTCATGTGGTCTGTATGCCAAATCCTGGTCTGCAGCTTCATTCACCTCCTATTGAATTCAACAGAAGGACTCCCTTGGAACACTTAGCCTGCACTTTCTAGCAGTGTGCTAGAGTCTACATCATTGTAACATCCAGAGATCTTTGATGTTTACAGCCTCACCACATTCACATCTCACAGAGGTAGTTGCAAGCAATGCAGTTTATCTGTATCCTCATCACCACTGCTTGCCAAACATTTTGTTGAATGTTTTGGTGCTTTTTCCACCTGTTCAGACAAAATGGCATATGCACACTATGCTTTAAAAGAAAACAAAAAAATGACACTTGCTAAAAAATGTTTAAAGTTCAAATTCTGCTCTTGAACAAAATTATGTCATCTCTCCATTCTTGGATATTGATGACAGTGATAATTACATCAATTATTTCAATAATGTAGTCAGTACTTAACACATTTGTCAGGCATTCCTTTATTCCAAATACCTTAAAACCTTTGTTGAAAAAAAAAAGGTTGAAAAATCAGCAAAGAATATCATAGGTTCTATTCTGTTTTACTGCTGTGCATATTGCTCCTTGAGTGAGTTCCTGGCTGCCTTTTTTTTTCTTTTTTTCTTTTTTTTTTTTTGTGAAATTTTTGTGAATTTTTCAGGGCTGAAACTGACTTCATCTGTATCTCAAACATTGTTAGGCAGTTACAGATTTTTTTTTTTTTTTGATTCAGATTAGTATTTTATTTTACTGCAGAAGAACTTGATTGTTTACCTTTAAATCTGAATAACAAATGCATTTATTCTTATTGGCTATGAATAGAATAAATTGTACTCTTTTGGATGTATTTGCATTAATAGTGTACATATACATGGCAAGGTACTAGTTACAGAGTTATTCTCAATACCAGAAGTTAAGAACCCTTTTGAGCTGTCTAATGCAGACTGAATTACTAGTGGGAGTGCAAAATCATTGATAATGTTGTTTCTTTAGACTTACTTAGTAATCAGTGCTATGGCTGATGCTAACCAAAGGATACATGAAACCCCTTATATGTAATGATACAATCTCCCTAAGGTCACAGGTTTGAAATAAGATTCATGCAGACATAATAATTCACTCTTTCTGGTCCAGCTATGAGATAAGGCTTAACTTGTAATCATTACTTGAGACATATTGCAGAGTATTAAATGTTGTGAGCTATAGAAGGGATGATAAACATATGAAAAAATGCAAGAGTAATTTACCACCAAGAAAAAAATACACATATATTTTTAGCTTATATAGTTGAATTCTAAGTTCAAGACTAAATAATGTCCTAGAAAATATTTTGTAATATTTAGGTCATAAATTAAAGGAGACTGAGAAAAGCTTGACTTTAAAGTACTTGACTAAGCATTTGACAAAAAGCTTGACTAAACATTTGAAGAAGATAGAGACCATTTTTTTGGTGTACAAATATATTAGTGTTCATTTTAGATGCATACTCTTCATAGAGTACTACTTGTACCTTATCTTTTCACGGAGTAGATCATGGAATAAAGAAAATGTGCTTCAGTCATTTTTCTCTCGTTTTTCATTCTGAACTCCTTTTTCCAGCTGCTTGTAAAACCTGTGGGGGTGATTGCACTGTCACTGATGTGGGAGTAGATAAGGAGTAACCTGAATTTAATTACTGTATGGCTCCTCTCACCCTTGTAGATTTTTCTTCATAGTTTCAGTGGATTTTTCCCTAGTTTACACTAGTGTAAATGTAAATGAGATCAAAATCAGGCTCCAAAGACTCATACAACAGTAAACTAATATGTTAGGTAATAATAAGTTACATTCACATCTTTATTTTATTTACATTTTTAAGGAAAAATCAGAACAATATACATTGTTTCTGTAGCTGTATTTTAAATATGTCATGATAAATGGATAAATATAGGCTAGTTCTTGCATGTACTAGAGTCAACAGTAATAAGATCTTGCTTTTACTGAGGAGTACATAGCCTTTAAAAGTCTGAGCTAAGCATAGTAAGTGCCATTTTCTGTCAGCATGTCATAGCACTGCTATAGCTTTTTTTTTTTTTTTTTTGCCATTTGCCATTTTAGTCTTTTTTAGTTCCATTTTAAAATTAATGTAAAAATAAATGTGGTAAAACAAGCAAAGGAGACATATTGAGAGGAGGGTGGGATGAGAGTAGGAATGAAAACTGGAGCAGTAGCTCTGACCATCCTCTCTTTTTGCTCTGCCATTTGGAGTTTACTATGAATGCAGCAAAGTGATAGCTATTTTATACTGTTCTGAATAAAAAGCCATGCTGTAAACGTGTGATCCATCCTGTGATGGGCAAAAGGGGATATTTTTCCATGACTATATTTAATTGTTGTGTGCATCTGTGAGCTCACTTAAACCCCATCTGTACTCTACTTCACAAACACACAACCCAGCCTTTCCTGACCAAAATTAGGTAGATGTTGGACAACCCAACTTATATGTGAATTTCAGAAAAGTGCTGAGGAATCTCTAAATATCCACATTAGTAAAATGTTCTGCTTATCACCCAAAGCTCCTTGTTGCAGCTAATGTTAACTGTTTCTCAGAAATTACGTTTCCTGACATTTTTCTATGCAGTTTCATCAAGGAGGGAACCTTGACTGCTTTTGGTCCTTTCTGTTGTCAATGTTGCCTTCTGAGTAGCTGATATTTTGTCAGTGATAGAGAATCTGCACTATTTATGGGTTTTGCACTATAAAACTACTGCAGCCCAGTCACATGGCTTCCTTTTCTAAGCCATCTGTCACAGAGGTCTGGAATTTTATGTGAATGTTGGTTGTGCAGACTTAACCCAAGTTTTTTTATTATGAAAAATGTCAGCAACTACAATATTTAGCATTTTACTTTACATTGGTCATTAAACTTGATTACTGTAGCTCTGTTTCATCGCTATAGTTACATATCAACTAGGAAGCCAAAAAACACTGGGATGATCATGGCAGAGCTCTATTGTCAGATCCTGGAGTGTGCACTTGGCACTGATATAGTTAATATCTTGGATTTTTGTAACTAAGGTTTATTAATGCTGGTATAAAAATGTATTTGATATTATACAGATGGCATAAGATGTTGTGGTTACTAAGTTATTATCCAGGATAAGCTGCACTGTCAAATTCAGGGCTTAAAACTATCACAGGAGATTAAACTATTTACTAAAAAGGGGCAGAAAGATATAACCAAAGCGTCTTAGTATGAACATATTAGAAGTGTATTTGCTTCCCATAAATATAATAAAACATCTCTCT
The DNA here is from genome assembly GCF_009819795.1 of Aythya fuligula. NCBI lineage: Eukaryota > Metazoa > Chordata > Aves > Anseriformes > Anatidae > Aythya > Aythya fuligula. The sequence continues at coordinate 111,692,665 of NC_045560.1, forward strand.
CTTTAAGCTGTATGATTGAAAATGTGAACTTTGTCATACAGGAGAAGCAAATATAAGGTGTCCGAGTTTCTGAACTAGGGAAAAGCAGATGGCTTGGTAGTACTTCAGTCTAGGTGAGAATCTGTCATAGGCCCATGTACACAAAATAGAATCAGGGTCCCTGAGTAAAGAGAGATCACTAGGACCTCAATCTTCATCTACCAAAATTTTTTCATCTGACTAGAAGTATTTCATCAGATGCATTTCACCTTTAAATGAATCAGCTCTGACAGTGGTAAAGGACATGTCTGCATGAAGGAAGCTTGTGCTTTCAGTCCAGCTGGGTTGCCCTATCTTTAACCATTACATGATAGACTAATCATTTAATCTGCAGCAATAGTTACTAGGAAGAAAGAGAATAGGATTCTCTGTATTGGAGTCTCACCCCTTCCTAAGAAAGAGGTCTAAAAAAATGGTAAAACTCACCTATTTGACTTTAATAACTGTTTTCACTAGTGAGGACCAATCTTACATGTATACTCATCCCTACCTAAACTTCGATATTCAGTGTTGCTCCCTGCTTAAGATATACATGTTAATTCCAGACAGTGCCTTGAAATAGCAAGAGCAAAGGATCAAAAAGAAAAGAAATAACAACAACAACAACAACAACAACAATAATAATAATAATAATTAATAATAAGATCTAAACAAAGGTCATATTGGCAATTGTCTCTATAATGGAACTGCAATATCCACAGAGAAGTTCACAGTGGTAAAATCCCCAACACGTCATTAGTTATCTGTCCATGGAGAGAGAGCAAAGGAACAATATCTCATCAATGAGCATTAGGAAGAAGATTTGCATGCAAGGATAGTATGGGCATGCAAAAGCCTACTTGGACCTGTGTCCAAAAGCAGAAAGAAATACTGGTCCCTCAATACAGAAGAAACTCTGTGTGAGTCCTCACAACACACTAGAGAGCATAACATGAAATTTTTTGCTACTTCCATTAGTAAGTTGCACTTTCAGGAGACTTTTTTCATTCCAAGAAGAGGAGATTTTACTCTGCTAAAAACTTACTCTAAAACTTACTCTAAAGCAGAACTCTAAAGATTTCCTTCCCTGGTCCTCTTCATAAAGTTAAGCAGCCCTTGTCCCTTCCTGTGAACAAGAACTGAGATGTTCTTCCAGCCCAGAAACAGAATTTGGGTCTCTTTCCAAAGTGAAAAATCCCCTGCAATCAGGGGCTGCTGATTGCTTTGCTTCCCAGAGTAGCAAATGTTGTGTTAACTCATACTGGATATCTCCTTCAGGGACATCCTCCATGCTGTGTTTCCTAGTCTAGTGCTCTGAGTGCAGAACTGTGCCTTAGTGGCCTAGTCTGGTCCATGTCTTGTGGCAAATTTTTAAAAGGTCATTTCCAAGCCAAATCATGATTAAGGCAACGTGTTATTATCAGTGATGCATGAAACTCTAGTTAAAAAATCTCATACTGTGTTTCTTTTAGGCATATTTCTTTCCCCCTCCATCTCTCCCCCATGATGCAGATGTTGTAATATTTCTAGGATGTGGGGGGAAGGGAGCATATGTAATAGTAATGCTGTTGGTGACCTAAACAATGCATTAATGCTTTTAACAGTGAATTGGGGTCATAGTTCTCTGTAAGAGTAAAAAGATCAAGAAGATTTAGAGCTAAACTTTTTTTAAATAAAACTAGATTTAGGGTGTATAGGTTATGGTTTAGAGGCATCTTATTTAAATTCTGCTTACTATTTTTAAGCTGAGATGCAGGGACACCATTACTGAAGCTGCATTTAAGTCTGCCTAAGAGTTGGACATTAACTGATATAAATCGAAAAGCTGGTTTTAGATTCAGATAAATTTAAATAAAAGCATGCATTTATATTTATCCTTTAAAAGCACCACATGGTTATGTTGCAGCCTCACCATTCTGTACCTAAACATGTCTCTGTTTCCTGTTGTATGTCAGGGAGCTGAGATAGAAGTGGATGAAAATGGCACTCTGGATTTGAGCATGAAAAAGAACCGAAGCCAAGACAAAGTTATGCCTCTCACTTCTTCCAGTACAGTACTTCCCACTCCTTCCTCTTCTCCTTTCAAAACAAGCAGTATCCTGGTAAATGCAGCCTTCTACCAGGCTCTTTGTGAGCAGGAAGGCTGGGATACCCCAATCAACTACAGCAAGACACATGGCAGGAAAGAAGAAGAAAAAGAGGTATTTTTTTTCTCAGTTTCTGAATGACTTTTTTCCCATGGATAAGTGTCAGATAATGGTCTTTGGGATGACCAATTTGCTGAAGTTTAAAGGGAATTTATTTCTACAGTAGAAGTTTGTGAACATTGAGTTAGCTTTAATGTTTTGTTGGATATGGCAAAAAATAAAAATCACTACTCATTTTGAAAGATCTTGCTTTCAGAGCCTACTTCCAGAGATGGAAAACAACAACCGTGAATTTTTATAAAGGTTGTGAATGCCTGTAAGCATCTAAGAAAAGGAAATGAAAAGCATGCACACTTAAATACTGCTTCTTAATTTTTTTTCCTAGTGGCTCAGTCCTGTAGCACATATACCCAAACGACCTAGCACTCAAAACAAAAAGTGCCAAGGTAGTCTCTTCATGTTGAAGCTTTTTTTTTTTTTTTCATACCAGCTCTATATCATACTAGATAACTCAATATCCGAGTATTTAAACACATGCTTAGACCCTTGCCTACAGTATTCTTTCAGTGAAGAACTTTTTGTTTTACCTTTAATGTATTTCAGTAAATCTCTACCAGTGAGTCTTAGACCTCACATGTGAGTCTAATTGTTGAGAAGTCAGATGGAGAGCATTCAGAAATAAAGGTATTGTTAGTAACTCCTGAAGGTTTTGGCTACAAGTAGCACAGAAGGATATATAAATACTTTCCACCAATTGTGGTGATTTTTATCCCATACGGAAAGAGCATGGGAAAAATATATAAGTACATACAGATGTCTTCTCTTTTCAGCCTATCCAAGGAAATATAAAAGCTCAAACTTGAAAACACAGCAAAGATGAGCAACTAAAATTTCAGTAAATGGTTTTATTTAGTAACTTTGCATCTTTCATGGCTAATCTTCTAGATTGCCATTTCCAACTTGATTATGGTCTTCATTTTAGTTTTGTTATAATTTGTTTATAATTTGCTCTGTCATGTCTATCCTATCTTGGTAACATGGTAGCATAGTTTCCTATTGTCTTCCTTTTTTTTTTTCTTTTTTTTCTTTTTTTTTTTTTTTTCTGGGACTATCTGTCTGAACACAAGTTATTTATTTATTTTTAATTAGGAAGGGACCATCAGAGGATTTTCAGTCAAATTAGGTAAAATCTTGGCAATTAACATAAACAAGCCCGACTAATAGTTTTCCAAAGTAAAATAAAAGATGTCCTACTTTGGAATTTTTATTCATCTGCAAATACGTTTCCTTCTCATTTAGTTTTATATATTAAATAATGGTATTTGAACATTTTAATAATTATGAAATTATCTTTTCTTCAGATATCAAAACTAGTACTTTAAAAAGACATAGACGGGGTAAAGCTGTTTAAGGTTGAAGGTGGGGATTCAGGCTCCCAGTTTCAAAAATACCTGGAAATAAAAGATAATTTAGTTGCAAAAAGAACAAAAATCTGTCAGCACTAGGAAGAGACCTGCCAAAATGAGACATTTGCACCACAGTGGACCATTTCTTGGAGGCAGGGTTTTCTTGAAGAGTATGTTTCTGTAACCTCTGCAGAGCTGATGATGCTCTCTGCCTCAGCCATGAGGCTCTGGGAGCATGGTCTTTCTATTAGGGCTTTGGAGTACATTTTATACGAAGTGGTAGACTGAAGGTCCCCTTCATGCCACATAATGGACAAGCATGTCCAGCTTTGAGAAAATTGTCTTGCTGCAGGGGATCAATTGGTGTCACAGACTCGGCAGGGTGCTTGTCATTCCATTCTTCCTTCCTGCTGCCACCACAGTTCAGAGAAAGAGCTACAGCAGGAGCATCTCCTTGCTCCCTGCTGGACTTTCAGAAAGCTGAGATAGGTGGCTGCCTGCTTCCTTGGCACTGGCACAGGGAACTGAAGGCATCAGCACGCTATCCAAAGGACATAAAGATGGCTCTCTTGCCCCTTGTACTCTGTGCTTTGACACTGTATGGTTTGTTCCTAATGGAGGTTCTGGACCCAGACCTCTTCTGTGAGCTTTTGCCATCCCAGGGAATGTCAATATGTCCGATGATCTCAAGGCCAGAGGCTCTGTTTTGCAAATCGAAGACTGGCAGTTATCCTCATGCAAAGAAAATGACTGATTATATCTATTTCTAATTCATTGTTATCTGGTTCATATGCACAACAGTTGCTTAATTTTGGTGGTAATTTCCAGAAAATATTGTCTCTCTCTCTCTCAGTGAAATAGCCTGTCCAGATGCCCCCTTAAAAAAAAAATATCTGAATTTGGAAAAAGCTCAAAATCTCTCCAAAAGGAAAGCGCTGAGAAATAACTAGAGCTGTCAGTTAGTTCAACTGTCAGTTCTCCAAAGATTTCAGGGCTTAAAAATGTTAAAAGTGCCAGATGCTATTATCTGTTATTCATGTTACCATTATGTTCTGGTCTTTGCTGAAATCAATATAAACTTCCATCTGTACATTAATGGGGTTTCATTGCTTGCTTGCTTTCTGTAGTGTGCATGCGTGAATACACACATGCTCTGCAGAAAATAGTAGTGTTTGAACTGATTGGGCTGGTTCTGATTTTCCTTTTAGTCTGGAATTCTTCAGAATTTTAATAGTATTTAATTATAAATCTGTTGAAATGGGAAAGGAAATATATATATACATATATTTGGCCTTGATTAGCTGTCATGATCACCACTTAAATGACCAAAAAGTGGGAAGCACTAAAGGTGTTTTTCCAAGGGCTCTCCATCTAAAGCTAAATCTCTGGAGAAGCACACAACCCAAGGCTTGATGCTCTATGCTCAGTCCTAAGTGTGGAGGCCAAGAAATGCTTGGTCTTTAGGTCTGCTCATGTCAGGTAGATGTGTTCCTTTTTGGGCCACATGTATTGACTCGAGGGCCAAGAAAGGTGGGGTTTTAATATTCCTCTGCTTGCATTCCCATTGTGCTGTCTTCCTTTTGCAGCATCTACACATCTGATAATTTTATGCTTATTGAATAATAGGAGTCTTTCACAAGCTGCAAAGACAATGCTGAATAAATCATCTGTTTAAATATCCATATATCTGTATCTCATTCCTTAGAAATATAATAAGGGATATTGACCAGGAAGCAAACTCTATTATCACTTTGGTCCTTAGGAGATTTTTTCTTTTTCAAAGGAGAAGTTATTATGAAGTTTTTTGTAGGCCTTTGTGCATGTATGTGTATAGCTGTTGGTTTAAAAAACATGACAGCTAATCTCAGAAAGTTAATTCAGGAAATCCACAATTAAAATTTAAAAAAAAAATCCTTCAAAGATATGAAATGAAAATATTGCAATTCAAAACTATTTAGTATCAGTTATGTTGGTGGTAGTGGAAATACTTATGTCAACCTTAATCTTGTCATCTTATTTTTGTTAAACATTCAGTGGAACATCATTAAATGAAGCTGTGTATATCAAATGCACTACTGTCATATTTTGTCAAGTCCTGATATGTATAATTCGTAGTCAGTCCTCTCTGTGCAGCAGGTATCAAACAGTGACATGATGAATAGCTAACACAAAGAAGTTTCTTTTTCATCAAATGATCAAGAGATATCTTCCATTTGAGATAAAGAACACAAGCTATAACTGAAAATAGTAGGAAGCCCTACAGCATGATCAGTTGTAGGAACTCTTGTTGGTTGCAGGTGTATCCTGAGGTTCATCATGAAGTTCAGGAGCCCAGTAGAGTGTCCAAGTGGTCTTTCCACCACTGTCTATACCTGGCTCCTTTCAGATGGACACTTGACAAGAGATGGAGGAAGGTGATGTGTGCCCAGTCTTCATACTTTGCTAAGATTCATTTGAAGCATTCACTAAGTCTTTAGAAACACAGCATTAGCCTTTAGTTCAGTAATACAAATACAACCTATTGGAGTTGATAGGAAATGTGCACAACAAGCCAGCCTTCTTCAACCTCCATTACATTAAATGGAAATAATGTTACTCAGAGTTTTTGGAGTTATTTTGACATCTGGGCTCTTTCAGCTGGCAACAGAAGGTCACAATCTTTGGTTTCTCTTGGGAGCTTTTGATTTTATGGGGTGTTACAATGGTGATAATCCCTATAGAAGCTTTCATTTTCATATATGTAAGAAAGGCAGGTCTGAACATGTGGGAAGACAAAGTCAGTAACTAGAACCCCCTTTCTGCAGATTGCAGTGGCAAAAAACACCCCCACATGCCACAAGAACCAGGATTTAATTTGATGTTCCAAAATGGCCTTTCAGGTTTCTTGAATCCTGAATAAAACTGTCTTTCCTTTTTCCAGTCTTTAGCATTTTAGTTTACCATGTTTGGAGGATGTTCAAAAATTTAGTATTTCTGTTTGAACATTTTAGAAATACTGATATATATTTTTTTTATTTTATCTATTACTCCTCTTGTGAAATTTTCCTGTAGAAATAAAATTCTAAGAAAATGAAATATATCAGTTTACTTTTATATTTTAAAGATTTATTTGATAATTACTATGGAGGTGTTTTTAGAAAAGAAGATATGCATTTTTGCTTTCTATATTTGTAGCAGATGAGATTAATCCCAAACTAACCCCACAAATGTGGCTTCAATAATCAGTAGTAATTGATAGATCAATAATATGGCACGGTTTCTATATGTATGTATAGTGTGAGATACAGTAGGCAGTAGGTAGCCAGTATCAGAAAGCAGAAGGAAGTCATATTGAGGATCCAGTCTCCAAACAGGCAAAGATGAGCTGCCAGAATTGAGGACCATATGGAAGCTTTATCAGAAGAAACACCCCCGCAGAGCTTACAAGTCCCGTTAGGCATAATCTCCATTTTCAGTCCAGATTCTCCTCAGCTCTCCGCTCTGTGCTTAACAGCTCTGCAGACATCCCTGCCCCTCTGTCCTGGCACATTAATCAGCTGCACAAGCCCAGAGAATCTACAGCACCAATACTGAGAGTTTAGCAGAAACTGGAAGCTTCTCCCCTTGACCGCAGGCAGCAGTTCGGCTCCTACATGCAGTAAACTTTGGGTGCTACCTGCCTGAGTATCAGGGTTTAAATCAGAACATGAATTCCCAGCAGGGGTTTATACAGATTTGATAAATAATGGTAAGGGTTTTGGAGATTTCTTGAATAACATAATATCCACAGAGCATACCTCAAGAAAGGAAATATTTAGCCTTCATAAAAATAGTAATAATTGAAGACATTAATCCTCAAAACAATATGAATTATGCTATATGAAATTGTCAAAGACCTTTTTATTTCAGAAAATGAAAACGTAGTATTCTTCAGGGCACTGGATTTCCAAAATGCCTTCCCAGAGGACTTAATACCCATAATCCATACCATCCATCAAACAGCCTTGTAATGGTGATGATTTTAATCTATAAATAGTAGAAATCAGTAACTACTCTTACCAGCCTGCTGCTAAGAAAATGTCGTTGTTTTTTTTTTTTTCCCCTTGGGATTTTTATTTTAACAAGAAATCTTCTCTTTGCATAAGACAAGTCATTGCATTCTACAAACCTAGAAAGTTTTGTATTTACATATTTTTATGTACAATAACTTTTTATTTATGATTATAATTTTGTAACGCAATATGGCGCAATGGTACTCACTTTGTGTACAAAACTCAGTGAGGTACTTGCACAGAAAAATCAAAGATATACTTGCTGAAATCCTGTTTGTCTCTATATATTCCAAAGCCATTTTAATTTTCCCTGTGTATTTTTCTTTGATCTTTATCAGTGTTATATAAATCTAAACCTGATTTTCCTTATATACAGCTTAAAACAGCATCTACTTTCAGAAATAATTTCACAAGTATACAGTTCAACATTAAAAAAGTCTATCTATGATTCCTTGAAATTATTAATGTATTAAACTTTCTTAATCTCTCCTCATTGCTTCTTGTGGCACTTTTTAAAATGTTTTCCAAGACATTCAAGTTACTTGTTGAAAATGTGGAAGGTCTTGTCAAGAGAAACCTTTTGTCACATTCTCATCTAATATTTCAGAAAGATCCAGTGAGTTCTCCAGAAAATATAGAAGAAAAAAAATATCCAGGAGATGTCTCCATACCAAGTCCTAAACCCAAGCTCCATTCAAGAGATCTCAAAAAGGAACTCATCACGTGAGTCACAAAAAATGCCATGTTTTCCTCTGCCCTTCTAAATACTGACTATGCTGTTGTTCTAAGTGTGGGTTTGGAGTGCATTTGAGGGAGCTGAGCAGGGAGACTTCCATGACTGATCACTGCAGGTAGCTTCCTGTTGTAGCTATGCAACTCAGTAGATGTGAGTTTTGGCAACAGCTTCTTCTCCACAGTTTTTTTAGCATGTTACAGGTAGTTTGTGCTAATATTTATGTAACTAAATAAACTTTATTTGGAAAGCCTTCAGTAGTTCTACTACTGAGGGTTTGGGCAGAAGTGCTGGGGACTTCTCAGATATTAAAAATGTGAAGTTCACAAGACAAAATGCAAGATAAAAAGGAGCTGCCCCAATGGTTTTCCAACCTGTAGGTAATCTGTGTTTAATTCCTTCATCTGCTTCCTTCAAAGCTGAGTTAGTCATTCTGTCCTGCTGAAAATCCAGTGGACATACAAATTCACACTCCGGAAGAAAAGGTTAATGATGTCTTTTCCCAAGTACAGAGACTCACTTTCTTAGTCTTAAGTTCCAAAATTTTGCTATCAAAAACAGCAAAGAAACCAGGACAATTCTGTTCAGTCATTTTGCACACAGCCACTTGTTTCAGTTCAGATTATTTTCAGTAAAGTTGTCCCAGACAGCTCATAACACTAGTCACTTCTTAAAATCCCAGGCTCTTCACAAAAGCCTACTGGATTCACGTCAACACCACTTTGATAACAATAGAGGGGTGGGTTTGTTTGGTTGGTTTTATTTGTTTGTTTGTTCGTTTTGTCCCCCAAACAGAATAAATCTCTCTATGCAACTGCATTCCATATTGCTTAGTAATGATAGTCTATAATGTATCACTACAGAATCACCCAAAAATAAACGAGTTGCATCCTGTCACCCTGTGTCCTGCTCCCCAGACTCAGTGGCACTGAATCAGTTAGATCTGCCTCTGTCTTTAGAAATTATATTTCGCTGGGACAAGCTTCTGTGAAGAGTGATTCTTTCACCTCATGCCGTGCAGTCTGCATGTTGTCTACTCAACACATTGTATCTGCACTTGTAGTTCATGATCTAAATTGCTAGAGGTCATGTTTGTTTTGCCTCCTCTAAAACAGTTGCATACAAAAATCACTGAGTTTATTTGCTGAAGACTCTAATGGCTTTTGTTTTCTAATATTTATTCCTTTGTGATATTGACCTGTTTTGAGATGTCTGTAAAATACATTTCTAATTTCCTAAATAATAATCCCTCACAGTATTTACAAAAGCAGTGATAACCTTACAGTGTATTATTTTCACATGGTGAGTAGAAAGAGGTACCTTAAATATACCTGTCCAGAAAATTAAATAACAAAGTTTTAATGCATCAGCAAGATCTATAGACAATATAGGGATCCCACTGCATTTCTTTGATCTCACTGAACTTAGAACTCATACAGAACAATCCAGTACAGGTGGCTCCATCATGAGGAAGCTTTTAAAATGGCAAAAGTACTTGTGGAGAAAAAATTTCTGACACCATTATATGAATACCATATAATGCATATAAAGCACATATGCATGTGCTTTCTTTTTTTTTTTCTTTTTTTCCATATTAATTCTCTTGACCAACACCGCACTGCTCAGTTTGGAATGGGCTGTGAAAATGACACTCATGTCCTCCTAAGGCTTTTTTACAGAATTGGAAAAGTTCATAGCATTCTGCCAGTTCAGAATAAATAGCCAGATGAGGATCTCCTGTATGCCTTACTCATGTAGCACTAGCTAAAAGCTTCTGTACAGCTTTTGGCTTGACCTTTTTAAACATAGGCCCAGTGAAAGAAGATACAACCCTTTATAAGGTGACTCTGCAGAACTAATGTTTAAAATACTTAAACATAGCTTATATAAAATAGCTTAAAATACTATAGAAAGATACATTTAACTCACCTATTCTTCCCCCTCTGCCCATAAATTGCATTTCTTGCCATCTTTGCCCTCTTGCAGAGGATTGTATCCCAATGTGATAAATGAGCTCAGTGCTATGACCAAAGACGGGTTGAGGAAAAACAGCAGTTGTAACATTTCTCCAGGTCAAACATTTTCTCCAGGAAAATGTGCTTCAACTGACATGCTTTTAGTTTAACACACAACCATAATACCTATTTCTCACTTACTTCAGCAAATAAAGAATATATGTGTTTCTAAACAAGGTGCTTTATTTTAGTCAGAGGCTGAGGAAATGATTTGGGGTATTATTATTCTCTAGTCTTTGTTACATACAAGGTCAGATCAAAACTTCAGCTCTAGGATTTATGAATTGCTGTCAAAAATTGGTAGCAATAGTGAACTTGTCCTTTCAAGAATACAAGTCATAACTGAAAAATCTATGCAAACCATGGTGGTTTCACATTACATAGATCAAAAAAATAAGGTTTTGGGTAATTTGCATTTGTGGAAATAGGATTTTTTTTTGTCCGTATATGTTTCAAGTAGTAACTGAAAACTAGAATTGTTATGTAAGTTTTTTTATTTTTTTTGTAGTGTCTTAATACTTATGAGATGGGTAATGATGAATATGATTTCTGTAAGCACCATTATGTAAGTCATTGCAGGGTAAGCTACATGTATGTGATATAGTATACGTACTCATTTCATCTTTGCATACTCATGCAATTTCTCATTACATCTTTGCATAGCTGTCCAACTCCAGGATGTGATGGTAGTGGTCATGTAACAGGAAACTATGCCTCACACCGCAGGTAAGAAACAACAGGAAACCCAAAGCAGGAAATTAAGTTACTGTTATCTGTTGTCATTTAACATTTTATAGTAACCATGGATGAGTATTCAAAAGTAATTTGCAGAAAATTGCCCATACAGTAATGTTTCTGGTTTTGTTTGTTTGTTTGTTTGTTTGTTTTCCTGTTTTTGTTACATTTTGTGAAGGTCTGAACTCAATAGACTAGATATAGAATAGAATAGACTGACTTAGGCAGGATGTGCTTATTACTCAAACTGTATGTCTTAGCAGAGACCTGTAGATAAGTCATTTAGTAAAGTTTTCATTCCCTTAAGTGTACAGGCACACTCTGTACAGATGCTGGTACATGGGATTTTAAGTGATGTTCCTGTAGATATCTCTGCAGGTGATTTTGAAATTCATAGATCTGCTAATACATTCTGTAGATGCTATTTATTTCCTTCAGAATAGCCTACTGTTAACCTGGGGGTTGAAACAATATTTTTCTTTTGGGAGCAAGGTAGAAGCCTTTTCCCAGACACACGGGCCAGATGTTCCACCTGCCCTTTATGTAGGCAACATAAAGGAAGCATTCTGTGTAATACTGGCTTGCCATGCAGGTTTAAGGAGATTTTGAAACCTCTGGCCCTGACCATATATTTTCTCAGTAACTTAAGACATACAGCTTTTATGGGCTGCTCTTCCTTTGTCAACAGCAAATATCAGTAAATATTTGAAGATATTTTTTTTTTTCACATTTGAAGTCATAGATTGTCTGGAGGTTGTTGTTTTAAGAAAAAAAATATTCTGTTTTAGTGAAACATTCCACATTGTTTTTTTCAGTGTTTCTGGGTGCCCGTTAGCTGACAAGACATTAAAATCCCTTATGGCTGCTAACTCACAGGAGCTTAAGTAAGTATGGATAATAATAAAAAAGTTATTTTTGTTTATCTTTGACCAACATGTTCCCAGTTGCATATCTGAATTGCTCTGAGCAATTAAATATGAAATATTTCAGTGAAATTCATCAGTTGAAGCAGACTTTATTTCTCCATTTGCCTTTCTTCTTTTTTGTACCCCTTCATTTTCATTTTCATGAATTAGCTAGGACCCAAGGGAAAAAAAATATAAACACTGAGAGGCCTCTTGCAGTTTATTTCTGACTCAGATATAAAGAGGAAATATCTAACACGTGCTACTGATCTGGCAAATAACCCAGTCTGATCAGAGAAGTTAGACGAAATCCAAAAACCATACCAGAATTCTTGTATATCATTTTTTGTCATTCACTACCATGCACTATGAGTTTAATGTCACTGAAGCAGACATCAAGTCATATGATTTTGTGCTGGCATAATTCTCACCATGAAATGTCACTTACAAAAGGACTGTGCAGGCTCTGCTATATAGACAGATGTATAGGGACATATGAATATTTCAAAAATCTGTAGTCAAGAGAGGCACTGGCAACCAGTCATCTAGTTATTGAATCGGCTTTGTCAATAAGGACGTGGGAAAGAGGAAAGGATAATTAGAGTTCTTTCATAGCTTTCCCTCTGCAACTTGTAAATTGGATCCTGTAATAGATGGCTTGGAAAACTCATGAATGCATGTAAAAGGGAGAGAATCCTGTGACTGTCCTTTCTGTCCTTTAGGTTCATCCCTAGTGCAGATAGAAGAAAAACTCTGACCATGGCACTATTATGCTGGTATAATGATATTTATAGTAGGACAGACTACACATAGGATTGGCATGTGTGTTTAGTCACAAGTTAGCTTCCGAGACTAAATATAAGTTGTCTCATACTCTAGTCCAACAGCATGAACAAAAAAGATGCCTAACTGATGGTAGCTGTGGTGATGAACCTGCTGGAGATGTGGGAAATTGGTAAAGTAAGGCCACTAATTTTTTATAGCCAAATAATTAAAGCAGTTCCCAAAGCCAGGGTAAACTGACAGATAGGTAAACTGACACACAGGCACAATACTTTTGAGCTTTTAGATCACTGAATCTCAAAGGTATAAAGTCTAGTTTCAGTATGTTTTGAAAAGAGCAGCACATGAAGCAGGGAACTGACTTGTGAAAATGCTGACAAATTTGAAATCATTTGCTGAGTCATATATATTTGTCCCTGCTTTTGTTGGCTTTCTGCCATACATAGACACTCACACAAATATTTTGAATAGTTGCTCCTCATGCAGCCCCTCCCCCCATATTCATGTGTGAATAAGGAAATTTGCATACCAATATGGTTATTTTTCCACTAAAGCTTCTAGAGTTTTGGTCATGCCATAAGGAAAGAGGAGCAACAGCATATGACTTAAATGACAAACTGCACATTGTACGCCATGTATAATAAGTGAGTTGTGAAAGACAAAGTCAAAGTTCATGAACATTTCACAGACAGAAATATGTTGCATAACGCACTTAGCATTTAATTTCAATTAGCTAGAAAAAGAGCAAAATTCAAAATCTGTTCACAGACAATTTGCAAAAGGGAAAAGGGCTAAATAAAATTATTTTCCACAAATGTACCACTGTATTCTAGCTTCCTGCAAACATTATTCAGGTGAAATTTTAAACAAAACTCTGATTTTGAAAAGGGTAGACTAAATGAAATCTAATGCCAAAAGCTGCAATGCATACCATACTGGTGTAGTATAGCAATATCAGTTGTTGGTTTTACTTCACAGGGATGTGAGCAAAGGGCATAAATGTTCATAGAATCAGGCCACCAAAGTACCCTCATGTAGTTAGTTGTGAATATGAAAAAGCTGTGTATTTTTTCCAAATGTTAGTCATGTTTACTTTGCCAGAATCAAGACAGGATTTTGGCTTTAACTGTGAATCTCTAAGCCAGCAAAGATACAAGGCTTCCATGTGATCTACAGTTTGAAAATAAGGAAGATCTGTTCAAAAAGTGAACTTTGGAGTTAGATTCAATAAATTTTATATCTGAGGATTCTCGCTGCAGAGTGCAATCTAAGCTGGTCAAATTAAAATATACAAGTGTTGATAATGACTCATGGATTTTAAAGCTATAAGGGAGAGTTGTGACTATTAACTTGATTCACACTCTCATTTCACCAAAGAACTGCTTCAAAAACCTTAAAGAAGTTTAAAAGTGCACTTTAGAAAAATATCTTATTACATTTCAGAAACTTTAGGGAATAGATAGAGTGTCCTATCCTCAGATTATTTGTTCTACAGGTTAAATATCAATTATTAGGAGAGATTTTACCAGTTCTTCTAGACAGGTTTCATACAAGTTGATAGTTATATATATTCCATAAACAACCTCACATATTCTCTAGTCAATACCTTTCTTATCTGACCTCTGTGGGATTTCCATAACTAAAGTGTCTATCTAACTATTTCTACAACCTTTACAGTGAGTAAAAGTGTCAGAAATGCGGCTAGATCAGCAGCTCGGTATATCAATTTTATGTGAAGTTGTAGTTCATCTACCTAAAGATAGAGCAACCCTCTTCGAGTAGGGCACAAAATTATAGTACTCAGTGCATGGTTACAAAAATTTATGCGTGAAATCACAGTAAGATTTGTTCTTAGAAAACCGACTTGATGTATAAGAGAATCTGTAACCTACACTGACTTGAGAGCTGACATCTTTTAGCTTGAGCTCTTGAGGCCTCTGATCCTCCAAAATAAATCTGTTTTTCTTGGCTCTGTACAGGATTCCATAACAGAGGGTGACTCCCTGAGATAAGGCACCAGTCCAAACTCATCAGCCAGTTAAAAGCTGATGAAGATCCACAGTATTACTGACTGGAAGGCAATACACTGTTGGTGCATCTTGTATTGTGGACTTTCACAGTCCATACAAAATTATAACCAATATTTAGAAACCCTGACCCAGTGGTCAAGATCAGGAATCTTACTAATGAAGGTTCTTACAAATCTGTCAGTAATCTGCCTAAAACATCATCTTTTAATCAATATTGAAATTATCTCACTCTCAAATCTTTAAAAACTACTTTTAAATCTTTAAAGAATACTTTAAATACTAATCCGGTTGTTCGATCTAACCACTGTCAGGAGTGGCAAAGGCAGATGGGGAGATTCAAAATTAGCTCACTGTCTTGTTTAAGTCCATAACTCTCAGACTCATGATCTGAATGTGTCCCATAAAGAGCTCTGGATGAATTAAAATCCATGTCCAGTCTATGTGGACAGCTCTTCCATCTGTGATCATCTGATAAAACAAGTAGCCAAAATTAATACCCATAGTATTTGGCAGGTATTCTGGTTTTACTTATGAGCATTCATGCTCTCCAGACATCTGCCCTTGCTGCATGCTCCACATAACATTGTGCCCAGTCCTTGTCCCATGCTCATACAGGTCAACATTTAGTTCTACAGTCAAGCATATTTGGCACTCTGCAACCCACACCTCTACCTTCACTGTCAGTGTGAAGCATAGCATTCTGCCAAAGTATTTTGTTCAGAAAATGTCATCATGAAATGTTTTGACATTTAAATAAAAAAGATTCTCCTTTATTCAGTTGAAATTATTTGCTGAATTCCACTTGAATCAGTGAATAAATTTGGTCATGTCCAAAAGAAATCATAATTTTGACAAATTTATCATTTACAGAGAAACATTTTTACATATTCTGTTAAGAGATACACCTGCATACTCAGATGTGACATTACAATTATATTTGTAGGTGTTTTCCATGGCAGCCTACCAACAACCTGATTAAATCACTCATCTCCTCTTCTCAGGACAGATTCAGTAACAACTGAGACCCTTATGAGAGTATTGAACAGCGCAAGCTTCCTTAATGTTTGTTTGGCACTACTCTTCCTGTTATTCTGATACTCTGTAAAAATCATAGAATTCAAAAGGCCCTTAGGGATAGTTAACACAAGAACGTAGTGCTGTACAACACAGAAATGTAGAAATGGCTGGCACAATTTCTAAAGGTAAATATTTTGCTTATACTGCTTTGTGTGTTGAGGCATGATTCTCTTCTAAAACCACAAGCACACACAAACAAAAATTCAATACCCTCAAATGAAAACAAAACAAAACAAAAAAAAACAACTCTCTGAAAAATTACTTTCAGAGATGGAAGGTCCTGTCCCAAAACCTGCAGAAGTCAATGAAAAGATCTACTGACTCCTGTGGGCTTTTGGAGCACATTTTTCATGCACTACTAGTGAGTGCAGAGCCTACACTCCCAGACCAACTGTAATGACAGGCAGGAATGTTTCTTTAAATTGTATGGACGTTTTATTATTAAACATTCATACTCGTAAAGGCTTCTGCACATTGCACACATTGCACACATACACAAAAAACCCTTAAAGATGGGACATAAACATAATCTGATTGCCAAACTGAATACCCAATTGAATCTAGTGTTAGATATAGTCCTGAGGTATGGTTACAGTGCTAGAATATAGAAACCACTACATTCATATTCTGGCTATTACACTAACTCTATTGATGTCCAAAAAAGTAAAACAACTTTTCTGCTTCCATTTTCCCTGCTGTAAATACTGGCAAAGGGCTTATTTATATCTGTATCTGTATGTAAACATCAGACGGATAACAAACATGTAACAGTAAATTTACAAATAGATCTGTATCAATCTGCTTTTTTTTTTTTTTTTGTAATGTTGACCCTGTACAAGGAATAATGTTCAGTGAAAACAGTGCTATGAAGTATTTAAATGTACATATTTTATGAAAAATGTCATTTTTCTTACTAAAATTCAGTTATAAAAGAAAAAAAATAAAGCAATTTTCTCATTTAGAAAAAAAAAATAAATAACTAAGAACTAGTTTTAATTATCCAACAAAAGCTGTGTTGTTCTTTCTTCCACCCAAGACAAAATGCACCAGGTACATGTTGTTTACTGTTATCTTTGAAGTCATGTTTTGTAAGCTCCCTGTCTTATTTTAAAGGTGCCCTACACCTGGTTGTGATGGCTCTGGCCATGTGACTGGGAACTATGCATCACACAGAAGGTAGGAATTGTCCCATGTTTTGGGACTGCAATGGTTGGTGTTCTTGCCAAGCAGCATCAAGAGAAGTGGCTTTTGTTCTGTGTGTTTCTTTCAGCTTATCTGGTTGTCCCCGTGCCAGGAAAGGTGGTATCAAAGTGACTCCTACCAAGGAAGAAAAAGAAGACCCTGAGCTAAAGTGAGTACAAAAACACAGGTCTACTAGCTGTGAAAGGAGAAAAAAAAAAAAAAAGAGTTCAGGAGTTGATACATTATAGGAAATAACCTACTTAATCTGAGCTATCTGAGAATATGCCCCAGAGCTGGAGCCAAACCAGCTTCACCAGTTTCTGCTTCTGGTGAAGCTGATGGAGTCCATCAACTTGGAGCTTAAGCAGTGAGGAAGGATTGCTGTATTTGTTTGCATTGTTTCTATTGTTTTAAACAGTAAAATTTTCACTAAAAGCAAAAACTGAAAACTCAGTAGAAATTCACTGCATGACTTACTTGAGTGTGGATTCCATTAAAAACAGTAAGTGATAACACTCAATATTGTACTTTATGCTTGCTAATGATAGGAGAGAAAGCATAACACTGACAAAGCAGCACAAAAATAAATAGCTCCAGTGAGGCCGCACCTCAAGTACTGTGTTCAGTCTGGGCCCTCTCACTACAAGAAGGACATCGAGGCCCTGGAATGTGTCCAGAGAAGGGCTATGAAGCTGGTGAAGGGCCTAGAACACAAGTCCTGTGAGAAGCAGCTGAGGGAACTGGGGTTGTTTAGCCTGGAGAAAAGGCAGGCTCAGGGAAGACCTTATTGCTCTCTACAACTGCATGAAAGGAAGGAGTGGGGAGCTGAGGGTCAGCCTCTTCTCATGGATAACTAGTGATAGGACTAGAGGGAATGGCCTCAAGTTGTGCCAGGGGAGGTTTAGGTTGGAAATTAGGAGACATTTCTTCTCAGAAAGAGTAGTCAGGCATTGGAACAGGTTGCCCAGGAAAGTGGTGGCATCACCATCCTTGGAGGTGTTTAAGGAAATGTTGGATCTGATGCTTAGGGACATTGTTTAGTGGGTGATATTGGTAGTAGGGTGATGGTTGGACCAGATGATCTTGGAGGTCTTTTCCAACTTTAATTATTCTATGATAGATAGATGGATGGATGGATAGATAGATAAGTAGAGAGATGAATAAAACTAACTTACTTTGCAAGTATGTGCATGAGACAGTACAAGTTTTCCAGATATAAAAACCTACCCTCTGCTTCATGCCAGAAACATAGATAGAGAAGAGAGAATGGTGACTTTTCATACACTTGTAGATTGTGATTTATTGCCTGTGATAGAATTTCAAAATTCTTTTCTGGTAAAACAATATCTAAATGAATTGTTTAGTTTCTTAGGCTGTCCAAGTGCACTTGATATTGCCTAATCTTAAAATCAGCTGAATTCCCAAAATATCTTGACATGAATTGGATGCTCAGGTAGAGTGAGTCCCAGGAGACCGAGTCTTAAAAATTAGTGCAAAGTGGCATAGGCAGCTGGATGTGTTTTCTCAGACTTTCTTGAGACTGTCTTCACCTTCTATCTCTATTGAAAACATGGGTTCTTTTGCTGTGTTTCTTTAGATGTCCAGTGATAGGCTGTGATGGCCAAGGTCACATATCAGGTAAATACACTTCTCATCGCACTGCTTCTGGTTGTCCTTTGGCTGCCAAGAGACAGAAGGAGAGTCCTGTCAATGGGTCTTCACTATCCTGGAAACTGAACAAACAAGAGCTGCCACACTGTCCTTTGCCAGGCTGCAACGGGCTGGGTCATGTTAATAATGTTTTTGTCACCCACAGAAGGTATAACTTTGTGTTTTCTCTTTTCATTTTCCTTAACATTCCACTGTTGAAATGGCAACAAATGAGGTTACAGTCTGAATAAATTGTGCTGGTCGTTTAAGTAACGAGACAGCTTACATTGCAGCTGATATTGGTCAGAATAAGTTTGAGAGAGCTGGGATAAACTTTTAACTCTTATTTTATGTTCCCATTACAATGTGACTTTCCAAGTTCTTTTCTTCAGATTACCACAGTTTCTATATGATTTAAAATTTAACAGAGTTCTTCCTTAGGCAAATATGGAATTGTATCTATATATCTTTTATAGAAAATGCAAATATCATTGAAATGTCAACAGAAAAGATTTAGCAAGAGGAATAGCTGCATTCATTTAATCTTTCTACCAGTTGAAAAGCTGTTTTCATAAACTTTGTATTTAAATAGCTAGAACCGCACACACACAAAACGTGTAGAATTCTTATGGGTTACATCAGTTTGCAGTTACATCAATCTTCAAACAAAACTATTCTTTCAAAGTAGAAAAAACATACCAGTAACAATAAACACCAGGATTTTATGTATCATTGTGAAAACATGAAATTATTTGAACATGTTGAATTGATGTTACTCAAAGTACATGGCTTCAGAATTATTATCTGGTAAATTTTGGTCTTTCGCATATAATGGCAATTAAATCTCTATTCTATGCCTCCTTTGCTTTTTTTTTTTTTTTTTTTTTTTTTTCCCTAACATTCTGAATCAACTTCTCCAAGAATGTCTAAGATGACTTGAACAAATTCAGTTAGAGTAAGTGCAGTGTGATTCAACAGAACTCCATGTTAAAAATTCACAGCCTTTGAACTGTTTTTTAAAGGCCCCCCATCAAGCTCTGTTACTCTTACTCTTTCCTTTCCTTTCAACCCTTTGTATTGATGAGCCGCTCCTGTTTCTCTCTCTCTCTTTTTTTTTTTTTCCCCCCCTTCTCAGCCTCACATCTGGAAGTCCCACCGTGGCTTTGCCATAGCCCACTTCCAGTTCAGGACTAGACTTGTTTTTTAGTTATTTGGCTGTAAACTCCACAGAAATACACAGTTACACAGAGCTCTTAGTTCAGCTGTTGAGACAATGATCCAGTTTGGGTGACCTGTTGGCAGGCCTCTCTGCTACAAGCTGCTGCATCCTTGCTGAATCTATCAGCAGCAGAGTCAGATTGCCTGCTCTGACCCTACCTCTCCTTATGAGGTGTTTGCTGCTGGAAAGCTCCCAGTCCTCAAATACAGCTACCCAGGAGGAAATGCGCACCATAAGTCTCTAGGTGAAATTTTAAACAGCCTGCATGTGAGCCTTAGCTTTTAATGCTATCGCCTTATCTATATGGAGCATGTAGTGGAATCAGCCCATCCAAAGAATGCTGAAGGATAAATTAAAGAGTTTTGAACTGCTCATATGTAAAATTATAGAGTCCTCTCTGTAATGGAGAAGAAACATGCAAAGCAGTGGATTTGTCCAGTTACTTTCTTTATGAGCTGTATCCTATGCTAAGGTGTTTTCATTATGACACCGCTTTAAGTTGGGGCTAATTAATTTATTCTAAGCAATATGAAAGCTTCAAGCCAATAACATAAAAAGTATGTCAGCTGATTGCAACTCACACATACGAATGATTTCTGTCCTACTTAAGGCTGGATTACACTCAAGATCACAGCATTAATATAGTTTCATGATATTATATCCTTTCATAGCACACTTGAGATCCAACAAGTCAAACATAGTTTTGAGACCTTTTTCCAGTTAGTTATCAGCTCTGGACAGAGAAACTAAACAGTATTCCAGAACTGGAGAACTAGCACATTTCCTTGTATGGCTTTTAACTAAGCTGGCAGGAAGCTAACTTAAACCTTCAGCAGTTTTTACTTTTTTATTTTAAAAAGTCTGTTAAGAAATTTTGTTTCACACACACCCACAAAAAAAAAAAAAAAAATCCTGCTAGGATAGGACAAATTTTTTCTTCACTTCTTACTTGGTTACATCTGAATACAAATTCCAAATCCTTGAGCCAGTTCTTCAGCTTATAGGTGTTTCCTTATTATTTATAAAGATAGTATTACAACAGTGCAATTCATCTTAGCCCTTTAGTGGGCTATAAAAATTGCCTCAGGTAATTACCATCTGATGAAATTGTACGCATTGAAATAACAAAATGTAATTAAATGTGAATGGTGGTTAAAAAGCAAACTGATTATATAATAGAACAATTCAAAAAAAGCTATTACAGTCTATAGGATATACCCAGAGTTAATATTGTATCAATCATTATTATGTATCAACAAAATGATGCAATAGTTGTGCACCACGGAAAGCATCTCATTAACTAATTGTTTTTAAGAATGGTAAACTTGCCATCTTAAACAACCATACTGCCCCTTTCCTCTGAGCAACAATAGTTTATTTGTTTATAAGTGGTGGAACTTCAAGAATTCTGTAAATGCTTCTCCATGCAACTTGATAATAGCTCCCAATGCTATTTTGATTATTCTGAAAGTGTTGTTTACTTATAAGTTGAGATTTCTGTGCCAATTTTCAAGCTGGAATATACAGTTAAATAGCTCTTTATGAGTTATGTCATTCCCTGAAGCTATGCTATAATGGCAATCGTGACGTGACCTTAGGTACAGAGGTCTGTCCAAGTGCATGATAATATTGCCTGAAAGGATTGTTGCTATTTTCAAGTCGGTGCTAATGTTTTTTTTTCCTATATGTTTCAGCCTGTCTGGTTGTCCTCTGAATGCACAAGCCATAAAAAAGGGCAAAATTTCAGAAGAATTAATGACTATCAAGCTTAAAGCAAGTGGTGGTAAGGAAATTTGTAAAAGATGATGACATTTATTTAGATAGAAGGGCCCTGACTCCCATTTATACTTATGCCCCTTTATGCCATTCTATCATTAATTCTCACTCCTTTCAGTTGTCTCTAGCAATAACTAAACTTGAATTAAAAAAATCTTTGCATGAGAGAAAAAATTATTTTCATTTACCTCATGATAACTCAACATTTGTCATATGCTCTCATTTTATCTCAGAACATTTTTTTTTGTTTGTTTGTTTGGAGACAATTTTAATTGTGTAATTAGTAATAAACAATAGATGCAGATCAGGCAAACTAGCTGACATTACTAATGACTAATGACTAAAATAGAAGAGAGGAAAACTGGATGTGGAAATTGACTTCTCCCAACTTGAATACAACATGGTTTAGTTTTAAGTGTACAGTGTTTTGACAACTAAAAGTAAAGGAACAACTACCAAATAGGTATAGGGGGAAATATATAGGAATCTGCTTTATTATACCATGTTCTTTAAATAGGTAAGAGACAGGAATAAGAGAACTTTGTCTTTATGCCTCCAAATGCTGAACAAAACAGCTGTGTCACACTGGACAAGAGTTTGCTTCGACATGCCCCATCTCTGTCCACACTACCTCTTGGGCAGGGACTGCTACTGATAAATTTCCCAGTTTGACTTGCTAGCAGACTTGGTTCTGGGCTGTAGGTTTTAAAGCAGAAACAACAACTACTGTACTTTCTGAAGGCAGAGTTTGTCTCATTGTGACAGTAAGCAGAAAGAAAGATATGCATTGCCAGCAGTCATAGTTGCACAGTATTGTGCAGGACAGGGCTTTCAGTAAAGAGCTGAAGATATTTTTTTTTACGCTACCTAAATTGTGAGGATGTAAAAGTCCTCCTATTTATTTTTTTTTTCCCTGTAATGCGTTTTAGCTTCTTGATAGTTTCCCTTTTGCCATCATTTAGATTTCGCTATTTATCACACCTATCTAAGACTGTGCTTCTGCCAAATAGAGATTTGCCCCCACAGAACTTCTTGCAAGATCAGAAGCAGATACAGATAAGCTTCCTGAAGTCAGCAGTTATACTATTGGAGATGTTATCCTGGGGTTGTCCCTGTAAAGGAGGCTTGCTGCTACATTTTGTTTAAAACTAAAACAAAATTGTAAATACTCCTTCATGTTTCGTTATATATGTTCCTCTTCGCAGCATTTCCAGAAGTTTTTTCCTTTCTCCTTTCTCTTTCTTTGAGCTTGTGTTTGCATGTTGTGCTAGAAAGAAGAAAAAAAAAAAAAAAAGAAATGAGAAACACAAAATCTCAGAAAGCATTAATTATGCCTTACATGTTTCAGTTTATATAGATGCTTTAAAGTTAGGAGAAAAAAAATACAATAAAAGCAAAGTCACAGACAATTTAAGGATCAGTCATTTGATCAAAAGCCTGTTACCTTCCTCTTATTCAGTAACAGCATACCTTGCTACTCATATATCTATTTTTATGTAGACACTTTAAATCTGATATTGGTATTTTTAACTATTTCCAGGTATTGAAAGTGATGAAGAAATCAGACACTTGGATGAGGAAATAAAGGAACTGAATGAATCCAATCTTAAAATTGAAGCTGATATGATGAAACTTCAAACCCAGGTATGACATCAAAGCCAAAGTTTTAACTATTTCTTATGCTATTTAAAGACAACAAGTAGATAAAATATGTAAATTATATGTTTAAATGCAGTTATTCTTGTGTGGGCTCTTCACTCTGTAGCAATTAAAACTACCCAAATCCTACACACTTTCTTTGTCAAGCTCTTTTGTTTGTTTGTTTGCTGTAAATAAGCAGCAAATTCCTGGTTATTGTCATAAAGATCTGGTGAGTGATAGGCTAATGGCAGTTCAGAGCTAATCTCGGTGAGCAGAAAAAAAAAAAAATATATATATATATATATTTATAAAACAAAACATTTGTTTTCCTTTGTTGACCAAACCTTTGTTGAGCAAACCACAGAGTCCCATGACTGCTGTAAGAACCCGGGTTAGGGAGGGCATCACCTCTTACAAACATGCTCTGAATCTTACTGCAAATTGATTTTGTACCTAAAACAATCTAGTTTAGTTTACTCACTGTCTATTTTTTAGTTTACTCACTGTCAAACTATTTAAATAGTTTGAATTTTGCCTGCAGGCAACACCTGGTAAAGGATGGATGCCTTTTGCTAACTTGTACAGCAGATTAGTTTGAGGGAGAGCTAGAGAAAAGAGTTGTTCACTGTCATTCTTTTGTAAACTGATGGGATTGAATTGCCTCCAGGTGCTGGTTGTGGTTCTGTGGAGTGAGCCAGGTATGTTCCTCCACACGGAGATTCCTGCATGCACCTGTGGAGTCACCTGGGCAAACCAGGTCAAAGCACGAGCAAAAACTTGCTTAATATTTTAGTGACACTACAAACTGGAGAAAAAAAGTTCTTAAATAAGAACAGGTCTGGAAACTGCATGTAAATCTGAACTGATCCAAAACAGAGTGCAGCCACACCCCTCTGTATTTGCACCTTCCTGGCTTGTATGCAGTGCTGATTCATGCTGTTTTTGTAACAGCCACAGCATGTGTAGTTTAAATACGGGTGGAGTTTATGCCACCTGTGCTGAATCTAAATGATCGGGCTTCACACTGCAAAAGTTGCTGAGATATCTATTCCAAATTGAATGTCAGTGAGGGTTTTTGTGTATTTTTTTTTTTTCCATAACTTCTGGACTTCTATACACTTTTTTTTTTCTGTACACTTTTTTTTTTTTTTTTTCTTTTTGTCTCTCCTTGGTCTCACTTTGCTATTTGCACAGAGATGGCCTAATTTATTTCAACAGATTTCTTCCCCTCTCCCCCCCCCCAAATTGCTCCCTGGTGAAGACAGCCTGATCAGCAAAGCGTGAACTACAGCTGAAATAACATGTTCCCTGTATGGCTTTTCTCTACCTCCATTTAGTCTTGTCTGGCCAGAAGTTAGGCTGCCTCAAGCATGCTCCAGACAAGAGGCCTCAGTGGGGTGCAGGCAGGCAAAATGGTTCTTCCCCCGGGGACAGTCCTGGTGCATGTCAAAGACTAACCTGCCCACAGCAAGAAAGAGATTTAAGCAAGACAGAGGGATGGAGTCCTAACAAGAAGAGGGTGGGCAAAACACCTGTGGACCTGGCTCCATCACTCCCTGCTTTGCAGGGCCAAGGGCTGCCACCACAGGGGAGCTGGGCAGCAGGGACTATTGCTCCCCTGCCATTGTCACCTTCAGTTTTTCAGCGCTGCTTTTGACATAAAACCCTTAAGGGCTCAGCGTATGCCCACCAGGTTTGTGCTAAAAGGACACCATTTTGCTACCTCAGGTGCTTTTTCCTGCTGTTTCTAAAAACCCTGTGTTTCCATTCTGTTGGTTGGAGATCATCTTTGCAATTGTGTGCTCAACCGCTCAATTTCCTTCCCACTGTATTTTTCTCCTGTTGTTTTCAGCCCTGTCACTAATCCCAGGCAGCTCACAGCTCTGCCCTCCACCCAGGAGCAGGACAGGAAAGTAGCACAGCTGCTAATAGCGTTGTCACTGCCATTGTGGTCGATCAGCAGGGGTGCTGTAAGAGCAGGACAGCAATGCAAACATCAGCCTCCTTTTTCCTTCCTTCCACCACCCCTGAGGCCACACTCTCTATCCCAGCTCAGCACGGACCCCTCCTTCTCTGAGCTCATTTCCATGCTCCTCCAACCATGGTGCTTTGCCAATGCAGTGATTCATTGTGAACCTGCAGCAAGGTCCATTGGTTCAGAGCAAACTACCACCTTGTTGTGACTATGCTGTGGACTGGTTATATCCATCCTTAAAAAAAGTGCCTGAATTTCAGCTCCACTGTTGCCTCTCTCACAAAGAAGTGCTGGCCAGTTTGGGTTCAAACTGCAGTTACAGCACTGCCAGGAGTCCGTGTGACTGTGTGCCTGTGTTTTGTAGATCACGTCTATGGAGAGCAATTTGAAAACAATAGAAGAAGAGAACAAACTCATAGAGCAGAACAATGAGAGCCTGTTGAAGGAGCTAGCTGGCTTAAGCCAAGCCCTCATCTCCAGCCTCGCTGACATTCAACTTCCACAGATGGTAAGACCACAGCCAGCAGCTTCACACCTTCTTTGAGTCTGCTTTGCCAGCATCTGAAGCAGCTGAGCAAGCTCAGGGACCAGCAGGAGTGCTGTAGATGCAGTACTGGAGAGCAGAGCTCTCCTTAGCCTAACTTACTCTTCAGAGATGCTGGATCATGAATTCTGCTTGCTAATAGTCTCAGTTGCTTCCAAGACCGAGCCAACGCTGGTGCTTCTGCCCAGTACTGCAAGACACTCCCTATCCCTCCCTATCTCAATGTTTACCCTGCACAAGGTGTGAAAATTTCACAAGAATCTGTATTCACTGTTAGCTCCTAAGTCAGAATTTTTACCTGTTTCATCCAGCTCAGTGCTGTGATTCTTCTGGAATCAGCAAAGCCTCTCAAAAACTCCGCATCCTGTATGTCTTGCAAACACAAACCAAATCCACAAAAGGTTGGTCTACAGAATTTCAGTCCCCTTTCCAAATCTCAAGAGAAACTCTGGGAAATTAGGTGAGGACAGGTTTATGGACATCAGCCATATTCCCAGAGTCTCAATAGGAAAGGCCTCAATAGAAAAGCAACTTACACTGAAGATAACATCTCCAAGCTCTTTTCTTGCTAGAAGAGTGTGTGGTTGCACACAAAACTCCATTTCTACAAATCCTTCATTAGTATGGATGACCATCAGGTTTATAACTTCTCCCCTCTTGCCATATCACTGCTTTTCCTTGCTTTGGGGTTGGGTGTTTGTTTGTGGCGGTTTTTTTTGTTTGTTTTGTTTTGTTTTTGCTTTAATTTTATCTCCTACAATTATAATCTGTTTTGTCTTCATTTAGGGGCCAATCAGTGAACAGAATTTCGAAGCATATGTAAATACACTCACAGACATGTACAGCAATCTGGAACGGGACTATTCCCCCGAATGCAAAGCTCTGCTGGAAAGTATCAAACAGGCAGTGAAGGGCATCCATGTGTAGGATGTGAAAGCTGCTGGGCAACAGAAATTACTTAACAGCAGTAAACTCCAGATGGATCTGTTAGGAGTTCATGTACTGCTAAGGGGTGTAGGTTGCCATGCTGCATTTACAATTGCAACATTGCACTATTTTTTTCCCAGCTGACTTAAAAAAAATAAAAAAGAAAAAGAATAAAAACACAACAGACTATTTGTATTAACAGCAATGCACTCTGTTAGTATTTATTTCAGTACAATTCCTTTTTTTTTCTTCTTTTGCACTCAGTTTTTGTAAAGTGAATGTAAAAAGTGTGTGCGACTATTTTTTATATTTTTTATTTATTTCTAATCAAAGAGTTTTGTTGTTTTTGTTTTTTATCTTTTAACAGCGTTTTTGCAGCCTGCCATATTTTTACAAATGTGTTTATTAATTTATTTTCCAATGGGATTTTAAATAGACTGAAAGTTATACTGTAAATTAAATAACTTGCTGGGTTTGTACAGGAAGAAAAAAAAATATGAAAGTTACAAATGACTGAACTGTGGTTCTAGTTTTATTTTCCTCACATCCTGCTTTTTTATAATGGCTTTGTATCAGAAATGGGTTTGCTGTAACGTTGAGATGTGAAGATGCACGGAATGAGAAGATAAATGGTGCCCACTAGTGGGGAACTCGGGCTCTTTAAAAGCACAGTATGCTGGAAAACAGTGTGTTAAAGAATACGTTAGCAATAATGAAATATAGCAATCAGCAAAGCACTTGACTTGGCTGTGTGATTTAGCCTATGCGAATGATTATTTAAAATGTTTCAAGAGAACTTCAGATTTATTTTGCCACTGCAGTTTTTTTCAGAGTCAGCTCATGGAGGGAAATGACAATTATCTCTAAACAAGAATGATAATTTGATAGGACTGGTACTCTTTTGGTATGATACATTGAGGTTTTAACCAAGTGACCAGTATTGCTATGGATTTGAAACTGAAGAATGCAAACACATCCCAAGCTGAAGATTTTGTACATAACGAATCAAACACATCTCCCCCTGAAATGGCATTCAATACTGGTTTGAACTTATGGCCGTGGAGAAGGCAACAGTCTGGAGAGGAATGTTACTCCAGTGCAGTTGTGGTTGCCCTTCTCTTTGAATGAACTGTAGCAACACGCTGATTGGTTTCTCCCATCCTTATTCACCAAGACTAGTCTGACACTGCATTGGTTACCAGTCATTCAGTAGGGTACCAGGCACTACAGGGCATGCAGGCACAAGGGATGGGGCCACGCAATGGTGCAGAGGTGCTCATGCATGTCCCCCTCACCAGTTAGCCTGGGCACAGAGTTTCTGAATCCGTCAGAAATTAGCAGTTGCTATAACCGAGGCAATGTCTATTTCAGGGATTGTAAGTAATTAAGCATTGTTTCAGAAGTTTTTTTTATATTTATTTTTTTTAAGAAAAAGGTATAAACAACCAGCTAAACTGCCTTTTTTGTATGCACACACACCTCATGTGCATATGTGCCTCAGTGTAAATGTATACATGGATCTAGCGTGTGTTTAATTTTTCCGTGCTATAATGAAAGTGTTTATTTTTATCAGCCTCATTTATATTTAGATTGAATATGATGGCATTCACAGGCTTGACATATACAATTATATTATTACTGTTCCTGCACAAAAGTACTATTCAAAAGTGATTCAACTCTCATGCACTGTGGTCACTGTTCTGCATTAGGTGGGGCTTGCTTTTTGTTTGAGGGTTGATTCAACTCTTCAATACTAGTTTAGACAGGGGAAAATGTATGTTCTTAGAAGCTGTGTTTATTTTTAAATGGATTTTTCAAAAGCTACCATACGTGCTGTCTAATATAAATAGGAGGACGCCAAACAAAAAAATTTGCTATTAAAGTTACTGTACTTGCTAAAAAAAAACAAAAGTGAACATTTGTTATACTTGTTAAATGCATACAAAATGAGTTCACTCATTACAAAGACTAAAATTTAATTTACTAAATATTTTAACAAATTTGTTATATATTTTATTTAAGTAAAAAAAAATATCTTACTGACCTATGTATTTATTATTATGATTTACTCTGGCTTCAGGTTAATTTATCTGTGTTTGGTTGTTTGATCAGGATGTTCTGTGAAGTATGTTTGTATTTATTTCCCTCCCTTGTACTTGATGTGTTTTGTAACGTGCACTGATCTTTTTTTCTTTTTCTTTATATATTTTTTTTTGTGTTTAAATGCATTGATGAGCTATACTGTAAATTAGACCTTTTGTAAAGAGCAATGATGTATGCATTTTTTTAATTTGGAGTAGTTTGTATACTGTTTCTTCATACAATTAATATTTCTTACATCAAAACAACAAAATTGTGTTCTGTGCTGTACATTTGGTGTATGGTAGGAAATAAAAATTGATAATGAAACATTTCAGCAAGTTTGTTGGTTTTTTTAGCCTCTAGATGCCGACTTGTATTACACATTCTTAACTGCACCTGGCACTATACAATGTGTCAGATGTTTTACTTGCTTTGTGTACAAAATGTGTCATCCCTGTAAGTAAATTTCTGGTATAAATAATTTAATTAATGTTTTGCTTTGTCAGTTGGAAATAAGGAGGAGAAAAATGGAACTGCTTAAGACGTCCTTTTCACTTCTGAAGAAAAAAAAAAAAAACGTAAAAAATCACTGCATTATTTAATGCATTGTTTTCTTGGCAGTTGTAAGCTTCATTTATACTGATAAAGTATGGGATTTGTGCTGACCTTTAACAGCTGGTAAATGATGTTTAAACATAAAAGCCATTGTAAAGTTTCCAGCAGTTCGGAACCGCCCACTGTTCCAGTGCAATTTTCTCCTAAGACATTTCCAGTGCTTAGACATTGCACAAATAAAAATCTGCTCCTTTTAGAAAGACAATATTTCCAGTATCTAATGGACTTTTTTTTTTTTTTTTTTTTTTTTTTTCCCACTACTAGTTGTAGCAAAAACAAGACATTTTTGTTTAGGCTGCATGGTAATACCTACAGGATAATTCTTAGGATAAATTCTAGGATAGGATAAAATGTCTCAGATTCCAACTTCCCATGGATAGATCAGAAATATTTTTATTTGGAAAACAAGGTAAATTTAAAGCACATAATTATAGTTTTGAGTAGACATAGCTAAGAATCATAAGCCAGAATGAACTATGGCACTAGCAAAATTGACAAGTTCTGCATTCAGATAGAGCATATCAAGAATAATTGTTCTATATCTATGACCATAAAAGTGGGGAAAGGGAGTGCTAACTGCAGTAAAAATACGTATGTCCCATTGATTGAACTAATTGGAATGGAATTGAAGTTTCAAATGTCAAAGAGAAGGGTGAAGAGCAAGAACAGTCAATATCTGCTGTCCTGTCAGCTCAAGAGGTCTATAACCTGTCTCTTAACTGCTCATGGAAAAGGTTTTTGAGACCATGATGTAGAAATCAGCTTCTGTTTTCTACTGCAATCATATTTCTATTTACTAATTAAGCACCTCTTCTTTCCTGCTGGTTTAGTGTATCTATCTAATTACATCATGTCTTTTCCACTCAGAGCCCCTTCATTGTACTTATATTGTACCTTTTCTTTATTATTATTATTTATTTATTTATTTATTTTTAACAAACTCAGAGTTTCTTGATTGGAATTTGTAATCTTGCAGTGATGCAGAGTCATGACAGAAGATAGCTCCTTCATCTGTTCGTGTACAATTTATTCTAACTGCCTTGGCATTCATGCTATGCTTAAAGTTTGCTTATTGATTCTTGTAGCTACATTACTTGGATGTTTATAGGAGATCGGCAGCAGATGAAGTCCTTTGCTCATCTCACTCAGGACACCGTGGAATGACAGAGCTCCATTTAGCTTTTGTGTAATGTAGGACAGTGACCCAGTTTTATTACCTTTCAATATCTTATTCTGGCTTGGTTTTCTTCTGTCTCTGTTGCTCTAGTAAATCTTAGACAGCCAAGCTTACACATAATTTTGTCAAAGATTAGTCTGATTTCCTGTCTGACTTCATGCTACAAATTGCTTCAACTGCATTTTTTCTTAAATGAATACTCCCCCAGACATTGTCCAAGTAAATCTCAGGAATTTCCAGTTATATGATAACACTTACTATTTAGGTTGCTGTTATTCCTGAATACTTCTGAAAGTATTACTGTGCAAGATTTTTCCAAACCAGATACTGATTTTCGTGCCCAGCCTCAGCTTCCTTGAAGAGGGCTCATTTTTAGAAGCTAGAGGCTCAGCTATTTATTTTTGCCAAGCAAGGACTTTTCCAAATTCTCTTCTTCTGACCAATCCAAATTAATAGCTATTAAGCTCTCATATTATTACTTTGTAGGATCATTATATATATCATGTTAACATCTATTTGTGTTTATGTAGCATTAGAAAATTCCTGGCCAGCACTTCTACCCATCCCAGGTACAGAAGAGTAGAACAGCAAGGTTGTTACCCCAAACTTAGTTCTAACCCTTACCAAACTCCTATTTTATTGTTTGTGCACACATCTTTTAAAGTTCTGATGGAAAACGAAACGAGAAGGAAAAAAAAATACCCCACAAAGGACTGAATCTCATTCCTTGTTTAACTGAGGATAGCATCTGTCCAAACAGTCCCCTGTCATTGTTGCTGAGGTTGGAGCTGGGGCTTAAAGTATCTGGCCTGAAATCTTCTTTAATTACATCTTCTTTATATGTACAGTCTCTGTGTACCCCCTGATTATTTCTGACACAATAAGCAAAATCTGGATTAGGAGCCAGATTCTACATTGATTTCAAATTTATTGGGATGAAATTCACTTGATTCTTTAGGAGCAGGATAAGCTTAATTCCTTTGGGAGGGAATTGCCTACAATTGGGGGGATGGAGTCTTTCTTTCATCCCGATGTCTGGTCAAAAAATGTTAGGGAAGGAAAGAAGGTATTTAAAAAGCTTCTGAAAACCTACAGGGAAAACACATGTAAATTGAATTCCTTCACAGAAAAAATGCAGTACCAGCTCCTCAGGCTGAAGAGCTCATCTCTAAACAGAAGTGCTGCATGGGGAGCTTCAGTGCTTATGGCTGCAAGTGAACATCCTGTGTGTCCAGCAGATGAACGAGGAAACAGCACTTTGGGAAGCCATCTCTAGGCCTAAGTTGGCATTTTTGGTAACTCTGGGCTGTGTTTGATGGGAGATACCTGCAACACCACACTATATATCAAATTCTTTGGTTGTAGTCATTGTAAATAACACTGATCCCCCGGTTCTTTGGGACAGTGAATAGTACCAGCAAAGTCATTCAAATCTGCTGCATCTGGGTAAGCTTCTCTGCCTGACAGAACTGGCTCAGCCTGTATGCCACAGGCTCAAAACCAATCCCCACATTTCTGTTTTCAGACTCCACATTATCAGTACTTGTGCACAGCCCATTATCTAGGTTTTGCTCTTCCCACCCCCACCCCCCTCTACTCAAGGCTTTATCACAATCTGCATTTTATTCCTATAAATGTTATATTATTTTCTTTGAAGATATCTTCCAGCCACCACTGCTGCTCAGGCTGAAACTAAATTTTCGAAATGCAGAAACTGAATTTCAAAACAACTGAAGCAAAGGCTATAAAAGCAGAAGCACTTTTATTTGAGCTAATGGAGCTCCTATGGATTTTGTGACAAATCAGCTGATTGCTATGAGGGCAAAATTGTGATTCACCATAAGAGGGAAGCAGAGGGAGGCTCAGATGCTGCATGCTCTGGCAAGGGCCTGGTCATGATCAGCACGATGTACACACAGCCCAACCCGTCAGCAGCAGTCTGTGCAAGTTCAGCTGGACAACTGCACCCCTGTGCCTGGTGTGGTGTTAAAGGACATGCAAGTGCAAGCCTCACACGTGCATGTAAATATTTGAGCAAGGAAGGAGGCAGACAAGCAGGGATTCTTGCTCTTGTGGTCACTGTGACAATGACAGAGTGAGAGGCACAAGGCAGACGTCTGTCAGGTGCCAGGCTGCACCAGCTCCACTTTGATTAGAGCAGCCCTGGCTTCCAAACACGTGTCTTTTTCCTTTTTGTCCAACAGTATACAACCTTGGGCTTGCTATTGTGGCAGAGCATAGGGAAAGGGAAAGCTATCTCTGAGCTCAGACTCACACAGAGGTTGTTGCATATCTTGAAGGCCTGAGGCTCTGAAACCCCAGTGGAACAGGACAGCAGCACTGCCACTGCAGCTTTCTGCCTGGGCCAGGACTTGCTGGGGGGACTGGTGGAGGGGCAGGGATCCGGGATCTTACCCTGACCCTTTTCCCGACCCTGTGAGCACTGGTGTGTGGCAGTTCCCAGCCAGCTGGCAGCTGCCTGGCTGTGCTTCCCGGCATGTCCCCCTGCCCCAGGCCACGCCACACAGCCCCTTCCCTGCAAGAAGCTTAAATCTCCATTCCCCATCTTGGGAGTGCAGCAGGGCTGCAGCCCTCGCTGCTCATGATGCCCTTTCTATGCCCAGATTAGAGGACATTGTCGCAGTGCATATGAGGCCTCACAGATAAGGCTCTGTACGAGCTCCAGCAACATCCAAACACAACAGTGCGGCTTTTGCATCCAGCCTACAGGATCAGAGTTTATTTCCCCAATGCAGACAGCTTTGCACTGCCTTCCCGTTAATTAAAGTATTGATTACAATACCGCACTGTTTACACGCAAGATTTTGCATGGTCTTGGCCATTCACATGCAAATGAACTTGTAAGCCTTTCTGTGCCCTAAAATCTGCTGATGTCAGTCTTCCAATTCTAACTCCACATTGTAGGACATGTGGCTTTCTATAGCTTAGCTTTGATGCCCCCAAGTCATATTATCTCAGTTCCGAGGTTCATTATGATAAATCTTTTGCTGGTTTTAAATCAAAAACTTTAATTGTACTGTACTTATTCAGCTTGGGTTTTGGCTCCTGAAGGCAGCAGTTTTAATTGCATCATTTGTATAGTGGCCCAATATGTTTTGGTGTGAAACGTGCATTATCACGTTTAATTTTGCATTATTTTTCCCATATGTTTTAGTTACACTAAAACTTCAGACAAGAAGTGATGAGGCTTTGCCACTGCTCTCTCATTCTCTCCTCAGTGTTTTTTAATGAGCTAGGACCACACTATTTTCTTTTGTTCTCAAAGGTTGGGGTTTCAAGGAGCTGTTTATTTGTAGGGTAATTCTTGTATTTATGTAGAGCAAGGCATTAGACATTTTTATCCTCTACTTATTAACAAGCCAGATGGTACCGGCTGCTACCCACACAATTCCAATTATCAGATGGCAAACTGAAATATACGTGGGGCAAATGAGAAAATGTATATTAAAGAAGCATCATGGAGAATTGGCTTCTCAGAGATGTTGATTCACAAAGGGGTACTAGCAATTAGGGTGTGACAGCCTGCTGCTGAACATACAGCTTTGGCCTGGGGCACAATCATGAAGCCTCCAAAATTTTAATACTGTCTTTCTCTTCCCCTGTGGAATGAATGCTTATCTTTGAAATGTGATTCAGTTCTTTCATCCTTTGAATTTCTTGTCCTCTTTAGAGTAAGATGTAATTGGGTTGGCTTTCAAAGACAGTGAGTAAGGAAAGGTATCCCAGAAAGATATTGAAGAGTTGAAAATTAACATGAAGTTTGTGCATCACCTCCCCTAATACATCCTCATGCACCTCTGTACCTGCACCCCACTCATACAGGAATAGCCCTAACACTGAAAAATACGATCCAGTGA
Source organism: Aythya fuligula (assembly GCF_009819795.1). Lineage (NCBI taxonomy): Eukaryota > Metazoa > Chordata > Aves > Anseriformes > Anatidae > Aythya > Aythya fuligula. The sequence goes on from NC_045560.1 coordinate 111,727,211, forward strand.
CATATTGCTATTTCAGGTCCCAAACCAACCTGGAAATTACAATTTACACATGGATTGTTGTTTAAGTCATCCTTCAACTTCAGTTTTAAAATAAGGAGTTCTGATTATGCTTATTATATTTGGCTTTGTGGTCTCTCAAAAACAATTTTGGTAAATTCAAAACCTAGACTCAGTCTTTACACAGGGTGAATCCCTACATCAGTGACACATGCTGATAATAAAGAATGAATGTTTTAATGAAAGGTTTTATAATGTCAAGAAGGTACAATTTTTATATAAAATATTTTGGGGTAAAAACTGTGCTTGCACACTTCATTTATTTTTGTGTAGAAATTGTACATGACTTGGCTGGGAAAATGGTGAATTATGCAGGAAACTTTGTGTATGAAATTCCTATTCCTTTTACCTGCTGGTTCAAGCTGAAAGCACTAACCCAAACTGAATTGTGGAGAAATTAGTGTCCACAGGTCAGGCTGGCTAAAGGATAAGGTCATTTAAGCTAAAGTAATGGCTGTCTTAAGCCCTTCATTTGCTCACAACGGCTACTTGGACGTAAATCACCCATGGTCTACATGAGCGTATTTAACAAAAGTTGCAATTTGAAGCATTTCAGATTGTGTCTGTTTTCTGTATATAGTATCCAAAAAAGCAAACACCTTTTCTTTCAATAGCTGCTCTTATAATGCCAAGGAAAAAAACACTCTTTTTGCAGCTGTTCTTGGCTCTAGCCCCTGCAACCTATAGATCTTAGGGAAGTCTCCTGGTGAGAAGAGTCTGAAAAACAAATCTGAATGGTGTAAACGCCATTTACATCTCAAACAGTTTACTGTGTGCACATGGTGCAAATTCTCACTCTTATTCATGCAGAAGTGAAAGATGTGGGCAGACATCTTCCTGCCATTTGGTTACTTGAGTGCATGAATCTGCACCTGTGAAGGTGCTGGTGCTTCTGTCTCACCTTCCATTTGTGAAATGAGGGGACTAATAATGCTCCTTTCATCTTCCTGTCAGCAGTAAGCTTGATCAAGATGTGCAGTGGTCTCTATAATATTCTCAATGTGATCCTAAGTGTAAATTGGTGATACAACCATTATAACCATTAAGAAAGGGTTGGGGCAGACAGGGCGTTTGTGCCTGGCATACCAGATCAAAAAAAACAACAGCTATTTCCCAGTGCTTGTTCAATCAATACTCATTCTAGTGAAAGTGCCCCATTGCCTGCTTCAAAAGGTTAGGCAAAGCAGAGAGATGCAAAACAAGCATGTTCTTGAAACTCCTAGTTGCAAATGCCAATCTCCCCTAGTCAACACAGTTGTCATGGAGGTTCAATCCTTTAAATCAGCAAGGCCAAAATTTGACTTTATTTCTCAAAATAAGAAAGCCAACATTGGATCAGATGCTTGAAGATCCCTGACATCCAAATTATTGTCAGGCCTGGATTGCAAAGAAGTGGTTCAATAGCTGAACATCTGTGTACCCACTCACATATAGTTGCTGTTTCACCCACAAGCAGCTGTGGAGTAGACAGGCAAAATTTTCTACATGGTGATAATTACAGTGTGCATTACAAAGGAGGCACAGTCGTAAGAGCATGCAATCAGTTCCCCATCTCTCTCCCCCCCCCCCCCCCCCTTTTTTTTTTTACTTTGGAACAGGGCAACCCTGCTAGATCCAAGGCTAATATACATAAAATGGGTTTCTCAGCCAAAATAGGGGAACATTTAGTCAGATCTGAAAAAGACTGGAAAATTCACTTCCTGAACAGAAAACTTTCTCTAAGGTCAATTTTTCTAGTCTCAATTTTGCTTCTACAGAAGCTATGGTTAAGAACTACCCCAGGCATCCAAACTCTTCCAGATACTGAAATATGATTGATTCTCTATGGATTTGCAATTTGCTTTAATATGCTTTTATTGTTTGCTGCACGTGTCTGCTCTGTCTTAGGCAGAAGCACTAGCCATTACATTATCATTCCTTCCTACCCAGTTAGTGGCATGTTGAGTGTCCTTGTCAGAGCTTTTGATCTTTCCATCTCTTATCTTTTGCTCTTTTGGCCTCTTGGACACAACTTTGTATGAACGTTATTGCAGGCAGGAAAATTAAAAACAAAAACCTGACAATTAAATCTTTCTGTCACCCAAGGCAAGCAGATATGCACCAAAGAAAAACTATAAAGTACAGCTTAAATGAGATAATAAGGGATTTAATTAATGCATAAGCTTCATATGCTTGTACAGGACTGCCTTTTCACTGCACTTTGTATCTATAACTCAACTTTTTTCTTCATTGTTAGGAGCTGAAAGGCATTTGAGTATGAAATTGTGCCTTCCTTGTGTAATTTTGACACTTTGGATTTGTTGTTTCGAGGTTAGCATGGTTTGGGGATAGGAGTGGGCTGGAGGGACATTTTGGGGACCGTTCTCTGTCCATGCAGCCTGGGAGCACAGCTTTACCCCAGGGAAACCCAGCAGCTTGGACTGTGGTGGGCTGTGTGCATCTTATGAGTCATAAAACATAAGAATTATGCCAAATTTCAAGAAGATTAAATTGTGTCTGAGTTCAAATCCCTTATCTTATGGTAAGATGGCTGTACTTCATTTCTAGTACAGTAGTGACTACACAACAAATAAATCCTTGTAGGTACAGCAAATTCTTTTTCTAAGCAATGGTTCTGTTTGTGTGTTTACATGCAATTTGTGGTGAAGAGAATAGAAATCAAGTTACTAACGTTTTTTACCTACTGCAGGTCTTCAGATGTAAAAGCACCTGAAATATTCAGTAACTATATCTTGTTCATTATCAAAACAGGTTCCAAAATTTCACTATTTTTTTTTTTTTTCTCTGAGAGAAGACGCTAGGCACAGCAAGAGTTGTCAGGAAAAAAACAAAACAAAACAAAAACAAACAAACAAACAAAAAACTATAGGTCACTCTATAAAAGCAAACCAGCTGTCAAGGTTTTGCTTGCTCCCTTAATAGGTAGCTGTGGAAAACCATTGTTTGGCTAGAGTGATTGCAAATCTGGGATTGCAGCATAGTGCTATGTGCACCAGAGGAAAGATTTAATTTAAAGGAAAAATACTTTAAAGGAACACACATTGAAGAGAGAGGGGGGAGTGAGTTGCAGAGTGGTAATGGCCAGCTTAGGAGATGCAAGTTGGGCATAGACTCAGGAGAGTCTAAAATATAATTTTCTGGTGTACACAGTGCAGAGGCCATGGGCAGCAGGCACCACTGACGATGTTTGGTGCCTAAACCCAGGATATCCATCACCACCTGCACTGCAGGACCCATGGGCAAGCCTGCAGGGTGGGTGCAGGGAGAGAGAGCGTGGGCTGTGAGCACGGGGACAGGTCTGTGGCACCCAGGTTTGCCCCAGGCAGCAACCCCCTGGCTCATGGGCTGTGGGTATTTGGCAAGACACTGAAATGTGCTGAGCACAGTCATGCTGCTCACCCTCTGGTGCTGCTCAGATGCTGGTGGTGGGGTCTGCTCCAGAGAGCACTGCTGAATCAGCTCCTGTGCCTGAACCAAAACACAACCGTGATCTCTGCAATCAAGTCCATTGCCAAGCTCTGGTTCAGCCCTGCCCGGAGTCACGATATGAGAGCGCTGCTGCTGCGCGCAGTAGCTGGCATCACAGCTCCTCTTCCCAGGCCCACTGAAGATGAGCAGGAAGCATCCACACAAATTGGCGCATGCTGCTTCTTTAATAATTCATGTATTTTTGCTCTCTTCTATAGTTAATGAACCTCCCACACTCTCACCCTCATTCTCTCTCCCTCTCCCATTCAGTCAGTTTGTTGTGGTTTCATGTATCTAATCCATCTGTCACTCGATTATAGCTATCGAGCACCTGTTATGGATTTCTAGAGTTTCATTCAAGCTGTTGACAAGTTATTCACAAATTGGCCCTTGTCATACTGTCATCGTGTGGAGTGCACTTTAGTGAATTCTTTTGGGTACACAAAATAATGAACAGAAGACAGCAAGGCTTGTGAATTAAGCAGTTTAATGTCCCCAATATTTAAAGAACCGCTAACAGATTGGAAGTTTCTTGTTGGTGATATATTTTTCAAGCCCTTTTCTTAAAATATTTTGTCTTCTCCATCCAGACCCTTTCACATGAACAATCACAACACAACTTGCTTGAGCTGTCAGGGCAAGCCATGTTGACAATGATGCCTTATTTTCTAAAGCCCATGTTGCAGCTGTGACAAGCCGATCCCTGCTCCCTCTGCACAGTCCCTGCTGCCGACTGCTTTGTACAGCAGGGAAAGCAGAGGGCTGGCTGGCCCCTGTGACATGCTTTCCTCCTCTCCTCAGGTAGCTGTTGGCTTTGTTCTGCCCTGGAGGACATCAGGCAGGAGTCAGGCACAGGGCTTGACAAACGTGGACTCTGAGAGTGAAGTGTCTCCTGAAGGAATAAGGTTCTTAAGAAAAGTTAAAAGCTGGTTATGTCTGGAAAAATCCTCACTTTCCATACAAAAAAAGACAAAAATCGCAGTACCAGAAGGCATACAAATGAACAATTTTTCACTCAGTTTTTACTCCTGCATCCACACTGTTTTTGCTTACACCCTTCTGCTTAGGCTTTTTGTCCTGCACAGCTCACATACCTCTTGGCTTCTGCCTGTGCTCTGCTGCCATTCCCCAAATGTTCTTGACAGTACAGGCAGGTTTTGAGGGTGCCATCAGGCCTTTGAAAGTCTTATGGTACCAGGATAACATGAGCTAAAAGAGAATTCTACAATATCTTCACAGAGCAGTGTGTTGGTGGTAGAGAAGAATGCATTTGCAAATAAAGCCTGAATGATTGATCTGTTTGCAGCTTTGAAATGAGCTATTTATGTACAACTTGGCTGGAAACAAGTAAATGTAGTGCATGCATATCTGTATATTTAAATCTATTTTGCATCAATAAACATATGTACGTTTTTGTAGGGAAGTCTGCAAATCCTTTGAATAAGATTTGAGTGCTTCAATGACTTGATTTTTGAAGAGGATTTTTTTTCCAGGTTCAACAGGACAGAAATTAAAGTTTAGCTATTGCCTAGTCCCAATGGGGTGCTAATACAACATTAGGCAATTATCTGGCAGTTGCAAAGGGGCTAACTAACTTCTGGCCACATTATTAAGCTTCTTACTGTTTAGGATTTTAGTGCTGTAGGATACATTTTCCTTTGTGGTTTCCCAGGGAGAAGTCCAGCCGGTCCGGTCCTTGCTGTGATTGACCAATAGGTGGCAGGACTTCAAAGCAAACAAAAAATTAAATCACAACGGAGCTTCACATACAAAGCGCAGCTGCCTCAATAGTCAGTAGTTTAATAGTTAACTTAGAAGGAATACAAGTTCATTTTCAGAGTTTTTTGAATACTTTTATAATTATTCAATGTTCAGTTTGTGAATCGCAGTTCAGATACTCAAAGAAGCTCCCTTCAAACCAAATAAAAGGAGGTTTCAACAGTGTTAAGGGTTAAGTTTGTAAGGACATTTTGGTATGTGAGGATGCACATAGGCACCATGACTTTTAAAGTTTGTAAGATTCAGATTCCCCAAAATACATATACCTAAGTGTCTAGTTACTTATGCTGGCATGATACTTACCACTTTTAGGGATCTCAGCATAAAGAGGTTATGATAATAAATACAATTTTTCAAAAACAATTCATTTCCTTCAAGCCAGGTCATAAGATCTGAAGCATGTGAAGACCATTATGCCTCTGAAGAGGCTTCACTGAGAGCTGAAAAACCACATCAAGTTAAATCAGTGGAATTCAGCAATAACATCTCCTGCTTGCTGTTATGTGAGGCATTCAAACCAGCTTAATCACAGCTTCAGCACCACGATAATGAGCTGTTCCAAGCTCTGCCTCAAACAGGGGTCCTGTGAGCCCTGATGTTGGGATTTTGACCTGGGTAACAAAACAGTCCTTTCATCTGTGGTTTATCCATCCAGCAGTATCCTCAGCATGTCTGAGACTTGCTGTCCCCCAGGACACCAGATAGAAAAATAAAATAAATAAAATAAATTGCATCTGCTGGTTGGTAAGAAAGTCCAATGCTATCCTATGTGATGGCTGAGGGAGCTGCAGAGCAAACTCAGCAGAGATGGCCTTCAAGACAGGCAGAAATTTTGACAACTAGGGCATGGACTGCTTAAGGAGTTGCCTTGGCTGCAGCGCCCATGCCCAGCAGAGAGCTCAAAGCCAAGGAGCCTGAGCGTGGGGAGCCACCTCTCGATTGGCATCACATCAGTTGCTTAGACACATAAGCCCCATTCTTCAGTCTAGCACTGTTGGCTATTTGAGGCAGCTCCCTGCTCAGCTGTTTGCCTTAGAAAGCTGAAAATCCCTTTCTTACGAGCTTAACAATTCCCATACAGGGATCCCAAGCTGCACCCAGGCACTCAAGTAGGTGCTGAAATTCCAAGTTGTGTTGTGCTCCTCTGCCAAGCAGAGCTGAAAACCATCCACGTAAATCCCTCCAAATCCTAAGTCTTGTTGGATGCAACAAGACTAGGCTAGGGGGGCTTAAATCACTTTTGAAAATTATGTGGGATCCTGAGTCACTTATGTGCCTTTGAAATCATTTCTCCTTACTCTTAAAAGGGGGCTGCTGGAAATTGATTTATTTCCCAAGAAGCACTGCTAATTTGGGGAAATTATTCCTGAAGTGTGCATGAATAGAAATTCTTCACAGAAAGAAGGACATCACCATCTGTCTAAATAAAAAGGAAGCACAAAACAAGACCAAAACCATATTGCTGTTTGGGCTTTTCCAATGAATCACATTCAAATGAATAGGTCTTAACTGGCTTTATTAAATAATAAATAAATAAACATAAATTATGTGTTCCTTTTTTTTTTTTAACATATAAAAAACTATAGATGTTCTAAATCTATAATGAGGTTATCTTGGCCTTTAGTTTGTTTGTTTGTTTTGTTTTGTTTTGTTTTAACGAGTGTTCTGAAATGATTCAAGGACTGAATAGCTTTCTGGAAAATAAGTGAATGTCATCCCCAGAAGTAGCTGTTGAAGATCATTGACGGAACTGGATATATTTGGGCTAGATTCAGGCATCGGTCATGCATCTGAAGTTACTGCATTTCCCTAATATGAAGCTGTGGCAAGTCATGAGGCTGAGCGAAACATCTTATCTTAGCATTGCTTAGTTGCCTGCTCTTATGAGCAAAGCAGCCTTTCCATACCTACTATTTCCTTTGACTACCATTCTCCTAAGCGGCTCTCAAGTGTTTTCAAACTAGGCTGTTTAAGATTGTGGGCTCCCTGTATGTCTGTGTAAGTGAGTATCCTATATGTATTGTTGTCTCTAGCATTCCCCAAACTCTGCATCCAAACTTGCACCTCTCTTCCTGGTTTCATGGTATTTATTCCCCTTGAGATCTTTTTTTGATACTTTAGGAAAGCCACCATAGACAAAGCAATGCTCTTTGTTGCTGTCTCTTACAGACAGACTTTCAGCAACCCCTACCACCCATCAGAGATACATACAAAAAGAAGTTTTACTCAGTCTTCCCTATGCATCATCACTTTAAGAATTATTGGTCTGAGTTGTCTCTTCAATACCAACAGGCAGTTGTGGGGCTGAGGTGGCTTTATTGAAGGCAATTGTGCTGTTTCCTCCACTTGGCGAGTATAATCTCCTGCCATGTTTTGTTCCATTTGCTTCTGTTGTTACTAAAGTGACATAAAAGTCTCATAAAAGCTGACATGTCCTGAGAAAATCTGTGTACCCTTTGTTTTACAAAGCCTGTGCATGCAGATCTCTGAAGGCATGAAGTAGATGTTTGATTTTTCATAGAACAAAGGCTCCCAGATTCATTGTTAAGGAATACCTGTGGGAGGAGAAAAAAAATCCTACTTGCCTTTTAACTTACGCTACAAAAACCCTTAGTTGGTGAGAAATAGGTTATATGTATTCTATACAAATGTGCTGGTTTTTTTTTTTTTTTTTTTTTTTTTTTTTTTTTTTTCCTTTGGGGATCAGCAAAGAGATAAAATTGGTTTATTTTTTGGTGTCATTTCCTCCCCTAGGCCCAGGGAAAAATAAAACCCCAGATTATGCCCAGGTAAGGGTTCTAAAAATTAGTAAATATGTAGTTGGTTATTTTTAAACCAAATTTAAAGTTTTAAACTAAATTTAAAGTTTGCATTAAGTAATTGGTGTTGTATGTGTGGACTACTTGTTCATAAGTGTCTACAAAAATATTAAAAATCTCATTAGCATTCATGAACACAGGAAAAAGAATGTTTGCTGTGGTGTTTATTTTAGCCTCTTTCATTCAGCTACCAACTGCAGACTTAGATGGAGAGGTTTGTAGTAATGCAAAAATATAGCAGCTGAGGACTAGAACTATTTTTTGTGCAGATAGCAGGGTGGATCACTGCTTACAAATATATATATGTTTGTATGTATGTATATGCACATGCATATATTATTTGAGTAACTATTATATACATTAATTACATTCATAGCTTTCTCTCTATTTATATAAATGTAGATATAGATAAAAGTTGGTCTCAATTACCACTGTACCACAATTGTCACTGTACATAGACAGGTGTCAATAGCTGCACAAACAGGACCTGATCAGGATGATAAATTTTTGTCCCTTTTGTGCAAGGGTGTAAAAACAATATCAAAACCCACATGAGAATGATGAATCAGGCTTGTTGGAGGAAGTTTTGACTCATTACTGGGCTATGTACAGAGGAAGAAGAGGGCTTTTTTCTAATAAAATGTTGGCATCAATTAAACCCACCATATAAAGTTTTTATTCTAAGTTGTATGAAACAAAACATTAAAAACAGTCAGGTAACAGTAAGATTCTCTTTATATGAATATGAAAATTTTATATGAATACGAAAAAGCTGCATTTCTGAATACAACCCTTTGCAAAAGCCTTTTGTGCATCTGTGCATGACCTTTCAGCAAACATAGGGTGAGCTGCCATTAAAGGTTTTTTAGGACATTATTGGCAAGTGCAATTTTTTTACTTTAATTTTCATGCTACTTTGCTTTTCACTATGCACCAGGGATATTTTTAGATTATTGATGACTGCACCATCTGGCTCTATTCTATTAATACCAATATAACTGAGTTTTCAAAACTCTTTCTCCTTCAGTTCAAACCCTTAGGCAACATATTCTTCCACAGCTACAGCAGGCACTCTAGAGATTATGACCTTGATTGCATTACATATAGAAAGTTTTTGCTCATGTCTTAAGCAGTATTTCTGACTGTACTTTCTGACAGTTGGGAATATGGGACTTCAAGGTAAGAGGACAGAGACACGCTTCATTCACAGCAACTCATTAATCCATTTGGATTTTGCTGAATGCAGAAACTTGATAGTTGAGTGGCAGTGACATGGTCCAAACACAAGTCAAAGGACCTTGTCCAATACGAAGAGCTGCAAGATGGCCCCCACCAAGAGAGTGGAAGTTCAGCGTTAAATTCTTTGTTGAGGCAGGACACGGAGATTTTTTTTAATATATTACTATTATTTTTATTTTTTAAATTTATTTATTTATTTTGAGTATGGTAGAATTCCCGTTTGACATTTATGATGTTGATCAGGAAGCAATGTAGAGGGTCCGGTTTGTTGTTTTTTGTTTGTTTGTTTTTAGAAAATTTATTCCTTATGGTTTCCAACCACCAAACTAAAAGAAGAATTCAAATATTTCAGTGCTCACTGCTTTTCTTTAACACCAGCTTTGGCTGACCTACCTGTTTAGTTTTTAAATTCTAGCTAAGTTTCATGCTGTTTCCAGTGCTATCATCATTAAAAAATAATAATTCACAGAATTCACAAGAACCATGGATGAAACTCTTGACAATGTAATTCCATTGCATGCTGTACTTTCTTTTCACTGGTAATAATGCAACCTGTGCATTTAACCATAATATTATACTGTTTAGTACTGTGATGTTTTACTATTTTTTTTTTAAATGAGAATTAATCCTTAAAAGCAAAAATTTATTGACATAAGGTGTTTTGATACTACAGTGCTGAATACCCATGAATGTAAATACAAAAGCTAGTTACAGAGTAAGAGAAAGCCAATTGCAAATAGTGATTGTTCTGCTTCTGCTGCTACCCATATGCTAAAGAATATTTGGGGAAAAATATTAAAAACAACAACAAAACAGACAAAAAAAAAAAACAAAACAAAAAAAAAAAAAACACAGAATTCTTTTGGTGGGAAATTTATAAAGAGAGAAAACAATAAATTAAAACTGTAAAAATGCCACAAAATATTTGTCAGGCTGAACTCAGAAGAAACTAAAAATTGTGTAGGGGTTATTATGGATATATGCATGTGTGTAAAGAGATACCTAGCAACCCTTCTAACAGATGTGACTACAGGACTTGAAACAAGGACATTTCTGCTGTGTGAGATGCAAAATGAAGACAATTATCTGGAAACAGGAGCAAGCTTTACCAACTTTTGTTTAACCACAGTGCAGAAACAGTTGGCTAGAAATGTAGCATACCGTCTTTGTGTTGGTTACAAACCCCTGACTATAATTCTTATGGAAATTATTTTTATCTCCTTCAGAGGCAAAATGTTTTGGAAACTCCCTGTGGGTTTCTCAGACGGTTTGTTGTATGGATTACTCCTGCAGTGTTTTGGGCTCCCACACTCTGGACTGAGCTGTGATTCTATATCTATGTGCATTTCTTTCTTTCACTGCCTTTTTCTTTCTCCAACCCACATTTTTCCCCACTGGGAAGTAAATTGTTTCATATTTTTCATTTGAAGCTAAGGCTCCTTAAATGACTTCCATTGAGTTTTTCCAAATCAGGTTCCATTAGCAGAACAAAAATGAAAACAATTCCTGCTGTGGTGAGCCTTAAGAAATGGGTTGTGTAATGGAACAAGACAATGGGTGATTGACAGTGAAGAATTCAGTTGGCTTTAGCCCATTTAACAAAGCCAGGATACTTATGAAAAAATAAAAATAAAAATAAAAAATCACTATCAAATAGACTTCTCTGTCTTTTGTAATGTTATCAAACTGTCAACTTAATATACTAATGTAAATAAAGATTTGGGTTTAAGGCCTTTGATAGTATATGTTCCTGACAATGAAAATATTGGCTAATATTCTTTCTTGGGATTAAAGAATCAAAATTAACTTCAGAGCTACTGTTGCCAGCTCTGTGATCTCAGACTAAGGCACAATATATAATGGGGATGGGAAAAGAGTTATTATGGATATATATAAAAAAAAAAAAAAAGAAAGAAAAGAAAAGAAAAAAAAATATGAAAAGTAGACTACTAGAACAGTGCTCTCTTAGCAGAATAGCAGAATAGCAGATAGTAGAGATGCCCAAGAATTTCTGCAAAAAATGTGGCACAATGCCAGCTGGGCTCTTTAGCGCTGGCTTACTGCCAACACTTTGGGACACCAGCGGGGTCCTGCAGAGCCACTTTGGCACATGGCTCCCATAGCAGCCGGCGCTTTATGTTCAGGGAGAGGCTGACAGGCACTGCTGAAGCACAGCACCTGCACAAGGAATGATCACACACTGCCCTGAACGTGTCCTCCCAGAACATGTATCATGATGGACTGTGATGCTAAGACAAAACAATGGCTCTTCAGGAACTGGGCTTGATCCAACAGGAATTAAGTTGTTTGCTCCACCTCATCCTACTTGCTCTAACATATGACCAGTGATGGCAGACACGGGCTGGCTTTACAGAAAGCTGATCCTATATGCCTGTGCAGGGCTCCCTAAAACTCTAACAAGGAACCCACCTTGTTCAGCATGTCTTCCTTGGATGTTCATCTTCCCAGATCTGCAGCACTGTAAAGCATGAGGAGAAACAATAATTCTCCCAGTTATCAGCATGGGTCTACTGCAGCCACAGATAGTAAATCTTGCTGGATTATGTCCCTAAATGATGTCATGTGAACCAGTAAGGACATCTTGTCACTGTGCTTTGTTTTGTAGGAATGTGTCAGGAAGTTCACTGAAAATGTTCTGGGGTACCAAAGTAATCCGTTTTAAACAGATCTGACTTAGATGAAAAGATGACATTTTAAGAAAGTCTGCCTTTGAGGTGCCTCAAATAGCCACTTAAAACGAGGGGAGGTAGTAGCTCTGAAAAACATGGTCTAGGCTTTATGAAGGACCTTAGCCCTTTTAACTAACAGATAATCTGTTAAAATGACAATCATCCAAACCACAGTGTGTAAGATTTTCAAAACCATTTTTAAGTAGTTGATAATTCTGTATCAAATGAGAATATAGTATTGCAAGTGGAAATTAGCAGTTGAACAGAAAAGGGATTATATTTGGAAGGAGTGTGCAGACTTGTCAGTGCAGGATGATTCTATAAAGTGTTCACATTCAGTACTAAATCAATTACAGTACCCTGAAAAATGTTCCCATGGGATCTTAGAGAAGGCTATCATAAGATTTTTTGTAGGCAATGAATGCTTACTACTGCCATAGATGTAGGGGGAGCAGAAAGCCTACATCATTTAATGTAATAGGCCCTTTCATTTGCATTTTTCATTCCTAAAGTGTAAGCCATTACCTGCCACATTTGGGATGCCTGTTACTGGGTTACACAATGTAACCCAGTATCCTCGACATCTAAGGAAACTCAGAGCCTAGTGTTCAAAGTCAGCCCTTAATTACATGATAGGTAAGGAGGAGAGAAGTCTGACCTGCATGTAAGCTTGCCTGTTTTCTACTTTTCAGTTATTTTTTATTTCGGAGTAAGCAGTGACTTTTTCAAGCCTCATCCTGCATGTTTTTGGACACAGGCAAGATGAAAATATTTGGACCTGGGGAAAGACCAATGATGCTGCTCTGTGGTGAGCTGGTGTAGAGGGGACTTGTGTTTTTTGGTTAGTCCTGCAATATGTTTTGTGTTTGTAGCACTTTTTGATAGCTTTGGTCTGGATAGATGGCCCACATTTCTTTCTTAAAAAAATAGTTCTCCTTCCTTCCTATTCCCCTTGAAAGTATTACTGCTTTGATGAAAATTTAACAGAAAAGAGGTATTGCCACAGAAGTCTGCATTACGAGTAGCAGCACGTGTTCCTCTCAGGATGTAACCTTAAAGAAAGCTGCAGCATTTTTCAGCCACACATGCTAGTTTGATAGAAAACAGGACTTGGACTTGAGCAATCAAAGGTAAGACTGCAAAAAGGCATATATTTGGGGACCACCAACCTTAGATTAATAAAACACTTATTTTCTTATATATATATATATATTTATTTATTTGTATATATTTATATATATATATTTTTAGAAGAGCCTCAGAATCTTCTAATCTGGTAGCTGGAAGGGAGGAGATTTACAAGAAGTTTACAAAGTTTTGTATTAATGCTGTGTGTGAAACCATAAACTAAGAATGTTTCCATTTCCCACTTGTGGTCACTTGTGGTGTGTCTTAAGGCATGCTGAAAGGTACTAGTTTTCTTCAAGTTTTAATAATTCATACTATTCTCCTTGCCAGCATTACCTAATATTGCAAGATGGGCTCATGCAGCCCTTGCTCACAACAACAGTGCATTATTCAGATCACTGGACAACTACAGCTTTTCACAGGGATATACTCTACAATCAAATTTTGGAAAATATTTGATAAACAATCCCTCTGTTGCATTGCTCCATTTCATTGCACCAGGTTCCATAAGTAATTCTTTTGTCTCTAATTGCCATTTCAATGTTTATAGCCATATTGATTTTCGAAAGAAGTCAGGCAACTGCACCAAAGAGAGAGTCTTCAGCATAAATTAGGGAAGAATTAGGCTGTAATTGAAATGAAAGCCTAGCCAATAGGGAGGAAATTCTTGTTCTTACTAACCCAATGTATCTTGACTGGCATTTTGATCTACAACTGCCACCTGCAGCTGAAATGGAGGAAAAAGTTTTTATCCTGAGCATCTAATACTAGGGACAGTAGTTACCTACATGCTCTTGTCCTCTAAGCTTTGGCACCGCGTTTATCAATTCCTCTCATATTCCTACATGCCTATGTTTTTGTAAGAACATTCCATATGCAAGACTTTTTTTCTAAAAAAAAAAAAAAAAAAGTTGAACTGGAATACTCAGGGTGGAGTCAAACTGTCCGGATCTTAATTATAGTCTGGGAGGGGAGACAGTCTCTGAACTGCACATGTAAAGGTGTTTCTGGGCACTAGAAGCAGAGCTCTAGATGCCTTGAAAATGTCCAGTCCAAACAGGGTTGTAGCTACCCATCATAAATATCTCCAGGATGAGGGAAGACTATTTTAGGTCTCAGTTTGGGATTTGGGGGCCCTGAATGCCAACTAAACTCTTCTGGAGGACTTTGTAAACTCTATAGCAGGTATTTATTTCTACAGATTACAGACAATCTGTTCTGGAGAAAATGAATATTAGTGCCAGACTGAAATGTAATAGAAGACATATCTGAGTGTCTATGAAATATTACCCTTTCCAAAAAAATCAGGTTTTTTTTGCATGTTATTTTAAAGGAACCTGAACTCATCTGATCATGCAAGAAGACACTCCCCAAAGTTTCAAATCCCCCCTCCCTTCTCCCCTGGGGAAAAAAAAAAAAAAAAAAAAAAAGAGAGAGAGAGAGCTTCTGGCTCTCAACATCTTGTTCTTTTTTGAAAATTTCCTATGATTCTTTTTCTGCTGATAAATATCAGCTCACTAAACGAAAAAACAGACATAAGAGTGAGCTGTTTCAAATCATTAGACCAATCAAGTGCATCGTGCATCTTCAGGTTACATCACAGGATCTACAGAAAGCCCATCCAATTGATGTGAAGAAGTTAACCTAATCTGAGAATTAGCCTGAGAATTAGCCATATCACAATTGGTGCTTCTTTGCAGGTGTATTTGCCAGTATTTTTAAAGTCTCTACTCCACAAGTTAGAAAAAAATATTGTGATTAAAACAGAAATCCTAAATTACTATTTGTTCTTGAAAAAAATGGAAGGAAGGGAGGAAGAGAGGAAGGGAGGGAGGGAGGGAACTATAAGAAATTAATTTCATAGTACAAATATAAATTATAGTAAGGAAAGATGTAAAATTCTGGAGTACTGTTTTATTAATCATGTAGTTATAGTGTGCGTATTTCATGGAATGTCAAAAATTATTAAAGATAACAGTTGAATACTGCTACCTAATAATAATTCAGGACTAAATTTTAAGGAATCTTTACAAAACTCATCAAAACTCATAATACTGTACATGAAATCAGCTTAGATGATTTGAAAGCACAAAAACTACTTGGAAGGAAGTGAAACAATTAAATTTAAGCAGTACATCTAGGAATACAGTTAATTATTTGCTCAAGCACGCTGGTATTAAAGGCTTCTAATAATCATTAGGATAACAGTACAGACAGCAATAAGTAGTGATAAAATATGCGGTCCTGTGTTGATTATATATAATGTTGTACTTTGGGAAAAAAGCTAACACACTAACTGTAGATGAGATATATGGTGAAATTATGATGGACATTGATTTATTACTCACAAATTACCAAAACTGAAGTTATAAATTATGCCCATTAGTTAGTTTCTTTGTTCTTTGCAATGTTCATCCAGGAATGAACTTTTTAAGTGAAATATAAGGATTATTCATCTGGCATAAAACACTCACATGTAAATGATCTTCATTTTTGTCCAACTTTCATCCTCAATGTCCTGTCTTTAACAAACTAAATAGATATTAAATTATTCTTCTATAAGGTGATAAAAATTGTTTATAAAAATAAATAATGAAATATTTATATGTTGTAGTGCTAGGCCATGGTGTATTTAGTTTATTTTGGTGAATGAAAGATGTCTCCACTTCAGAAGTACAATGCTAATAAGCTAACAACATTCATATTGAGTAGCCAAGGATGGGTAAAGGCACATTTTACCACGTCACAAGACAATTTCTTAAACATTCATTAGGTGATCTGCAAAGTCCTTCATCCAAAATTGCACAGAGGTTGCCATCTTACCTTTAATACAGATTACCATTCTTTCATTCATTTTTCTTCTCTTTCTCTCTTACTCTCTTTTAAAAATATCCTGAAAATAACCTTCAGCTTCTTTAAAACATAAAGCTTTGGCATTTTGGAGAAACTGTAATGAGCCAATAAACCCAATTTGGAGGCTGGTTAGTATCACATAAATTAATTTCCCTGTTAAATGATCAGAGTCACATCCACCTTTTTCACTACCATCTGCCTCACAACAAAGTTGGCACTGTACTCCTTTGAGAGGTGGACTGTAAAAGTGTCATTTAGAAAAAAGGCTTATTAACAAAATCCTTCCTAAATTCCAATTTTCCTGTTCCAGGGTAATGATCACAGACAGCACATATATACCGTTAGCAGGAAACACTCAAATGTCCATATGGCATGCATGAAAAAAAATAAAAAAATAAAAAAAAAATTAAACAGAATGTGTGTATGGGTGTATACAAATATTCACCTCCATTTTTAGGGATATGCCTAGGTATTTGAACATGATGACTCTGCTAGTTGTTAGTTGTGCCTATGAAGAACAGCACCTGACAGCTGGGGTATTTTCCTTTCTTGCCTCTGGACTGTATTAGCAAACATTTTGCCACACCTATAAAATGGTGTTGGAACAAACTACTTTTCCTCAGCTTGCTCTTAATATTTCCCCCTCTGTCACCTCTTCTGATGTGTGACAGACATTTGAGGTCACACACTCAGCTGTTTCATTTCATTCAACACACCCAGGTACTTGGCAAGCACATAGTCTGATGGTAGGGAACATGCAAAGAAACAAATGTACGCTTCACCTCTATGCAGAAAGTCTTTGTCAGTTGCAAAATTCTCATTTCTAAGTTCCAAAAGGGCCTTTCCTGACAGACTGGCATTGCCCAGTTTCACCAAGGGCAGATGTAGCATATACATGCTCCAACCCAGAGGAGAAGGTGAGGTACAAGTGCAGGTGATGACTGCTGTCCCTCAACAGTTGCTGGTGGAAGGAAAATCAGGTGACAATCACAGTGCAGCTGCTCTGTGGTGGCAGCAGGATGCTGCTGGGCACTCTGGCTTTCACTGGATCTGCTCCTCACCTACTGGGACTCCAAAATACCACCTGCAGGCAGCAGGGACAGGATGGGCTGCACCAGTTCTCTCAGGAATACTCAGGTCAGATGATACGTGCATGACAGAGAGCTTCCTGAAACCTGCTTGGCTTTCTAGTGCCCTTTGGATTTGTCTGCTGCTTCCTGCCTATTTTCTTCCCCTCACCACTTCAGTGGTTTTGCTTACTCTCTGTGTAATGTGAAGCAATCTGCCTTTGTAGTTTACAAAAGCCACTTAAACTCTCCTGGCTTAGCTTAGCCTTTATGTTTACCAACAGCTGTAGAGCATGAAAACCTCTCAACATGGTTACTAAATTTGGATTAAAAATATCTATCTGAATTTTTTACATGTTGTGGGTAAAGACAGATAAAGACTAAGATGTTCTTTGTATTGAGAAGCCTGCAGTGAAGGCAACAGAGTTTTAAATATAGACAGGGCCTTTGTTTTAATTTTGACAGCAAAGAAAAAAATGCAGTGACAGTTCACACAGTTTCTGTGTGAAGGAATTGAGGAAGAAGTTGAATGCTCAAGTTAAAACGTAGAAATATGTGTTTCCCTCTTATGTAGCAGAGCAAGAATGGGAAGTTACCGGTGTCTTTTATTTTGCAGTGAATGACACTGTCCCTTCCTGGGCTGAGGCACCTCTGGGCTAAGAACATTCAGACAGGGGAACAGTACCCAGAATACAAGCATCATGTTAAGTTGCTATCATTCACTAAATCTCCCTCAGCATGCTGTTGTTCTACCATGTACAATGCAGCTAGAAGCTTTGGCTATTTTTGAGAATAATTCTTATATTTTTTCTCCAAATTTTTAAATCTTTCATTTTTTCCCCCTTATCACTAACCATAAATTCTGATATACAAACAGGAGGTTTGCTAGGGCCACAATGATCTCTCCACTCAAAACAGCTGGAAAAACAGCAGCGACAACAACAAAACATTAAGATGCGTTACATAATTTTCTATCTAATTTTTACTAGAAACTTGAAAGCTTAATCAGATTTAGTTTTCCCTCTTACAACATATTTCATCTGTCTTGTTTTTATATGTGTTATTAGAAGGATTGAGTTTTAAGAAATTATTTTCCATAAATCTAGTTAGTAAACTGTTCTTGTATCATAGAATGGTTTGGGTTGGAAAGGACCTTAAAGATCCCCTAGTTCAAACTCCCTGCCATAGGCAGGGACACCTCCCACTAGATCAGGTTGCCCAAAGCCCCATCCAACCTGGCCTTGAATACAAGGCCAACCTTGGCCTTGTGGGTTGGGGCATCCACAGCTTCTCTGGGCAACTCTCTCTCTTTGGATTGTTCAAGCAACAAAACTGGTAGCAGTAGCTGCATGAGTAGAATTTACTTCAAAGACATTTTTAAAACCACATTGTGTGTTTTGGATCTCTTTTCTGTCCACAAAATGGAATCCGTGTGACTTGAATGTAAATTAAAAATAGCAAATGATATGATTATAAAGGTCAAAGGTTAGACCACAGTATTACTGACAGTATTACTTTCAGATCTCTTCCTAAATTTAGAGAGAATTGAAAACTTCCTTCTTCTCCATTGAAATTAGTACTACCAGTAGCACATCTAAAAAAAAGTGAATGTATTGAATTTTTCATTCACCATTCTCAAGGTCTTTATCAAGGGTTACAAAGCTGGTGGTGAAGGGCCTGGAACACAAGTCTTGCGAGAAGCAGCTGAGGGAACTGGGGTTGTTTATTCTGGGAAAGGGGAAGCTCAGAGGAGACCTTACTGCTTTCTACAACTACCTGAAGATGTTGGGAGCTGAGGGTCGGCTTTTTCTCACAGGTAACTAGCAATAGAACTAGAGGGAATGGCCTCAAGTTGCACCAGGGGAGGTTCAGGTTGGAGATTAGGAGACATTTATTCTTGGAAAGAGCAGTCAGGCATTGGAATGGGTTACCTAGGGAAGTGGTGGAATCACCGTCCCTGGGAATGTTCAAGGACGTGATGCTTAGGGGTATGGGTGGGTGACATTGGTAGTAGGGTGATGGTCGGACCAGATGATTTGGAGGTCTTTTCCAATCTTAATGATTCTATGATTCTGTGATCTGAAAATGGATTGCTGTGCTGTATAAATATACTATAACTATACTATAACTATAAATATACTATAACTATACTGTATAAATTTAATTTTTCTGGTTTTCCATTTTCATATCCAACAGAAAGAGATTTCATATTGATCAGACTACTCAGTTTTCCTCCTATTTAAAAATATACATCAAATAATAACTTAAGACTTGTTGGAGTTTGGATGCCAAATGTCTTTTTAAAATACTGGAATACCCAAATTACATGTACTTTGCAGTATGGCAATACCAATATTAGGTAATAATGACTTACATGTATGTCCTAGACACAATAAACTGAAGTGGCAGAAGCTTCTGTGTGCTGTTGCCAGCCCCTCAAGAGGTCCTTCACTAATGCCACTACTGCTTAATTCTGGAGGTCAGTGCTTCTGTGTTTGTTACAAGAAAACATTCCTGTTTTTACCCAGTCAGGACTGCAAACAGCCTTTCAGATCCTGAAAACAAACAAACAAACAAACAAACAAACAAAACTATTTTGAGCCATGAGAAGTTGCATAAAATTAATCACTGGGACTATTGGTTAAATTTTGTGTTCTAGGATTGCGGTGAGTTCCTTGAGGGTTTTTCAATTTGGTTACATCAAAAAACTGACAAATGACTCATTCTTTGTTTCCCAGGAATCTCATCCCCATTTCCAGATGAATGATGTTTAACCGAAATCTCTAAACACCTTACATCTACTTTCTGTTTCATCACCTGAATTACAAAGACTTCCAAATTCACCAAACCAGGAACTTGTCCTGGGGAAGAAAAACTGTGTGTGTTTCTGCCTGAATGTATGAAATTTGTGTAAAGTACTTTCAAGTAATAAAAGGCAGCTTCCTCACTCAAGAATTGCAGCCTGCCTGTACCTGCAATGCAGCCACCTCTGTGACTTTGGGTCTCAGCTGACAGCTGAGGCAGCTTCACTTCCCTAGCACAGAGCTGCAGAGACAGATTTCTTACCCTAAAAAAGCTGGGTGTGCTGCACTACTGAAAAATAAATAAATAAATAAATAAAATAATTTCCTGGGGTCTGTGGTTCACTTTGGGCATAGGAAATATTCTTGAAATGCTTTATAAGTACTGCTTGCCTTGCTCTTGTTTCTTTTTTGAACATCCGACAAAAATACAGCCTATATTCCATCCCTGTTACAGGCTTAGAACCACAACAGTGTCAATGAAAAACATAAGCAGTGTTTACACTGGACATTAAAACACCTATCAGTGTACCTAAGATCTTAGCTTGTCAAGTGAATATTAATCTGATCAATTTTCCACCATGTATATAGTCACAAAAAGCAGAACTCTGCTAGGCTTTTGTACAAATAAGATTATGTACACAAGATATGTTGTTAGTATTATCATTGGATGCATACTGTGCATTCACAGAAGGCTGTTTTAATGTGTTTGTGGTGTATCATACCAGACATAGTTGCTGATTTTAAAATAAAGCCTCTTTTTGTTAACTTGCTTAAAACCAAACCTAAAGCTTGAAAATATAGTTACTGTTTCTATGTATGTATTTTTGGCACAAATACAAATCATCCCAGAGCTGATTTTAGAGTATGTTATTTGGTATTCTGCTGACAAAAATGAGCCTGGTTGCTCCATGTTTTCAGCTGACTGGACACAAATCTTCAAAGATGCAGAAGCTGCATAACAATATTTAAGATGACATTGTGCTTGAGGTGGCAAGCCCTGCTCCAGAACAACATAATATCTGGAAAGCTTGCAAGGTTTATTAACCTGACCACGGCACCATGTAATATGTCGTTCTGCCATTTCTTATTTTGCTCTGAGCACATCCAGACATGATACACCCTGGATAACTACATTTTGAAATACAATTGTGAACACAAAATACTCAGCTGGGGGAAGGCATAAACAAGTAAACTATAATTCAGGTAGCCTAGCACAGCCAAATACTGCTGTGCCAGCCATCAAGGACTGGAGATATACTTCAGAGCTATTTAGATGCTCACACTGAATAAGCTGTAACATTGATCTGCGTAAGTCTCTTCCTTGCAAGCAGTCGCTCAAAAGAGACTAGAAAACCTTTTTAGGATTATATCATATATATATATATATATATATATATATATATATATATTCTGATATGATATATATATATATATCAGTATGTTTTTCTAGTTTCTGATCTGAGATATATATATATATATATATATATATATATATATACACACACATAGTTTTAAATCAGATAAAACTCAAAACAGGAATGGAAAACAGGAGAGAACTTGAGGATCCTCCCAGGCCTGTGTGTCAAGATAGAGACAGTCTCTATATCCAATCTTGGTTTCAAACTAACAACTTGGAGCAGATTCTCTGAGTCTTTGTAAGCCACACTACCTTCTCTCAAACCTTTGGAAAAGGTGATTGTTTTTTCTCATCTTTTGTTTTGGCTATGTTTTTGATGCTGCCCTCCCCAGGATTCCTTCACCCTTGTTTTCTGTATTGTTTACTTGCTGGCTCCAGTTCCTCAGTTTTCCCCTCTGTCCACCCTGTCCTTCACATGGGACGCCTCCCTCGGAGGAGGGCATGTCCAGGAGTTTTTGAGGAAGGTGTTATCTCCAGGAGGAGGAGGCCTACTGCAGCTAGGCTGAGGCCAAGTAGCTTGCCTTCTGCTGTCTTGCCATACACACACTTACGAACGAAATTATCAGAACACCCCCTATACCCATTAAACTCACCTAAAGCTTATCACAATGATAAAATTTTTAACTAAAATAAGATAATTAAAGACTGCCACCTGAAGTCTAAAAATACACCAAAGCTTAAAGTAGCTTAGCAGTTGTACCATAACAGTACACACTGGCACATCTCAGAGCTTCTTTCTCAGATGGAGCTGGACTGTAGGGCAAAGGGAGTTAACAGCATTGCCAGGCAGACAGTAAAAGTAGAAGATAACTCCTTTTCAAGTATCCTTGCATTCCTCCTTTCCCCCCAGACATATGTGCTCATAAGCAATGATTCCTGAACTGTGGTCATGCAAGTTTTTTAAGCTCTCTTCTCACATGTCTGCAGGTTCCAAAAGGCACAATACCCTGGTGCAGAAGACACTGGGATGTATGCCACACTCAGCATTTTGGTGGTGCATACTCATGAAGTTTGTGAGTAAATCCTGGATTATACCAGAGCGGCAAGACACCAAAATTGAGTGCTACAGTGTATAATCTCAGTTTAAGGCAAACAAATGAATAAAACTTTCAAACATATCAGAAACCAGTTCAGCTTTATTGAGTGTAAGGAGACAGCCCTAAAAACTAACTTAACCATGAACAGAGAGCTCATCTGTTTAAAATTTATGTTTGGAAAGGTTAACTTCATGTGGATCAGATGCAGGAAAGTCATGGTAAATTAGAGACTGTAGGCTGTTTCTGAAAAGAGACTGAGTTTCTACCTTACAACTTGAGGAACATTCTCTCCACCTGTGCTCTAGTCACAACAGGGCCGTCCAAGACTGAAAGCCACATACCTGACCCAGTACAGATGTGGGCCTGGACTGATCCTTGCTGTTGTAGATAGGCCCTGAGGCACTGAATACCATAGGACAGCACAAAGCATGAACACGCACAGCAATCAGACAGACTTCACATACAGGTCTACCAGGGGTTCATCTGGCTTGGGCACCAACCAAGCAAAACCACCTTTCCCACATCAGTCACACCTGAAGAGAATTTGGTTTGTATAATCCAGAATAGCAAAGGCCAAGAGAGAGAACGTTTGCCTTTTAAATACATCAACTGTGCAAACACTGCAGACAAACATCTGTTTAAGTTTAAAATTAACTTTTGATTGAAGACAGGCATAGACTGGGTTCAGATAAGCTTGGGTATGAACATGTGAAATGTAAAGGTCTCAGCAGCTGCTTGGTGGGATTTGCAGACAGCTGCTGAAGGGAAGGAAGGAGAGGGCATGAGGAGGACAAAGCTGTACTAAAACTATATCTTTGCAGACTATTGTTAGGGATGAATCAAAAAACAAAACAAGAACATGAAGAAAGGGAAAAGTTGACAAAGGTTAAGACAAAATAGACCAGCCTATAAACAGTTTACACTCTGCCTACTGTACAAGCCATACAAGTCAATAGATATATTTTGCTAGGATTGGAAGACTAAAATAAGAGAGATAAAAAAAATGGTTAATGTATAAACACTATTAGTCCACAGAAGAGTGTAAAGCGTCAATGAATGTTCAGGGATTTAATTACTCAGAAGCTGTTGCCACTTAGAAAACCATAAACCTTATGTGGCAAGAGGTGAATATAGTGGGGTTTATTTTGTGTAAACAGAGTGGTACAAACAGTTTCACTATACTAAAATCCTGTTTTCCTTAGGTTATTCTCTTTTTCAATACCTTGAGAAGTTTCAGTGGCTAGTTTGTAAATATCTGATTTTGTTGCATATTGAGGTGAAAGCTTGATTTTTGTTTTGTAAGGGAAAGAAATCAAAGCAAAGGCAACAGGACAGCCACCCTATCAGCTCTGACAATTTGGATCTGTTGAACAGTTTTGTGGAGCATGTAGGAAGAGTAGAGCTTCTCTCTGAAGATATGTTAAGTACACACGGAAATAAATTCTGTGGAGATAAAAGTGAGGAAGGGGCTTCTGTTGCTGTTGCTTTAGGCTTTTACTTGTTTGGGCCTCTTTCTCTTGCTGGTGATGAGTTCTGGGGACTACTGCTCAGGTGTTTGTTTTGTAGCTCCAGCTAAGAGGATGCAGCCTTCCCCATTGCTCATTGAAATCCAGCTGTTCTGTCTTTTTATTTTCTATGTTTCTAGAAGTAAAATCAAAAGTGCAGATTGAGAATAACTGACAGACATGACAATCTGTCATTTTGCTGCTGTTTTTCAGAGGAAATGCTATCTTAAGTGACAACTAAAGAATCTTTACTGTTTGGGCAAGTGTGTGTAAGTTTGGAAGTAGGTGAGTGCATATGGATCTTTTTATGTCAGATATTACATTTTTTGAAATAGCCTTAAGATATGTATCTACATCAGTGGACCAGCATAGCTATTGGCCCATCATGAATTTGTGATAAGAATCATAGAATGGCTTGGGTTGGAAGGGACTTTAAAGATCACCTGGTTCCAACCTCCCTGCCATAGCTGGATATGACACCCACTAGATCAGGTTGCTCAAAGCCCCATCCAGCCTGGCCTTGAACACCTCCAGGGATGGGGCATCCATAACTTGGCAACTTGTGCCAGTGCTTCACCGCCCTTACAGTGAAAAATTTCCTCCTAATCTCTAGGCTAAATCTATCCTTTTTTAGTTTAAGACTATTACCCCTTGTCCTTGCCCTTTACTCTACCCAAGTTCTTCTCCATCCTTTTTATAGCATTGGAAGGCCACAATGAGGTTTCCCTGGAGCCTTCTCTTCTTCAGGCAGAACATTCCCAGCTCTCTCAGCCTTTCTTCAGAGGAGAGGTGCTCCAGCCCTATGATCATCTCTGTAGCCCTCCTCTGGGCTCACTTTAATGGGTCCACATCTTTCTTGTTCTGGGGGTCCCAAACCTGTACACAGCACTCCAGCTGGGGCTTCACAAAGGCAAAGTAGAGGTGGAAAATAACCTCCCTCACCCTGCTGGCCAGTCTTTTGATGCAACTCAGGATGCAGTTGGCCTTCGGGGCTGCAAGTGCTCACTGCTGGCTCATGTCAAGCCTTTCATACACCAGAACCCCCAAGTATCTCTCAGCAGGACTGCTCTCAATGAGTTTTTCTCCCAGTGTGTACTCCACTAAGAATGAGAAATGCTTTCTGTTTGGAACTGAAAAAAAGTCACCCATGAGAGTGCAGAAGAGATGTGCTCTAAACAATAAAGAGAGGAAGCTGGAACAAAGACGTAAACATGCCAACGAACTTGAATATTTTTTGTTTTCTTTGGCCAGATGGTTTGACAGTCTGTAGCATGTTTTTGATTCTAGAAATGAACCTTCTTCTTGGATTTTTTTTTTTTTTTTTTCTGGGAGGGATGAAGATTTTTATTTATTTAATTAGTTATGGAACTTGGAAAATCAAAAATATTTTTATTTGGTTGTGATTGATACTTATTACATTTGGATAGGAGAAGTTGTACAAGATCACATGCTTTGCAGTTTCTTCAGCTGTGATCTATGGGCATACTGGTGCACTAAACTTCTGCACTAATGAAGAGCTGGAAAAGGTGTTGCTGACCTCTTACTAGCATGAGAGAGTTAGCCTTGTAGCTCTTAAAGGCATATAGTATATCCCAGCAATCCACCTTCAGCAAGGACAGAGATCCATAGTGAAATAAACTGTATTTGGCCTTTCTGCACTGCAAAGAGCACTCAGTCCTGCAGGCTTCTACAGTTAGCCTAGTGCTTGCCAGATTACAGTACTTCTGTTTTTCTGAAATATATTGCCATTATTTATGTATGTGATGAGAAATGTTACTATTGGTTGATTAAGTGTTCCTTTCTGACTCTGTACATAGAGATATCCTGAGATTGAACTGCCAGGTACTGTAAGTGTGCTGCTTAGATATTACAGTGGTAGGGAACTTAAATATCTAGAAAGATCCCTGATAGATGATATGCTCTGCAGATAAAACCCTGCCAAATTCTATTCAAATGGCAAAGAGATAATGTGAATATGAGTCTAATGAAGGAAGGCTAGAGTTGCCATAATGCATGCAGGTGCAATTGCTCCAAATATCTCTTAAAATCCATTTTCCTGCCAGTGCTTGTTCTTCCTTTAAACAGAAGTTAATACTCTGCTGACATTACTGAACTCCATCATGCTCATTATCTCAGGCTAGTATTTAGATCAGGTTTTTGGAGGTGAAAAACCAATTCATTAACTCTATTGTGTCACTCAATGACTTCCCGCAGAGTGATCATAAGTCAGATGGTGGGTGCCATTGCTGGAAGATAAAAGACAGCTATAAAGTAGGAAGACAACTGGTATAAATTGGAAAAATAGGAAAGAAAAAAAAAAGGAAAGAAAGAAAGTAATGATAAAAACAATTACTCTATAGCCTTTAATTTCATTATAAAGGATATTCTTTGTTTAATGTTTTAAGTACGTTATTTAAATAACAGTATATTTGAGAGATTTGGGAGAGTTTCAGATAGAGAGCAGAAGTGGCTGTTGGTTGGCCATTTCTTTTTGACTTAAATAAAATAAATAATACAGCAAAAAAAAAAAAAAACAGAACATATAACATAGCAATTGCTGTAAAAATGAGTTAAAATTGGAAAATTTAAAGATACATGTGTTGAAATGCCTGCATATACTGACTTGCCTTGGCTTAAAGGCAGAAAAGAGTGTTTGGAAAATTATTATATTTTCAAAAGGATGTTATGAAACTGTTTAAAATTCTGTTAAAGAAAGCATTTTATGTGATTTTTTTAATATTATTACCTAAAAAAAAAAAAGTAAAAATAAATGAAAGAAAAAAAGTGTTTTACAACACTTTTTTTTTTTTTTTTTTTTTTTTTTTGTCTGGGATAAAAACATTTTTTTAACGATTTTTATTTTGTGGTGAGTAAATTCCTGCTGCTGCTGATTATCAATGGAACATGAAGCTTCTCAGTTTGGACATAGGAAACAAACAACTGAAACTACTTCTTATGCTTTCATTGATTTTTTTTTTCTAATCTAAAAAATATTTCCATTATGAGCCTTTTCAAGTGTATTTTGCAACTACTTCACTTGAAGAAAGAGTGTCAAACAAGGAAAGCCTTGGTTAGAGATCTTTACTCCTTTAGTTCAGGTTTCCTGTACCTGTTGCCTAACCAAACCCTGGGAGATAATCTGTGTGCCTTCTTTTTTTCTCTTAAACTACAAAAAAACAAAGGGGAGGGAGGACTTTTAACAATATCAAATCATAGGGCTTCTGTAAGCTTCAAAGCACAAAGAACAAAAGGCTATTAAAAAAAAAAAAAAAAAAAAAAAAAAAGAGCTTGGAAAGCAGTCTTGCAAAGAAATCTATAATAGCCTTTGAAGAATGAGGTAAGCATGTGCACTGGTAACAGTCACGTCTAGCCAGCAGAGTGAGAGCTACGGTGTCCACATCAGTCATGGGCTATTGCTCCAATTGGTTGTTACTGGATGCTACTAATTGAGCCTCCTAGTTAGAGAAGAATAAGAAAAGTACATTTGTAGAACAATGTCAGTAGTAAAACACCTAAACATGCTATAAAATCTTTTAGGACTTCAGTACCTTTCCATAAACATGCATCTTTGGTTTATTGCACTGGGATTTCTAGCAGGTTGTGTCTATGAGATATAAACAAATATGAAAACAACAGCTGTTTATCAGTGACAGTATGAAAAGCAGCTTCACAACTCTTCTTCCTTTCAAAGTCTTGAGCTGTCCAAAAATGGGACTTAGGAACCTTAAAATCTCTTTCAGTTTCTGATCTATTCAAACCCTCTTACTCCAATAAATCCTATTTTTTTCCCATTAATTCATTCATATTCATATTCATTAATATTAACAAGCAGGAATGTAGTTCTCAAACTGGGATAAATGAAAGAAGAAATAAATTTCCTTTACTCCTAGCTGGTTTAGAAACAACTATCTTCCCTTCTTAGCTCTGTGCCCACTTCAGCTAACCTTTTTTAATGCTAAGCTATTCTTACCCTAAGTGAGAATCCCCATCACATCTTCTTTATAGATGAAAGACACAATAGAAAGAGGACCCAGACGAAAGAAATGCTTTGTCGGTATCAATCTCTCTATTATTCATACTGTTAGTTCTTGACAAATTTGACTCCTCTTACTGTGTTATCCTGCAACATCCTTTGCTCTATTTTTCTTCTGGATTGAGGCAGTCTTCACAAAATCTTTCATTATTTTTAACCCATTTTTATTCTTTTCTCCCCCATCTCACTCCCTGCAATTATAGGCTATGCTCGCTTGCAGTATTTTCTGATATTAACAGACTGGTTGATTTTTTTTCATCAAGTAGCAGCTACGTAATTGGAGACCAAAGAGTCACTTAATATAAAGATCACTGGGAATCATAAACCATTTTCATCTTGACCTTTTCTACCAAAACATTAGCTTCTGAGTCAGCCTGCTTTGAAGCTACAGAAGCACTGCATATTGTGTTGTTGATTTCTGACTTCAAGCAATTCTTTTCTTCCATTTCTTCATATTTTTAGCATCTGAAGGCTGAAATTTTACAATATGCTATTGCCTTTTTTTTTTTTTTTTTTTTTATGGGAACAAATGTTAGCACATCAAAAGCTGACTGCTTTTAGTGTGTGTCACTTGAGATCACTAAAAAAGAATACTTTGTATGTCTCCTTATTGAATCATAAACCGTGGGTGCTGCTAAAAATACTTTTCACAAAAGTTCTGGGATCAGTCACTTGAGCATTACTTCACAGATAAGCAAAACCCATAAATCCATCTACTCAAAAGCAAGAGACTAAAGATCAATATTAACCAAAAGTTTATAGGGGTATACAATCAAAACATAGTTGTTCACAGAATCACAGAATCATCCAGGTCGGAAGAGACCTCCAAGACCAATGAGTCCAACCTCCGACCTAACACTAACAAGTCCTCCATTAAACCATATCCCTAAGCTCTACATCTAAATGTCTTTTAAAGACCTACAGGGGTGGTGACTCCACCACTTCCCTGGGCAGCCCATTCCAATGCCTAACAACCCTTTTGGTAAAGAAGTTCTTCCTAATATCCAACCTAAACCTCCCCTGGCGCAACTTTAGCCGATTCCCCCTCGTCCTGTCACCAGGCACATAGGAGAACAGACCAACCCCCACCTCGCTACAGCCTCCTTTAAGGTGCGATAAGGTTGCCCCGAGCCTCTTCTTTTCCAGACTGAACAATCCCAGCTCCCTCAGCTGCTCCTCGTAGGACTTGTTCTCCAGACCCCTCACCAGCTTCGTTGCCCTTCTCTAGACTCAAACACAGTACTCAAGGTGCGACCTCACCAGAGCTGAGTACATGTTCTATGCAGCCGAGTTCTATGCAGCTCATCTATGTTTTCTTATACAGGTTATGCATTCTCCCTATAAGTTATCAAGTATTTGTAATAATGTACTTTTGCATACATATGTACTTGAATTGGTCACTTCCCTTTCTCTGTTTAGATGCTAGTCATCTAAACAGAGTGGAGTGCTTTCTGCAGCAATACAATCCTCTCAGACAACCATAAAATCATTGTTTCTTTGGAAAAAAAAGTTTTGAATTTCTATGAAAGTAGTTCATACCAGCTTTCTGTTCTTTGGTTAGTAGAAGGAGGGGGAGGGGGGTTACCATAGAGCCATTTAGTAGATATACATAAGGGCCACAGCAACTCCCCTGCCATTTTAGGTGTGCATCTGTATAAATTCACATCCCATTAAAGCATATAACTACTTCATGATCATATAGATATGGCTGCAGGCAGGGTCAGCTTCCTCTCAGGGCTCATATATAGCCTGCAATGTAAAGTATACGTTAATAGTTTGAAAGACTCCTGTTTTCCACAATAAAAATTCCCTGTCCTGCCAACTGGCTGGGGATTTTCACTGCTGTGTTCAGAGGCACTCACTGAATTTAATGAACATCTGGGGGTAGGAAGGAGGGTGCAGTAAGAACAAACACTTCAGTAAATTTAGCAGGAACAGCCAAAACAGACTTTTCAGAACTTTGTTTAGTTTGTCATTCATCAATTGGTGTCTGATGCAATAAAGAAAAGGAATATATTAAACATTTAAAATAGGGCTGCTAAATTGCCACCTAGTGGTCTTCTAATGAAGTTAATATGTGTGGCATGCTGATCAAGGTGAAAAACCACCAGGAGGTCTGGTAAATTACACATACAAACTATACATGTAAACTATGCATACATATAAACTATACGTATATACATATTGTTGCACACTTACCCCTTGCCCATGACACATTAATGGGACATAATTTCTGAGCCGGCACAAGACATCACTGCTGGAAGTGCTGGAACAGTGTGCAAGTTTGCACAGGGCTTGGACAATGTACTAAAAGAGAATCTCTAGGCCAATCAGCCAGTCTGCACCTATGGTAAAAGATGCTGTCATTTAAAAGCCTTAGCCTTCTATCTACATTTCATGTAGATTTTTGCTTTTTAACCAAAAATAAAAAAAAAAAAAAAGGAGAAAAAAAAAAAAAAGGCAACTGTTTTGATATACAAGTAAACAAAATGTTTTATTGGTAAATGAGTAAACAATTAGGATTTTTGTCTTCCCAAGGCTCAACCAGCTCTAGTGTAGGAAGCTCTTTGCTCTGCTAGGGTATTCTCCCACCTTCTAGTTTCACTCTGCCTGAGCCATATGTTCATCAGCATGTGCTGTTTACACAGAG
Organism: Aythya fuligula; assembly: GCF_009819795.1. Taxonomy (NCBI): domain Eukaryota; kingdom Metazoa; phylum Chordata; class Aves; order Anseriformes; family Anatidae; genus Aythya; species Aythya fuligula. The sequence goes on from NC_045560.1 coordinate 111,757,757, forward strand.
CTGAGCAGATGGGAAACAACTAAGGAGCACAAGTTGAACAGTAAGTTTTGCAGTTCTGCTTTTGTGATTAGTCACGTAGGTCTGCTCAGCAGCTACTACAGGAGATTGGAAAAAAAAATCAATATGATGAACTGCATAAACAAAGTCTTTAGGGATTAATGAATTTTCAGTTATCTTACCAATAATCAGCTTGGGGTGCAGCGGACTGTGTTTGCCAAAGATGATGCTCACAGGAGGTGGAGGCCTTGAGTTGGGAAACAGTCATGTAGCGGGGGATGAAGGCTACATCTCTTGGTGAACACATCAGTTGTGTCAGAGATAAGTCACTCTGTGGCAGTAGAATCCAAATGATTCATCTTCCTCCTCCATTCTGTCACCAGCTGGGATGTAGTGCAGTTAGCAGCTGAAGAAGAAACATCAGCCTGGGAAGACAGGCTGAGAACCCACATCGCACATTCACAGAATAAAATCATAGAATGTCTCAGGTTGGAAGGGACCTTAAAGAGCATCTAACTCCAATCCCCCTGCCATAGGCCAACCACTAGATCAGGTTGCCCACAGACACATCCAGACTGGTCTAGAACACCAGGATGGGGCATCCACAACTTCTCTGGGCAACCCATTCTAGTGCCTCACCACCCTCTGAGTGAAGAATTTCCTCCTAATCTCTAATCTAAATCTCCCCTCTTTTAGTTTAAAACCCTTCCCCCTTATCCTGTCATTATCAGATTGAGCAAAGAGTTGCTCTCCATCTTTTTTATAAGCCCCTTTTCTGTATTCAGTGCTAGTCATTAATCCCGATTATCATCAGCTTACAATGAGCTCAGGAATTTTTGTGTGAGTTTTGGGGATTAGAGACCTATAGCTGTAGCCTAAGGGTTTAGTTAGACATTTAGTTAGAATCCAACTCATCTGTTTCTTAGATGACTAGATAACTTCTCCAGCTGGGGCTTGTCCAGATCTGGGGATTGTCCAGAGGGAGACAATCACCTCCCTCACCCTGCTGGCCACTCCTCTGGTGATGCAGCCACCAGAAGCCCCAAGTCTCTCTCCACAGGGCTGTTCTCAGTAAATTCCTCACCAAGACTGTGCTCATGTCTGGGATTGCACTGACTCAGGTGCAGCACCTTGCACTTGGACTTGTTGAACTTCATGCAGTTTATATGGGCCCACTTCTCCAGCCTATCCAGGTCCCTTTGGATGACATCTCTTCCTTCTTTGGTATCAACTGCACTGCTCAGGTGTCATCTGCAAACTTGCTGAGGGTGCACTCAATCCCATCGTCTATGTCAATGATGAAGATATCAAAAAGCACCAGTCCCAAAACAGAGCCCTGAGGCTCATCACTGATCTCCACCTGGACATAAAAGCCATTGACCACCAGTCTCTGGATGCAACCATTGAGCCAATTCCTGATCCACTGGATGGTCCACCCTTCAAATCCATATCTTTCCAATTTAGAGATGAGGATGTCATGTGGGACCGTATCAAAGGCCTTACAGAAGTCCAAGTAGATGACATCAGTCAGTCTTCCCTTGTTGACTAATGCAGTTACTCCATCACAGAAGGCCACCAGATTGGTCAGGAACAATTTACCCCCAGTGAAGCCATGCTGGCTGTCCCAGATCACCTCCTTGTCCTGCATGTGCCTTAACATTGCCTCCAGGAGAATTCTCTGAGGTCCTGGGTAGTTTCAGGTGTTGCATAAGTACAAAATTGGTTTTAGGATGCTGCATAATCCTAAAGCTTAATCCTGACCAAAGCATGTTCTCTGGCAGACCACTGGTCCTTGATTACGGTGTTGGTACTTTTCATGTCTCCTGTCCTCTCATGATGAGCTGAAAGCCCCAATAGCAAGGGCCATCACTTCCCACATCAACTAGTTGAGGAAGAGAAAACAAACAGGGGTTGAGGAATGGATAGGACTTGTGTAGTAATAAATATATTAAACTGAATAAAGGAATATTGTCTTCCCACACTTCAGGTTTTGTGCCTGAAGTACAGTTCACCATATATAGTATGTTATATGATTCTGGTTTTTCCTTTCATATCACTTTCAGCCTGGCTGACCTTAACCTGTTCCAGGATACAGTCTGATCCCTCAACCCAGCCCCCTCCTCCCTTCCCCCCTTTTATTTTTAAGCTTTGTAGATCAACTACAATTCTCTTAATTTGCTTCACATTGTACTTTTTGTTGTTGTTCAGGATTGATTTAAATTAGCACTTTGTTTCTCTTTGTTTTACATATATGATTTGCATACTGTTTTGCTTTAAAGAAATATAGATTGCTTCAATAGTGTCTGACCTCACTCAATTAACTTAATCGCCTTTTATTTCAATGAAATTCTCTGTAGAATGAATAGTTACATCTCAGCTGATTTACTATTTTTTCCAAGACCGCAGCTCCCGTTTTTTTTTTAGATATTATGGAAGTACATTAATAGACAAAGCTGTATACACTTCTCAAACTGATATGCCACTAATTCAAAACACCTAGCATAACAAAAAGGCATATAATTGAAAGTCAGTTTACTCCTTAATGCACTCTGGGTGATTTGTTCTTTAAGGAACATACAATAAAAAGTGAAAGGTAATCAATACAATACTGTTTGAGAAACTGAGAAATTATTCAGGGACAGAATGTCAGATAAATGCAAGCAGTATCTCCAACAAATAAATGACCTGTCCCTCAGAAGTTTGTAAGCCACAAAATAGAATCTATATGGCAATTATTTATTAGAATTGTAATGTGTGTCATTTCCCCTTGCCTTTCCTGAACTCTCATTTTTATTAGGATTAGCTTTGACTATGGGATTTACCATAGAGTCAATCTGACATTGTCCTGCCTGTCCCTCACTACTTTTACCCCCCCTCAAAAAAAAAAAAAAAAAAAAAAAAAAAAAAGTAGCCTTGTGATTTTTCAGACCCTGTTCAGATTGCCATACCAAATGGCAGACACATAATTCTGGAGGACATGTATTCAATTTCTGGGGCCTCATACCTGAGGTAGGTAGTACTGCATGTCTTAAAATACATCTCTTGGCAGCTTCTGCTGATGTTTGCAGGTATGAAGTTCTAGATCCTCTTGTCTCATCCCTACATCTGGTGTTCATGGTTTCAGACCACATTGGATGGATCATTCACTACATCTTTTACTTGATGTTTATATATACATTTCCATAAGTACTGAATGTTTCTAATAGGAAGAAAACATAGTCCAGTGTTACTGTGCTAACCTTCAGTAAGAGAAGTAACTATCCAATTGCAGTGTGTGGAGAATGTGTGGCAGCTTCAGGGTGGTGAATGCTTACTCTGCACTAGTTCTGAACTGGTACATTGTCTCAGCCTCTTCCTCAAGGTAATGCAGGTTTTACTCAGTTGAGAGCAGTCAGAATGAACTTGTGTCCCACAAAGAAAAGAAAGAAATAAACAAAACCCACAACTTGTACCCATATGTGAAGATACGTTATGTGGGGGAAGATATCTGCACTAATTGGAAAAGAGCTGGCTTAAGACTTTAGTGCAGGCAAACACTTAAAAATGGACAATAGCTTTCTCATCTAATTAGCATATCTCAGGTGAACTGCCAAAACATGCTTCTATATGAATCATATAAATAATAGATGAGGTCTTAAAGGCATGGACAGGTCATTCCCAAGAATAGAACAGCCATAACCTAAAATAAGATTTTTGTTTGAATGTGTAGAATGGTTTTCAGTCAAATAGATGTCGAAGTTGAAACAACTGGAATGTTTTGTTTTATTTGTTTTAATCATTTTCAATTAAAAAATGTTTGTAGGGGAAACAAATTTGACCTTTCGCAAGCAAGTATTTTATTTATTTATTTTGACCACGTGTGCGTGTGTGTATGTGTCTCTCCCCCAGGAATAATACCAGCTGGGGATACTGAAGTCAATTCCCCCTGCTTTTCCTTACATGAAGCTGGTATTTATAATGAGCCTCCAGTCAGCTCTGTCATGTTCAAATGAACTTTCTGAATTATTGTTGTTCGCCTGATTTCACAATCAGCCCTTTGCAACACACAGCACTGTCACAAGCAATCTGACCAAAGGCAAAAAATTTCTTTAATGTCTAGATCGGTTTATGCTGGATAATCTCAACACCTTTCAGCACCAGTAGTATTTAAATACAGCTGAAGTGAAACAAAATAGTGTCTCTGAATTTTCAAAAAGTCTTGTGCATCAGCTCTTTCTCTTTTGCTGCAATCCTGTAAGTAATATTTTCTTTTTCTTTTCTTTTATGTCTGGTTTATACTTTGTGTCTTGTCTTGGGCGTGAAGGTTAGAATGTTTTAAGACTGATGGTCTTTGACATAGAAAAGTGACTTCTTTGTTAAAAAGCCAGTAGATTTATAAAGCTATATATAAATAGTTTTGTTTTGTTTTGTTTTGTTTTGAATGGGGCCAAGAAAATTTAATAATGTATCTATCCAGTATATCCCTACTTTCTCATTGATATTGATCGAGAGCCCTTGTCTTTTGGAACATCACAGGAATAAAATGGGCAGAGACAAGATCTTTACTTGCAACTTGAAGTCCATTTCCAATTCCCACTTCATATATATTTTTTCTTTACTTTTCCCTGACTAGCTCCACTTCCCAGTTTTCCAAAGGAAATGGGATTGAGATGCAAGGGTGGAGAAAGAAGGTTGTCTATGCCCATTCTTCATTCAGCACTTTTTCAATAATTTTTTCATCCTTTCTTTTACAAAAAATAAAAGATACAAATGAAAACCTTCCCAACACTTGCCAGGCAAATTCTTTTTCCAATATGAATATATGCTGGAATAAAATATAATGTTTCCACCGTGGGGTTTCTGTGAATGTGCTAAATAAAGATGGAGACAGATTCACAGCAGCTCTTTTTATATAAATGTATTGGTATACGAAGTGTTAACAAGGTTTAATAAATAAAAAAATAAAAATTCATTATGTCCAGCAGCAACAGAGCCGTTCAATTGCCAGGATGAAGGCTTAGATGAGCTCTGAAAAAATGCTAGACATAGGCCATAGGCAACTGATGTACATTAGCAGGAGAAATCCTTTTTCTTTTTTTCTTTTTTTTTTTTGTCATCTGATTATTCTTTGTGAAATATGAGCCTTAATTTCTTAATGAGGCCTGTGATTTCTTTCTAGTCTTATGATAGCATAATTCTGATTTTAATTCTTCTTCAGCACTGACAGGAGTTTTACATGTTCCCAAGGCAGCACAGCTAGTCCATGGCAAGGCTGGAATGGCTTTGTGCCTCTTTAAAGATGCACTGAATAAAACCTCACTGTTACTCCCAGCCATTTGCCACAAGGGTTACACAGGCTGCACATAGCTAGCAAAGCACTGTCACTGAGGTATAAATCACAGAACAAGAGAAGATGCTTTCCCAGCTGTTAACTTTGCATCTAACTTGGCCGTGTTTCCTGTGCTCTAACTTGATATAAAATCTACGCACCAGCAGAGGGCATTGCACGCCTCAAGAAAATACAGATTGCGAAACGATTGCAAAGGAAGGGGATATTTTTCTGACCTTCTGAGGACATTGCATGTTTTAGAAAGCTAAACAAAAGCTTAATTGAAACTGAAATTTCCCCAGCACAGGTTCTAACAGATATTTCTCAAGTGCTCATTCATTCTAGTAGCTCTTTCACTGGGAAAAACAATAAACGAGTTAGTTTTCACTTGTAAACAAGAGGTGAAACTCAGTGAATAGAACTGAAACCTTATTTTCCCTTCTCAGCAACTGAAACTGAGCAGAAACTAAGAGCATGCTTATTTTTAACCTATTCATGGGATAGTTTTTGTTTTCTTCTTTCCTGCTGCTTAGCTGACGACACTGCACCCTTTTCTCCTTAGTGAGCCACATTCTCACCTTGTCTCTGTGGATTTTGCTTTATTAGCATGAAGTAGAACTGAACTCCATCAGCTGAGGAGGCAGCCTTTGAACCTGGCTAGTCAAAAAGATCAGCCAGAGCTGGCAGTACATATTTCAAATAAACAGCAATAGAAAAATAAATCTTGCATTCCTTGTACAGGCCTTCAGCCTTTTACACAGATCCTGGATATAATAATAATATTATTAATTATTTAGAGGGGGAAATTGTCTCAGCTTGCCTTTTCATCTTTAGATTTGAAAAGAAGTTCTCTTACAAATGTTTTTCTACCACATAATTTCTCACTACTTGGTATCAGTTGCATTTCTGTACTGGGGGTTTTTCAGTTAGAAGCAGATTCCTCAGACAAAGCACTACAACAGAAGAGCTCATACACTAATGCCTCAGTGCATAACTGTGTTACCAAATAATCTAATACATACTTTTTAACTGTGACCTACAATTAATTTTAGTAAAATGTTCTCTTTGAAAAACAAAAAAACAACAGCAACAACAAAAAAAAACTGAAGGAGAAGAAACTTTTTAGTTCAACCCATCAGATAAAATTTAGAAACAACTGAGTACTTCTGAAACATGCTAAAACAAAGCTTATTGAATAAACTGCATAAAATAAAATATTTCTTTCCAAAATAATATTCAATTATCATTGAGGTTGCTGACAAAACTGTTGTTATGCAAGAAAGCAAAAAAATAAAATACAGATGAGACATCAAACAGTGAGAATTAAAATTACTTCAGTGGACTGCATTTTTTACACAATGTTATAAATGAAGTCTCAACTCAATCTGAATTTAGTAATATTTATAAAAGGTATAAAAGGCAAGTAAACAGCGCTGGGTGTGCGGGGAGTCTATGCTCCACCAACACGCACACATGAACATCAAAATTTCTAAATATACAGAACATTGCTTTTACATACTAAACCCGCACATATGTACAATCAGAAAAGGAAACAAACAATCCTATAAGTCCCATGACTTAACAGTCTCAATTTTCCATTCCTTTTCTTGATTACAAACAAGTATCCATTTTCCATTCCCTTTGAACAATATGTCTTGCTTTAAGTTGTCAAGCAACTCGGCCTTCGGGCCTTATGTATCCCGTTCTTCCCGGATCGAAGAAAAGCATATCCATCTCCTTTTCAAGGCCAATAGGGCCTGGGTCAAAAGGCACGTCCAGGTCAGCAGGGGGCGGAACAGCAAAAGCCTGCGATGGCTGTAGCAGCAGAGGGGCCGATGGCGTAGCAGTCGGATCAGTAAAGGAGCCCGCAGCTCCCTCACTGGCAAACCACACGTTTCTGACTGTGGCCCCACATGGCTCTTTAAGGCCTCAGAGATTGCTCACCAGGTGCCGAGCAATCCCGCTGCAACCTTGTCGTCTTTAGTTGCTGAGTCGCACACCTTGACCTCAATTTGGTCCCATATTTCAGGCTCATAAACTGTCTGTTAATAAAGAGAATAAGCTGTAAGGTTACCAGGACAGTCTTTGTTCCTAAGGACGTATGATTCCCCATAATGTGCAACCGTTTACCAGCGAGGGGCAGTTGTGTGCGTGGGTCCGCTTCTCTCAGCTGGAGCTTCTTTCCATCTCCATTGTGCCCGTTTCCAGCGACTTTCTGTATGAGCTTCTCTGAGCAGTTTGCTGACTTCGGCTGAACCCATCTTCATGAGGCGATCAATATGCCTGGTCTCCGTTCTGCCAGCCTGTTGCTTTTCATTCCTTCTTTCTACTTCTTTATTGATGACATAACTTCATCGTGTTGCCTTTTCTTTTTTTTTTTTTTTTTTCTTTTCTTTTTTTTTTTTTTTTCTTTTTATTTTGAGGGCAGGCTCCCCTCTTATACCCTTCTCCCCACAGCAGTCCTTTTCAAAACAACTTTTCATTGGTCAAACAACTTTGAATATAATAGCAACAGCAAACACCCAGAAACTTCCATGCCTTAACGACTGGAGAACAAGCAACCCGAGACTGCATGGAGTCTCCTGAATCACCCTTCTTTGTTCCCTCTTTTACATTCCTGATGGCCTCATCGTTAAGAGTCTAATGTTATCATTAACCACGGATCTTGCCGACCCCCATGGTCACACTCTCAAATCTCCCCCTTCTTTATTAATATCAACCACTTTCTCGACACGAATTTCCATATATATATATTTCCATTCCATATATAACAACAAGGATGTAAAGAATATAACAACCAATGATATTTTTATTATACAAAGCATTCCAGCTCTTCAAGTTCATAGATGAGTATCTAACTTTAGATCTTAGAAGGTGAACATATCATAATTGTTATTTGTTTATAATGCAAGGATGTACAGTGACTTAAATCCATTGCTTGGATATTACAATTCCTTTGGGTGATTTCCAAGGTGACTTACAAAATGTTATTACTTGGAAATATGCACTCACTTGCCTGTTTATACAGTGTGGTTTTGTTTCTTTACCTGAATACTAGAGCAGCAAATTAGTAGCTTATAATAATGTGTATATTGGAAATCTACCTCACATTTGGAAGTACAATGTTTGAATTTAAGTCCAGTCCTAAAATTAAAATACTATTTTCTTTTGCTTTAGAAGACCATAGGAAAAATGTTTTTCCAATAAAAAGATAAATGCCCAGAGACATGTATGGAAGTGGCACACAAACACTCTTGGTTGTGCTTTCCTTCTGCCCCTTTCAAAACTCAGTAAGACATTTTGTCAGTCTTAGGTGGGAAAAGTCGTTTGTCCAACTAAGCCTAAAATTAACTTTCAGCACCATCTAAGCAAATGAAAAAGTGCTTTGGCTTTAAGCTGACTAATGTTTAGTAACTTCTGTCCACCAAGCCAGTAAGTTAAGAGAGTGAGAGCTCAGTTCAAAGCCCAATTATTGGAAACGGGCCATGCTGTCTCAGTACAAAATTTTCTGCAGGTGCTTAAACTGAGCTCTGAAAACAGAATAGAAAACAGAACTTGTGCTTCACGTTGCAAGGAAGAAGTGGCAGGAGGCCTTAAAAATACCTTATATTACCTACTCCTTTTTTTGCACTTTTTTTTTTTTTCCCCTCAAAAAAAGTCAGCTGCATATCACAAACACCATGCAACCCATTTGCCATTCAAAAAGGTTAATTTGCCTCATGCCATGCTTCTTAAGTAAAAACTTTTGCAGCAATTATACATAGAAGCTAATTATGGATGAGATAAATTTGCATCCATATATTAACTAGTAAGAAAATTAGTGAAAAAAAAATTGCTTTCTAGCCAAAGGTCGGCCTTCAACAAAAGTTATGAATAGTTATTGTTAACATGTAATTATCAGGTTATTTATGAATGTGTTTTTCTTGGGGGGGAAGACTTTTTTTTTTTTTTTTTTAACACTGTTGCTTCTTTGTGATAGGCAAGAGCTAGAGGGGAGTTGCTAAGAGTCATCCCAAACTATAGGAAGGCCTAGACAAAAGAATCATGAAGCATTTATCCTAACCCTCATAGGGAAAAACATGCTGCTTCTAGTGTTGGTGCTAACAAGAGGAACCGTGGGTCAATGGCAGCTGTCTAAGTAAGAGGACAGAGGAAAAGAGACACTAAGTATGATCAAGGGAGAGATATCTCTGCATCACTTGTAAACAAGTCCTTTAATCACATTTGCTACTTCATTAGCATTTGAACAATTCTTAAGGCACTGTCTTGAGATAAGAAAGATGGCTTTAGCTCCTTTATGCGTGTACTGAATGTCTTTCAGAAAAACGTTTCCCATGCGAATAATGAGGATAAGAATAATAACATTTCTCTATCTCAGAGAGCTGTTTGTGAGAATAAATTATATGCTCAGATACTAAAGCAATGCATCCCAGTAAATTAAAATTAATTTTGAAAACACAATATACACGTTTCCATTATTTTTTATATAATTACAATTCAAAAAGCTCTTTTAAAATAAGCTATTTGTATGTAAGCAGAGAATTTCTAGATGGAAAGTCCCAGAAATGTGAAGAATGCTTATTGGGAAATACTTCAGTTAGTTGACAGCAGAATGGCTAAAGAGGAAATTATTAAATTACTAAATGACCTATGCTACAGCTTCTCCTGCACGGTTCTGCAGCCAGAGAAGTGACTGTTAGGACACTTAGTTTGGTCTCTTCAAAATGTCTTCAAAATGTGAGGCTCTAGTTTGAAAAGTGATTATGTAAAAATAGCACTTCCTACTCAGCAGATTGCTCTTGTGTGCTTTACTGGAGAGGAAAACAAAACAAAACACAACAACAACAAAAACACAACTGCATGTCTTCACTGCTGAGCCAACATGTCTCTAGGGGAAGACAGTGGATTATACTCCAGTTTATGCAACTTCATCAAAATCACCTATTTAAAGCTATAGTATACCTAAGCAAAGGCCATCATTTCAAAATTGTGGCCTTTGAAATCAGACCTGCATAACCTCATTACCTTCAGCTGAATGGAAATAAATGAAATGAAAGGAAATAAATCCTTCAGACTGAAAAATCCTGATTGGATTTCCTCCAGCTTCCTATCATCACCCAAACTAATCAAGCTATTTCTCCCCCAGGTGGAAAATGAAAAGAAAGTGAGAGGTAATGATTATTCTTTTTTTAAATATTTGGCAGGTAGTCTCAGAGCATGGAGCCCATATAACTTTCAAGAGGTTATATGAGGACCGCAGAAGGCTAATAGTATGATAACAGCTGCTAGCACAGGGATGTATGCAATGCAAACAACAGATTCATGCAGTTTGGCCAGCCTGTTGCCAGAGATGTCAGACTCCTGAGTGATGGAGTGGGCTTTGCCACAATCAGCTACCATCTCCTGCTTCCAAAGGATCAGTATTTCACAACAAATGTTCCTCTTTCTGCCTTTCAAAAGAAGTCTTTATCAGTATGATTCCCCTCCCCTCCCCCGCAAGAAGAGCAGATGAGGAGGCTGCTGTAAAAAGAAGAAAAAAAGGGGGGGGGGGGAAACAGAAGCAATTCTTAACACTGGAAAATGTATACTTGGTATCTGTCTAGAGAGTCAAAAGGATACTTTGATCATTCTTGCCAATTACATACCTGTTAGAGGCGAGTATATTTACATATTTAATATTCAGCTAATCTACAAAAACTTCTTTGATCAAATAGACATGCCATTTATCCTCAAAAGCTGTGCCAAAATCTCATCTCTAGATAGCCTAATGTGTGAAGTGATGAATTTGTTTTCAAGTCTTTTACAGAATGCCTTCCATTTTTCACTTCAGATGAAAACACCTACCCTTTTAACAAGTGGATTGCCTCTCCTGAACACTATCTTTAAATATAAAAGAAATCATACCAGAACGGTTCCCTTAGGGTTTTGCCTGACATTTCTCTACATCTGAGAAGGAAAGTTAATGGCATTATGCTTGCAGACATAATCCTTTCCTAAATGAACAGAAATGTCTAAGTATTTCTCCTTCCCTTCTGTGATACAACTCATTCCAGTGGGCCTTATAGTCACAGACTCTGAATGACCTTAGCTAAGGGGTCCGATGCTGTAGATGTAGAAGCTTGAGAAGCCCTGGGACTGCAAGTTCTGTGTTAGGGCTCCCATGTTCACTGCAAACGGTTATACAAAACAAAACAAAACAAAAACAAAAACAAATCAAACATAATAAACATAAGTTTGCAGGAAAACAAAACAAAACAAAACAAAACACACATAGGTTTAAAGACAGAAGCCAGTCCAGCAAATGAGGTTTTGCAAGAGACCCTGGACTCGTGTTTGTTACATCAGATTTAGACATGACGAATACCACTTTTTTTTTTTTTTACTTTTTATTTTTTGTGTGTGTCAGATTATGTTCTTATAGAATGAATGCTTTCCAAGTAATGTATAAGCTTGCAATTATTTTCTTCTTCTGTACCAAGCTTTCTCTTCTGTCTCTGCAAAAAACTTTCCCCAAAAAATGTAAATCCACCCAAGAGTGTTTTATCACCACCACCATCCCAAACAAAGAGAGAGAAAAGACAGAAAGAGAGAGAGAGAGAGAGAGAGAGAGAGAGAACCCCAGTACTGCAAGTCCTTTATGTATTTAGAATTAGTATTTGCTTTGAACCTCTGACTGCATCTTGCAAACCTTTCAAGCATGGTTTGCATGTTTACTGTGGAAGCACTGGGTATTCCTCTCCTTAGAGTACCAAGCATTCTATCATTAGTGGGTTAAGACCTCTGGCAAGTAAGGCATACAGTCAGTAATGTATCTGGGGTCACTGCCAGCAAAGCACTTCTTGTTTATAGCCCTCAAATTGAAATACCATGATAAATCTTCTCAGAAAATAAAATAAAATAAAATAAAATAAAATAAAATAAAATAAAATAAAATAAAATAAAATAAAATAAAATAAAATAAAATAAAATAAAATAAAATATTAGAGCTGCAGTAAGATTTTCAAGCGTTCTTCCAGCATTTTTGCAGGCTATTCTTTAGTGTTCCCACTCCTGGCAGCAAGTGTTATGAGGTTCTGTATGCAGGCAGCTCTGGTGTACCACGCATCAGTAGGCTGGGGTCCACCCATCAGCAGTATGCCTCATCAGGTCTTGAAGGAATAACTCATTTTGTACAGTCATCATCATGGAGTGAGATGCAAATGTACTGACTTATTTAAGCAAAGACTACAGAGCAAAAAGATGCAAAATAGCCTATGAAAACATTAGAGAGAAACATTTAATAACAGAAGGATTGTTCTTTTGTACAGTTTTAAACCTTATCATTCTCAACTATTACAAAAATATTGCGGAGGTTGTAACACATTTTTTTTTACCAATGATGAGATCAGTAAACAGTAGAACTTGCTACAAAGACAAAAATAATATTCTTAACACTTACATATATACATATATATAAATGTATTTGGAGAGGTGTCTTTCAGGGTTTTTCTTTCCAAATCTAGTTCTCTTTTTTTTTTTTTTTCTTTAGTCAGAAGATTGTCTTTGATTTTCTTAGATTCTTAGATTTTCTTTGCATTTTTTTTTCTACCTGGGAAAAAACTGTAGAAACAGATTTACTGAGAAGAATTCTGACACTTTCCTGGCAACTGGCAGTGATGCCTAGTGAAAGCAGCTAAATTTTGCTGTCGATGAAATTTGCAAAAACTCATGAAAACAGTTTTTGAACTCATCCAAATGTCAGCCCCCTAAAGACAAATCCAAATAGAAATGTCAGGATTACAATTTTTTACTTACTTCAGGCACCCTATTTGGTATATGGTCCTTACAGTTTAGTATTGAGGTATCTTCTTCCTACAGGGAAAAACAAACAAACAAACAAACAAACAAACAAAAAATTACCTTAAGTGTTAGTTATTATTTTTGTTTTTCATAGAATCATAGAAAAGCTTGGGCTGGAAGGGACCTTAAAAAGCATCTAACTCCAATCCCCCTGCCATAGGCAGGGATGCCAACCACTAGATCAGGTTGCCCAGAACCACATCCAGCCTGGCCTTGAACACCTCCAGGGATGTGGGCATCCACAGCTTCTCTGGCCAACCTGTTCCGGTGTCTCACCACCCTCAGAGTAAATAATTTCTTTCTCATCTCTAATCTGTATCTACCCTCTTTCAGATTAAAACTATCCCCCCTTGTCCTATCACTACAAGTCATTGTAAAGAGTCTCTCCATCTTTCTTATAAGTTCCCTTTAAGCATAGATAGGCTGCTATAAGGTCTCCCCAGTCTTCTCTTCTCCATGCTCAACATCCCCAAATCCCTCAGCCTGCCTTTGTAGGACAGGTGCTCCAGCCCCTTAATCATCTTTGTGGCCCACCTCTGGGCTTGCTCTAATAGGTCCATGTCCTTGTTGCGCTGAGGGTCCAAGAGCTGATTGCAGTGCTCCAGGTGGAGTCTCATGAGAGCGGAGTAGAGGGGGACAATCACCTGACCTGTTGGCCATACTTCTTTTGATGCAACCTAGGATATAGTTGGCTTTCTGGAATGTAAGCAGATGTTGCTTGCTCATGATGAGCTTTTCATCTAACAGTACTCCCAATTCCTTCTTTGCAGAGCTGCTTGCAAATCTTTAATCAGCCAGTCTGTATGGATGTTTGGGATTTTAATTCTGCTTGTACTTGACAGCTATAATCCAATTTTGTCAGGAGACTGTTTTCCTTTAGTGATTTCAAGTTGCAGTGTTCTCCAAAATCTGGTGAGATCTACTGAAAAATGAAAAAAATAGTAATAATAATGGCAGGTACACCTGTTTTGTCCAGTTTCCCACAAACAAGTAAGACTGCCAAAACTACAGCTAAGGGCTCTCTCCCTGCATGTCATGAGCTCCAGATCACTCACCCTTTCCTAGTAAAAAATGAAAGGTTATGGTATGAAAGCTCCTAGAGGACATCACCAGTATATTGGGCTCCTTACAGCATAAGAAAACTTGTTATGCTTAGATGAAATCCAGCTGTCACACAAGCTGGCTATTTCTGCTATATAATCAAACCTTTGTTGTTGTTGTTGTTTTGATGAGTCCTCCAGTCATGAAGAGAAAGTCCACGAGAAATTTGCATCCAACAAAGAAGCACACCGAGGACTTCAAATGGTCTATGTCTGACAAAAGTCATTTTCAGTGCAATGCTTTTTATAATCTATGCCTTGATAGTTTATCTCCTTGTGGTGATTTTACCCAGCTGAACTCTACCACAACCTCTCTCTCAGTCTCCCTCCTCAAAGGAAGGGGGGTGAAAATACAATGCAAAGGGCTCCATCGTCATGGGCAAAACAGACTCAGCATAGGTGGAGTGATATAATTTATTACCTATTACCTATTACAGGCTAGAGCACTGAGAAACTCAAAGCAACCTAAAAACACCTTCCCCCCAACCACCCTCTTCTAACTCCTCCCCCTGAATGGCACAGGGGAACAGGGAATGGGGGCTGTGGTCAGTCCCTCTCACAGGATGCCATCCTTCCTGAACTGATCCTGTAGGGGCTGCCCACAGGCAGCAGCTCTTCCAGAACTGCTCCAACATGGGTCCCACGAGGGTTCATCCACTGCTCCAGCAAAGGTCCCCCCACAGGCGGCAGCTCTTATTAGACCCCCAGCTCCTGCATGGGCTCCTCTCCACGGGCTGCAGCTCCGGCCCGGGGCCTGCTCCTGCGGGGGCTCTCCATGGGCTGCAGCCTCCTCCAGGCCACATCCACCTGCTCCACCGGGGGCTCCTCCACAGGCTGCAGCGTGGAGATCTGCTCCATGTGGGACCCATGGGCTGCAGGGGGACAGCCTGCTCCACCAGGGGCCTCTCCACAGGCCACAGGGGAACTGCTGCTGTGTGCCTGGAGCACCTCCTGCCCTCCTGCTGCACTGATCTTGGGGTCTACAGGGGTGGTTGTCACTCCTCTCTCCCAGCTGCTGCTGGTTTTTATCTTTTCTTTTCTTCAGTCTGCTCTCCCAGAGGCCCACCCAGCATCACTCTCTGGCTCAGCTCTGGCCAGCAGCAGGTCCATTTTGGACCCAGCAGGAGCTGGCTCTGATCTGGCACGGGCCAGCTGCTGGGCTCTGCTCACAGAGGCCACCCCTGCAGAGCCCTGCTACCAAAACCTTGTCACATAAACCCAATACACTCCTAAATCATCTTTGGATACCTCTCATTTAATTTCTTCATGGCATAACCAGTTACAAGGTGCTTCAGATGACAACTTAATAAAGGCTGATCTTGTGAACACAGAACAGAACACGGTGACAAGAAATTAGAGTACTATTCTTGGTTTTCCATATTTTCTTTCTAATTCTGAGAAAATTGTTTAACCTACCTGAGCCTCACTGTACTCAATAAGGTAAGGATAATGATACATGCCTATTCTATAGAGATCTGCAAAGATAATTATCTTTACATTGAAAAGCTATGGGAATGAAAAGTATCGTTATTTCACTGTTATTTAATTGTATTAAAAATTATCCTTCAACTTCCATTAAAAACTTTGGCATTAAATATAACAGGAGTGGGTAGACGTAACGAATACCATGGTCCTTTATTTTCTGTATGAGTGAGGTGTTCACTTATATGAGTTGACTGGCAGATTTAGGTCCTTTTGGAGAAACACTGCCTTCTGTTGGATGAAGAATCCTACCAAATTCACATAATCTTTTCAGCTTACATTCTTCCCAGCCAGGTTTAGGAGTTTTGGGGCTTTGCTAACATTATGATGCTGCTCTAGTATTTACCATGTGAAGAAAAATAATCTAAAAATAGGCAAAACAAATCAATCTTTCTGCTATTAATGTCCCATCTGGAAGAAAAAAACAGTAGGATGCCAACTAAACACAAATCTCTCTGTAGATTTTTAATAAACTTTCCTCAGTAAAGTGCTGACAGTTATTTCAAACTTCTTGGTTTGTTTAGTATGATTTTAGTTTAAGATCTATGCAAGGTTCCCTTGAGAACTAGTAACAATTATGACTAGTGTGACATAACTCCCTCCCTCATTTGTGCTAACTAATGGCCATATTTCTCAAATCAGTTCTTGTAAAATCAGAATTATCAGCATAAAGATTACCACACGAACATCAGAATGTCAAAAGCCAGTTGATCTATTAAAAGGGAGAATTGTGATAGCTGAGATACATAGGTGAAATGCAATAATAAAAACATGCAATGACATTCCCTGTCCTCAAAAATTTATACTGATATTAGGCAGAGGAAATAAAGAAGTGTTATTGACCTTTCCAATAACACCACCTTTGGGTGTTATTGGCCTCCTCTGACCTTTATGGAAATAAAAATGCGTATACGAGCAACTTTAACAATATTTAGAGGGTGCTTACATAATAAACATCAAGGAAAAAGTTTACCACAGTTCATTTTCATATATATTTATATTTAATAAGTTTAAATGTCTTCAGATGCAACACAGGTTTTGAGTAAGTTGGTTTGAAATTTTGGAAACATTATAGCAGGTTATAGCAGGTCAGATTTTCATTAGCACACCTGGAAAGTTTGCAGCATGCATCTCTAAGAAGGCAATTTACATTACTCAGTTGCTAGATCTTTGCTTTCCCATTTTGAATGAAGAACATATTTCATCGTCTAACTACAAATGTCTTCAGCCATTACAGTTCCCTACAGCTCAGAGTCACAAATCAAGTACTTATTATGGCTTAGATCATCAGCATCTGATTGTGTTTTGATTTCCAGGATCTGATTGAGATGAATGGTGTCGCTCCTCTGCAACAGCTAAATTAGTTAAGAAAAGCTACACAAACACTACAGGCATGTACTTTGTTTCTGTTGCCAGAAACTGATTAGCCTATGAAAAAATAAATTAGTTTTAAGGTTTGAAGGAGGTCAGTGAATGACTTAAATGAAGGTCATTAAATGGTTCTTACAATCACAAGAAGAAAGAAGAACTACCGTTCTTCTACTACTTCTTCTGCAATGATTCTTCCTGGCTACTGGGTAGAAAGCCAGAATAAGGAAAAGTAATGCATTGACTTCGTTAATGTCAGTAATAATAAAGACAGCAGCAAATGAAAGGCCAAAAAAAAAAAAAAGCCTTGGGGTCTCACTTGGCTAGATGATCATCTAACAGCAGCCTCACACATATTATACAAGGAATTGAAGCCACCCTAATGATCAAAAGCCCATAAGTTCCAAATAAGAAATGTCACACAAATTTTCCAGGATCTGGGACAAAGCTGGACTGAGCAATGCCTAAAGCTGCTTCTCTGTCATAACAGAAGAGAAAAAAAAATCCTAAACAAGAGTCTAAGAAAGTGTGCCATTTGTAAAATTATTCAGAACAGCTCTTTGATGTCTATGATGCATCTTTCTCTGTGGTTTTCTAAAATATGTTTCTAGTGCATTATTCCACAAAAATAAGACACTTCTACCACCTCCTCTTCACAGCTGAGGTTCAGGAAATGACTGCAATTACTTTTATTTATTTATTCCTAAATCATCTTCTAAAGAATCTGACAACTTTTCTGAAGGTTGAAGGGAATCATACAATATATGAAGCTATGCAGTAGTCTTCATATAAATATTTTATAATAAAATATATGTGTGAACAAAGGGGAATGTGACTAAATAGTTGTAGCTTTGGGCTTTTTTTGTTGTTATTGTTGTTTTTTATACGTATGCTATACCTGTATATAATTTTACTCTTAATACCTATGTATCTGAAGAAACCACATGAACCCAGTTGCCTAGTTGGATCCCAAATAATTTAATTTGCTATGAAAGTTTTAGCTATTTTACATGCTTATTTATATGTATTCCCATAGATTGGAAGCTACTATTTTACTTGATGAGAAGCTACTGACTTCATCAGACTGACTAACTTGCACACTATTCAAAAAGCCAGTCAAGTAAATCTTTCTCTCCTATACCTAGGTTTTCTTTAGTGGAGCTTTTCTTTTCATGTAAATTCTGTGAAAAGTTAAAAAGAGATTGACTAGAACAGTTAAGGGCCTTCAATCCCTATGAAGATTTATAGGTTTTTTGTTTTGTTTTGTTTTTGTCAAATATTTGATTACTTAGTTTTTCACTTTTTTGGCTTGGTAGAAATTTGAGAACTGTGATGAATCAGGATGATAGGATCTTCCATATGATTTAGAGGCTTAGACACTTATTCAGACCTGGAGTACAAAATGTTCATTCCTGTTGTTGCACATTAGAATGAGTTGGCTTTAACAAGGTCTTTCACTATTAGCAGCATGCAATAAGAAAATGCTAGCCTAAGTCAAGGCTTAACATACATTAACAATGGTCTGCTTATTTGTCCTTGTCTCGCACAGTAAGATTTATGTGTTAGGCCAAATAAAACAAATGAAAAAAATCACAAACTTTTTTTTTTTTTTTTTTTTTTTTGACCACAACAGATCATCTAAAATAATGTGGTGGGTTTTTGTTTGTTTGTTTGTTGCTTTTTGTTTTCGGTGGACCTTAAACATGACTAGCCAGTACAAAGTTAATCTGGTTATTATACATTGACATATTCACTGCAAAGTTTGGCCTGCCAAGTTAACCTGTGAAAGAGCTTAATTTGGGCTCAATATTTTGAAAAGCTCAATATCAGGGCTAAATGCACTCATTGGCCTTAGCAGGCCCACCTGGGACCTCCACTCACAAACCCTACCCATGGCCCCTGGAGATTCATTTATACTCAGGCTGCTGTACAGTGCAAGTATACCTAAAGTATACGTATCTCCATCCCTAAATTGTTTCGACTTCCTGCATTCACCTTCTTAGTTCTGGCTTGTTGCCTTGTCTTGTGATTGACGGGTTGTTCACAGGAGCTGTTGCTGCACCACTCTGCTTTGCTTATTTAGCTCAGGTGGTATTGGACTGAATCACTGAATCACTGAATCATTAAGGTTGGAAAAGACCTTCAAGGTCATCTGGTCCAACCATACCCTCTACCACCAATGTCACCCACTAAACCACGTCCCCAAGCACCACGTCCACTGTTCCCCATCAGTGAAGGGTACATTCCATGGTCCTGGCTTGCCCTGACATACCTTAAGCACACCCCTGCTCTGGTGTAAGTTCAAGGGCCATCATGACTGTCAGAAGGGAATTTCTCTTAAAAGTCAGTCACTTGAAAGTGTTCAGCATATCACACAAATAGGCATGCAAGGAGGTGCCCAAGTCTACCATTCTCACTATCAGTATACCTCTTACAAGATGTTGCCTTCAATGTCTTTTTTTTTAAATTCTTTTCCTTCTTTGCATACTCTTTCTTTCCAGAGCCTTCCCAAAATATGCTAGTGACACTTTTTCCATGATACAGACACTATGGCCTAGCTGCAACTCAGTCTATATCTCCCTGTATGAAAAAGGCTGCAGACAGAAAATATCCTGCACTTAGTGATAGTAGAAAGCTGCAGAAATGACCAAAGAGATTTGTGTAGTCAGGAAGAGAAAAAAAAAAAAGTTGTGTTTTTGAGCTTTGTTTACACTGTTCTCATTAGCTATTTTCTGCAATCTTCTGTAACTTCTCAAACCCAGTTGCATGTCATAATCTCTTTCTTCTCTTTCCTGCCTTGTCCCTTTACCCATCTACTTCACTTCACTCTTTATCTTCTCCTACCTACTTTTACATCCCATAAAGTCATGGAAGTAACCCCCTGCTACTGCTATGTAGTTCACTGATATGCATATTGTTCTCTGTATCCATATTCAAGTAATTATAACAATGGCAAAGGAGGGGTTTATACATCCAAAACAAGATTAACATAATATGTATAACAACTGAATTCTATTGTTTAAAAGATTTAAATCTTCATAGGAAAAAAGTTAACCTTCTCACTTTGCCAAAATATTAAATGTGTTAGAAATGAAGAGAGATGTGGATTTTTGACAAATTTGCAACATACTGATAGCTTTTTTCATCTTTCCTACTTAAAAGCAGCATGTAAGAAACAGATAGCTAACTCTAAGTGAATGACTGGACTTAAAAGCCTCTTAAATTATCGCACAGAAGCCAGTTGACTATCCTTAAGAGGATTAATGATAATGTATTATTAGCTCATACACAAGAAGAGTGGCTCTACAAGTTAATTTATATAAATGAAATTATATATTGTTCCATATTTGATTAACAAAAATCAGAAAAAAACAAAACAAAACAAAACAAAAAAAACAGGAAATCTCCCAACACTTATTATTTCAGAATAAAATTGAGCGATTATTTAAGATGCAAAATATAGTAACTTCCTTTTAATAGTGACTCATTCAAGGGAAGCTCATCAACTGTTTGGCTTCAAAGTATTAATCATGGTGGCATATAATTTTTCTCAGTTTGAAATGCTGTGTTGCTTCTAAAGAAAATAACATCATAAATTTAGCAAAACACCCTCTTGATTTAAGCAAAGAATGACACAAAATCTGTTGTTGACTCACTGTCAGTTACAGCTAGAGACAAATCAACATATCTTCATGGAGAATGTCTCGTGCTTACAGTTTACAATCCATGAGTAGGACAGAGGTGACACTTTCTGCTGAAATATTCATGTTGTATACTAATATACCTCTGTGACAAGCTACAAATGGATGAAAGCAGAAACACTGAAGGAAGACATTTCTTTTCCCATTAGGGAACATGGAAAAAATATGTAATGAAAGTATTCATAATGTTTGGCTTAAAATACGCTATTATTTGTAAAATATCATACAGATGAATAGGTAAATTCTACAGATGAGATCTGAAAGACAAACACTTGACTTGGTAACAAATTCTAGTTTTTATTTTTTTACATTTTATTGATCTTGATTTTGGTTGTATAATTATCAATGATTACAGACTACTGGAACCCTTTCATTGTTATGATCCTAGGTTGGTTCCTAACAGGAGAAAAGAAGATGAAGGCATGAGTAATAAACTAGAAAAATAATCAGAAGGTCAAACATCATAAAGAAGGTCAAACAGATCATAAGTGGCATATCAAGACCAATGACTGTGGCCACAGATTTGGTTTTATTTCATCTTTCAGTTAAAAATATACATATATATATATATATTTCTAGCATGTATTTTCAACGTTTCAAAATACAAACTGAGCATAACGTATGTTCTGGCAGCTAAAATAATACTTCTTCCCAAAAGGTGTGTGCCACCCTTTGCCCACACCCAGCAAGGAGCACTGCCAACGTGACTGCTCCAGGGGACCTGAGAATGGTAACACTACCTTAACAGAGAACCCTGTGCTACATGTAAATGAAAAAACCTCCTGTGCTCTGCCATCCTGATTTATGCTGATAAATCACTTTAGGTAAATATCACTGCTATTCCTGCTTACTCGGAGACACAACAAAAAAAATCACCCTTTTTAAAAGTACCTCTTTCAATCAACTAGCTTTGGAGCCTTTGGGAGACGTTCGTTACTCTGGTCTTAAGCATGATCAGCATACAAACACTTTTATCTAAGACTGTTAACCAAAAAACAGACAAAGACTGTTAGTTTTACCCAAACTGCAAAGCAAAGAGGCCCAAGATACAGAAACACTACAGCTTGCACATGTGGATCTCACCAGCCTTACAGGTGAGATCTATCAAGTTTCATCTGTAAAAGCAGCACCCTCCAAATGTGACTAAACTACTTCCAGAGCCAGGGCACACCTGAAAGCAGCGTAGCTGCATTCCTGTTTCAGAGGACCACAACAACATCATACAGAGCCAGCTGGATGTTTTGCTAATGCATTGGAGCTGGAGGTTACGACCTGACACAGGACCATGTAGTCAGACTACTCCCTTAGAGTTTAACTGTCAGTGGGTTGGTGGTGTATATGCAACAGAACAGACTCTGCTTGGCTTTGGCGCACTGTGGGACCTCATCGGCCTTCCTGGGAACTGGAACAGTACTCACCATAAATCTTTGGAAGTGACATTATAACTGCTGAGATATAGATGAGAGATACAAAAAGTATATTCCAGTCTCTGGGAAGGAAAAAAAAAATACATAAAACATTCTAAAAGTAAGATAGATAGGCCAAACATTTAGGGTAAAATAAACTGCTTTCTAGAAGTTATTACGTTTCCCTCTGTATTGTTTGAAATATTTTTGGGAGTACAGTATTTTTTGTTCTGAGACAAGATATTAATGTGGGAAGACCGAATCTTCAAGACAGAAGAAAGACACTGCAGCTCTGCTGAATTTCAAAGCCTTCTTCCTGACACAGGCTATGTCAATGACAATATAGGATACAGTTTGAAGTACATGTTCACTGTACCCTCTTTCCAGAAGCAGTATGTACTACAGGGAACAGAAAACAATATCCAAGAAGTGTATCTTCTACTTACACAGCCATGCTCTGTGTGCTCTATGCCTATAAAATGGACAATCAATGCTTGTCAAGAAAGGTCACCAAAAATAAAAGAAGGCAATGACAGAAAAACAAAACAAAACAACAACATAAAAATGAGCTTAATTTATATACTATATTAAGGCAAGAATATCAGAAGCAAAAGGCATACCAAACAGACTGAAAAGTCTACTGTAATTTTAAAGTGCCTGATAATTAAAGATGAAACAAAAAAGAAAAGTGAGATTAGATTGGGGGAAGGAAGTCTAATTGTGGAAACTTGAGAAAAAAATTACACACAAAACAAATGAGAAACAGGATATCATACTTCAAAGAGTTGCCCCAAGTTACAACACTTAAACATAAATTAAAAATATATCAGCTTTTGGTGTAGTTTCTAGTATGAAGACACTATTTTTATGTTGCAGAACAGAAGGAAAGCAGCAGCTTCTGATCTTCAAATCAATCTAAATATTGGACTAACCGTAAGTTCAGAAAATAATGAATTCTTCTTATCTTATGTATGGCTGCTCTTTGTGAAACTATTTGTCCAGAGTTCTTCAACATTTTAAATTTCTAATGGCTGTGCTACATTGGCCATGCCTTGCGCCTCTAATGACAATAAAGGAGACAGAGACAGTAACTACCTTTAACTCCAAAAACTCTGGTGTTGCCATCTCTTTGAGGCCAACTTTTCGTTCATGCTTCACTGGCATAATGGAAGATGATGATCATTCTCAATAAGGGAAAATGTTAGAAAGCATTAAATTTGCAAGAGTTGACAATACTATATCTTTCACAATTACTTCATTCCATTGGGTCGCTAACAAGTGGTCCTGCTGGATTGGAAGATCTTAACATTTCTATTATTTTAAAAACAACTTTCAAACAAGAAGATGTAACAAAAATTATGATATATTATCAAGTACTACTTACCTAGATCTTTGTATCATCTCACTCAAGCCAGTTCATCTGAATATATAGGGAATACCTATGGATTATGCTTTAAACAGAAATTTAGCTTTAGTTTCATGTATTTTTGGATAATTAGATTCCCATAGTATTTTAGTTATAATTTATATTCTACGTTGGTTCATCTCTATTTTATTACTTCCTGGGGGGTGCTTCTTACGTGTCTTTTTCAGACTCGTGCAGACCCAATACTACATCCTGATTTAATTTAATTTTATTCCCTTCGTAAAGCATCAGTTGAAAACTCAGATACATGTACTTTCCATAAAGAAGGAATTATATTTTTTTGGATTTCAGGGCCATGATCAATTACTTCTTCATTATTTTTCTTGAGCTAACTAAAGCTCTATATAACTAGACACTAGCTATAACAACTGTGATTGAGGAAGTCAAGTGCTGGAATTCAGAGCAGTACTTCTGATGTTCATCAGTAGATAAAACAAATGGCTGGTAGCTCACACATTAAATAGTCTTAGTTAAAACACCTACTTTAGGGTTTGTTTCTATGCCTTTGTACTATATGTCTTTTTTACACATCTAGAAAAGTCAATGCAAAAGGAAAAAAAAAATTACCTGTAAAATCTGTTTTCATTAACTACAGAAAATGGCAGCATCCTAAAATGATCAGTGTTTCAAAATGACATTTTTTAAGTTTTCAGTGTTGTCTAAAAATCTGTGTCAACATTCAAATGCATGCACCATAATGTGAAATAATTGACATAGAAATAGAGCTTAAAGGTGGGTCGTTTATGTTCTTCTCCTTCCTGTAGCTTTCCATAGGGAGGAAAAAAATTCTTACTTCATAGGGGTAATACCTAAGAAATACAAACCTTAAGAAATCGAACAGAACATTATAATGTTATAACTTTATTAGACTGCATTGCAGAACATCAAAAATATTTTGAATGCTGTCAGCTAAAACTTGGTCAAAAATTTTACAAGGTCAATCTTTAGAGGCCATTTTGGCAACTGAATATCTCCGAAAAAAAAAAAAAAAAAAACCCACAACATTTTAAAATAAAGTTTTGTATTTTATTTATATATATATATATATATATATATCCCAAAGCATATGAAAATACTTGAAAATTATTCAGTACCTCAGAACATAAAGTTGAAACTGACTCAAGGCAAGCCATTTTAAATACATTGATATATATAAATGGTTTTCATAATCTGAGATGCGCACAAAAATATAAACATCGTAAATTATATATTGTTACTTTTGAGTTAAGAGGACTATATCTAATTAATGCTGTTTGTCTCATTCTATTTCTAAGCTACTGCCATTTTTAGGAAGGCCAAAATGCTGTTTTAGTCTAAGGAGTAACATTTTTGTATGTACATAAGAAATTCAGTATGCCTAACTACTCAATATATATGACATCATCTTTATTTGGAATAGTTTTCATCATAAATTGACGTGCAGAGAATGAAGACAAACTGGAGCCTGTCACCTATTTCATACTTTATTTGTACGATCATTAAAAAAATAACAGAACATCAGGACAAAATACTGAAAGAATAAGTAATGGTTACATCTGCACAGAAAATAAATAGAAAACAAACAAACAAACAAAAAACACTTTGAAAGAATAATGAAGTTTAGGGGGCACATTAGTTTAAATAAATGTTGTTTTATGAAAGGATGTTCACTGTGCTTTAATTAAGAGCTTCTCATCAAGACCCAAGTTACTGCAACAGAAAATATGCACCTTACTTCTGGTTTGAAGATGGATAAGGCATTAGTTGAACCATAATTGACTGGGTAGAATTTTCTGTTAGACCTCAATATTGAAGTTTCTTTTCAGCTTTGAGAGAGGAGGGCTCAATGACCTTCCTAATCTGATGTTCATGTGCACTGCAAATGGAAAGAAAACAGTATTATTAGTTCTTTTGTATCTTCGGTTCATTGTAACCCGTAAGGAAAACAGCTATCAGAAAATGTCCTTAAAATCAAATGAGCAAAATATGGACACAACTTCTGTCCTGAGTGAATATTGATTAAGTGCATTTTGTCTGGCAGGTAACGGGGATGTGTGGGCTGTATGTGAGCAGATCTAGGAATATGATGGAAAGAGAGGGAATGAAAAGCAGGAGATCACACGCCCGATAGGCAGGACATTGTACACACTTACAAATCTGTCCAAAAGTTCTTCCACTTTAATTGTGTGCTGTGGGCATTACCTATCCCCTCTAAGGCCCCCAACCCCCTGTGATACTCACTCCCGGGCTCTTAACAGCTACATTTCGGTGTAGCTCATGTCTCAGGACTTCTAGAAATCCTGTTCCACCAGTACTCAAACGCTGGCTACAGCTCAAAACCTTACGCCTCTCGCTTGCATGTGGCAAGACTCTCGATGCTTAAACTGCTCCGGATTAAATTATCACCCTAAATGTCACCGAGGTACCAAAGCCGCTGTTTTAATCGTAACATCAGCTCGGGACCTTCAGGTTTCATATCCCGGTGGCCTTAAATCCCTTAAAAAAAAAAAACACAAAACAAAAACAAAACATGCTCGAACAGTGGTCCGTAGGAACGTAGTGTTGCACCAGAACACCGTGCATGTGATAACCCTGAATCCACAGCCCTTCCTCCTTTCCCAAACGCCGTGGGACCTCTCCTAAAATGCTAAATTTTGCCGTTTTGCCCCGTTCCCCGCTCCGGGGCCGGGCAGCGCCGCGGGGGCTCGGCCGGCGGAGGGAAGCATCCCCCCGTGCCCCAGCGACTGATGACGACAACCGCCAAGGCGAAGCCTCCCATTGGCCCTCGCTCTCTCCGAGCGCCGCCAATCGCGGGCCGAATCCAACCCCCCCCCTTTCCCTTCCCCTCTCCTCTGAGAGCCGGCGCGGGGGGGCCGGTCACGTGCCCTTCTGTTTACATCCTCTCAGCTGTTGGGGCCCCTCCTCCCCCGGCGGCGCCGTCTCACACCAACAAACAGCGGCGGCCGCCCCGCTCCTCGGCCCCAAAGGGGGGCACCTCCGGCACCCCCAGACGCTCCCCTTCCCTTCTCTCCCCCTCACACACGCACACGCGGCAGGCGACAGCCCCCCGCGGCTCCACCGCAGCGGCTCTGACCGTCCCCTGGCGGGCCGGGTGAGTGCTGGGGGTCGGGGGGCGCTAAGGGAAGGGGGACCCGGGGTGCGTGTGGGGTCTCTCTGGGGGTCACCGTGTGAGAGCTGGGGGGGGGGGTGAAGGGGAAGAACCCCCCCCCCCAAAAAAAAAAAGGGAGCGTTGTTGCCTATTGTCCGTTGGCCCCGCGCGCAGGCGCGTTTTTTTCTTTCTTTTTTGTTTTGTTTTGAGGGGTGTTGGATATTGGGGAGAAAAACTGGGATTTTGGGGACTTGGGGGGTGGTTGTTTTCGTGCAGAGCCTGCTCCCTTTGGTGGGGGGGGGGGGCTGGGGGAAGGTCCGGGACGGGGCTCGCCTGCGCACGCCCTCAGCAGCCCGTGCCGCCTCCCCCCCCCCCCCGCCCCAGCCCTCCCCCGTCCTTCCGTCGGCTGCGTAATAAAATATTTGTGTCCCCCCCCCAAAAAATTGGGCTGCCTTGGGTCCCCCCCCCCCCCCCCAAAAAAAAAAAATTGGGCTGCCTTGGGTCCCCAGCGGCTGTGCGGGGCTCGAGGGGGGGGGCTCCAGCCTTCGCCTGTCCCGTGTAGGAGGTGCCCTGCCTCCTCCTCCTCCTCCCGGTGCGTTTGTTTTTCTTTCTCTCTCATTTATTTATTTATTTATTTATTTATTTATTTATTTATTTATTTAACCAGGGAAGCGCAGCGAGGACGGGAGGTGACTTCGCCTCCCCTCCCCCGAGCCTGAGTGAGCAGCCCGAGGGCCGTGTGGGGTCCTGGAGGAGGCAGCGTTTTGTAGGGTCAGGGTGCTTCGCCATAAGGGCGCTGTTTACTCCGTGCTCCTGCTCGGGAGGAGGAGCAGGACCCGGCCGCCTCCTCTCCCTTCTGCTCGCCGTGGTGGGTGCCCTTCGGCATCGTCACCCGGCTGTGCCCTGTCTCTCGTCCCGCCGTCCCCTTGTCAGCTGGCTGCGGAGCCAGGGGAGGAATCTTGGCGTGTGTGGGATCCGCAGGCAGCAGCTGGGGCCTGGTTTGTGCAGCGCTGACTTTGACAGCAGAAGGGAGAAGCTAAAACAGGAGAAAAAAAAAAAAAAAAACACAAAACACAACGCCTGTGGTGAAAGTGAGCTGCTGGGGTGGAGAGGGAGATCCCTCCTTCTTGGTTAGAAGGAGGAAAACAGTTTTGGGGGCTCTGTAAGAGAAGAGATGGAGCTGCTGCGGTATGCTGAGAATGCTTATGTCCTTGTGGTACTTACTAGTAGCTGCGTAGGTACTTCCCTCTTACTGAGTATCCTGTCAAGTAAAAGTTAAGCACAGCTCAATTGCAAGCTTCTTCAAAGAAGTAAGTTTTCTTCTGATAATGAGCAGTAAACTCTCAGGCACACAGAGGAGGTGCACAGATGAGGATAATCAGCACTTGAATGATATAATGAAGATACTGATTCATTTTGTTCCTGTGCCCTCTGTATTAAAAAAAAAAAAAGCCTTCAGGTTGCAAAAACGTGGTAAATCTAATGCTTAAAGTCAGTAAATAAGATAAAAGTGTTGTGAGGATGCCTTTGTATTATTCTTCTGAAGGAATAATAATCTGATTTTTTTTTTTTTTTTTTTCCTCTCCCCCCCTTACTTCATTGTGGGTACAGGATAGCCCATCTCTGGAATGGATCAGGTTTGGATAAATGGAGCTGTTTTCTGCAGAACTCATGCCTGATTTGTTGGAAGAGTTTGAAAAACATTTTGTGTGTGTAGGCGGACAAATGTGTGAAAGATCTAGCACCATCTTAACTGCATTTGGGTGAATAAAGGTAATGATTGGAACATAAGGTGCGTTGTGGAGGTCAGAGAACCACAATGAGGGCTTTGGAGATGGACATGCAGCCAGATGTGCTTGACAAGTCAGTGTCCCTTGCATTTCTGAGGAAAAACAATTGGATGTTGTTGGGAGGTCTGCAGTGTGGAGAACGTCATAAAACTGCAGAACTGGGCATGATTACATAATGTTGAACTTGCACTCAGGACAGCCAAATGCTGTCTCTGGGTTTGTGTAGGATAAGGTGCCTTCCCTGCATAATCTTCACATCAAAGGTCTTGTAAAAATTTTTCTCCCTCTCCTAATTGGCTTACTCTGTGGATTTTCTTCATGCAACCTCAACCTTTTTGTTTTTGTTGTGACTTGCTCCAAGTAATTGAACAGCCAGCTTCAATACTGAAACACCACATTTATTAATTTATGAAGTCTTTCTGTATTTATAGTCCAGATTGGCAAGAATTTGGGATCTTGCCAGATTGGTCATTCTTACTGTTTTCTTGTTGATGACTGCCCAAGCTGCAACAGCTCCTTCTGAAGAGGTTTCTGCCTTACAGGAGTCTAATAATAGAACCTAGCTGCCAAACATGTATTGTAGTTTTCCATGCCTGTGCTGGACTGCACCAGAGCAGTTACTTGGCTGAGTTTCTATAAACTTGGAAGAAGAGCTCTTGCTTTGAGACTGTGTGTGTGTTCTGAAGGTAAAAGGTAGGGTCAGGCACGATATTGATGCAGGTGGAAGTCTCTAAAAAGCGCGTTGCCTATAACTTTTCTAGGCAAACTTGAAAGAAGAGTAAAACAGGGACAAATTTTCAGGTTCTTGCTGCAAGAGCTGGTTAGTAATACAGCTTCTTCCAAAGGTATTCCAAAAATTTAATACTGGCGAAATAACTTTTCCATGCAGCCTTCCAGAAGCATTTATGCAAGTAATTTTAAGACTTTTAAGACAAATGCAATAAAAGTAATTCTGAAATAGATGGGCAGTATAGGAATATTTATTGAAGTCTTCAGTGGATGGTAGGAAGTAACTGAGAATACAGTCAGTGTTCTGGAGGAGAAACATCTTTACATGTACCCCGCTCCTTTCATTTCCTACCATGTTTCCAAGTCAGTAGGATTTTGTGTAAAATAGAGATTAAAGCTCTGTTTTACTCTGCTGTTTGAACTGCATGTGATTCTCTAGCTGATCATGAGTTACTTCTGTGTAAGAAAAGTGCTTTGAAATTTACAGTGCTTGGCAGTTTCAGATGCAAACATCACTGAATACTATCTTACTCATTTTTCCTACTTAGAATATAGTTTCTTCAAACCTAAGGTGGGAAGAATGTGTGCCATCTTGTTTTGCAAATGAATATTTAGGGATGTGACTTGCCTAAAGGTGCTCTAGGAGCCTTCTGGTAGGGTCAGAGGTAGATCAGGTAGATTGGTGTGCCTCTTCTTCTTGAACCAGAGTATAGGGTTTTTCTGAAGGAGAACTCTAATGTTTGCTTTGCAGACGTGTGATTGCACTTTTTCACTTTTTACCTCTTCTTTTATGGAGTTTTAGGGAGTTTATATTAAATAACGTGGATATAATTACATTGAAACATCTGGAAATAACTACTGTGCTCCATTTCCTCTTAGGCTTATTTGTGCATTCTGGATGTTAATTAGAGGCTTTAGGCCTGCTGACTGCAAGCCCTTAAAGCAGTTCTTGCTGTTCTGTTTAAGAAAATTGGGCTGGGCTTCTGAGTGTTGAAGAAAGGACAGAATTTGTAGCAGTTTAGGATGTTGAGTATCTTTTTTTTTCAGGATTGAAGGATTATCTGGCTGCTGTTCAGAACAGTAGTGTTAATTTTCTCTCCTTTTTGTCCTCCTGGTACATCATGCCAACTTCTTGCTTCAGAGTTAGTGTTGCTACTGCAAAGTTGGCAGTGCTGTTAACTCATCACAAAGAGCCTGAAATCCTGACAACTCCATGTCAATTCTTTTTAAAAATCTACAGAAATCTGAATTGCAAGATGATTAGAAGCTTGTAGGAAAATTTTAAGGTAACAAGTAAAAGTAAACTGAAAGCAAAGATACCTTTGAAAATGGTGGTTAATCCAGAGGAATTTAGTTCTGAATGCAAGGAGAGTTTGAAGTTGTAACTAGAAAGAAACTGAGGTGTCCATCACTTGTACATTGCGACTACAATAGGTATGTGACTTCTCAAGTAGTTTTATCAGTCCTTTAAAATGATACATAAACACAAATCCTCCCTCGTTGTTAGGAGGAAAACAGTGTTTTAGAAGTAACCATAGAGCAGTTAAAAAAAAAAAAAACACCCAAACCCTACAGCCCAAAAATAGTTCAGAGGTGACATCAGGAAGTCACCATGGTAACTCTGGGCTACACATTCTGGTGCTTTCTCGTGTGGGGGAGTTCTGGGTTGGGGAGGTGACCATGAAACAGGAATAAACTGCTCCTCTAGTTAGAAGGCTGCCATGTGACAGTTCAATGCTTGGAGCCCAGTGCTTAGAAGATGCATGTAATGAAGTCTAGTTTTTGAGTTCAGCTTTATTTTGTATAGTGTTCAGTGAAGAAAAGATATAAAAACCTATTTTGTTCTAAATGCAGAATACTGAGTTGTATGAATTGTAGGGAGTTTGAGGTTAAGGTACCTGGAGTGTCATTAATGTGACTTAGGAAATCATAACCCTCTATTTAAAATGCTGTATTTCACTGCACGTTTTCTCAAGATAATATTTGATCACTGTGGGTACACAAAACAAATGTTTAACTTGATTTGCGGTGTTTTTAGGGTGTACAGGAAGAAAAATAGAATTACTGTTTAAAAATGCTGTTTAGAAACTTGGGTTTAGGGAGCAAGTAGTTTGATAGTGAAATGTAGAGCCTGAAAGCTTGTAAAGAAAATAGTTTCACATTGCAGGTATAGAAGGGTGTTTATAGCACCTTCAAATAGATGTCTAGTGTTGTTATCTGGGGAGTGAGCTGTTCAGTATGACAGAGGGTCTACTGAAGGCTTAAATTTTTATGAAATTTGGGAATAAAAAGTGACAGGCAGGATAAATCCAGATAGAAGTAGCCTAGCAGTTAGAAAAAGGATAACTTTTGTCTAGGCTGCTAACAGGCATGCCTTACCGGAGATTGTATTTTAATATATATATAAAAAATATATTTATATATACACACATGCACAACCAGCCTGTGTAGTGACTGTATTTAGTTTGCTCACAGGATCTGGAATGCCTCCAGGTTATTTTCTTTTGGTCTCTTGACTTACAGATCTTTTGGCTGATGATATTTTAACTTACCTGGTTACTTTTCCAGACTCAACTGCCACTTCATTTCGAAGGACCCATTCCCTCAGTCACGAGCAGTTTGTTTTTTTTCTTTTCTAAGGGTCTTAAATCACCCAGCAGCAGCAACTCTTCTCGCATACTCAGAGGGAAGCAAGGACAGGATGTGTGCAGAAGCGATTTCCGTTGCATTACTTAACAGTAATTGTTGCTATCATAGCCTGAGTAGCCTATAGTTAGTGTGAGCATCTGCAATAACACTGGAGGTCTGTGTTTAAGCACCTGAATCACATGTCAAGTATCAACAGTTTGTTATTACAAAAGCTTTTATTTGCATAATTGCTAAATAGAAATGCTTATTTAACCTGTCAATCATGATTGTTTCTTCCTTACATTTTTAACGATTGGCTTATTATTGTCCTTAATGATAGGTGCATATTTCTAATGGCAAATGCAAAAACTGTTTTCAGAATGAGTAGCAACAACTCTGTAATACTGGATGATGTTCAGTCAGGAGGCATTTGACTGTCATTGGCAATTTTTTTTTTCAGTTGATACCTACCTACCTCTGTCAGTAGATTTAGAGGTAAGAGGTACAATCAAGTCGGGGTTCTTACGTAATACCAACTTAAGATATAGTGAGGTAATACAGCAGATACAAAATATGTGTGTCTGAATGTCACTGTGCAAAGTATTGGTACTACTCTTCAAGTTAAAAAAAAATAAAATATACTGGACATCAGTTTCTGTCTTCAGGAGTGAAAGGGAACTAAATCCTAGAGAACATCTCAGAGGTGATGTCTTAATTCTTTATTCGTGCTTGTTTCAAAAGTACCTCCAAAGATGCTTCTCCAAGAGGAGATAACTGCATTGATATGTGGCTTCCATCAGTAAAGTCTGACAGTCATTGGAATTGTTAATGGTAATAATCAGCTAGGGACTTACATACAGAAATTTGTATGCCTGTGGTGTCCCTGTCCCAAATGAAAGGCTAGATTCCTATAAGTGGTTGCTTTAACACTGAAAGAGGAATTAAGATTGTGGTGGGGAGAAAATGAGAAGCCGTTACTATTCTGAAAGTTTGTGTTATTTCTGTAGCAAATTTTTCAGCAGATATTCAGGAATTACCATGTATTTTTCTTGACAAGTGTTTCAAAGAAAAAATCAAGTAATATTCCTCAACTCAATCACCACCACTGTAATGTATAATGGTAGAAGTTAAAAACTGTTGGAGCTACTTGCTTGGTAATGATTTTCAACACTTTTTTTTTTTTTTTTTTGCTTGTAGGTATGGCTAAATTGTATGGAAATTAAGTGCTGAAAGAATGAACTCTTAAAATCACCAAATGAGTACTTACTTTTAGGAAAACGAGAGGTTAATATTCTTGCTGTAATATGTTCAGTTAGGAAGGAATTCTGTCAGTATTTTTGTCGGGACATCAGTTTGCCACTAAAGTAACTTACTTCTTTCGGAAAAATCTTGAGACCCAGATTTTTCTTCTTTGCTCTTGTTGATGTTGGATTCTGTCAGGTGGGGTGTGCTGGCTCTTCTGCTGGGCATGTGACCCTGCTGTTTATTTGCAAAACTCTCCCCTTTCCCTTTTGAGAATGAAATGTGGGTCTGCTTTCGTTCAGTGTAGTCACCTGCTGTCTATTCTCTTAAGTGTTGTTGTCTTATTTCTACAAATTCTAAATTTGGTGTTATTGCAGTACTTAGGTCAGTAAAAACTGGAAGGGCACAGAAGAATTGTTGCTGAGTTTCTTTATGACTTCTGCAGAGCTGACAATTTGCAGCATTATAAATCCCATAGGCTTTAATCTCTGCTTATTTACTTCAGTTAATTATAACTAAGACTCATTACTGCTGAGTTTCCTGAGATTCCTGATGTCTTCTGGAGTAACCGAGTTCTCAAGAGAAAAGTCAAGTGTAGGATTTGACTCACAAGTTCTGGAGTATGTTGGATAAACTGGAGTTGAATGTGATATAACCAAGGCAGGTTATGTGAGTGTAGCAGCCTCTTGTGTTACATCTGTAAACTACACTCCTGTCAGGTGAAGGCCATGTGCTTTTTGACTGAAAAACAAATTGATAAGGTAGGATTGTGGGGATGAGTACACAATAGTGTGCAGTGCACAGCTGCTACATCAAAGAATGATAAAAGGTTCTGAACTTCCATTTTTATGGAATATTTGTATATGAAATATGACATATTTGTATGAATATCTTGAAATGGTCACTGATGCATTCCCAAATCTCCAGACTGTACCCGCTGTTGGTACTGTGGGTAAATGCTAATTTTTCAATAATACTTTACTCTTCCCTGAAGAAAAAAAAAATAATCAACAATGCCAGAAATATCTTCAAGTTAAAAATGTGTTTATGTAGTTTGTGCTCGGCACTTAAAGAAGTCCTATGAGAAGTATTTCTAATTTGGAGGAGTTCTGAAAAACTGTGATATCAGGCCTGCCTGAGGTTGTTGAAAGGTCAAAGATAGGTTGGAGTGTTTGTGAAGAACAAATAATTATTCATAAAAAAAAAAAAAAGTAGTGAAGTAGCTGTGTAAGTTTTATGGTTTTGGTCATTATCAACTCAGTGAAGTCTAGTATTTCACATTTTTTTTGAAAAATCTGTTTTAATTTTGTAATCTTAACTGTAGAAGCTTTTCAGTATCTTAGGTTATGTAGATAAAAGCATAGTATAAAAGGATATGCAGAAGTGTTTTCTGTAAATTATAAAATGATTCCCCTTGCCTGCTTTTCTCTTATTCCTCTGTCAATCATGTTCAGAGTGATACTGAAAGCCATGACTACAGTAAAGAAATGTCAACGATTTAAAAGCATTTCTGTGCTCTTGGAAAGAGGGATGAGTATGGCAAATACACAGGTAAGTGAAAAAAAATTCCTGTAGCTCAAAAAAAAACACAAAACAAACACCACAAAACATTAAAAAAAAAAAAAAAAAAACAACACCAAAAAACATGGGATTTTGCTAATCAGAGGTATGTTCTTTTTAGGATATGACTGAGAATGCAAACAAGTCAGTTTCTTCTAAATTTATGTAGCTTTTTAAAAATCTGTTGGAACTTGGATGAATAAGCATAATGTCACCCTTCTCTGTAAAGGTCTTGAAGTTTTTTTACTGGGCATAGGTTCTTGCTCTGAAAGTAAATTCAGAGTCTGTTCTTGCATAATAGCGTGTCCTTCTGAAACTCTCTCCCTTAGTCACAAAGGAAAGGATGTTTTCTGTGGTTAGGCTTTGATCCTGATTTAGTTTTTCATATCTGGAAGTACTACTCATTTCTTGCTGCTATAAAATACAATGAGGCCTGCTTATATGTATGTTTTGCTGCGTTCAGTAGCTTTAAGGATTGAGGCTTTAAGGAGGGCAAGGCACCTGTCATTAAGACATGGAACTGGGCTTGGTTTGAGTGCTCGTGACACTTGGGTCTCTTCCAGGAAAAGGA
Organism: Aythya fuligula; assembly: GCF_009819795.1. Classification (NCBI taxonomy): domain Eukaryota; kingdom Metazoa; phylum Chordata; class Aves; order Anseriformes; family Anatidae; genus Aythya; species Aythya fuligula. The sequence goes on from NC_045560.1 coordinate 111,792,992, forward strand.
GTAGACTTGGGTTAAACAAATTTGAATGTAAGATTAACACTTGAATTGCCACTTGAAAATGAGAGGCTTTAAAGCGTTTGCAGTAGAAGTTTCACCCTTCTACCCCAACTGTCCCTTGGGTCTACTCTTCCCTGTAGCCTTGTGTGTGCTCACTCAGTGTGTCAGCAGTTCCCCGATACCTCAGGTTCTCCAGCAGCAGACTTGGGCCTCCCCCTTACCCTCCAAAGGCTGGCTCCTCTAGTTGTTTCCCCCAGTTCCTGGTTCCCCGGCCACTCCATGTGTTTGTGGGTACCACTGCTAGGTAGAGCTCACGTCCTCCTTCGTTGGCACCATGGACGTGTGGGCCCCAGTGAGCTGCTGCCACATGGCCCCCCGCTTGCTGCTGTGGAGACCTCTGTGCACACAGAATAGAGCCCCTCATGCAAGAGGGTTGTGAAAGTCCAGTGAGAAGACTCATCCTGCGTGGCTTTTGCATTTCCATGGAGACTTTTTGGTAGATTTTAAATATACATTTAGTTCGTACTTGATTTGTGGGTCTTCAGAGTTATGGTAAATCATGGCTGTGGTAAAAACCTTGAAGGGGTGGGGTAGTTGATCTCTGCTTTATATTAAAGTAGGCATTGGTTATCTTAAGAAATACGGGTCTGTGGATGAGGTTCTGCCTTCAAGTAATTGTTTGTGCATGTAACCAGTTACATTTGAAACAATGGGTGGACCCATTGCCATGCTTCTGGAAGTCTGCGTCAGGGAAAACTTGTAGTGGGGTGCTGAGGAAGACAGGAAGCGAGTAGGCAGGCCTCATCCACCTCTCCTGAAGATTACAGGCCTAAGTAATAACTTAAAACATACTGTTGTATGCAATGTGGATGTGGTATGCATACTGTATGTGTGTTGTATTGCACTAGACCATTTTAAGAATTGAGTAAACAAGATCAGGATGAAGCTGTATTTATATAGTGTTTTGTAAGAAGGGGATGCATGATAAAAGTTGACATCCTCAGGCTGTGAAAGTAAACATTTTGATAGTATAGTAATGAGCTGTTCGTAGCACTGTTACTGTATGCAATTGTCATGCTTCTAGAATTATATCTAAAGACCAGAAAATCCAAATGTTTTAGTACACTTTGAGTTTGATAGTTGATCAGCTGTGGTGTTTTTTATGAGAGTGCTGTAAATACATAGCTCTGAGATGAGGTTTCAAGTGTCAGGAATGTAACCATTTTCTATTTTTACACTTGACCTCATTTCTATTTTCTTTTGCTAAAGGCAACAGGCCTGTGTTGTTCTGTTGCTGCTGAAAGCGAGTTTATTTAAATAAATGGAAATGTTTATGTGCAATAAGCTTTTGAACTTCAGCAGTAGCTGAACTAGTGAATATTTTGTCGTGAGCCACGTTTACCCTACTGAAAATTATATGGACTGTGACTTGATCTGCTTAAGACTAGCTGCAGAAACTGCATTTATGGTAAGAGTTTAGGAGAATGTTTTGATTTGTGTACTTAAACCTGCTTTGCATTTTCTTAAAGTGGCTTTATTTTGTGACTTATTCCGTAAGTGATTTATGAGGGTGACACTGAAGGTAAAGGAGTATCATATTTTACTGTGTGATTTGCTGTCTTCTGGCCACTACATACTAAATTACTACACATTTTCTTTTGTGGAAAGAAATAGATTGCTTTTAAAGATGTTGAAAATTTGGCTTGTCCTTTACATCAAGGTGTCTGCTTAATTGTGGTATGGTCAGAATAACATTCAATATTGCAAAAATGTTTGTATCACTTGTATGCCTTACTACTTTTCATACTGATGAATCAGGACTGGATCTTCCAAAAGTGTTTTTCCCCCCAACATCTATACAGGTCTTCTCATTAATGTTTGACTGTTACAGCTTGTATAAAACTGTTTGCAAGGAGTATTCTCTGTTAAATACTGTTATACAAAGCTGTTTATTGTGGCAATGAATTTTGCTGCCTGGTCATTCTGTAACTCATTAATTCCTGTAAAATATGTGCACGGACAGCAGTTTCTCTTCTGAAATAACAGGTGCCTGATACAAACTCAGACACTAACAGACATCTGTATGTATTGAGCATCACTTATTTATATATCTGTCTTACGAAGTCCTGATGGTTTAGTCTTGCTGTTGAACAAGCTGATATTATCTGGTACTTGCTGTTCCCGTTGGTCTATTAGGTCCTCCAGAGTAGCTTCTCTTTTTTTTTCCCCTTTCTCCCAGGCATTGTATTACAAAGCAGTACTCTTCCAGTTTATGCTTGACAGTCTTAAAATAGTTGTAACCTGGGAATAGACGGAGCTGTCAGAATACTTCTCAGGATCTGAGTCCTTCAAAAAGGAGTGTTCTATAAGGGGACTGTTCCTGGGTTGTTTCATGGACTGCTGTCAGAGGAAGGGTAGGGGATTTTCTTTATTATGTTGGGATGGTGGCTGACATCCTTTTGCTTATGATATGCTCTTGTGGAACTTTGACAGGTCACTGCAGCACCTTAGGCTCCTTGGAGACGAGGCCAATTTATGCAGCGTCATGCAAACGAGCACCACTGAACTTCCTGGGCTGGTGGGGGAAGAGAAGTGATATTAATTGCTTTGATTTCTACAGTTGGTAGGATATGATAGAGAATACAGTATTAGGCCAGAGTTAGCATTCGCTCATAGAGGTAAACATAAAACCTTTTGAGGTATAATCACCAATTTCCATATGGCTGACTGCCGATGATAAGCAACAGACTGACAACTGTGTCTTATTGACATGTTGCTTACCACCCCAGGTTGTCAAAAAGCACATCATGCTGCTCTGGTCCATCACTGGTACAGAAGTAATGTTGCCAGCAACTGTATGATACCATTATTCTTAGTTCCATCATACGCTGCCATAGACATCAGTCCTTGTAATTTTCCTCAGGTATTCAGACATTTCTTCTTAGCATTTAAGTGCTCTCTGAAATTGGGAAAATAATTTTGAATAACTTTTTAGTTTTATAGACTTATAGGACTGACATACACCATTTCAGTTCTTTTGGTTTTCTGTAACTATAGTACTACCTTACAGCATCTTTCTGTTTTGAAAACCGATTTCTCAGAGCACTTAGAGTATTTTGTTATTCATCTTATGCTTCACTATATGAGGAAGACCTGATTCTAGGGGCTGAAGCAATAACTGATTGAAATTTTACAGCAAATACTGGCTAAACTAAAACTTTCAGTGAAATTGGATACTACTAAATCGTGTTGAAAGTGTTTGCTTGCCAAACTGTGCTTGCTTTCAGACTTAAGCTTTTTGTAACATGAATGACGAGATTCAAAATGCAGTTAGGTGGATCCCAGAGATGGCATACATCTGAGGAGAGAGGTGGAAGGGAAAAACAGTTTGGTGCAAATGATGGATGGTTTTTCCTAGCAATTAATCACTCACTACAACAGGGCAGTGAGACAGCTTTCCTGTCTCTCAACAGGGTGTTTCTGCAGGAGATAATTAAGAAAGGTCAGCTGGTGGCCCAGGGGATATTCTAGCATGTGAACACTGAAGCTGGGTCTGTGGTGACCATAATGACAACTATTGGAAGATCATAAGCATAGCCCCAGATAAGACAGGACGGTTGAGGTCATAGAGCTCAATCTGAGGACATAGAGCTACTTCAGTACTCTTTTGTTAGAGATCTACAACTTCAGATTTCAGAAACTGACCTGCAGTGTTTCAGCCCAGTACTGCAACCTGCATTGTTGGCTAACTGGTGAAAACACTGACCTCGTGTCCATGTTTCTAAGTGGGAATGCAAGTGTGTGGTGCCACAGGTGGGGAAATGAGTTTGAAGAAGAAACTTAAAAATCCTGTGCTGGTTCATCTTTGCAAGCAGTGTTTTTTGCTGATTTTTAAGCAGTAGTGAGAATTGAGTCAGGATGTGGTAGTAAACTGCACATTAAAAGCCCCATTCAGGAAATAATGTGGGTTTTTTCATTTGTTATATGAAGTAATGAATTTTAAATTCTTTATTGGCATACTTGAAAACAGACCTGGCATACAGAACTGGTATATAAAAAATGCTTATTTTGGCATTCAGGCTTTGTCGTTGTGTGAAGAGGGTAGATAACATTTCAAATGGGGGAAAAAATCCCAGTATAGGAGAAAACTTACTGGAAAATGAATGTATTTCAGTCCTAAGAAAGAAGGGGAAAAAATCTAGGTGGACAACCAACAAAACTACATTTTTTGTTTAAAAAAAAAAAAATATTACAGGAACTGAAAATAAAAACAAAGAAAAAAGCTAAGAGGACAACTAGACATTCAGCAGGGTTGATTTGAAAATTATGCAACCTTGTGTAATTATGAAGGTAACTTTATAATGAGACCTGTGGTGTTGTCTGTCACTGCTTATAAATTCGTGGAGCCGTAAGCCTCAGTGCATCTTCCAAGAGAAGCTTGGTGCTGTCTGTGGCATGTGGTGTGTTCAGGTGGCTGGAGATGGAGGAAGACAATGAGAGCAAGGGCACACCTGGAGCCTTGTGTAAACATCTGTTGAAGGCCTGAGCAGGAGGATCAGTGTTTAAGCTTACAGCAGACTTGACAAACATTTTCTGCCCAAGTAGGTCAATGCAATTCAGGTTAAGTCAGTAGTTGTATCTGTTTACATTCATTTGGCTTAACTTTAATCCTGTGGTCTGTTCCTTGTTCCATTGCTACATGGCAAAGAACCTTGAAGTGTGCTTTGTGTGGAGCGTATTAAATTGGAGGACTGACTGTACTTGTTTCTGTTTAGCTTGAAAAGCTTGTTGAAACGATTGACTAAACAGTAGGTTAGGAGCGAATGCTTTTTCAGTGAGACAAATTTAATAGGCTTAAAATAAACAAATGATGGTATTTCCAATAGAATTCCCCTTAATTCACCAGGAAGTATGGCAGTATACCCTTAAAACAACTGTTTCCTTCCTTTCTAAATTATTTGGAATGAGAAAACAAATAGCTGTGGAAGAGAAGGCAGATCAAGTAGCAGTTATTCTTCCTAGAACATCTATTTTTTTTTTAATTTTATTGTAGTTCAGCAACAAGGCATATGTGTAAATGTTTCAAAAATGTGTGTGAAGAATTCAGTCTGAAATACCTGTGTCCCACAGTTTGTTCTTGTTCTTGAAGTCACCTATTACAGTCACCTCCAGTTCACAGTTCATGTTTTGTCTGTCTCCAGTCTTTGCACGGCAAAAGTAATGTTACAATTTCTCTTTCCTTTTCAGATAGTAATCAACCATTCTGTGTATTCGTGAAGTTCTGCTGAAGCCTTAGATTTAGCACTGCAGTTGGGAGCTGAATTTCTTCTTACTGTGGCACTTTCACAACACTTGGTAAGAAATGGAAAGCTGAACAAAAAATGGGGTTCTTTGGTTTTAGGAGTCACTGGGTGGGACAAGAACAGGTGAAATACGATCTCAAGTTCATTACAGCTGTAGGAGTGGCAGAAACTTACTCTAACAGAAGTAGGTCTAACAACTGAAACTGAGTGAGCTGAAATTATAAAACAGACTTTTTTTCAGACTCTTACATCATGTGTGGTTAATTCCTTCCTATTGACAGTCATAGAACATTCCTCGTTAAGTAAACTCAACAGCTGGCTCCTGTGTCTACTTTTATGAATACTTTTGTGGCTTACCGTCACCTTTTCTTCCCTCTGTATGCTGCTCCCCCCAAGAAGGGGGAAGGTTCACCAAGCAACTTTGCATACCCGCTGTGACTTGCGAGGAATGCGCCACAGTCTGAATTTGATATGTGTGGGATTGTCAGGGATGATATGCTAATGCAAAGAGGACTTTCTCAGAATGCATTGGTTCTGAGGAGCAGACTTTAATATACTTTTGATCACATCTGTTATGCTGCTCATACTGTTTTTCATCTTTTGAAACAAGACAAGAGTCAAAATGGTAGGCTAAAATAACTCATATTTTAAGGAAGTCACCTCTATGGGGTCAGGATATGCCAATATTAGTGTGGTATCCAGTCTGTTTTAAGTAAAGCATGTAGTCCTTACTGATGCGAGGAATTAACTTCAGAAGCAAAAAACAAAACAACAAAACTAGCTTCTGAAATGTGCAAAATTTGTGTCCATTTGAGAGCTGGCAAACAGAACTCGACTAAACATGCAGTTACTAACCTTTCAGACAAGAGTTTGTGGATTATAAGAAGTTTAAGAATTAAAATACACTCAACTTGTTAACACTTCTTAGGTTCTCATAGCCCAAGAACCTGTTTATTTAATGAGACAATACATTAAAAAAAAAAAAAAAAGCCTCAACCTAAGCTCTTTATGATAACCAATTTTTACTGTAATTCCTTAAGTTAGGTCAGATACAGGTCAGAGGTGGGGTGTTGCAGTTGTGTGGCGTTTTACCGAAATTGAAAGCTGTGATATTTTTATTTGTGGATATGAGAAGAAAATTCAAAAATGTTCCAATTTATAAAAATACATTCATAAGTAGTGTAGAATGAGAAACATTTTAATTGGTTTTTATCAGTGCATGAACTTTTTTATTAAGACTTCATTGTAATTCAAATTCCTAAACTACAGGTTCAGTTGGCTACTGTATTCCAGGGGCTTAGACAGTGGCTGCATTTTGTTAATGTTATGCACTTTTCTTCTGTAATTTCTGTAACTCTTTGTAATACAGTCATCAGAATGATCCTTAAGCTCTGTCTCTGCAGGTGTTGCAGTTTTGGATTGCTGAGCTTCACAGTATGCTTTCTGTAAGCTTTGTGGAGTGCAGCTATGTAGAACGTTTTTATCATTGCATGTTATGCTGTGCTTATTTTGGTCCTGGGTCAGCAGTCACAAGGAACCTTGGACTGACTTGCCTTTTTCCTTTAGCCTCTACTAAAATAGCTTGTGGGGTGGCTTCATTTGTAAAGTTACAGAAAGTTTATCTGACTTCACACATCTCTTGTCTCTGTTAGAAGCAAGTAATTTTACCTTCACAAAGGCAAAAGCTTACATAAAAGCATTAGAAGGAAGTATGTTATGCCTTGACAGAATATTTCTCTACAGCACAGGAAGTTATTTTTCATGAAAAGGTCTACTTTGTTTTCTTTAACTTAGAGTGTTTGTTTGTGGGTATCATCAGCAGAAATTCTGGTGATACTTTATTAACTAACTTCAGGTATCAAATAATCCCAAGACCATAAAATCAGAAAATACCTAAATAAGTTCTATTTTAGTTCAGTGACTATCTTGAAATTGGAAAATATTATTTACAAGGAAACAGTTTGCAGTGAAACTGAGGACACTGATAGAAACTCTGTAAAGCTTTAAGTTGAAAGAACGGGCTTTTTCCTTCAGAACAGTTTCAGATTGCCTGCTCACCAGTGGAGTATAAATAGTTAGTGAAGTTCTCCACCTGCTGGCTTGAGGTAGTGAATGCATTCTGCAGGTAGGGCTGAGAGTGGTATTTCTTTTTCAAACCTGTGAAGTAGCTGCATTAATCTTCAAAAACTTGATTCTTAACATTTACTTTCTATTTAAAATTCTTTTTAAACGTATCTGTCAAGACAATTACAGTGCTTTTAGAGTAAAGGGAAGGCAAAACTGTTTTTGTCACTAGACTTTCACTTGTTATACTGGTTTTGGCTGGGGCACAGTTAATTTTCTTCATAGTAGTAGCTCATTTGCTGTTTTGTGGGGGGTTGTGATGAAGATATTGTTGATACAACTGATGATTTGCCTTACGTTGAGCTGCTTACACAGGATCAAGGTCTTACCTGCTTCTCTCACTGCCTGGCCAGTGAGCAGGTTGGGAGTGCATTTGTGCATCCTACAAGTGGATGTTTGTATCTTGAATATGTAATCTTTCAGCTGAAACAGTTCCACGTGGTATTTTTCCTTCTCCTGTTAAACTTTGAGTTGTTTTTCCCTTTCCTCACCAAGTAACACTACTTGAAATAAAATTCCAATCCTCAGGTTAGTAAGTGTGGGTTTACTTCTTGATTTCATATGAGTTTTTAAGTCTTATTTCCTTCAGAAGCTACAGTGAATGGCTTCAAGCAATGCCTTCTTAGGTTTAACTCTCCTTTGCCAGAGCTTCACTATTCTGATCCTCTTAGCACTCCAGGAAGCACAGATCTTGTGCACTGGTGGCTGGGGAAAACACAGAATTAGAAGTTGGTCATAATTTATGGAGATTTCCATTAGTCTTCATGGAAAGGCTTATGAGTACAGTTTTGATACAGACCTGTTACATGGAAGAGGATTCATTAGTGTAAGAAGGTTTTCATTTAAAGTATTGAACTGTAAATTATGGAGTAATGATCCCCACAATCTAGGTTTGTGAACCTGTTTCGTTCTGGTGACTGCTGGTATCTTTGGTATCTTGATTGTTCCCATGAGTTACTTACTGCCTAATTTGTACGAAACAGGAATATGCTGGATTTTGTTGGAGTAATCTCAGACAAAAGATAATACTCATATTTCACTGAGCAGTTTTTTTAAATATACATATTTGAAGAAGCAGGTGGATTTGTGTTAAAAATGGTGGTACTTAATGCAATTAAGGAGGGTGAGTATTTCTTTGTGAGCATCAGTATCATGTACTTGAAGTCATTCATGCTGGCGGTAGAATGACTTTTGTAGAAACTAATGGGATACTGGATTTGTGTGTAGCATGTAGAAGTAAAGCACGGAAAGTGGCACTTGCTTATTTCTGTCTTATTTTGTCTAACATACTACTTGTTGTTGTACAGTTGGAATAATACTTTCAGAAGTGAACTAGTCTGCCTTATGTATTGTAAGCCAATATTTTTATTGAGGAAAATCTACCAAATATTAGGAAAAACAGCTTGTGTTCATACTTGAATTGTGTATTGTTAGATGTGTGGTTCAAACAAAACACAAAGCTGGGGAAAGGAAAGGAGGGAAGTAAGATAACATAACATATGGATCAAGATTCCTTGGGTTTTGTTCTTTTGGCTAAGGTGACTTAATTAAATGTTAACAACTAGCTCGCTGTAGTTACTCTATTAGTCTAGTGCTGGTGGATTAAAAGCTTTCCTTTCCAGTACTCTATTTTGCTAATTCATATAAAATTCAAAACATTAACATCTAGCTTTAATTTAGTGGTTAATTATGTAGTAATGCAGATAAAATACTGCTTTGAAGGAATTATTTTGAAGTGAGCATGTGGTGTGGAATTCATAAAACTTTCTAGTTGCTTAAAACCTAGTAAGATGAGAGTTTTTAGGTACTTAAGGAAATGGTACTCCTTTAGTGGATATGGGAGGCATAAGGAGGATCTCAGAACCGCTCCTGGTTCTCCAGGACCAGACCAGAACAATACGTGGTTATCAACATAAGTATTATGGTTCAACTCAGAAATGAGTATCTGAAATGCATCTCACAGTCATCACTAATCACCTGGCTTTGTCTCCCACTGCAGGGTGACATCACAGCATGTAAACTCAGCTCCTTTTAAACATAACTAAGCTGGCGTGTGCTTCAACTGCTGTTGGACATCTAGTCCTCTGAAGGGTCTAGAGCTAGTCCAAAGACAGCTATTGTCCCCACAAATCTAGGTAGTAATAGGTGACAGGCTCTTAGTGTTTTCACTGTCTGTATAAACTCTTGTGTTGCTTGCTAATGTAGACAGGCCGTGTTGACATACTAAAGGTAAGCTGAAGAGCAGTGGATTGAGGTGGCATGAATCTGAAAGGCAGATTTTTTTTTTTTATGAAATAAACTCTCCAGTCTATAATGGTTGTTTGGTGAAGTGGTCCAATACTAATGATGTTTTATCACCCTTTATTCATTGTTGATTTGTTTCTCTTGGAAACTCAAGTTATGTAAACATCTTTTTTTTTTTTTTTTTTTTTTTTTTTTTCCAGGATTCATTTGTGATGTGCTTTTGAAAGAAGAACCAAGAATCCATTACGTACTTAAAGCTTTTTGGAAAACTCCTCCTGATGTATTTCGCAAACTAATTGAATCACCATAGGAGTTCAGCATGGGAGGAGCTGTGAGTGCTGGAGAAGACAATGATGATTTAATTGATAACTTGAAAGAAGCTCAGTATATTCGCACTGAGAGTGTGGAGCAAGCCTTCAGAGCAATTGATCGTGGTGATTATTATCTGGAAGGATACAGGGACAATGCTTACAAAGACTTGGCCTGGAAGCATGGAAATATACACTTGTCAGCTCCTTGCATTTATTCCGAAGTCATGGAAGCTCTGAAGCTTCAACCTGGATTGTCTTTTCTAAATCTGGGTAGTGGAACCGGATATTTGAGTACAATGGTGGGATTAATATTAGGTAACTTTGAATTTTTTTAATACATTGTTTCTGCATATTTTTTGAAGATTATACAGGCCCTGTAAAATGTACATTTTCAAAATATAGTTCTATACTTGAAACTGAGTGTTTGTGGTTTTACAATATGATAGGTTATCTACAAGCTGTATTCTGATACAGATGTTCACCGACACTTCACGGAGTGTCTTGCAAGGTGCAATTATTCATGTTTGTCTTTTTCTATAGCCTAAAACTTTAATTTGAGAGAAAGGAAACAGTATTTTTTTTCACATAAAATGGAAAAGCATAGAGGAACAATTTGAGTGCTAAAATTTTAGTTTGCATTTTTACCATATTTACGCCCTTACTCTAGGTTGTTTTGATTTTTTTTCTATTTATCTAAAAAAGTAAATTATGAAGGCTATATCTCTTGGAGAAACTTAATTGAAAAATAAGTCTCCATGAGCATGCAAACAGCTTTCTCATGATATGTTTGTTGAATCATTTTGTTGTATTGAATCAGTTCTGAGATGTAGACTGCAGATCTGCAGACTCAGCAGTGTTTAGGTTTTAAAAGCTATTTTATTTAGCTTATTTTATTTTATTCTCTGTTCTGTCCTCAAATACACTTCCTATATGGAGAACAGGTAAAACGAGAAATTGTTTTAGAATTTTAAATTTAACCAAGCTATCTTAGAGAAAAATGCTTAAATTCCCAACACCTATATGGTAATGAGAATGTAGAATGTGTGCTAGCAAATCAGTTGTTTTTTACAACTTTTCTTATATAATGACTTCAGAATATACCTTTCACAGGTGTAATTTTAATGACTGAATTAAATGGAGTTTTTTTGTATTTCTTTGGTTGCAGAAAACTTGGTAACAAGTGGTACAGTTTCGGAGTATGTTGATACATGCACAATGCTGAAGTGTGAATAGTTGGTTTGTTCATCTGTAGTTTTTGTCATTCATTCTCTGATTAAAAAGTAGAAATTACAAGTAATACATATAACGAACTTCAGTTGGCATCTCTGATGGTCTTTTGTTGTATTTCAGTTCATTGGCAAACTTCTGTTCTATTGTGCAAACAAATAATGTTCATTCACAGGTAAAAGTTAAAACCAAAGATACCTACTCCATTAGAGTGGCTTTGTCACTTTTGAGAGTTTCTATTTATGAAAAAAGTATTTTAATTAGGAATATTTTAACTTAATTTATTTTTTCTAAAATGGATGCTAAGAGTAGTGTGCAATAGTATTCATCCATTTCTCTGTAGTATAACGCTTTGCTTTTTCATTATTGCTTCTGGACTTTGTTTAAACGTAAGGTACTGGATCACATATATTGCACCTGTATCTGTGTACTTAACCTGTTATGAATGGTTGTTGGTTGCTTGTTGAATGCTCCTGGGTTTGACCTTATCAAGCAGAATCCTTCTCCTTCAGAGTATTATATACGGAGTTGAAGAAATAAAAATGGAAAACACTTGTCTTCTACAGAGGGTGAGATTGGCTGACAGCCCCAAGGAAAATAGTTATGATACAGATGTTTCCACATTGCCAATTCAGGTGCTGATACTTTTCTAGCAGTGCCAAGGAGCCTGTAGCAGTGACTGCTGCAGTGACAAAAGCAGGATTTCCATGGCTGTGTAGTTCTTCATTTTCTTATTTTCTGCTTCCTTGGATAAAATCACTAATTATAATAATTATTTTGCTTTTGTTTTAAGCAAAGGAACGCCAGCTTTTAAAAAGGAGTAGAAATATAGAAGTAAAGGAGTATGCTTCTGATCAGTATAAAGCACGGATATTTTTAAAAGCCCATGTTTTTAAACCAATTTCAGTGTGTAGCGTAATTAGTAACGGAACCATGTGTTCTTTGACAGTAGTTGGACATCTTTCAATTTGACAATATAGTGAGTGTATTTTTGCCATGCTGACAGTGTCAAAATTAAATAGATGAAATTAGTGAGTTGGAACTGGTGAACATTTGCAAATATAGTGACATATATTTAAAAAATTTATATATAAAAAAGGCTCTCCGTAGAGATTGTGTTACCATCATTAAAATATTAATGTAGTTCAAACTAGGTGATGGAATTGTTTCCAGTTACCTTGGAAGAGACCAGCTAACTTTGGAGAGCAACAGAGGAGTTGGTTTCACTTTTTAGATTAGCTGACTCTTTTTGAAATTGACTTCACTGATGAAAGAATGAAACCTATATCTTTTATTTCTGTTTAGATTAGTTTTATTGTGGTGTATCCTAACGTGGTAGTGTATTACATTCACAGATTTAATTTAAAACGTGGAAAAACCAGCACATACAATTCTTTAGTCCTTTGGTTTGTTAAAACTGAGTTTTGAAAGGAACATGTGTGAGTTTTGGGACAAGTGGGACTGTTTCTAGTGAAGAGGCTAATTTTAATAAAAAGAAAACTTGCATTAGATGCTGCAGTGTGTCATAGAAGTGTAACTGCTGGTTAGGAATGTCATAGGCTATTACTGTGCAAGGGAACATTAGTACAGCACATATTTTAAGGTGTTCATTTAATGCTTCTCTGTGTGATAGATAATAAACTAAAATTGGCGTGAATGTCAACTTTGAATGTGTTTCCACAAGTTCAAAGTACATCCCTTGGATGATGTATCTACCTCTTGGCTGATGCTGAAGAGGTCTTGTGAGCAGCATGTATAGTTATCTATTGTTTGGTACTGTAATAGAAAATATTCTAAACTGCATTAAAATTTGCAATTATTAATGATCCCAGAAGCATATATTAGTGTTTTTTTTTTTTTACTGTAGAAAATGTTTTCTCAGTAACCCTAGGTCTGTTTATTTTTCATTGGTGTCCAAGACAAGACAAATTTTACTCTATTTTATTGGAATAACATCTTTAAGTCAAATATTTAGGTGAGATTTAGAATGCAGTAGAGGATTTAAATGTAAGTTTTTGTCTAATGCTATTGATGTTTGCTTTCTTTTCTTCCCCTTCTCTTATATGTTTCCATTACTGAAGTCTCTGGTCTATTGCATACATGTTAAATATAGAATCCCCACAGCAAATGTGACTATTTGATTCAGATTCTTTCCTGTTGTAGATAAGTCATAAAGCTCTTTCATGACTTCTTGTTCCTAAAAAAAAAAAAAAAAAAATAAAAAAATAAATAAAAAAAAAAAGCTTTACCTTCTGGCCCACAAATTAACTTGGAAATATACTTGGATTTGATTGCAGGAAAGCAGTGGTGCAACTGTTACAGTATTGTGAGGAATTAACATAATGCAAGTCAATTGTAGTATTCTAGGTGGAAGTTAATTACTGAATGAGTAAATCAGGAGTGAGCTTCTGATTTAGAAACTTAATAAATAGATGAACCCATGTAGATAAATGTAATACAAAATCTCTGAATTCTTAGGAACTGAGAAGTCTACGATAAGAAAACCTTTCAAAATTTGAATAACAAAATACAGACTAAATCATACTTTGAATTTGTTGTATTCCAACTAAACATATTGAAAAGGAAGTTGCTTGGACTGTCCTACATATAGTCGAGGCTTTCTGCATCTGTCAAGATTTTATGCATCCTTATGGTGAAAGTTGTTTGTACAAAACTGTTTTGCCATGGTTCTGTCCTTGTTTTTTTTGATCCTTTGGCATTTTACCTTGTTTCCTCGTATCTTTCTATCTGTACTACAGATCATTATCTCTGTGTAGAGTGTTGGATGACTCCAGTGTTTTATGTGATGTTAGTACTTTACAGGCAAAAGGTACAATATTGTTCCACGTGTTTGTGTTGTGCTTTAAAGAAAAACGACAAAACTGCTGTTTCTATTTACAGGACCTTTTGGGATAAATCATGGAATAGAGCTTCATTCAGATGTGGTAGAATATGCGAAGGAAAAATTGGAGAGCTTCATAAAATACAGTGATAGCTTTGATAAGTAAGTATCTCATTTGTCTAGTTCACTTTTCAGCAGTTTTTGTTTTGCAATGATGCAGTCAGTTTAAAACGAGTTTAGTAAGGGGAGGAGGAGAATGGCATCACACATGGTAAATGGTATTTGTTGCTGCAACAAAGAACTTCCAATTTGTCACTCTAATTCATGAGGTAAGTTAAAACTTAGAAAGTGTGGGAGTATTTCAGTTGTGTCATACTTAACAGAATTGATCTCACTGCATTTTTGGGTATGTGTATATACATGCAGGTAAGTGTGTGTGTGTATATATATAAAGAATGATGTGTGCTATGTAGGTGTCTTTGCATGTATAGGACAATTTATATGTAATTTTTTATAATAAAACTGGGCATCTTTCTGTACAGAATTAACTTTTTTGTAATCTACTACTGTTGATCTAGAAATGAAAAACAGGTGAATTTATCTGATTGTATTCATCTTTACTTGAAGAGATGGACTTTGGAGTCTTCATCTGTGCTGATACACAACTCTTTTTTACTGATATACTTCAGGGTTACAGGGCTGTGAAACATACTGGTTCCACTTACTCAACAATTTATTACTAGTTCTAAGCATTCCTGTAAGAGTCTGCATCTTTGGCCTCTCTGCCTCTGTGAAAGGAAAAACAGGCCTCTAGTCCTCTTTACAGAGAATAAGACTTTCTTACAGACAGTATGTTCTCGAGCACTAATTATAAAGTAGCTGCTGAAAATCCAGATTTTTTTTTTGAATTGTCAGTAAAGCATAAGAGTTGCATGTCCTTACTCATTTTCTTTTGCTCACAGGGGAGCAGAGAAAAGTCTTATCTTCTTGCCTTTGTAATGTACTTCAGGAACTGATGTGCTCTTGGTTTTCTTATCTGAAGTTCAGCCCACTTTTTTCCTTAAACCAGACTTCAGGAGCTGTGGTCATAACCATAGGCCTTCTTCCTTCTGCTCCTGCATAAAAGGAGGAGTGTGGAGTATGAAGTTTAGTTCAAAGAGTTGTCCTAGTGTTACCTGTATTCAATTCTGTACTTCAAACACTTGTTAGAGAACTTTACTTTTTTCTACAGAAGAACACAGGGAATATATTACTATACTTACGTAACATGAAATACGAGTATGTGTCGTCATCACTGTCCTGATTTTAATACGGGCTTTTAACCTTAGTTGATGTTAATACATATACAAGTGAGAACTGTGGTTACTCATGATCATTACTAGTACCGCATTAATGGCTCTGTAAGTAAGATGTAACTGCCAGCTAATGAATTCCTGTGCATACCTCTATTCCTGTATGTGTACTCCGATATACAAAAAAAGATGGTTTTGACTGAAATGCCTTTCCAGTTTGGTAATACCTTTATGTCCATAAATGAGGAGATTTTGAGTGGAGGGGTACCAAGGGAATATGTGATTATTATTACTATTTTTTTAAACAACATGGATCTGATTAGGTTATGTGTATGAATAAATAGCAGAACAGTGGGGTTTGCACTTTGAAGCTTATAAAAAAAAAATAGGAAAAAATTTCAAAGTTGTTACATTTGGAGTAACTGAATGTTACAGTGTGTGTATTGTTTGAAGGAAAAAGAAGCATTTTTTTTTTATTAAAAAGATGTAAATGTTCTCAAAGCAGAATAAATGCATTTTTGGCTAATTCAGTGATGGATTGGCTATGGGAACATTGTTCTGAATGTTGTGTTATTTATACCGATAGTTAAACTGGTCTTCAGTTACAGTGTGATTCCAGCAAGGGAATGGAAGCAGGATGGTGAATATCCTCTAAACTTTGAGTAATTTATACATATATCACTTGGCATATACTTTCCAATAATTTACCTTTTCTTCACAACAGAAAAATTCTCAGCAATGGCTATAGAAGCACCGTCCTCACCACCTTAAAAATATCTGTGAAAGTGCTTTTTGATATAAGTCTACTTAGTAATAACTGAACTGTAGATGACATAATACCGATCTGTTTGGATATTGTGTTTTGTGGGAGGCTTTGTAACTTCATGCCTGCATAGCTGATCCTGGTTAACTGTCTTTTAATATAGTTGATGAAGATGGGGTTGTGTTTTTTCTGTGATTGACTGGGTCCTTTCTATATATTATTAAAAACATTTAATTTTGTGCATTGTGTCTAAATCTACTTCTCAAAATAATGTGCTCTGGGTCAGTAAATCAGTAACTTTTCCATAACTTTTTCCTGAATCTTGGTTTGCGAAAGAAAGATGCGAAAAAATCCATGAACTGACTTCTGAACTAATGATTTTGTCGACCTAGTGTTTGGGTGAAAGACTACCAAACAGAAAGGATTCCTAAGGTGTTCAGTGCCTGTCTACTGTTGCACACAGGTGTATACCTAGCAGGTGTCCTTACTGTTCGAAAATGGATTTTATCTGGCAGACTGGTATGAATGAAGCTAGTTGTCTCAGTGGATGTGTGTGTGTTTTGGGGAAAAGTACCTTACACTTGTCAGCAGCCTTTAAAGAGGTATATAGAGGATAAAGCACAGAAGACCACACCATGGTTTCCTGACCATAGTTTTAAAGATGGGGGTTGCTATAAAACTGTGGTGTCCTTTCCCTGTGTTCTTTCTTTGTGGATAACATTCTTCAGTCTGGTGTGAATTTTTGAAGCAGTCTCCTTCTGAAGCAGAAATAAAATGGGTTTTACCTTATATGTATATCCTTGAAAACCTTCAACTAGGATCCTAAATAAATACTTTATTTATGGTGTTCTTCCGCTTGAAGTGATGCGCCTTTAATTTTGCATCTGACATTGGGCACAGAAATGGGTCATTATGATGTGTACTCCTCCCCTCTCCAATAAAAGGGAGTATTGCTTTGATGCTGCTTTTTATGAAGGCATAATCCAGTGCTGTGTAGTGTAATACAATGCTTTTTAATGATTACTACTAAAAATGTTGAAATGTAATATTTTTCTATGATTGGGCAGGTGCTTGACTGAAATCTGATAGCAAAGTAAAAATGTACAAAAGGGTTTGAGACACTCTCTTCAAAGGACAGGTTGTCCTTCTATCTGTTGTCTCTTGAACTATTCATTAGAAGGGAAGCTTTTCAGATACCTGGTTCAGAATGACAGATAATTCCAATAATCACTTGTATCTGTATCCATATCCTACCAATCTATCAGAATATTTTCCTTTTAAATGGAGGTGGAGTTGTTCATTCTGAGAGGTAAAATCATGCCTTGGTTTTATTTGGTAACACCTTCACCAGGAGAAGCAAAGGAGATGTGCTGTCTTCAGCATCTTAAGTGTTGTCGTGGTTGAAGTGTAAAAGATTTTAGGTGTAAAAAAAGTTCTGAGTCTGATATACGTGTAAGGCTCTCTTTCATGCTTAAAACCTTAAAGGAATGCATGCTAATTAAGGGGAAAAAACATTCCTTAAGAAGGCTCTATCTAAAACACATTTGTGAAAGTATCAGGCCCCGCTTCACCTGTTTATTGAAGGGGAATGTGTTGTCTTTTCTGCTCCCAGTCAACTTCTAGACCTAGAATATCCAGCTTGGAGAGAGAGCCACAGGGCAAGGCTAGGTTGCCCATCTTCTAGCACCCTATCAAAAACCAAACCTGGGTAAGCTGGTGAAGTCCCTGCTGTGAAAGAAAATCACGAACCCTTCTCGGGATCAAAAGAAACCACTTCAATGGTAAGTGACAAGAACCCTAGTACTACTTCTGGGATAACTGTTATGGGTGAAACTTCTTTCTGAAGTCCTGTAATAAATTGTGTTGGGCATTGAAAAATAGCTTATTCTTCCAACCAAGTATTCGTCTTCCTTGAAATTCAAGGCTAGTGATACAATGTTTGAAACCACACTTTCATAAATGCTAAGTTAAAACAAAGTTCCTTATATAAACATGACGAAAAAGCACTTTCCTTCCTGTGCAGCTGGATAATGATAGCAGTAAAAATCTAAGCAGGAAAAGCATCCCATCTCAAAATCACCTGTGGCTTTTTTCATTTTAAATTTTACTGGTAACTTACTCTTAATTTCAAGTAGTAAACACGATGTGTTTTTAAAGTGGTGAATCAATTCTCCTTGAGGTTGAGTAATCCCAAGAACATAGGACTGTAAGAAATCTAGTGGGATTCTTTGAGGCCAGAAGTTGCATTAAACAAACAAACAAACAAAAAAGGGCTTTTGGAATATCCCTTTTTTAGTTGGAGACATTAAAAAGGAAGCAATACACCTCTACCCTATAAGCCAGAATGCTCCAAAAATGGCAATGGGTCTAGTACTATCTAGGAAGAAAAATGTATTTTTAAAGTATTTGATAATTGGAGAAATCCATATTCTTGCTTTCTCAAAGCTACATATAAAATATCTTCTAGAAATAAAAAATAAGTCCCATGGTGGGCAATGTCATTCTTTGGAAGTCTTAAGTTACTGCAAGTTTTGATAGTATTTATAATACTTGTTACATTAAAGTAGCCGATGAAAATGTTCAGTGCATTGCTAACAAATCACTGGCTTCAGAAAAGCCTGCAGTATGCAGTAGTACAGTGTCCAGAAAGAGACTGTTCTTCAGACATCTGTCATTGTATTTAATAGGGCCTTGACAAACTGAAGTGAAAAACTTACTTGACTTCTGTACTTCTTAGGAGTCCAGCTTTCTTAAAATTCACTGCGGAATTAAAGAAGTAAACGGAAGGAATATCTTTTCACTTTTTACCATCATGATTTGTCTATCATGGCTTGCAGTTGTGAAGTTTAAGTTCTGTAAACTAGTGTTGAAGGGGAGAGTGAAGTTAGCCCTTAGTTTTGTTTTCAGAAATGAATGGGTTTTGAGGAAACTGAGTATCAGAAATCATAAGCAAGGTAGCTGAAGTCACATGATTGAAGAACCATGACAATCTTGTTGAAAAACTGAGAAACAGAAATGAAGCTGAATTATATCTCTTGCTTACTGTCCTACAGTAATGCCTGGAAGCTGAAAAAAAAGTACAGGGAAAAGACTACTGGATAGAAATTATGCCAGTATCACTTCTGGCTATTTCCGTAATGCTAACTACCATTATTGTAACTGGATGTAAACAATTTCAGTTGCTATTGTAGATCTTAACTTGTATTTCTTTGCAAAGACCCTTTTGTTTATTCTAATGTTCACAGTGTACATGTAGAAAATAGTAACATGTAATTTTGCAGTAGAAATAGTAGCAAGTCATGAAAATGCATTTATATATGAACCAGTTTTGTTTAAAGAGCTTGAATGAATACGTACACAAAGCAGAATGAACAATAGAGGAAAATGCCGAAAAAGGATGGAAAGAACTTGCTGTCTTGCTACTCTATTGTTTCAGTTAATCAGAAAAGAACTAACACTTTTTAAAAATTGTTCTCTGATATTACCCGTTGCTTTTCTTAAGTTTCTTAATCTTAAGTGTAGTTTTCTTAATTAGTGATTAATCTTAAATTGAAATCACTGTCAGGATAGAACATGGGAAATATTTATTGAGAAATGGGAAAACTGCTTCCTGTATAAAATAAACACCTTTAAATCTGTTTGATACTACTTCTATATTAGTTTTGCAGTACAGTAAGTTGAAAAATGTTAATAAGGCATGAAAATTGGAAAATTTCATTAGTTGCACATTGCTGTATTATGCCAAGCCCAACTGAGACTATTGACCTTCACCTGTGGTTTTCAAAGAAAGTTTTACGTCAGTTTAAAAACTGAAATTGATTAAATGATCTGAGGGCTTCTTGAAGGTTTCCTTCAGATTTTAGGAGTACTTGGAGTAAGATTTAGATTAAGATTTTATGAAATTCTTTTATATAGAAGCAGCTCTTAGTATCATCTTTATAGTACAAATGGATGAAGGAGGCAGAAGTTTGTAGATTAAATTATTTGTAGTTTAAGTCCTTCCAGATAACTTCTAGAAATAATTATTTTCCAGCTTCTGTAGCTGTGTTTTTAAAAAAAAGATAAGCCTGTTTTTCATTTTAGTGAAAATCATTCAGAAGATGCTTACTAATCTTAATCTAATTTGTCATCCTCATCCCCCATTCTGAGGGATCCTTCTGCTAAAAATGTGGTCAACAGTATAGTATAGTATAGGACAAAAGTATGTTACTTCCTTGTCACAGTAGCAGAAATAGTCTATAGCATACATTTTCAGAGTCTCCACACTTTGCAGATTCATTTTAATGTCTGCTTACTAACATATTAAGGGAATTTAATGTAAATCTCATCCTGTGAGTTCTTAAACTGGATTCACTGCTGTTTGCATATTTGCATTAAAACATTTTAAAACTTTACTTTACCCCCAGGAATGGCTGTATCCAAAACTTTGGATGCTCTGGAGTTCTTATTCCACTGTAGCATCATCACAGCTGAAACAGCAAGTATTAAGTTGCCAGCCTCTGTGCTGTAAATTCCACTAATCTTATGTGTACCTGCCTTACTGCTCTTCCTTTGTGTAAAAAAAAAAAAAAAAAAAAAATCATTTGTTTTATTTTTTGCCTTTTTGGAGCTGCTGAGTGTTACTGTTTAAGTCTTTTTTTTTTTTTTGTGAAACTATAGTCCTCTAGACTATGAGGTGAATCAGTTGGAACATTTGATACTGAAATCTCAGACCCTTTTGGAGGGGTTTGAGTTGTCTGATCAAAGAAAGTGGATGTGGATGGTGAACAAATACACAGAAATTTTAAATTCATGCTGATAAGTTTTTTTTTCTGTAAGGACTGTGAGCAGCAAACTGATATGAGTGTGGTTAGTAAAATGAGCAGAAGTATACTATTAGGTGGTGTCCTGCTAATGAATTATAGGAGAGGTGTAAAATATAGCTGGAGTGATAGTGGTTTTAAAAACTGATTTTTTTTTTTATTAGGTAAAGACAGCAGTTTAAGTAGTTTCTCAGTACTCTTTTTTTTTTTTTTTTAAGCATCTTATGATATATTTTATCCTTCAAACACAAATCTGTTGATGCTAAAGGTTGTTTTTCCTTCAAATTACATAATTTTATGCATAGGTCCATTGAACTTGTACTTGATTCTGTAGAAATGAACATCTCCTACCTAAAAAAAATTCTTGCCTCTGGTTTGATCCTCAAGAGACATGAGAATTAATAATGTCCTGCACTCATATAGGCAGAAGAGCTTGGCCAAAAAAAACATGCTATACATCTTCATAGTTAGAAGTACTTAAATGGTGGGTTGTGTGAATAGGTGTTAGCTGAGGACCAGCAAATGAATTCATGTGTGTGGGGAACTATTAGAGGGTAGGCTATTGT
The DNA here is from genome assembly GCF_009819795.1 of Aythya fuligula. Lineage (NCBI taxonomy): Eukaryota > Metazoa > Chordata > Aves > Anseriformes > Anatidae > Aythya > Aythya fuligula. Next base: position 111,814,463 of record NC_045560.1, read on the forward strand.
ATTGTCATATTTTACTAATATTTTATCACACAAATACTAGATTGGTGGATATGGATACAAAAGCAATAAATCTTAATCTTAGTTCTTTACTCGAAATGTTTTTAAATGGATGTTCATTTTATTAGAATGGTAGTGTTTTTCTTTTGTTGGTACCTATGGAGAATTTCACTTGAATGCATGCAGTGACAATCTACTCCTTAATTATTCTCTTAAGCTATTGTAGTGAATACAAAAATGCCCTTTAAATTCCACAGGTAATTTTTGATGCTTACCTGAAAGCAAAGTGCTGTGGCTGTTTATTTATAATCCTTTTATACTGGGAGGATGGGGGACAGAATACAGAAATACAAAGGAAAGGACAAGATTAGGTCAGCACACTTCAGCTTGAAAGTACTTGAATGTCTTGGGCCATTGCTAAACAAGATCTGTGTGAAATTAAATCTATCCTTGTGGCAAGTGTTCATTCAGACATAGAAACCTGGTTGCTATGCTATCAATAGTGGGAACTCTTAATTTCTCTTTGGTTGGCTGCTTGCTTTTAATCAAAATACCAGATTGAACTGAAGAACCTAGTGTGATCCAAACTTCTCTGGCTTGTTCCAGTACACTTCTTGGCATCTAATCTATGCAATAACATTTTTTTCATGTTACCTATGTAGTTGTCTCTAAGGCTACCCTGGCAATTTGATAGAGATCAACAAAAGGTGAATAACACTTGACATTTCTTAACTCTTTTTCATAATTCCATTTCAAGTGTGTAACTAGATGAAATACTATCTCATCTTAATAGGTAGCTTATGTGACTGTCACTATTACATGTTAAAGCAATAAACCATTCCTTTCCAGCAAAGTTTATAATCTACTAGAAATAGCTCAGTGTAACAGATTGAATAACTGATCTGTTTTGACATCCCAAAGGCAATGGGAATGAAATTTGCTTGTTGAACGTAGTGTCAAATAAGACTGAAATAAATTTGTGTTTGCGGTTAACTTCCATTGTAAAACAATGTGGTTGATACTATTTTCATACAGTAAGACTAACAAGCTTGTGTTAGGGTTGGGCAGGTACTCCTGTTTATTTGCAGGATCTTTCTGTTTTAGAGCACTCCCTTAACAGATTGAGGGGAGGCTTCAGTGAGGTTGAACTTCAACCTTGCTCATTTTGCAAATGGTTTGGGCAAGTTAATGACAAATTCTCATAAATAATATTTTAGGCTCTACTAGAAGATATTCACAAAGGTGCTGGATTACATGAATACCACAAGTTGGTATATTTGTTTATGAATTCTTTCTGATTCTAAGGTGCATGCGTCTTTTCATGATAATGGAATCAGTTGAAAATTAAGGGAGGGGAGAAGGAGTCTAATTTTTTCAGTTAGGTTTATTTTGTATTGTAGTGAGGAAAAGTAAGGTTGACTGTTGTACAGCTAGATTTAAGTCTGTAATTCTCCCAAGTATCAGCCATATATGCCTCTATATTCTTGGTGTGTTGTCACTGTTCATACCATAACATGCAAAGCTGTTAATTCTACAGGCAGTATAAATGGATGGCGTTGGCTTCTGAGCTCAAGTGTTGCCACGATGAGCTACCACTCCAGTTTTTTGTCCCACTTCTACCAGCTGTTAGCTTCTTGATACCCAGAAAAAAGATGACAGTTCTAGAACCCTGTATGATCTGAATGGGCAACCAGCATACCACTGTAGTCTAGATGGGTGTTACCATTGCACTGCCAAGTGAGCTGAGTAGACCCCCTTGTTTTTCATCTGACATGGATTAAGGAGATGTCTTTGGAAACTGCATATATCATAGTGCTCTCAGAAGTCTTTCAGGATGCTCCTGCTTCTGACAAACTGGGTTGAACTAGCTGAAGCTACTGGGGTGAAGGAGGTATTTTTGAAGTAAATGAACTAACCAGTACCTGTCTGTCTGGGTAATAAGCCATGTCTCCACAAATTTGTACTGATAACATGGTCAACCCACAATGTAATGCCTCTATAGGCAGAGTTGGTCTCCACTGCTTAGCCTGTCTGATTCTTACAGGTGTAATAGGAAGCCACATCTGTGTCACTGGCACTTAGCGTCTTTCTGGCTTCAAGCTGTGAAGCTATATGAAAAACTTTTTTTAGCGTTTACTGTATTTATAAGCCCTTTTTCATCCAGGCTTTGTAAATAGAAATGTCTGTAAATAGTGTCTGGGAAATGTTTTGTGGGTCTTTGTTTTGTGGTTTTGCATCCTTGGAGGATTTGGTGTTTGTTTTCAGAGGGTGTGACCGGTGGCTTCTAGTAGAGGAGGCAGTTCAGAAATACTGGGTAATCCTCTCAGCTTTTGGAGGAGCATTTTACTAAAAAGTTGTGAAAGTTGCCAGGTTAGGCAGGCAGGCAGGCTCTCTTCTGTTGTCTAAGGACACAGAACCAGTGAATGTCATAAGATCTAAAATTGCATTTTAGAGAAGTGCTTTATTACCACCTGTTCTTATTGTACTTTCTTAAAACTTCGAAGGGTACCTTGCTCAAACCTAAGTTAAATCAGTGTGTTGATGCTTGCCTTCATGTGTAGGCAACCTGAAATTAAAATTATGTAGAACTGTCAGATCTTCACTGAATGTTGAAAAACGCACAATTTTTCACATACTTGTGAAATGAGATGAGTTCTTCAGTGAAGTAATGAGTGCTTTGGGTTTAATTTTCTTCCTAACATTTAACCTTGCCTTACATGTTTCCAGATACTTCTTTCTTCCTCTGAAATTATTTCATCCACAGTTCAGGCTAGCTGTGCCTCGTTGTGTGCAGTTCTTCCTCACTCCCCCTTCCTTTTTTTCTTCTCAGTGTTTGTAGTTTTCATTTCTTCCACTGGACATGGGTGAGGAAATAACATGGACTGTTGGCCACATACATCACATAAGGGAGTTTCAGTTACTTGGTTGGTAAAGGATTCTGGGGTTTGTCCTTGACTAGTCAAAGAAGGAAGACCTGAATTATTTCCAAGGTCAAGCACCTCATCTTGGAAATAAAATAGACTAAGCAAAAAATTTAGTTTAATAGAATTTTAATTTGTGAATGGCAATACTGTAGATCAGAGTCAGCCAAGCCTTATGGGCCGTATCCCTAAGCAGTGACAACTTGGTTACAGTGAAGCCTGGCAGGAAATACTGATTTGAATGTTGTTAGTTGTACTGGGACTTCCTACTGCAAGCCAAGTCAAAATTTCCTTTTGAATGTCGGCTATAAAGTTAATAAAATGGCTGTATGCATTCAATGAAGTATTTAGAACTCTTCAAGTTTATTTTTTCCTGGGTGAAATTTGAGGGGTCTTGGATTTTGATACTGTCAGATGACCTATGAACTACTTCATGCCACAACAAAGTGTTAGACTTCACTTAGTGGTTTTTCCAAGAAAACCGTAATTCTTTTCTATGAACAACTGTAACTTCTCATCTTAAAGTGTCTGTGTGGTGGGGCAAACAGTTATTGGCTGAATGTTGTTGGTGTGTGTGTGTGTGTAGAGAGGTGTTGTGTTTCTTTAAACAAAGATGTAAATTACATTATCATGGCATTAACAATGTAAGCAATAATGTGTTGTGGAGACCTGGAAAATGTCAGGAAAATATCATTGTAATAGAAAACATACACAGCTTTGGAAATAAAGTTCTATCCCATGCATCTTTTCTTTGCTATTTTATGCAGTGTCCAAGAGAACTTAGTCCTTGCGACTACTTTTGGCAACTTCTTTTATATGCTCAAGTCCACTTAAAGGCAGTTATGTAACTTTCATTTGCTGATGAAAATTAGAACAGATGCTTCTCAGAACTAATATTATATTCCCTTTCTTTGTGTGTAGTCCAATTTTTTCCATTAAATTCTATTTTGGAGAAAACCAGATTGGGCTCAAGGTGGAAATTTGTGTGACACAAAAATGAGTCTACAGAGCATACTCCTTTAAAAGCTGGGATGGGAGAATGTATTAGGAATTGAACTGGTTCCACATTTATTCAATGGGCTGGGTATTGCACAAGTGTTGACAAGTCTTCTATTTTAAAGAGACTTTCCTGTATGGCTTGAAAGGTTTCTTTAAACAAATTTATTTGCTTATAGTTAGGAAGTCTGGTGTTTCTTTCAGGCTTTCTTGTTCTTATGTAATACAGTGACTGTAACTCAAGAATTTTTATTTGGTCCTTGATGGGACAGAAGCAATAAATGACTTGTTATTTAGCATTTCCATAAAATACATTTTTTTTTTTTTTATAAGAAATATGCATGCTTATTTATTTGTTCCCATTACATAAGGGAAGATCTGAAAAATACTTTTCTGTCGTCTGGACTGGCTTTTCTCAAAAATCCTAATTTTGAAATGTCCCCTCTTTTTTTTTGTTTCCCCTTAGATTTGAGTTCTGTGAACCTGCCTTTGTGGTTGGTAATTGTTTGGAAATAGCTTCAGACAGTCATCAGTATGACCGGATTTACTGTGGAGCTGGAGTCCAGAAAGACCATGAAAACTACATGAAAATTTTGTTGAAAGTTGGAGGCATTTTAGTAATGCCTATAGAAGATCAGGTGACTTAGTGACAATTTCCCCTTGCTATCTTTATATATTATACTAATTTTAAGAAATGTTTTAAAATGTATATTTTACTAAGTTAATGTTCAGCTGATGACATCTTGACTCAGTGTATTGCTGCAATTAAGCAGATAATCAGTCTTTTGCAATGCAGTCTTGAACTCCCCCCTTAAAACACTGAAATCCGCTTGTCTGTAACAAAACCATTTTGTCTTCAGTGTAGCTAGAACTCCATTTGTGGAGTTCTAGTTTGTTTTAAGAATATTACGTCATTCCCAGAACTGCTTTGAAATCTTCCCTGACACACACTTTCAGTCAACACTTCAAAACAAAAACCATCTTCTAAAACAGGAACGCTGATTTCAGAGAAATATGATGAAATATCTATAATTAACAGAAAATGGTAAGGGGAGACAAAAAAGATTAATTTCCAGCAGTTTTCAGTGTTGCTTTTTCTTGTTAGATTAGACGTTTTTCATTTTCAGACAGGTGTACTATTTTAATAATGCTTCGCACTTCTATCACTTTTCATCCTTAGATCTCAAAAGGCTTTACAAAGGTAAGTAGTATTCTCCCTGTTTTACTGATCGGGAATTTAAGAAAGAAAGACTATGACTCACTTGATATTTTCATGAATACAGAGAATTACTGAGACACTTAAATTGATAAGTTTTCTAGTTACCTTCCAAAAATAGTCACAGTGCATATATACCTACATTCTCAAAAAAAAACCCAAGTTGTTGAAATGTAGCCTATGTCGTCCAGTTCCACAAATACTTTATCCAATATTTATTGGGCTAAGATACCATCAGTTGAAATTAATGGAATTGAGCTTAAAAGTAGACCAAAATTGGACATAAAATTAAAACTGAGTAATTCTGCCTTACAAGTACTTAGGACACTAGAACCTGTAAAACATAAGAGCCTCAAAGAGCTCAGTTTGTCTAACCTGAAGAAAAAAATCAGGAACATCTGACCTCCTGATTTGGCTGCCCAAAAGTGTGTGGGATTTGATTGTAAACAGTGTTGTCCCAGTTGCACAGCAAACTGAAAGAATAATTTTAAAAACTACAGCAAAGGAATAATTTCTCTTGATAGAGGGAAAATATTTTTTCATAATGATATGAGTTGGTTGAATACCACAGCAGCTTGTCTGGAGAGGCTGTGGAATCTCAGTCCTAGGAGAGATTTTTGTGACTTCTTTAGAAAAGCTTCTGAATTACTTGATTTTGCTTGAACAAAGCTAGCTACAAGTTAGAGGTTGGATGCCAGAAGCTGTTTCCAACCTAAAATATTGGAAAGCTTAAGGAAAAATGCAAGATTTAGGCTTTTTTTCCTGTTGCATCTGTTCCCATTGCAGAAGACCCATCTTCAGTACTCTGGTGACTAAATACTTAAGGAATATGAAAGTCCTGGCTGTTCAGAGAACAAACTTTATACGTTCATTTTGAAGCAAATCGAAATACTGTTGTTTGAATACGAGTCTGAATAATAGTGAGTATGACAAAGCTAACCACTAACTTCTGTTTTTGTTGTTGTTCTTACGCAGCTAACACAAATCTTGAGAACGGGACAAAACACGTGGGAAAGTAAAAATATCCTTGCTGTTTCATTTGCTCCACTAGTGCAACCGAACAGAAATGACAACGGCAAACATGATACTGTGGGACTGCGTAAGTGTCACTTGTGCTGGCTCCCTTTGGTTTGTTGGGTTTTCAGAGTGCCTGTTGGTGTTATTCTGGAAATGGGGAAGACTATCCTTGTATAGATGTATGATAGAACAGTCACATACAGTCTAGGACAGTAGTAGCTCACTAAGTTTATGTGCTGGTTGCTATTCTGTGTTGCTCTGCAGTTAATATCCCAAATTAAAATGATGCTGGTGTTTCCTGCTTATTTTTCCAGACTACTTTTCCTTTCGTGTTCAGGTTCTTGTTTTCTAATGAGGCACAGATAACATACTGAGTCAATATTAAGTTTGTCTTTGACAGTCTTCCAGAGAAAAATTTCCTTTTCCCCCTGAAAAGGAGGAAACTGGTCTACACTACTCTGGTACTGTAGAATGTTAATAGCTGAGTGTGCTTATGTCTGTCTGCAGCTAATACAGTGACACCTAGCTGTTTTTAGTAGTCGCTAGGATGGGCTTTCTAACTGCAGGGCTCTTGAGTTAGGTTAGCAAAGGGGTTTAAAAAGTTTGTGAAAGCCAACAGGTCATTGCCAAGGTAAGATAGTATGATAATAAAGAGGTTAAAAAGAGGAAGTTATAGAGATGAAAACTTCTGCTAGGAGTAGAGTAGAGTAGTACACAGGGCTTCTGTAGCATCTGGGTCTGAAATGCAGCAAAGAAACTAGACAGTAACAGTCTTTCTCTACTGTTTTGTTGTGTTAACATATGACCAATGTGAACTAATTCCCCTGTACTTAACCACATGCTTCTTACCTTCATGCATGATTTTAAAATGAAAAACAGTGTAAACCATTCAGGAGTCCAGGATGTCATGTCAGGTTGCATTGCCTGTAACTACTGATGTGGCTATTAATTTTGAGGGTATGTGTAAGCTTGCAAAGGATGATTCCTTATTATAGTTACCTTAACTTTTTTTCTTCAAAGTACAGATGATCCTTTCACTTACGTAATCACTTATTTGCAAAAATAACATTTTTTTCACTTCAATGCTTGTTTTTCAGACCTCAAAGTTACCTCCTGGAATTCACTTGTTAATACAAGACTTTTATTCTGTTTCTTACGTTAGACTTAGTCCGTCATAGATAATGTGTCATGACAAACAGTGAAGTACAGAGGTGGCTTAAACTTATTTTCTGGTCTCCATATGATTTAATACAACCCAATTACCTAGAAGATACTGGAGGATTTTTAAGTATTCCCTTACTACCACTCCTGAATGCTCATACTCCAGATGAAAACAGTACGGACCAGTGGCATTCAGATTTGATCTATGACACAATATAAGTGTTTCCTGTACATAGCTTAATAGGATCCTCTAATTCTTCAGTGAGAAACTCTTTAGGAAGAAGGAAATAATATACAAATATGCTACTACCTTGCCACTATTTAAACAATTATAAATTCATTAGGGAATGGAAGTTGCCCTGTAAAGTGAAATTAGTAAGATGCACTTTCCACTGCTTAAATATACTTTTTTTGTTGGCTTTAACTGCAGCTAGTATTGCCAGTAATGAACATCTTTTTGTCTCAAACTCTGACTAGCTAGCACGTAGCTGAAGTCAGTATATGAAACAAAAAAAAAGTTTGAAATTTAATCATTTAAAACTGAATGCTATGTGTATTGGAAGGGTTTTTATGAAAATTTCTTCACTAAATTTTCCTTTGCTGTAACCCCCATAAATCTTATTCTATTTTGTGTAGGACCAAAAATGACAAAGTTGAACAGACTGTGTGTTTGGTGTGCCATTTTTGCTTTGTTTTCCTTGGAGTTATCCAGCCATAGGTCATCTAAGACAGGTCATCCACCAGCTCAGTAGCACTTAATCATCACCTATGTACCATTGAAAAAACACCTCTTGTTTTTTGTTACTTGCTTGTTTTGTTTAGAACCTCAGAAATTCCTTTTCTGCTGCAAAGATAAGGGAGATTTACCTGGTTGGTCAGCTGTGAAGTTGACATGGCTCTCCCTCATCAGCAAGAAACAGGAAAAATCATAGCGAGTAGAAGTGGAAAGGAAGAAAAGCACTTGGTTAAACTAATGTGATATGGTAGGGAAACTTCTCTATCAGCAGAACCTTAAAAGAGAATGCTAGCGGCTTGTCCCAGGCTGTGTCAGAAACCCCTAAAATATGACAGTGTGTGGTGTATGCTTCCTGAAGTTTGTTTAATCTGTTATGTTTTTCTGCTTTACTTGCACATGTCAAAAGATCTCTTAATTTTTGGACTAGGTATTTTCTGTAAAAGATCAGTCATATTCCAGAAGTCATCTTCAGCTGAAATCTGAGTATGTCTGAAGTAAGGAACACTTGTGAATATTCTAAATGGTTTGCCAAGGTCTCTCTACCCTTGTTTCATTTGTATATTGCTTTCTGTACTTAAAATTTCATTTGTTCTTATAAGTCTTGCTGTCTTGCAGACGTTTTTGTTACAGGGAAATTTCGCCAAGTGAATCTAACTCACTCTCTTTCATTTTAGCTCCATGTGCTGTTAGGAATCTCCAGGACCTAGCTCGAATATATATCAGACGCACCCTTAGAAACTTCATAAACGAGGAGATGAAAGCCAAGGGTATTGCTCAGAAGGCTCCTCCAAAACGAAAACGCAGGAGATGTCGTAGACGCAGGATTAATACCTATGTGTTTGTTGGTAATCAGCTCATTCCTCAGCCTTTAGATAGTGAAGAAGATGAAAGAATGGAAGATGATAATAAAGAGGAGGAGGATAAAGATCACAGTGAGGCCTTGAAGCCAGAAGAGCCTCCTCGAAATCTACTGAGAGAGAAAATTATGAGTCTACCGTTACCTGAATCTTTAAAAGCATACTTGACATATTACAGAGAGAAGTAACTTGTTCTAAGTAGAAGTAATGCCTACTGATAGTTCCTTTATTCTTGAAAATGTAGCATTTATTAAGAAATAGGTGGACAAATTATTACTAGTCTTTCATCAAGACTGAAGTACAGCGATAAATCGTAACTTATCTCTATCTTGTCTTTGCTACGAGGAAGACTTGCATTCAACAGTAGACTCCCTTTTTAAAAATCTATTTTTCTTTAAATTTTGAAAATGCTGTTTTAACTCTGATAGAAATATATATTCCATTATGCAGCACTAATCAATATTTTGCATGGTAAGTCTTTTTGATCCCTAACAGATTTGTATTGATAAAGGATGAGTGAAATTTTATATATGCTAAATAATTGTTAAACATGTGCATCTGACTTGAGCAATTTGTCTGTATTTATTATTAGGGGAACATTTTAAACATGCAGACACTTATCCTCTAATGTTGGTATCAGACCCTTTTAAAAGTTTATTTTACTTTGGCTTTGTTGCAATCATTATTCCTATGTTGGTATAGATGTGTTCCAACAACACAAGTGCAATAAATGTATACAGACACTGAACGAGCTGGCTTTAATGGAATATGAAAACACAAGTTCTGGAACGTCAGATGGCCCTGCTACTTCTGCATCTTTTGCCAAAAGATCTTGAGAAAAGTAATAGCTTTTCTCAGAGCCTTAAAGAAACATTGAATATAAAGCAAAGCAATGCTTACTTCAGCTCTGCTTGTACTTAACTCCATTCTATGCTTTCAGTATTCCTAAGTGGAGGCACTTCCTTGGTTGTGGGAAGCTTAGGACAGTACATTTTGTTTATTTCTACAGCTCATGGCATTGAGACACAATGTTTGGCAATACAAGATTGTAATGTAGATTTCAGTCATCTATATTTACTGCTTTTAAGTAGAGGTAGAACTTAAATTTAGTTTGTATTGCTTTTTGGAATAGCTGTTATAGTAGAAGTTAGAATTTGTTTGGCAAATGCACTTTAGTAAGTGGATTTTATACTTAAGATGCATCTCCAAGAAGGTAGACTTGTGCTAGCCTATATTTTGTTTCTGAGCATGGCTCTTAGCACAAAAATATTTATAAAATCATATGCATCTTTTGGAAACCTAAGAGTAGCAGTGCAACTGTGGGGACCCACAATAGTGCTGACTTAATCCTTCTACAATTTTTCCTCTCCTAGTTGTGAAGTTACTTGCAGTTCTTGTTTTTTAAATTTGTTTGCTTTTAACATCTTAATTTCTTCAATCTGTGTTGTAACATAACCATGAGGGAAAACACTGCTTATTAAGAATTTGGCATGATCTGCATTAAAAGCCACAGTCATTGAAACAATCTGCCTGTTGGACCCAGTGAAAAACATTCCTTGTGAAGAAATACCCTGCATGATGCATTTATAATGCTGGTAATATTTTTTGTGTAATAATGAGAAAATATTTTTCTAAAACTAAAGGTTCGTAGTCTAAGTATTTATAACCAGCCAATATTCATGCAGTCTAACAGTCCAATATTGACTTTGAAATATATAAGATGAGAAAGAAGACGAATAATCCCACAATACTGACTCTTTATTATGCATTTCATGCTCTAGACCCCCCCCCCTTTTTTTTTTAAGGTACATTGTAGTAATGTTTAAGTGGAACTTCTTGAAGGCCTGTTGTACCAGCATGTGGAGTTACTTTCCGCAATATATTTACAGTATAAGTAAACAATACTATTTGAAATAAATACTCCTGACTATTTTAAAAGCGGGGAAAAAACTACTAGGAAATAGTTTTCCAAAATAATGATACTAATAAAGTAATTGTGATGCTTCAGCTGTAAGAATTGAGCATAATCTTGTTTTAAATGGGTTATTTTAGATGGAGTTCAGATCATCTGAAGCTTGAGATGTTTCTCTAGCCTTTTCTTGGAATCTACATCTATAAGCTCAAGGATTTGAGGTTACTGAATATTAAATACTTTAAGGACTCTATACAGGATGCTTTTGGAGAATAAACTTCTGCGTTCTTTCACTCCTGTGTACTTGGAAAAATGGACAACGGATGATTTGTCATGATTATTCAGTATGTAAGTTTTTTGCATTCACTGAAAGAGAATGTTTCTTCTGTGTTTTATATGTGGATTTATTTTACACTCTTGAATTTATATTTACATAAATAAAAAGGTAGAAATGCAAATTGTATTAAAACTTGATTTTTGCCATCTCAGTTGATGATGGGGACATTGTTGCAATAAAATGGTTTTTCTGGTGTTTTCTGCTTGCTCGAATTCGTTTCTGTGAAAGTATCAAGTTCATCTGGATCGTCTGGAAATTCAGGTATTGGTGTATTCATAGCTAGGTCACTGACTTCATAATAAAGACTATTATTGAAGCTCAGAAATAATGGATAAATCTTGATAAAACTTGAATTTTTTAAAGGTTGTAGGGTGAGATACTGTTCATGACACAGGAAAGCTGTTTTGGGCCTAGTATTACTTCTGAAGCACGTATGTAGAAAGTTAGCTTTTCTGGTGAGCCCATAAGCTTGAGTATACAGTTAAGATATATATATGTAAGAAATATATACATATATACACACACACTCCAGAACAGTTTCTATTTTTTTCCTAAATACAGAGATTGGTTTAACCTTGAACAAAGCTACTACTTGGTCAAAATAAAACTTTGAGGTAAGAATAGCAAGGGTTGTGAGCAAATAGTGAGTCACGTTACTTACTGAAGAGTGCTTACTGAAGCTGTCTTGATATTGCCATATGTTCTTAGAAGACAGCAAAACATGGGTAGGCTAAGCTGACTAGCAATACTATAGTTGTAATCACAGTAAGAAAGGTTGTGGTGAGTAGGAACTTTAGGCTTTTTTTTCCCTTATACTTTGGTCTGGAGGGCGGTCTTGAGACTACTGCAGTCTTTTGGGAGACCTGAAGTTTTTAATCTCATACATGAAAAACTGAACTATGGCCATCCCCAAAAAACGTCTATCTGTTCACATTTAAACACACAGGACCAGGTCTGTTCAGTTGGGTACTGTTTTCTTAGTACAGCCACCCACCTTTTCTCTAAGCTACTTTTTACTGGTCAGTTTGAAAACAAATAAGGAATTTAAATGAATGTGCTCAGTTTGGATTAATGCTGTTTTACCTCATTAAATAGTAATCTCTCCTCAGGAGTGTCTCCTTCCATTGTCTATGTAGTTGATTAAAATTGAAAGCTTCTCCTTCTGTGATTTACTAATCAATTACAAAAACTAAAGGAATTGTGTGCTGTATTCTTCCTAGATGTGTATACAGAAGGCTACCTTAATGAGCTAGTAATTACTCTGACAACAGTAGAATTGTGTGAGATATTTTCCATAAACCTATTTTGAGAAGGTCCTTGTACTCCTTACTGAATCACTGGAGTTTTTAAGTTAAGTGTTTCTTGATACAGTAAAATCTAGATTGCCGGCTAGATAAATGACTGTTTTCCTTCTGTAACTTCAGAATGCATGCCAGCTTTGCGAATTACTCTGCAAATAAAGCTGTCTCATGTAGGAACAGGTTTGCACCATGCGTATGGACAGTAGGTAACCAAGAATATGGATTTATCAATGTTTTCTAATAGCTAATATGATAGTGATATTTTCTTTCTAGAACACGATTGCCATGTTTTCTATTCTGTAATGTTTCAGAAGTTTATTAGGGGAGGTTAAGAAACTTGCACCTCCCACCTAAAGCTCCCTCCTCTGCTGTCTGCAAACTAGGAATCTGTTACACCTTGCCAGGATGTTTTTACAAACTACTTTGCTGGAGCAAAGCAGTAAAATACTTCTTTTCCTCCTTCATGTGTTCACCTGCAGCCACGATGATCAGTGGCTGGAAGGATATGAAACTGAAATAGAAGGTTTATCAATTTTTTTTTTTTTTTTTCTTTGAGCAATGTCCTTGCCCTTTTGCTGTAATCTTCTTCATTCATTAGCGCTTTCTCATTTAGGACAATACAGAGCCATCCTCCTGCTACTTCCTTGCTTATTTGACTCACCTCCTTCAAACTTGTAATGCACATAAATGCTCTCCACAAATTTAGAAATTATTGCAGACAAACCTACTTTTTATTGTTCTTTGGTACAGTGTTATGTCTTTAAGCCTTTCAGACATCCTTTTGTGGTTTTGCACTAGCATGCTGTGTACACTTTGATTTTTGAAGCCTAATGGCTTCTATTAATGGAGTACCTTGGGTCTTGAGGGAACTGGCTCATGGAGTTGCAAGCCCTTCTCTATCATGACAGGAAAAGTCCCTAGTGCCTGGAAAAAGGGAAACATCACTCCCATTTTTAGAATCACAAAATGGCTTGGGTTGGAAGGGACCTCAACTATCTCCTAGTTCCATCCCCACTGCCATAGGCAGGGATGCTACCCGCTAGATCAGGCTGTTCAGGACCTTATCTAACCTGGTCTTGAACGCCTCTAGGGATGGGGTATCCACAACCTCTGTGGGCAACCTGCGCCAGTGCCTGACCCACCCCAAGTGAATAATTTCCTTCTAACCTTTAATCTAAATCTTCCCCTCTTTTAGTTTAAGACCCTTCTCCTCCTTGTCCTATCATCTACCCAAGTAGATAATCCTTCTGCATCCTTTCTATAAAACACCTTTAAGTGTTGAAAGGGTGTAATGAGGTCACACTGTAGCCCTGCAGCATTCTTTTCTGTAAATAGTAAGGGTAAAAAGGAGGATCCAGGGAACAACAGACCTGTGAGCATAACCTCTGTGCTTGGAGAGATATGGAACAAATCTGGAAAATGAAACCTGGAAAATGATGTCAAGGCATGTGCAAGAAAAAGAGGCGATCTGAAACAGCTAGCATGGCTTCACCAAGGGCAAATCGTGCATGGCCTACCTGGTGGCTTTCTGTGGTAGAGTGACTTCTTGGGGCTGCTGATCTTGTAGCAGCCCACTATTTCTTTGTGCTTATGTTAGGGTCATGGATACCTCATCCTGCTTGTCACTGCTATCAATTTAAGGCTACAATTGTGCCACAAAGATAAACAGGATAAAAACATGCTATAGACACAATGTATAGCTATAGGTGCCAGGTTAAGTGGGGAGAGGTCACAGTTAAACTAAGCATAAGCTACAAGCAGGAAAAAAAAAAATGCTCAGATGTAGCAGGCTTTGTAGAAGCTTTGAACTGCTTCAGTACAAACTATATCACCTGTTCTTGGCAATGTCAATGTAGTATTACAGGGTTACATGATTGGTAGGATAAGAACAAGCAGGAGTAAAATAACAAAGGATGGGAAACACATATAGGGGTGAAGTAACTGTCAGATAAAGAGTAACAACAGACCAGTTTATTCACTCATTCATATTTCTTCTCACATCCATACAATCAATAATCTTTGTATGTTAACTTGAAACCAGATTTTGTTCGACATTTTAAGCCCTTTAAATATCTGCTTTTAAGCTTTTGAAGTTGAATTAATTTTTGTCTTGGCCTTCACTTTGATTCTCTCTACTAAATGATAGAGTAGATTTGCATATTTTAATCAGCAAGAGCAAACATAATGCAGTATTTTTGTTCCGTTTACTCAGTAAAAAAATTTCTCACCTTTCTGCTGAATTGCATCAAAAATTCTGTGCGTATCAAATCACACCAGAAGAGGGCAGTATTGCATTACAGCAGGTTTAAAGATTGTGTTGACACAACTAGTTGAAGAGGCATTAAAAAAAAAAAAGTACGTTGAAGCTTATATAACGAGGTGTTTGAGTAATTTGTGTAGCTACATAGCTGAAAGATGCATAATCCTACATACTTTTTATGATTTTCTAAATATGTTTTCTGAGATTTCTGTTTTGAAAACGTAGTACAATGTTTTTTTTTTCCAGAGTGCATTTTAATGTGGTTTGATATCTTTACAGTATTGCTGATGTTATTAGAGCCTTCTGTCCTTAGAAATTTAAGGTACCACTCTGTAGAAGAGTCTGTAAGAGCTTGACTAACAGTGTAATTTAGGCATGAGGTATCTTCAGTTGCCCAAGCCATTTTGGGTTTTATACCACTGCTTACTTGAGAACCATGTGTGAAGGTTGGACGTTTGGGGATGTGAAGAATCCCCACAGCTTTGTAGAAAACTACTATGTGGGATACAATCCGTGCCATGTACGTGGACTATGTGATGCAGTAGCTGGCTGCTGCTGTGCATGCTGTACCTAGCTGCTGTGTGGGGCTGCTGTTCCTCAGCTTTGGAGCTGAGTATGTGGTGCAGATGCATTAATCCATCACCTATGGTTATGAGCTGGAAGGGAGGCAGCAGGCATGAAACAAATACGTGTTAAATGTTCTGAAACATTTGGCATTAAAACCTGCCCCAGTGCTACACCATTTCTCAGAGAAAGAGCTGTAGGTGATGGGGGGAAGCAGGGGCATCTGGGAACACTGCTACCAAGGGCTGCAACAAGAGTTTTGTCCATCCTAGTTCCTCTCTAGCTATGCTTCAAACAGACGCAAGTCCTACCTTCAGTGATTTCAGCAACAGCCATGGTGGCTGTCCAAGCCTCTGAACTACGCAAAGTGGTATTTTTGCAGTCCCTGAGAGTCCTACCACTTTACTGGCAATTGATGATTTACTTCTGAAAATTGAAAGATATATTAAACATTGGCCAAAAAAAAAAAAAAGTGTCTTATTTAAAGCATGAGACAAACAGATCTGTAATACTTTTTCCACAGCATGATCTCAGCTTTGCTAGTGATGCCAGTGCTGAGATGAGCATTGGCAACAATCTTATTCGGACACAGTTTCAATTTCTCTTGAAAAACAAAATACGTTTCTAAAGGATTGTGGTATCAGAGGCAAGAAATGAGTGCTGAACTTTCAAAGGCCAGAATGAGATTTTGCACAGATGCAAAGGTTGGCAGGATATGTTAGCTCAAATAGCACAAGCTGCTAAGCAGCTTTCAGACCAAAGTTTGTACATTGTGAGATGTGGGAAACGGTAGCAAGAACTCTCTCCTTAGGAAATCCTCTACTGCTTCATTCCACAGCTCTTCTATTTCACACTCATGTCTGTAAAATAGAGTGTATGAATATCTTCTAGAAAGCTGTAATACAATCCTCATCTTAAACACCTGCACTTAGTGACTTCGGCCATATCTAGATGTTGGGATTTTAGTTTTTCTTTAATACTTAGTGCATCTTTCTTTAACAATATGGTATGCATCTCCATGACCACATCTCACTTCAGAAATCAGATTTTAAAATTAGTCACTTTTTTTTTTTTTTTGTTGGTTGGTTTTGGTTTTGTGTATGTGTGTGTGGAGAAGGGGAGGAAGCAGACATTTTGGGGAGTGATAACAATGTGAACTTAATTTGAGATTAACAATAAATTCCAATTAATGTATGTATATTAATGTATGTATACATTAAAATGTAAATGTATACATATATTTCCTGTAAGCATGACATCTTTATTTTACTGCCATTCAAACTATTGCACTAATGTCCTTTTTTTTTTCTGCAGTGGTTGTAGCAAATGTCATGTGACACATTTATTTCTGTCACAGCAATCTTGCCTTTTGAATCCATCATTGATCTTTTATATGGACTCCAGTGGTCACTAACTGCAAGCCACTGATTGTCTAAGATGCTGAGAGGAGAATGTCTGCTTTAGGAAATGATCACAGGTGACACATTTTATACTAGTAGATAGTGGAATTAAGAATATTTTTTTTTAATAAATAAATAAATAAAGGCTCTTGCAAATCATGTAGGTGAAGGTCCACAAAAGAGTTCAATTTTCTAGCTGCCACTTTAGGCACCTAAGATAAAAGTTTGTATTTCCAAAGCTTCTTTACTAAGCAGCTGCCTCTGATCTGTGTTGCTTGCCATGGGGTTTAATGTAACTTAATTTTCATGTGAGCCCTAATGAGAATCACAGAACAGGTATTTTCCTATTCAATTTGTCCTGAAAGCTCAAAACGCTTTTGCTGCATTGTGCTTCAGACCTCAAAGAAGGTGAATAATGCTGTTCCACAAGGGAAGAGGTACTGACACAAGTCTCCTCTCAAGACCAGAACAACAAAGGTTTTCAATTAAAGTTCTGTGACAGCTAAGTAGAGATCTGTGCTGAGAGAACTTATGGAAGTGAATAAAAACCATCTTTTCCTCTCTTAGGCTTCCATCTCTTAGGCTGGTGAACTGAGTTAGTTCATATGTTACCATGCTGCATGTTGTGAATCCTGTGCAGAGGTATTTAAGTTATCTAAGAAGTGTAGCTTTTGCAAAATAGCAGGACACCAAGTCTCTTTTATGTATATAACTCTTTTGAAAACAACCAAAACAAAGAAAACAAACCAATAACATGGTCTTTTCCACTGTGGAGCAGAATGTGTATTTGTTTACATGTGCTTTATGTTAGATTTATGTCTTCTCTCTCTCTCTCTCCCCCCCCACCTCCCACCCCCCAAAGGTATGACAGCTTTGTTAAGTCAGTTGCCTTTAATGATGGATCCCTGTTTTGCTGCTAAGTTTCTTGGAGATCTCAAAAGCAGTATAAAAACGGAGTGGGAAAGGCTATTGAAAGTGGTCAGAAATGATAATGGCAAAGGCATCAACTATGCTGCTTTGTCAATTTTTAAAGCTCCGTGTCAAAACAATTTTCTAATTAGCGCTAAGGGATACAGCAAAGAACAGACAATAAAATCATTAAAGAAAACAGCTGAACAGTAAGCTTCTCACTGTATTATCCTCTGCCATACTAAAAATTTATATTTTAGAGACTTCATCTCTTTAAACTGAATATAAATGTCTAACTTGGATTTTACTTATAGCATTAGCATTGCTTGCAATTGCAAATATAACTAATGTGTCTTGATAAAGAGCAGCTGCAGCCTTCAAAAAGATGAAAGCTTGATTCCATTCAAATCAATAGGAGTTCTGCTACCACCTCCAATTAATACAGGACCCCACTGTTAAAAATATATATATAAAAAAATAATCTTTTTTTTTTTAAGAGTTTAAGACAAAGTATAAGACAAAGAGATGAATTGTGTAGGAAAGGAATAGAGCTTGCAAGTAGCGTATAACCAGTTTCTTTTCACATTAGTTTTTGCATTTTATTTCTTCCTGAAAGAATTTGTTCTGATTCAAAGCAAGGCCTTTTCTAGGTTGTTTTGAAGTCTGTGAAATGGAACATTCATGGGAAGATGAAGGTTATGCTAGGAGATGAGCTGAGCAGACGAAGCAGAAAACAAGGAGAGAGAACAAGCATGAAGGATAGACTTGGTTTGGTCTGGAATTCTACTAGTAGGAAAAGGTGAGATGAAATGGGGCTAATGAACACCAATGAAAGAGAAAATGTGAAATAGCATTGACAATATTGTATCATGGAAAAGCATGCTGATGATTATTGCATAGGAAGCTTCTGAGGTTGAGGTTTTGTAAGCTTCTAAAGTCCCAGCAGGACCTTCTGGCTCTGGTAGGTGGTTGCTGGGCTGCTATTACACAGCCTTGCTTGACTTCTGACATAGTGTGACTAAAGGGGCCACCAGTTAATTTTCCCAGATATTTTCAAATAGACTAGAGGATAGCAAGAAAATATTTCACTTACAAAAGTCCTTAGATCTGGAATAAGTTGGTCTCATTCACATTGAAACCCCTTGGTTCTGCAAACTTGATTTTTATCCAACTCTCTTTTACAGTCCAATCTAAAATGTATATTAAACCTCAAAGAAATAGTTGTAAACAGTACCCCACTGAATGTATGTGGTATGCATTTACAATTTTGCCATACATCAGCATTTGAAACTCCTCTTTGCACTCTAACGTGTATTGTGGCTTAACTTTCCAGGCAGCTAAGCACCACTCAGCTGTTTCTTCTCTTTCCCCTCCCTCACACACAGTGGGATGGGTGAGAGAAATGGAAAAAAGAAGATAAAAACTCATGGGCTGAGATAAAGAGAGCTTAATAGGATGGAAAAGGAAGGGATAACAACAACAATAATAAAGAATCATAGAATGGCTTGGGTTGGAAGGGATCTAAAAGAAACCTCCCACCAGACCAGGTTGCCCAAATCCCCATCCAGCCTGGCCTTGAACACCTCCAAGAATGGGGCATCCACAACTTCTCTGGGCAGCCTGTTCAAGTGGCAAAAATATAATATAATGTAAAAGAATATACAAAGCAAATGTTGTACAATGCAATTGCTCACCACCTGCCTGTTGCCCAGCCAGACCACGAGCAGCAGCACCCATACACACACCCTAGCCACCTTCCCCCATTTTATCATTCAACATGATGCCTTAAGGTATGGGACATCCCTTTGGGCAGCCTGGGCCAGCTGCCCTGGCTTCATCCCCTCCCAGCTCTTGGTGCACTGCCAGCCTCCTCGCTGGCAGGGCAGCACAAGGAGCTGGAAAGGCCTTGGCTCTGTGTAGTCACTGCTCTGCAACAGCTAAAACATCGGCGTGTTATCCTGTTAGTCTCATCCTAAATCCAAAACAGCACCATACCAGGTACTAGGAAGAAAATTAACTGTCTCATTTGAAAAAAGGACAATGTGCTAACTTTTGAGCTGTAGATTATTCTGTGTAGTAGATTAAAGAAAACATGATTTTCTGTATCTCTTCAATTGAAATTATTCTCATTTGCATGGAATAACTCAGAAAACATTAGGTCAGAAACACAGCTAACAACATTATTTTTGGTGCATAGAATCTTTGATAGGAAGAGGAGGAACTTGAATTTCATCCTCCCATTCAAGGTATGTTTAAATATTTTACTTTAGTCACCCTCAAATGAACAAATTAAAACCAGAACTTCTTTTCTACCCAACGAGGGTATAATGAGTAATGGCAAGACAACAGTTAGGCTGAGACATCTCTAAATGCAGTTCTCAGTGGGGAAGAAGGCACAGGGAGACACAGGGGAGAGGAAGGAAAAGGGGTGGGTACTCAACAGGGCAGAGCCACAGGGACAGTTCTGTCCGGAAAGAGGTAAAAGATGGGAGATATGCAGAGATTGTGGGGTGGAGGAGGAAGGGACTGTGGCTGCCCCTGAAGATGATTTGGGATGAACTCACTGGTGGCCACAAGATGCCATTGTGGCCCCTAGCTCCTGTTCCCTGTGGGGTCTCACCAGCCCTGCTTCAGCCAGAGCTCTCTGTGAACACCCCATCTCTCACCATGACAGAATATTTCCTTTGATGGGGCAGGGAAAATATTAGAAAACTTCTCCTGTAGTAATTCAGCTACTTCAGCAACTGAGGAAATAAAAGGGAAGGTGTTAGCACTTTTTTTTTTTTTTTTTTTTGGTTGTTTTTTCATGAGAAAATTGTAGCATAGGCATCTATCAGGTGAGTGCTTAGGGCTTTCAGTCTCAGTGAAGATAAATTGCAGGGCTAAAGCATCTCTCTTATGAGGAGAGGCTGAGAGAGCTGGAGCTGTTCATCCTGGAGAAGAGGAGGCTCAGGGGAAACCATCAATGTCTATAGATACCTGAAGGGAGGTGCAAAGAGGACAGAGCCAGGCTCTGTTCAGTGGTGCCCAATGACAGGACAAGAGGCCATGGGCACAAACTGGCACACAGGAGGCTCCCTCTGAACACCAGGAAGCACTTCTTTATGAGCGGGTGATGAAGCACTGACATAGGTTACCCCAGGTTGTGGGGTCTCCCTCCTTGGAGATCTTCAGAAGCTGCCTGCACATGGTCCTGTGAAACCTGCTCTGGGTGGCCCTGCCTGAGCAGGGATGTTGGACCAGATGGCCACCAGAGATCCCTTCCACCCACAGCCCTTCTTTGATTCAGTGACTGAATGAGATACCCTATTCCTAAAACCGTGACTTTTCAGACTTACCTTCTAGCCCTGTACCTTTTCTTCAGCCTTTCCTCTTAACTTCCTGCTATGCTACCTAGATCAAGGGGGGGAATGGAGGCAGGTGCCTATTCGGGGTGGTAGGCGAGCCCTCTCTCTGCCCACCTCACCTTCTCATCTACCCTTAAATAATCGATATGAAGGACTAGAGCAAGACAATCTAAATGACAAAGTAGACAAACACCCGTCCCAGTTGGAGGGGGCGCCTAAGACAATGCGACCTACACGTCGCATTGCCACATCATCCTTCAAAAAAGAAAGAAGGGCTATTGTTATGGGGGGCTCCCTCCTGAAAGGGACGGAGGGACCGATATGCCGACCGGACCCAACCCGCAGAGAAGTCTGTTGCCTCCCTGGGGCTCGGGTGAGAGACTTTGCCAAGAAAGTCAAGCGCCTGGTACGGCCCACTGACTACTACCCGCTACTGGTCTTTCAGGCTGGTAGCGATGAAGTAGCAACGAGAAGTCCGAAGGCAATCAAAAGAGACTTTAGGGATTTGGGGCGACTACTTAGAGGATCAGGGGCGCAGGTGGTGTTTGCCTCTGTCCTTCCGATAGGGGGGATCGAAGCTGAAAGACGTACTGTTCGCATAAACTCGTGGCTTCGAGACTGGTGTGACCGGCAGAATTTCGGTTTCTTTGATCATGGGAAGGTCTATGCTACACCGGGCCTGATGGCACCGGATGGGATGCGCCTCTCTCGGAGAGGGGTAAGGATCTTAGGTCAGGAGTTGGCAGGGCTGATAGATAGGGCTTTAAACTAGAGTCGAAGGGGGAAGGGGCTAAAACCAGGCGAGCCGGTGAAGACCTAAGGGATGGTATGCTAGAATCAGAGGGGCTGTGTGCCAGTGGGGTCCTTTGGTCAGATCCACAAGGTGCTGAGTGTAAGGAGACGCACCTGAAGTGCTTTTACACAAACGCACGCAGTATGAGGAATAAAATAGATGAGCTAGAAGTCCTGGCCCAGTCCCGCAACTACGACATCATCGGCATAAGCGAAACCTGGTGGGATGAGTCCTGTGACTGGGGTGTTGCGATAGATGGTTACAGGCTCTTCAGGAGGGACAGGCAGGGTAGGCGAGGTGGTGGGGTGGCGATGTATGTGAAGCAGGGGCTGGACTGTGTGGAACTTCAGGTCGGCGATGGCAAAGTTGAGAGCCTCTGGGTAAGGATCAAGGGACGAACGAATAAAGGGGATGTCGTTGTGGGAGTCTATTACAGACCGCCTGGCCAGGACGATAGCGCCGATAAATTATTCTTTACAGAACTAAGAGAGGCCTCGAGATTAACTCCCCTTGTCCTTATGGGGGACTTCAACTTGCCGGACGTTAACTGGGAGTGCCACACGGCTGACACGAGCAAGTCCAGGAGGTTCATGAAGCACCTAGATGATAACTTCTTGGTGCAGGTGCTAACGGAGCCAACTAGGAAAGGTGCCCTCCTAGACCTGTTGCTAGAAAACAGAGAGGGTCTGGTGGGAGATGTGGTGATTGGTGGCCGCCTCGGTCATAGCGACCATGAAGTGGTTGAGTTCAAAATTTATGGTGACAGAAGGAAAAGTGCCACCAAAACCTCATCCCTAGATATGGGGAAAGCGGACTTCAGGCTGCTCAGGGAACTAGTCAGTAAGGTCCCCTGGGAAACTGCTCTTGAAGGCCTCGATGTCCACCAGTGCTGGTCACTCTTTAAGCGATGCCTCCTTGAAGCACAAGATAAGGCAATTCCAAAATATCGCAAGTCAGGCAGGCGGGGCAGGAGGCCGGCGTGGCTGACCAGGAATGTTCTAATGGAGATTAGGCGGAAACAGAGAGTGTTTCGCTACTGGAAGGAGGGCCAGGCGTCATGGAAAGAATACAGGGATGCTGTTCGTGTTTGTAGGGAGAAAGTTCGAGTGGCCAAAGCACAGCTAGAGTTGAAGCTGGCTGTGTCTGTGAGAGAAAATAAAAAGGGTTTTTTTTAGATATGTTAATGGAAAAAGGAGAACTAAAGAAAACATAGGGCCGCTCCTTGATAGGGAAGGTCTCCTCACAGACGATGACGTAGGCAAAGCAGAGACGCTTAACGCCTTCTTTGCCTCTGTCTTCAATGCCGATGATGGGCTTCGGGACCCAGGGTGCCCTGAGCTGGAGGACCGGGACGGTGGGGATGACAAACTCCCAACTGACCCTGAACGTGTGCGGGATTTGCTACTCCACCTGGATCCCTACAAGTCCATGGGTCCGGATGGGATTCATCCCCGGGTGCTGAAAGAGCTGGCGGATGTCATCGCGGAACCTCTATCAATTATTTTTCAACGATCCTGGGAATTTGGAGAGGTCCCGGTAGACTGGAAGCTGGCAAATGTTGTGCCAATTTTCAAGAAGGGTCAGAAAGAAGACCCTAGCAATTACAGGCCTGTCAGTCTCACGTCAGTGCCTGGTAAAATCATGGAGAAGTTGGTTCTCGGACTCATTGAGGCGCACCTGGGGGACAAAGCAGTCATTGGTCCCAGCCAGCATGGGTTTGTGAAGGGTAGGTCCTGCCTAACTAACCTGATTTCCTTTTATGATAAGATCACCCGTATGGTGGACCAAGGGAAACCAGCTGATGTGATTTTTTTGGACTTCAGCAAGGCTTTTGACACGGTTTCCCATAGGATCCTACTGGACAAAATGTCCACCATACAGCTAAATAAAAACATCATACGATGGGTGAGCAATTGGCTAACGGGCAGGGCCCAAAGGGTTATGGTAAATGGAGCTGCGTCAGGCTGGCGGGCGGTCACCAGTGGGGTCCCTCAAGGCTCCATTTTAGGGCCGGTACTTTTCAATATTTTTATAAATGATCTGGATGTAGGAATAGAGGGTATTTTGAGCAAGTTTGCTGATGACACCAAACTTGGAGGAGTTGTGGACTCAAATGAGGGCGTAAAGGCCTTGCAGAGGGATCTGGACAGGTTGGAGAGCTGGGCGATCACCAACCGCATGAAGTTCAATAAGAGCAAGTGCCGGGTCCTGCACCTGGGACGGGGAAACCCTGGCTGCACGTACAGACTGGGCGATGAGACGCTGGAGAGCAGCCTAGAAGAGAGGGATCTGGGGGTCGTGGTAGACAGCAAGTTGAATATGAGCCAGCAGTGTGCCCTGGCAGCCAGGAGGGCCAATCGTATCCTGGGGTGCATCAAGAACGGCATCGCTAGTAGGTCAAGGGAGGTGATTGTCCCGCTCTACTCTGCGCTGGTGCGGCCTCACCTCGAGTACTGTGTGCAGTTCTGGGCACCACAGTATAAAAAGGACATGAAACTGTTGGAAAGTGTCCAGAGGAGGGCTACGAAGATGGTGAAAGGCCTGGAGGGGAAGACGTACGAGGAACGGCTGAGGTCACTGGGCCTGTTCAGCCTGGAGAAGAGGAGGCTGAGGGGAGACCTCATCGCAGTCTACAACTTCCTCGTAAGGGGTTGTCAAGAGGCAGGAGACCTTTTCTCCATTAACACTAGTGACAGGACCCGCGGGAACGGGGTTAAGCTGAGGCAGGGGAAATTTAGGCTGGACGTCAGGAGGGGGTTCTTCACAGAGAGGGTGGTTGCACACTGGAACAGGCTCCCCAGGGAAGTGGTCACTGCACCGAGCCTGTCTGAATTTAAGAAGAGATTGGACTGTGAACTTAGGCACATGGTCTGAACTTTTGGGTAGACCTGTGCGGTGTCGAGAGTTGGACTTGATGATCCTTAAGGGTCCCTTCCAACTCAGGATATTCTATGATTCTATGATTCTATGATTCTATGCCTGGCCTGTGTGGTTCCCCCTACCCTCCTTGTCACTTGGCCCAGACTTGGGGTAGAGAATGCTTAATGCCATGTGTACCTTTAAATTTGCAGTTAAGAAGGGGCTGACGAGAATGTGCAGGGGGGTGCTGTGGAATATCACTTAGGTATGAGTCTCACAGGAGACTGAAATAATATAGACCCTCTACACTGTGACCAAAGGGAGCAATGTTAATTTCCTCTAAAGATGCCAATCTTTATCCGTCAAAATGCCAAGCTGAAAACAAAGAGCCTGTCTCCAAAATTTTTCTGAAGGCTTTAAAGTGCTGCCTGGCAACAGGGGCACCTGCACTCTGTAGGCAACATGTTCAAAAGTTAGGGAATGATATGCAATACTAATGCTAAAGTTGTGAGATCCCTTTACTAGATCTACCCACAAATTACCAGTTCTGCCAGTGAATCCAGGAAAACAGCTTTTCTTGGTAATAGAGATATAAGAAAGCTGGGGGGGAATGTGAGAGTCCTTCCCTGGTCTGTAGATGACTTGCATGTCACTATCCTGTGCCTCAGTTTACCCAGTGGGAAAACATGTTGTATGTCACAGAACCCCTTTTGGCAAATGCTTTTTCAAGCATTTTTTTTTTCTTCTTTCTGTTTACATCCTGAGATTGATATTCTCTCTGGGGAGCTAAGTAAGTGGACCACATTTGGTAACACTCTTCTTGCATGAAGCAGGACAGTTCAGTTTGTCATCTGCAACATTCATCCTGTTGCCCTGTATGCATGCACATGACTGAGTTGTTCAGCCTGGGTTTCATTACTCTTCAGGTGGGGAAAAGCTCTCACCACGCCTCCTTCTCCCCATTCCATTTGAAAAGTCTCTGTGCCTGAGGATGTGTGGTGTGCTTGCACCTTCCCCAGATGTTACCCCCAGCCACGGGAGATGGTCTTGTTCAGATGGCTTTCAGGAGAGCTTTGGGGAAGGGTCAGACCACAGGTGACAGCCTGGTTTGGAAGAGTTTGAGCAGCAAGGAGAGAGAGAGGGACAGTGGAAATATCTAAATTTCTGGAAACATCAATGGTGAAACTGCAGCAGCTGCAAAGAGCCTAGTGCTGGCAGGACCTCCAAGCAGAACACAAGACAGCAGCAGGACAGAACATTTTCTGCCTAAATAAGAAATGCTCATTTCCCACCCTGTGTCACTGCATCACATTGTGCTCAGGTGTCCTGGATGAATAAAAAAAGCTTCTGGATTCTGTAGTAACACAAATAGTAGAAAATGTCTGCAAACATGGAGTCTGATGTGCATCTGAAGGTCTGGGCTTTGCTGGTTCTCCCTGCTGCTAAGCCAGGATATCC
Organism: Aythya fuligula; assembly: GCF_009819795.1. NCBI lineage: Eukaryota > Metazoa > Chordata > Aves > Anseriformes > Anatidae > Aythya > Aythya fuligula. The sequence goes on from NC_045560.1 coordinate 111,840,504, forward strand.
TTTCTGTTTGCTTATGAGATCAGACTCCCACACTGTAGTTCTTACAGCAAACTTCACTGCACAGTCAGTAATGGCAGATGTTTTTTCAGCTTGATTACTTCTACTGTCATTTAGTTAAGGTTCCCACATGTAATTTTTGCTCTCCTTATGTTTGTACATCAGAAGGGGATGTTTAGAAATGCTTGTTTTGTAGGAGTGCAAAATGAACAAGGAACACTGACTAATGATTACAGCAGCATGGGATTATCAAATGACTGTTATTTCAGAGTAAGTGTTTGTACGTGATTAAGATTTTGATCCTGCCACCTCCCTCTGAACCATTTAAAATCAAAATTAGTTTGATCATAACTGATTAAAACTGCTGTGGACAAACACACTCTGTCTGTCTGTCCATTTCCGTGTGCGTGGGTGAGATGATCTGAGTCAGGAGTTGTGCTAGGTGTACTGGGTCTGGCTGGGATGTTAACTTTCCCTGCAGCAGCCCATACAGTGCTGTGCTCTGCACTTGTAGCTAGAACAGCAGTGGTATCACACCAGTGTTGTGTCTGCTGCTGAGCAGTGCTGGCACTGCATCAGGACTCTCTCTAACCCTCCAAGGAGGTGGGCAAAAAAGTGAGAAGAGAAACATCACCAGGGCAGCTGACCTAAACCAACCAAAGGGATATTCCATAATATATGATGTCACACTCAGCAATAAAAGGTGGAAATAGGAAGAAGAGGGGAGGGGTGGGCTCTCATTGTGAAAACATCTGTCCTTCTCCTGAACACTGGTTATGTGCGTTGAGGTCCTTCTTCAAGGACGTGGTCAAGCATTGCTCATTTGTGGGAAGTAGAGAGTAATTTCTTTCCTCTGCACTTCCACATAACCTTTATTTTTATTTTACTTTATTTTTATTTTTCCCTTTCCGCCTCCCCTTTCCTTTTTTTTTTTTTTTTTTCCCCTTTAGTTAAATTTAGTTAATAATAATATTTCCTTAATTATTATTATTTTATTTTCCCCCCTTTAATTAAATTATTCTTATCTCAACCCGTGAGTTGGTCTTTGCTTTACTTCTTCCCCTCCTCATCTAAGGAGGGGGAGTGAAAGAGTGGTTGTGGTGTTTAGCTGCCTAGCACGGTAAAACCACCACAGTAGGTTACCTTTAGGGAAGGGTTACAGCCATGCTGAGAACTTTGTAATAATTGTTTTTGTCTTTATAGCCATGATGGCAATCTGCCTGATGCTTTTTTTGGAGCCCGGGAAGCAAGTGGTAGTTTATTAAATGGGTGAACAATGGCTGGCTGGAAATTACAGGGGAATGAAAGAACTTTGGGTTGAATTTGACCACAGCTGAATTAATCTCCTCAAATATAGCCTATTACCTGGAGCTGTTAAGCATCAAGTTTTATAGCCACAACACTGTGTGTTATTCCTTCAGATTCTTTCTTAAAGCTCAGGTCAATGAAAATTTCACTGTAGCTCACCCATTTATTTCTCCTGGAGAAGAAAAGAGCAATTTACAGTCACAGCACCTACCTACAGCTGGATGTGGAAGCCTTCGTTAATAAGTTAAAGGATCTGTGTATTATATTGGAATTAAATGATGAATTACAGCAATAATATCAGAAACATTGCTATTGCTCTTTGAACTTGTTCACTAATCATTCATGGAGGTCCCAAAATTCAAGCCCGTTGCACAGTCCATGCACCAGCTTACAGCCTAAGGCCAGCTTCTACCAATTACTCCATGCAGGAGCCTCTTATGTAGGACAGTGGGGTCCTATATAAATGTTGTCTGTTTACTGAATAGCATGGCTTGCCCAGTCAGGGCCAGGCACCTGGTGAGATGCTGCCTATGGGTGAAAAAAATGTGGAACTGTGTGGAAGAAGGGATG